>NC_133536.1:43499651-44159651 GCF_048544455.1 Silene latifolia
AGTGATGCTAGCTAAGAATAACACTAGTTATTTGATAATGTAACATTGTTTCGTATATATAATAACACTGTTTATTTGATAAAGTAACACTTATGTTACATATATTGATAATAGAAGCTCATGTAGGAATTGAACCTACATCCTTTGTGCAATTGCACAAATGCTCTACCAATTGAGCTAATGAGCTAGTTTAGTAGAAACTGAATATTCCACCAACACACTACAGTTGATGTAATGGCCACAATATAAGTTTATAAGTCACCACTTCACCTGAGTATTCGAGTCA
This sequence comes from Silene latifolia, assembly GCF_048544455.1. Classification (NCBI taxonomy): domain Eukaryota; kingdom Viridiplantae; phylum Streptophyta; class Magnoliopsida; order Caryophyllales; family Caryophyllaceae; genus Silene; species Silene latifolia. The sequence continues at coordinate 43,499,938 of NC_133536.1, forward strand.
TATGTTTCTCATGTTATTCCAAAGAGCATGTAGTGTTATTCCAGTAACTTGTCATGTTATCACATAGAGTAACCGTGTTATTCTATTAACTTGTTACATTATTCCATAGAGCCAAATAATATTCTGTGACACAAAAGCCAGGTATTATAACACAATATCCTATTATGATAACATAGTTATAGTTACGGATTATAAAGCGCGAAAAACCAATTCTATTGATCTGAAGACAAACTAGTTCCGTCGATGACCGTATAAGGCACATTATATGCATTTAAAATCTGAATAAGGTATGAGATTCACAAAATAAGGTCTGAGATTCACCAAATAAGGAAAAGAGCAAAAAAGGTGATTTTAAGACCAAGTTTCACAAAACAAGCTCTAAGATTCACTGAACAAGATCTGAGATTCACAAAACAAAGTCTGAGATTCACCGAATAAAGAAAAGAGCAAAAAAGGTGATTTTAACCACTTATGATGACCAAGTTTCACAAAACAAGCCCTAAGATTCACTAAATAAAGTATGAGATTCACAAAATAAGGTCTGAGATTCACCAAATAAGAAAAAGAGAAAAAAACGTGATTTTAACCACTTATGATGACCAAGTTTCACAAAACAACCTCTAAGATTCACTGAACAAGGTCTGAGATTCACAAAACAAAGTCTGAGATTCACCTAATAAAGAAAAGAGCAAAATAGGTTATTTTAACCAATTATGATGATCAAGTTTCACAAAACAAGCCTTAAGATTCACTGAATAAGATATGAGATTCACAAAATAAGGTCTGAGATTCACCAAATAAGGAAAAGAGCAAAAAACGTGATTTTAACCACTTATGATGACCAAGTTTCACAAAACAAGCTCTAAGATTCACTTAACAAGGTCTGAGATTCACAAAACAAAGTCTGAGATTCACCTAATAAAGAAAAGAGCAAAATAGGTGATTTTAACCACTTATGATGATCAAGTTTCACAAAACAAGCCTTAAGATTCACTAAATAAGGTATGAGATTCACAAAATAAGGACTGAGATTCACAAAATAAGGCAAAGAACAAAATAGGTGATTCCTAACACCTATAATGACCAAGTTTTAGAAAATTATCTTACAGGTTCACAAAACAAGCTATAGGATTCACAACATAAGGACCGAGATTCACAAAATCAGGAGAAGAGCAAAACAGGTTATCTCTTATCACTTATAACAAAATTTAAGAATATTAGCTTCTAAGTTCACAAATTAAGCTCTAAGTGACATTAACAGAATAAGGTCTGAGATTCACAAAACGAGGTCTGAGATTCACCAAATAAGGAAAAGGGCAAAATAGGCGACTTTAACCACTTATGATGAACAAGTTTCACAAAACAAGCCTTACGATTCACTGAACAAGGTCTGAGATTCACAAAACAAAAACTGAGATTCACAAAATAAGGCAAATAGCAAAATAGGTGATTCCTAACACTTATGGTGACCAAGTTTTAGAAAATGATCTTACAGGTTCACAAAACAAGCTCTAGGATTCACAACACAAGGACTGAGATTCACAAAAATAAGGTAAAGAGCAAAATAGGTGATTCCTAACACTTATGGTGACCAAGTTCTAGAAAATTATCTTACAAGTTCACAAAACAAGCTCTAGGATTCACAACACAAGGACTGAGATTCACAAAATAAGGCAAAGAACAAAAAAGGTGATCTATTAAATGTTTCTCCCTAATCCACATTACTTCATTAGTTCATTCTTGTTTATGTATAAAATTTTCATCACTGTTGCAGCAACTTTTCATAAGAAACTCCTTACATTGTTGTACTTGCTTATTGTAGCCTGCAAGTACAACACTTCAACTGATACAACTTACCGTCTTTGAGAATATGATAGTTTGGATTAATATCATTGATTGTTGAAGATAGGCCAAATGGTCGATTTGGTACTCTAGCTATGAAAAACGTGGTAATATAATACCTACTAATGCTGCATAAAACAGACATTGCATATCTTCATCCAAACTATCATTAGTAGATATCATTAGATCATTTTTTGGATGTAATTAAACAAAATCAACAAATTTTACACCGCGAATGACGAAATTGCTCAATTGCTCAGTTTTGATCGAATTCAAACCCTAAACTAACGAAATACTTCAGTTTTGATCCTTATAAATTTACAAAACAGTTCGATTTTGTTCAAATTTGATCATTATATCATCAATTAATGAACGAAGTTAAGAAAATCAATTTTTCATCAAATAATATGAAATTACCTGGAAATTACCTCGAAATCTTCTAAGAAATCGATTAATTTGATGAATTCGCCTCTTTGATTGTCAGAATTTGATTATTTTGATGAAATCGTCTCACAAATTTGATGATATCGCCTCTTTGAAATCGACGCCCAAATTGAGTGATTTTGTAAGCGCACAAACTCAGTAGTTTGATCTCATTCCCAGTTGTAGCAACATTAAAGGTTCTCGCCTTTTTAGCATTGAAAAGTTTTGCAGGATATTCACCACGTGATCCCTTAAATTGGTGCCAAGATACATGTCGAGTCGATTCCAAAACTTTGATCTCATTTTTAGTTACAATACTTAACTCTTCCCCAAGCTCACCCACAGCTACATCATGCAACAAATCAGGCAATTTAAATTTTATAATTTTGCCACTGAAACTCATCTTCGCCTCTTGAATCATCGATTTTGAAAGTAACTCCATATACGAGTTTTCTTCGCAACTTTGTTTCTCAGTATTGCTTCAATTGATTAGGTTATGGAGATTGATTTGGGAAAGATGGCTGAGAGGAGTTTTGATGATGAAGAAAGAACGTTGTTTGTAATAATGTAATTGGGTCAATTTTGATCTAAGCCCAGTAGCGTGCAATATATCACAGTCCACTCAACATGTATCATTTTGGTGAGACCGGCCGCCTCGCCATAATGAGGTGCCTCACCGGATCCGGCCTCTCTCTCTCTCTCTATATATATATATATATATATATATATATATATATATATATATGTAATTTTAGTGATTTACGAGTATAACTCTAGTCTTCTACGAGTGTAACTTTAGTCTTCTACGAGTGTAACTTTAGTACTTGATAGCGTGATTTTGAATATATTAATTTGAATTTATGTAGTTTTTTGACAAGTTTATGTAACTTTAATGTTATACGAGTATAACTTTAGTTCTTAATGGTGTAACTTTTGTCCTTTATGACTAACTTTAATTTTTTATAAGTGTAACTTTAGTTTTTTATGAATGTAACTTTAGTATAATTTAATTAATGAGTAATTAATTATTTAGTTACAAGTAAAAAGGGTGTAACCTCAAGTGAATATGGTGTAACTTCAATTAAGATATAGTGTTTTACGAGTGTAACTTTAGCCTTTTACGAGTGTAACTTTAATATTTAATAGTGTAATTTTATACTACAAATTGATTTTGTCGCATATTATTTTGAATATTTGTAATTTTAGTATAAGTTTATATAATTTTAGTAATTTATGAGTGTAACTTTAGTCTTTTACGGGTGTAACTTTAGCCTTTTACGGGTGTAACTTTAATATTTAATAGTGTAATTTTATACTACAAATTGATTTTGTCGCATATTATTTTGAATATTTGTAATTTTAGTATAAGTTTATATAATTTTAGTAATTTATGAGTGTAACTTTAATCTTTTACGGGTGTAACTTTAGCCTTTTACGGGTGTAACTTTAGTCTTTTATGAGCGTAACTTTCGTGTATTTTAATTAGTGAGTAATTAATTATTTAGTTTCAAGTAAAAAAAGGTGTAACTTCAAGTGAATATGGTGTTACTTCAATTAAGATATAGTGTTCTACGAGTGTAACTTTAATCCCTCATAGTGTCATTTTATGTTGGAACTTCCGGAAAATTAGCAGTACTCAAAATTTAAAAACTCAATTTTATAAGAAAATATTACCACTGTGTTGGGCTCGAAAAAATAATAAATTTAGACTTTTGTTTCGCCTTAATCGAAGTCCGAATGAAGATTTATGGGGTATTTTAAAAACCCGCTTTTATTTTACGCGGGTATGAAATTTTGTTTTTTACATCTTTTTTTACGTTTTTTTTTTTTTTTTTTTTTTTTTGGTAAATGGTAAATATATATTAAAAAGAACAAAATGTTAGTTACAGCTCAACAACACTACAAAGAATACATATCATGAAAAGAATGGATAGCCTATACAAAATTATCTAGCAAGGGAAGATAACCATTCTAAATCACGCTGACTGACTCTACCAGTATTACGAGCCCAAAATCTTGCAAGGACATCCTTCAATACGCGCTTAACCAAAACTTCAGGCCTCATAGCAACCAGATCAACACGAACTTTGTTCCTAACATTCCGTTTTTTACATCTTATATTTTGATATTTGAAATATAAATAAATCATATTAATTTAATAAATTAATTGATAAGAAAGAGAAAATAATTGATTAGATAAATTGGGAATTGAATTTACTAGAGACAAAACATTAATTGCATGTTTGTTGAGTGTTTTTTTGTTTTAATCTCAACCATTAATTTTGTATGATCTAATGGTAGAGATGGAGACTTAGGGACTCAACCAAATTTGTGGACTCATCTGAACCTATCTCTCTCTCTCTCTCTCTCTCTCTCTCTCTCTATATATATATATATATATATATATATATATATATATATATATATATATATATATATATATGTTACAATCCTCTATTTACTAAATGAATAGGTGAAACTAAGAATTTTCCCGCTCAAATTACTCTCACCCCAAATTGGGCCTTTATGTTTGGTTATTCTCAAATATTGGGCTTAATACTTTTGGTTATTTTGGACACTTTAATTTTCTCTCCACAATTATCTTTATCACTTATCTTAAAAATACATTACTGAATACTAATTAATGTAATCTTACATAATACGAAAATATTCCTAATACAGTACCGCAACACAATATTTATTTAAATTTAGGCTTTTATTAAATGCAATGATATAGTATTATTTTTTATAGAAGGCTAAGCTGTAAATCTTATTCGTACCCTGTTTATAATATCTTGATGCTAGGTTGAATAGATCAATCTGTGTAATATTCTGATGTTGCAGGATTGAAATTTTGCAATGCGCAGCTGCTGAAATGCTATTTTGCAGTAACATTTTAGCGGAACCCGCTACTGCAAAAATTAGCATTTCAGCAGCTGCTGGAACCTGCTAAAACAATTTTTTTTAAAATATTTATAAATTCGATTACGGTTAAAAATAAAACCGTGGTCAATAAATATATTGAAAACGGTTGCATTTAAATAGAAACCCGTTGACATATTCATCCATAATATAACGGTTTAATAAGCATAAACCGTTGTCGAATTCATAACATTTAAAACGGTTTAATAAGCATAAACCGTTGTCATATTTACTATTTTACAACGTTTGTGTTTCAGTAAAACCGCTGTCATAGGTTTCCGTAGAGCATTCCAACTAATATTACCACGGTTTCAATATATTATAGACAATGGTTTTTGAACCGTTCTTAATAATGTATTATGGTTATTTGAACCCGTTATTTACATTTCATAACGGCTCCGCCTTTTTAACAACCGTGGTCACAAAATAACAACGGTCGATGTAATAACGGTTCCGTATTTTGTATTACAACGGTATATCACCTTATCTAACTGTTGTTGCACCTATTATTTGGCGTAGTGAATGATGCTTTAAATGTCGGCATATTAAGGACTTTAGATCAATTCGAACATATCGAATTCAGGTCGTTTTCGGACAACTATTATTATCTCTAGGAAGTAGGAACAATGATTAATTTGTAGCAATAAACATTCGGATCGAATCGTATTGTTTCGGCTCAATTCGAGTTACCTATCTTACTCAGTCCTTAATTAAGAGCCAACCCCCCCAATTTTTCTCAATTCTTATACAGTCGGATTGGATCAAATCGTTTAAGACGGGTCATTTTCGAATATGTATGCATTTTTTACCGTTCTCATTACTTCCTTTGTTTTCTTTATACTCCCTCTATTTTTTTATATATGACTTTCTCACATTTCGAGACACTCTCTTCTCTCTTAAATATCTCTTAAAATATAAGACTAAATATTATGATATGTATACTCATATGAAAGAGTTTTTCGTAAGGAATTTAATGGTACCATTTTTATATTTTTTGAACAAATATATTTTTGTAAATATTAAAGTCAAATGCTTACCTCGTAAATGTAAAACGTCATATATAAAAAAGTGGAGGGAGTAATACAGTATTTCACAAGCATTAATTGCTCAGATCGGATCCACAAAAGTACTTTGTTACAAATAATTAAATCCAGGAACCCTTAAATCCACAAATGACAAACCCATTTTCAAACACCAAACAAATTCACAAGCTTCTCAACAAACAGATGGCCAACTGTAATGACCAAATTAGTACCCAAATCAAAGTAATTTCACAATGTTTTGTGAAACCCAAATGCGAAACTGAAATCACGAAACAACCTTACTTATTAGGCTCTTGTGATCTCGCATTCTTGCCTTTCGAACAAATACAAAAGGGCCTCCTCTTCTCAACTAAACCAGAAAATGTACAATCTGATCTATTAGAGACGCTTAAGGATGCTATCGCTAACTCCCTCGTCTACTTCTACCCTTTAGCTGGTCGATTCACGACTCAAGAGTTCCCCGATGAGAACGCTAAATGGGTCTACGTTGATTGCAACAAGGGTCCCGGCGCTGGCCTTATCCATGCCACCGTGGAGGAGACGGTGTCAAGTGTACTTTCGTCGGTCGATGTCCATCCTATCGTTAGATCGTTCTTTGATCTGGGTGAAAAATCAGCCAACTACGATGGACATACTAAACCTTTATTGTCGGTTCAAGTAACGGAGCTCATCGACGGGATTTTCATTGGGTTTACCATGAATCACTCTCTAGTTGACGGTACATCTCAATGGCATTTCATCAACTCATTGTCCGAAATATTCATTCAATTGAGTAAAAGTCAAAAAAGTGAGAGCATTCCAAAGATCTCTCAAAATCCTGTATTCAAGCCTTACTTTCCTGAGGGACGGGGTCCAATCCTCAAGTTGCCTATGACCCATAAGGTCTATGTATCCATAACAGGATCCAAGGATCGGTTACGAGAGCGAATATTCCATTTCTCGTTTGAGTCAATCGCTAAGCTCAAAGCGATGGCTAATGAAGAAGCCGGGGTTCATAACATCTCATCCTTTCAAGCATTGTCCGGGTTCATGTGGAGGTCCATAACACGTGCTAGAAATCTTGAGCCCGAACTCGAGACATGTTGTGGGTTAGCCATGAATGCGCGACCAAGGTTTAGCCCACCGCTCTCTGACGACTACTTTGCGAATTTGATCCTGAGACAACAAAGTATATGTAAAGTGGGTGAGCTTTTGGATAAGGGTCTTGGATGGGCTGCTATGTTAGTTCATGAAATTGTGGTTAATCTAGATGATAAAAAAGTTCGTGATTACTATGAAACGAGGGCCAAGGTGTTATGTGACGGTCCAAGTGTTTCGGGTACAAGACCTCCATTTTATAGTCCGAACTTGGTTTCGATAGGTGGGTCTGCAAGGTTCAATATGTATGGGCCTCAATTTGGGCTTGGTAAAGCGGAAGCAGTTTTAGCTGGGTATTCTAGTAAACAAGACGGGAAGATTACTGTGAGTCCAGGCCGCGACGGAGGTGGAAGCGTTGATTTAGAAATTTGTCTAAAACCTGAAACAATGAAGGTTCTTGAATTAGATGGAGACTTTAGGAGTTATGTGACACTGGCTTAGAGAATACATGCTAGTCCCTATGCCTCGGACATTTGTTTGCCATTGGTTTGTTGCAAAGATCAAGAAAACAAGTGGTCAATTATGCTGAGATTAATAGGTCTCCTACTGCCACAAAGACCTAAATATATTATTCTTGTAATCTTTTGTAATCTTCTCTTGCTTCTCTTCTTAATATATGCATATCTCTAGGATTGTTTTCTTGTATATCAAGCGCTAGGGTTAGGTCTCCTCTTGTAATAATCTATATATACTTGTATTCTTGTATAATAAAATTTAACCTTTCACAAATACTAAACTCTACAAATTATTAGAGAATAAGTGGATCAAATTGAGTGTGTGGACCCTCAAATTATCCATCAAATACATTCTCAAAAGAGAAAAGTAAGCAATTAAATAAGATACCCAAAATAAAATAGGCTAGATAAACAAATGATATAACGAACAGAGTACATTTTTGCTTTTACTTGCTAGAATTTGAAAATCTACCTCTCGTCTAAATTATTTTTTTATTTAATTTGTTTTCTTATTTAGTTCGTGTTGTTTTGGATATCTTACTCATTTAGGTTCCTTATATTTGAATATTGTTTTTAATACGTAAACCAATCATTTACTTGTATTCAATTTCCATTTATTCTACTTATCATTTGTTTACCTTTGTATACTTAATAATTGCACGGGTTAATTTTAAAAATGTAAGCAAATTATAAACACACTTATAAAATGAATTTAACTTCGATAGATAGGAACTGAACAATCTCACGACAGAGCTGTTAGTTTTGAATTTAACCTAATTTTAACCACTAAACTCTACCATTATAGGCATTTGCGCTTATTATTGTGAGACTGGTTTAAAACATAACATTTATTTTACCAACCATATATTAGAACGCATGTTAGAATACACTAGTTTAATAACATTAGTTTTGAATAATTATCTCATGAGACCGTCTCACAATAAAAGTATTGTGAGAGCTCTCTCATAAGTAGACCTGAAAATGACACGGATCTAAAATAACCCGACCCGAAAATGACCTGACTAACATACCCGTAAAACACTAGAGATCCGAAACAACCCGACCCGACCCGAACTAACCCAATAATATGACAGCCCCAAACAGGCCCGACCCAAATCGGCCTGACTCGAACTCGACCTGGTTGACCCGTTTGCCAGGCTTAAGAGGTGGTTACATTATTTATTTATTTTTTTGGGTTATTTAATGGTAATACTCCAAACTATTGGGGTGCTTCTCAAAATACTCCAAACTATAATTTAACTACCAATATAACCAACTATTACACTCATTTACTTTTAATAGAATTGGGCCCTTTATTAACCTATAATAATAGGTAAAAAAGTCACAACTTTCTCCTTGTATATGAATCTTCATCTCCTTCCTCTACCCTATACCAAAAAATCCAGAAAACCCAGAAACCCCACTCCATATTACCAAAAAAAATCAATCAAAATCACACAAAAACCCTAATTAACCTAATTAAATCAATGATAGTACAAAATCAGAACACCAAATCAGAACAATTACCTTAAAAATAAATTAATCACGTTTATCAAGTTTAATCTCTCTACAAACATCACCCGCATCAATCGGCAAATCACGCTCATTCTCACTAGCCCTAACCCTAAATTCCTCGATTGCAGCAGCCTTCTTCTCTCCCTATCATCATCATCATCATCAACAACAACAATCCTAGCAAGAACATCTTCAACAACACTAACACTCGCCAACTTAAAGAAGCAGCAGCAAAACCTCTCTATTTGTACTGGTTTTAAGGTTAATTTGTTACGATTTTTGTTTTTAATGAGAGTGAGAATGAGAAGAAGAAGAAGAAGAAGAAGAAGAAGAAGAAGAAGAAGAAGAAGAAGAAGAAGAAGAAGTATAGTGCTCAAGAATTAAGAGACAGCAATGTAAAGGCCTCTAATTTCCATTGAGAATAAAGTCTAAATGCCTCCAGCACATAAACCAAAAGAGAAAATACATGATAAAATCAATAATAAAAGAAAAATATAAAGGAACCCAGTAAAAAAGGTATAGACTTTTTAAAACTAGCAAACCCAGAAATTAATCAATTAAAACGACGGGGTCATATATTAATGAATTAGATATATTAAGAGTAATTGAAAGGAAATAACATCATGGGTTTAATTTTGTATGTAATGGAATTGAAGAAAGAAACTAAGAACGTGAAGGTTTAATTTTTGTTGAGGAATTATATAAGAGATGTTGGAATATGCGTCCTCCGACAATTATGCGATCACAACTGTCGATCATGATGATCACATGTTTAAGTCTCATTTTCAGAATACATGTGGGATGTAATATTTTTACAGTCAACTGGTCCACACATATCGGTAATGATTGGCTGACTAGAGTTTGACATTACTGTCGTGCGACGGTGGTGATCAGTTGATCCCCTTAGGTCATACCTAAAGGGTAACACTCTTAATTGAATATTTAATTGATCGTATGACGATACGAGTTAATTAAATTACTTAAAATTGACGGACGATTTTGGAAGTAATATTTACGTGTCTCATTGTAATTTGATTAAATAAGATACGGTCTAAGTAATAGAATTCTTTTATTACTTAGATGAAATTATTATTTACAGAAACAATTGAAACGGAATGGACAAATTATTATAAATACAGAATGTTGTAGTTTATAATTCGGGAATACTTTTTGGTACAAGTAATTATGAATTACTAGGTAAATTTTATAAGTGACATATTTTATAAATATGTTGATTTTTAATTGTTAAAAATACATTTTATACATATAATGTCTTGGAACATGTTACATGTGACATATTGACAAAATAATGTGTAAAATGGACTTTCCATTTTATACAAAATGTACCGAAAATAATTAGGGTGGATTAGAGTATTAAGTGTGCTTTATATTTTATTTAAAAGTGTAATCATCACACTAATACCTACATTTTATGGGTAGAAGTAAGTGTCATGCATTGGCCCCTTTTCCACCCTTTACCCGGTTTTCTAAGGCCACATTTAGAGTGTTTTTTCTCTCTAATAATTCATTCACAACTTCATACAATATTTCAAGAGTAAGAAATATAATTTCCTCTCAACATCTTATGAGAAATTAGAGAGATAATAACTTCCAAAAATTCCTTTCTCTATGCCGAAATAATGGAGACCAATATAAATATTTTGGGTCAATTTTTAGTAAGATATATATTGTTCTAGTTAAATAATATTTATCTTTTAAGGGGTTATCTTGGGTATATGCTTTTGGGAGAGGTTCTAATTTGAACCTTGTTCATCCAATATTTGGAAGCTCAAGAACTAACAAGAAGGAGATCTTGTTGGTGCCCTTTTAATCCGAAAATCATATGGTGAGAAAATGATTTCTTCACTTATCTATTTTAGTTTGCATGCATAAGATTTGTAATTAATTTTATGACTAAATTAATTTGAAACATATAAGAATATATAAAGTAATGAGATATAGATTTCCAACAAGCGGTATCAAGAGCCTTGGTTGTTTGCATGCAAATCGGTTATTGTTTTTCCGAGTTATATGATTAACAAACAAAACTTATAAATTTGTGTTTATTATGATATATCACGAAATTTATTATGCATGTTAAAGTTTCTGGTCCTAAAATATTTTAGGATATTTTGGTTAAATTTATGGATTTTATTGTTCATTTTATATTATAATGGCATTAAAATGTGATTTTTATGATAAAAATGTCATTTTTGGACGAAAATTAGCTAAACTTCGAATTTTCCAGTGGTTTTTGGATATGTTTTTACATATATTATTTTTAGATGATATGGAAATTTTTAGAATTTTTGGAGTTTTTATGCTCGAAATATGGATTTTTCATGATAAAAATCGAATTTAAATGAAAAATAGGTTAATATGAGATAAATTTCGAATCTGGTCATATTAATTTAGTATGTTGTCACATGCAATTTTACAAGATGTGTGTAAAATAATAGGCTATAATGAAGTCTTCATGCATGATTTATGAATTTTTGATGAAAAATAGCATAAATAGTGACTTAATTAGTGAATAATTGCTAAAACATACTTCATGACTAAGGAAAAACGTCACATGTTGCATTTTATTATCTTTTTCAGATCTAAAATTAAAAAGTTGATAAAAATAATTTTTCTCATGTTTTTATGATTATAATTGATAAATCCGATAAACCGCAACATAGTTTTTCCGATAAATATTTCGAAATTTTTAACCTAAGTTTTTGAACATTATGAGTGTCATGGTATTTTTACAGAATGTTCATGAGTTTAAATTTCAAATTTCAAATTTGTTTGAAATTTTTGTGATTTATTTGAAGTTTATAGCATTTTATTGTAATTTTAAGTCCATTAATGAACAATTTTAAGAAATATAAGTTAATTATAGTCAAATGGTTAGTGGAGACTAATTTTGAGTCCTAAGTTGGTTAGGGTAATTAACTTGTGCATAAATATAAATTTATGTAATTATGGTGATTATAAAATGTTAAATCACGCAAATCCGTAAAAACCGTTTAATATACGTCATTGGCTCCTTAAAGGCGATTTAGCATAAAATTGGGCATGTTCATACATATTATAATGCTGCATTTTATTTATGATTGTCATAATTTTATTTTATGTAATTTTTGAATTATGTAATTTTACTTAGTATGGCCTTAGTTTTTAATTGGTATTACCCGAAATGTATGGGAATATCGATTCGGTTGTAATTTATTGTGATCTCGTATCACCGTTTTGTAATTTAATAGATTTATTTTATTTTAATTACAAATGTATAATAGGAAATTATATAATTTGTTATGTAATTTATTTATTTCGGAGTTCCTTGAAGACGGTGTCACTCAAGGAAGACGATCCATTAAAGACGGTGTTACCTCGAGATGCGTGCCAAAACCGAAGTTCAAGGGACCAATGGAGTTGGTTTCCGAATTTGTAATAGTTTATTAGATTTACTATTCTAGGAAGGCCATACTAGGATTTATTTTTATGCTTTGCATTTTATTTATATGTTGCATGCATCGCTAAATCGCCATAACTAAAACATGCATTGTCATTTTAATCGAGTTTATCGACCGTGTCAATTACAATTATCGTAGTTCACCGCTTTAGTTCACTTAAAACGTGATAGATAATAAATTGACATGACCTCTCGCTAAAAATAAACAATTGAGACTTAGCCTTACCAAAAAGTAGAAACCATGAAAACCTATTTCGCGAAGGAGTACACTCGGCCACCCCGGGGTACAAACCTTGTTACGTAGGGGAAGTGGGTGATAAATGTCTATCCACCGAATTTATATTGATGAGGGTTTCATCGGCTACTCCGTGCCCAAGTTGATATGTGGATTTGGATCATGGACACATTTATTCGAAATTTGGATTGAACTCAACAAAAGTTTTTGATAAGGGTTTCATCGGCTACCCTGTGACCTTGTCGGATGTGTTTTGGGCTAAAGATAAATGTTAATGTAATTTTATCGACCGAGAGTTCTAAAAGTAGAATCGATTAAAGAGTTAATCCACCGAGTTATATTGATAGGGGTTTCATCGGCTACCCCGTGCCCAAGTTAATATGAATTTGGATCTCGGAATCATTTATCATAGTTGGGTAGCGGTAACTATGTAAATGCTTTACTTGTTATTTACAAGTATTAATAAAACGATAAATGTTAAGTTTTCCACTATTCCGTTATCATATTGTTATATTTCTTTACCACAATTCATATACGATATCATTTCGATTTTTGATTCAAATCTCCATTAAAACATCGTAACTAAAGACAAATATGAATTTGCTTCTAAAACCTCAAATGAACCATTGCTAAGGATCTCTTGTAAAGAGTATAGATTAAAATTATTCATTATCAAACAGGTTTTTGATTCTTGACTAACATATCTACTTACAATGAATTGTTTCTCATATGCTTAATTAAATTAAGTATCTTGAAGCGATAAATTGTTTTGGTGATTAGATTTGTTAGAATTCGTAATTGACCAAAATAACGCAACCACTTCAATGAAAGTTTTTAAAACTAAAACGATTGAATTGAAGAGTAGTCTTCATAAGATTCAACTTTGCTTCTCTAAGTAAAGATTATTTGAAATGAGTGGGAGCATTCTCTTAAACCATTAAGAAAAAGACGAGGATCAAGAAGTAAATGGAATTGATACAAGGTAATGTTAAAAATAAAGTTATTGAGAATGACGATACTAAACCTATCAATCCCGACCAATAAAGTTTCCATTGTCTTAAATGTTGGACACTAGAAAGGAAACTACCCCAAGTTGTTAAAGAATAAGCAAGTTAGTTGTGGGACATCTAATAAGACTTAGTACTTTATTTATTTGATTGACATAAATTTTACTAGTACCATTTCGTCAATATTAGAAACCGATGGTGGTTTTCATCATTGTATGCGATACATAGAATGATTAGAATATGACGACTAGCAACAATAATGTTGAGAGATAGAGTCATTGTGTACTCAATCTAGTTTTTGGGTTTAGAGTTGTACTTAATTGTGACTATTAAGTACATAAACTCTAAATAAGAATATATACTTGTTAAGATACAAAAGAGGTTTCACTTTTGTGACCCTATACACCACGATTTGATGTATGGCTAGCCCATTATCAAGGTGATTATATTTTAAACCAAACTAGAATGATATATCATGTAGATAATGCAAGACTCAAATTGGTAACCCAAGATTGAACCTTAGATTCTGGAATGATGAACGCAAAGAGTTATCGAGTACTCTTGAAACCATTAGATCTTATGGTATATGCGTATCTTGTATTCAAAGCAAGATGTCTCGTGCCTTTTGGTTAAAAAGGAGATCGAGGTTGTAAATCATTGATCCAAAATAGGTTGATCATTTTCTTTTACCAACGATTTAAGTTGACGCTAATATGTTTACTTAATAAAGTAAAAGGAGAAAATCTTTGAAGGAGTTCAAAGAGTTCCATGAATCACGATCAAGTCGTGATGGGATTATCAAAGTGAAGACTTTGATATAAGCCAAAGGAAATGTGATATAGTATCACAAATTAATCTCTCTTAACACACATTATGGGATAATGTGTGGTTGGATAAGAAATCAAACGCTATTCGATATGGTTTGGACTTCAATCAAGTTACTTTGAGTTACTTGATCCTTTTGGGGATTTTATCATTTGTCTAAATTATATTTCCCACTTAATCTAAAACGAATCATATGAGATATAAAATGGTAGGGTATCATACTTGTAAGTTTTCAAAAGAAACAAATGGTCATTTTTCCTTATTATAATCACGAGTACAACAGGTTTTATGGCTCGTGAAGCTGTCTTTCTAATATACAAGTTTATTTCTAGAAGACAGAGTGAGAGAAATTATTCAAAGAGCCACAAAGAATGTTATGTCACAAGAAACTGGTCTTTCTTGGCTACATGAGACATTTTGTATAAAACGTTGTTTCTTCAAAACCTAGGAGGTTAAAGTCATCACTTGTTGAAGATGATGAATTAGTGTTACTTTTAGAAAGTAAAGAGCTTACAACTTACAAAGAAATTGTTTGATTCAAGTTAATTACTTCTGGAAAGTAATGGACATATGACTTACATGAGAATGTTTAAGTCACAACTCAATACAAGGCTTAGAGCCATGAAAATCCGAAATTAAAAGGCTTGATTAGTGACAAAGGGTTTTTGCACTAATAAAGAGAGATTTCAAAACAAGATTGGTGGCAAAGAGTTTTGCAGTGGTTGAAATGCTTAAGTCTATTTGGATCTTCTTAGGGATTGTGTTTCATTATTATGAAATACATAGCGAGTGAATCTAAAACCCACTTCTTCAATTAGAAGGAATGTATTCAATACATGTCTTGAGTTTTGTGGATTCTTGTAATCCTAAGATAATGTGAAACTTAAGAGAGGGTCTTAAGTAGGACATCAATGAGTTGGAATCAATGATTTGATCATGGTATAAAATTTTTCCCGATAAGTCGAGAAGTTGTGTTTATACATGAAGTTTAGTGGGAGTTACGGAAATTTTAATTAGTCTTATATGTGGATGACATATTGATCATTGAGAATGATTTAAGATTTTTGGAGTATTATAATACATCTTTAATATCCGGATTTATGAAGATAAATCTACATGGTATTAGTGTCAAATAAGAAGTCTCATGTTGATAAGATTCATGACTAGTTCAATAAAATTGAACATATTTGATTGATTCCATTTGCTTCCGCTGCCGAATCAATTAAATAGGAAATGATGTATAACACTTCATATACTTTGAGTATGATGAATTGTTTCAAAATCGAATTCAAGTAATAATTAACAAGTAGCCATATTGATTACCCTTAAGTGCTTGCAGAAGCATTAAGGATATAATGCAAAGTGTTTTTGATGCAATTTTGTGTAAGGGTGTTACACAAGTGACAATTGACAATTGAGATTGCGCATGGTTTCCGACAAAACCATAATCAAAACACATTAGGATGGTTAAGATACCATTGTGGCTATATTATTTAAGAAATAGATTTTCTAAGAATTGCTCTAGGCAATAAAGAACAATGAGAGATATTTATAACGAAAATTGAGTACACTTGCAATCATGAGATGTGCAAGAAGGATAATTCCCGTACACTGTGAAAACAGTGGGAGCTATTCTAAGGCTAGAGGGCCTATGTCTTGATTGGATCACGACACGTACTCAGAAATTTTTGTAATGCAAATTTATACATTACAAAGGAAAACGAGTATGTAGTAAGGTTGAGTAAGGTACAAGAAGTTGATAAAACCTACTAACCAAAGCCTTCTCATAGGCTTAACATGATGAATCATGTCATTTCAATTGGATTGAGATTAATAACTACATATATGATCAAATTAGATTATAGAATATGAAATAGTAATCAGGTATTGACTATTCATATGTGATAATCACATTTGTCGTTCGAGTTTTAAGCTGCAAAACTCCTTTTATACTTTGTTACATCCAAACGAGTTGTAGAGACAACGTTGAACCCCGTTAAAGTGAACCCGGATTAACATGGTATTCGCCCATAGTCACTTGCATGAGGTTACGTCTCGAAGTGACTAGAGTGTGATGCGATTGACACTATAAAGAAAAGGTTCCATAGCAACGGAAAACTCCGTCGCAAATATGTCAATCCCGTCGCAAAAATAGATCTTGCGACGGAATTGCGACGGATTTGATCCGTCGCTCTATTTCGTCGCAAAATTTTGTTTTGCGACGGCAATTCCGTCGCAGCTAAATATCTGCGACGGATCATTGCGTCGCATAAACCCGTCGCAAAATAGGGACTTGCGACGGAAAAGCCGTCGCATATCACTGTTCATTGAAGGCCACGTAGGCACTAAAGTCAAACAGAAAGTCAAAATCTGCGACAGAAAATCCGTCGCTGATCACTGTTCAAATAGGCCACGTAGGCACTAAAGTCAAACAGAAAGTCAAAATCTGCGACGGAAAATCCATCGCAGATCACTGTTCATATGGGACACGTGTCCCAAAAGTCAAACCTTGCGACGGATTTTCCGTCGCTAATTCCGTCGCAGGGATGAAATATAGCAGTGGGTTTACATCGCTTTTCCAGCGCCCAAATTGCTTTGAAAGCAATTACATATACTCCCGGTTTCCTACAAACATACAGAAAATCCAGCAATTGACAAATTCACAACTCGTTCAAGACGAGATTTCCAAACAACGTCTTCGCATTAACTTAAAATAAAAGGTTTACAAGCGTTTAGTACAATAATTGTTCAACAAAGAAAGCCAAATAAGTCCATAAACTACGGGGTAGGAGTGATAACTACTAATCAACAAACAACTACATCAATACACGGGAGTAGGCCTAGCATTGTCGCCACCATCATCATCAAAGTCATTTCTAGGTTGAGATGGACCTCCGGGGTTACAAGTTTGAGTGGTAAAACCTTGTTGGCTCAAGAACTCTTCTATTGCCGCAAGCCTTTGAGATTGTTCGGCCTCGACTTGCTTAAGTCGGGCATTCTCTTTTGCGACTCTACCAACAAAACCCGGAGTATGAGGAGTAGAAAAGAGGTTACCAGTCGAGCGGCGGTGGTGCTCCCAAATTTGTGGTGCTGCATTTCCCGCGCCAAGTACTCTACCTTTCTTATCAAATCCTCCATGTTCTTCAATATAAATCTCATTATCATCGATGTTCTCGACCCCTTGACTCTGAAGCTGAGTTTTCTTTGAGATGATTTTACCCTATATCAATAAAAAACGAAAGATTAGATACCATCTACTAGATAATCATGATTGAAAAAATGAGTTAAAAATTAAATAATTCTAGTAACTTACGAAGAGTTGACCAGTTTTTTTGGATAACCATCCTTTTGTGCCATGCTTCCTTGTCTTCTCCAACACTTCCAAAGCGGACGGAATATCTCCTTTCCCATCTTTATCAATCTGCAATTTTGATACTTGTAAAATATAATTAGTAACTTTAAATAAAGTTAAAGAAAAAAAAAGGTACTAAGTTAAAAAAAAAGTGAAGAAATTACCATTGAGTCCATATATTGCAAAGTGCTTTTTCGACCCATTACGTGAGTAGCCAACGTCTTCCCTTTCTCGTCACTTCCCGACCTACGGTTGGCCGAATTCTGCTCCGATCTTGGCGTGAAACTAGGATCTTCAAGTGGTCTATTCTTCAATTTACGGTGCAACTCAACACTAATCCAATCCGGCTTTTCATGCTCTTGCTTATGATAAGCTCGATAAATCATTTGCCGTAAACGGGTCTTCATGGCATCTTCCCAAACCTTCTTAACCCTTGCCTTGTCACGGGGATCGTAACTAACACGCCACTGTTCAATAAACAATAAAGTTAGAAAATAAACTTTATTGTAAATAAATATAAAATAAATGAATAAAATACCTAGTATTAAATTAAATGACAATTGCTAATACCTCAAACCAATTCCACCAATCCTTCTTTAGAGTAGATGACGCCGATTTCCAATTAGGAGCATGTTCTTTGTAGTTGCATCCAATAGTATCCGATATCAAGTTCACAACTTTTTCATCACTTTGAACCGAAAAAAAGAATGAGAAGATAATAAATATTTATATATATATATATATATATATATATATATATATATATATATATATATATATATATATATATATATATATATATATATATATATATATATATATATATATATATATATATATATATATATATATAAATCGTTATAAAAATAATTAATTACGAAAAAATAACATACTTACCAAACGCCTTCTTGCTCAAGAGAATCGAGAGGAATTTTGTCAACTGCGATATTTCTTCATTCTCGTTTCCCCTGTCCTTGGTTTCTGCATTACTATTACTACCATGTCTTCGTCTCCTCGACGCCATAGAAACCAACTAAATTCTTCAACATTGTTAGAAATCAAATAATAGCAACCAAATAACAAATGAGCAAAGTAAGAAATTGGGAAAGAAAGAAATCAAATAATCAAATAATAGCAACAAAAAAAGAAATTGGCAAAGTAAGAAATCAAAGCTTCAAATAATAGCAACACAATAAGAAATTGGCAAAGTAAGAAATCAAATAATCAAATAATAGCTACCAAATAAGAAATTGGCAAAGTAAGATTGAATGAAAACAAACTAGATTTCATTAAATTAAGCCATACAGCATCTACAACAAATAGTACCAACAAAGTAATAAGATTGAAAGAAAGGGTACAAAACATCTACAACTAATATAAATCCTAGACATCATCATCATCATCATCATCATCATCATCATCATCATCATCACTTAAATTAGTGTTTTTGTTGCTTTCAAAAAGCGATTCTAAAAAATCCTCATCATCATCTTCTTCTAAATACTTCTTCAAAGCCTCCTCTCCTAACTCTTCCTCATCTTCCTCCTCTTGCATATCATCATTCTGTACTTGCATTTCATCTCCTTGCGTTTCTTCTTGTTCCTCCTCCACATTTTCATTCTCATCCTCTATTTCAATTATTGTCAATGTTGTATCACCATTATTAACATCTTCTTGAAAGATAGATTCATCAGTAGGAGTATCCACTTGTGATCTTGCCTTTATTTTAAATACTGCTGACCACTGATCTTTATCTCTTTTGATGTTTGGATAAGGAGCATAGCAAACTTGTTCCACTTGATATGCTAATACAAATGGGTCATATTTTGGAAATTTTTTGCTCCGATTAACATCCACAAGTTTATATTCCTTATGTACTTGCATTCCTCTTTCTGAGTTATCTATCCAATTACATTTGAATAAAATAACGTTGTAAGGGTTTTTCTCGCCAGTATAAGACAACTCAACAACTTCATTTAGGGTTCCATAGTAGTCAGCTCCTTCAGTCGAACTCACACACACTCCATTGTTAATTGTAGACTTTTCCAAATCTTTCCCATCTATGAAAGCTCTAAATTTGTATCCATTGATGGAATATCGCTTCCATGTTCTTACTTTTTTTGAAGGTCCATTTGCTAAGGCAACTACAACTGGATCTTTTAAATTATTTACCTAAAATTAATGATAATGAACCAATTATTTACCAAATAATAATATAATTTAAATAAGCATTATAGAATATATATTATTTACTTACTTGACCTCTAAGCCAGTTAGGGAATTTTGTTTCAAATTTGTTCCAAATATCCTCGGCCATAGAAACCTCAGGATATTCTCTTTTGATGTAATCCTCAAACAACCTATTCAAAAATGCCGAATTAAGTTTTGAATTAATTTTTGCATGTTTTACTTGAAACAACGTTTAAAATTAAATTTTTTTTCACCTACCTTTCCATACGTTTCAACTCATCAGAATCACAATTAGATAAAACATAGAGGTGTGCACGTTCATATTCGTTATCTTCCAAAAATCTTTCACGACATTTTCCAGAAGTAGTGCCCTCATGATCTTGAAATAGCTCGGGCAAGGTAGAATACTTCGCCTTTTTCTGACCTATGTCAAGGTCTTTTGCCTTTGTGTCTATATGATCTTCAAAGTAAAAAGAACAAAAATTTGCTATTTCTTCAAGCAAATATGCGTTGCATAATGACCCTTGAACACGAGCTTTATTTCCAATTTTTTTTTTAGATGATTCAAGAACCTACAAAAAATTGGTTAAGAATGAATGAAATTAAGTAATAACCTTAGAAGGCTTCGTAAAAGATATTGATATTACCTCTCAAAAGGATACATCCACCTATATTGCACAGGACCACCCACTTTCACTTCATATGGCAAATGAATTGGCAGATGTTTCATTGAGTTAAAAAATGAAGGTGGAAGTATTTTTTCCAATTTGCAGATTATCTCGACAATATTTTTCTCGAGACTTATTATTTTTTCAATTTGTACTGATGAAGTGCACAAGTCTCTGAAAAATTGACTAATCTCAGTTATGGCATTCCACTCATTTTTAGGGAGAAGGTGCCTTAAAGCAACCAAATAAAAACACTCCATAAACACATGACAGTCATGGCTTTTCAAGCCATGTAGCTTCAACTCATTCATATCGACACATCTTCTCAAATCTGAAGCATAACCGTCTGGAAACTTTAAATTACATATCCAATCACACAACACTTTCTTCTGCTCTTTATTCAAAACGACTGAATCCACCTTTCGCGACCTTGAACAAAGTTGTAAGATGTCTTTTTGTGCAGTTGGGTTCAAGGTTGTCTTGTCTTTTCTATCCATCACCGTGTGAATTAGTTGTTCGAAATTTTTTTTCTCAATATGCATGACATCAAGGTTATGTCGAATTAGTAGTGTGCTCCAATATGGAAGCTCCCAAAAATACTTTGTTTCCACCACCCAATTCGTTTCGCTTTAACCGTCTTCAATTCATGGTCAGATGCATCCACGATTTTTGGTAAATCTTTCACACATTCCCACACTTGTTCGCCCGATAACCTCATTCCAGCAACATCGTTCTCTATTCTTCCTTTTCGAAAGTGGACTTTATCCTTGCGAAAAGTATGATCAGTGTCTAAATATTGTCTATGACAATCAAACCAACTCCATTTTCTCGCTATCTTTGAAGCCAAGTCGATTTAGTCTCTTTTTTCGTACAACATGGACATGCATTCTCACCAGCAGTTGACTAACCAGATAACATGCCATAAGCAGGAAAGTCGTTGATCGTCCATAGGAGTGCGGCTCTTAAGTAGAAGTTTTGTTTCCTAGACACGTCATGTAATACTCCGTATTTATAAGTCTTGGGATACTCTATCGAGTAGGCCTTACTCTGTCGAGTAAGGGTAAGTTGCGTTTTAGAAAAGTTTCTGACCTGTAGGGTACTCTATCAAGTAGCCTTAGGTACTCGATAGAGTAAGGGGGTACTCTATCGAGTAGCCTTAGGTACTCGATAGAGTAAGGGGGTACTCTATCGAGTAGCCTTAGGTACTCGATAGAGTAAGGGGGTACTCGATCGAGTACCTCGGGTACTCGATCGAGTAGCCGGTTTTACGGGGAGTTTTCTCGGGTTTTGTTAATTATGCGATTAAGGTATTTAAGCTTTGTCGTCATTATTCTAAATCACTTTTACAAAACCTAAATTACTGTTTAAGAGAGAAAGCAAGCAAGTTCATCTTCTTAATCGCATTATTAGCAATCCCCGGAGTTTGGAGGGTCAGTTCTTATCATTGTTCATACCGTTGAGTTCCTTGCGTCGAGGGTAAGATCTATGTACCCTTTTTATTGTCTTTCCTTTGATTTGGTTAAACCCTAATTTAGAGATTTAGGGGTTTTATGTGTAGTATGTGATTTGGTAGCCTCTATGTGTTGTATGATAGGAGGAGGGTTCATAGAAGAAGCTTTTTGACTCGGAGAGAGACCGTCGATTGTGTGCATACCGGTAGGATTTCCTACTCGCATTAGTCCCATAATGGGATATTGGTTGATGTGTTGAGATTGATTGTTGATATAGTAATTGTATTGTGACGGTTGTGATTGCGATTGTGTTTGTGATTGTTGTCTGTGGTTCTCGAGGCGTGTCCTCGGCTGAGTGGGGTCACTTGCGGGAGTGGCTTCACGCCCTAGTTTCGCCTTCTGTGGAACCCGCCACAGAAGGGATGTGCACATTAATGGACAGGGTTATCGCTCACTATGTGGAGCGGGGATTTGGTGGGTACGGCTACGGTCCCCCATCGGCGGTAGTCCAAAGGACGATCGGTGATTGAGATGATTGGAATTGGTGTGGTTGTGTGTGTGACGCTTAAGTCATTCTGTTTATCTTATTATTGATATATTGAATTGTGTGATTAGTATCGACCCGTTTAATGTTTCAAAAATTGTGGTGATCCATTCGGGGTGGTGAGCGATTATTGAGCGGTATGATATGACGCGTATGAGATAGCCGGATGAGTCATCACGTGGCGCTTAGAAGTCTTCCGCTGTGTCAGACGATGTTTTATAGTTTTGATAGTGTTAGCAGTAGACCGTCTGAGAATCTTGTATTTCCTTTTATCAGTTTTGGTTTTGAACATGTAATCACTTAAACTATAATTACTTTTAAAGTACGTCTCTTTATTGTCTTATGATATTCATTGCCTCGGGCAACCGAGATGGTAGTATCCTTATACCTGAGTGGTCCTGGTAAGGCACTTGGAGTATGGGGGTGTTACAAATGGTATCAGAGCGACGATCCTGAAACATGTAACCAATGAACCTAATGAACATATGGAGTCAATTAAAATGAACCCGGGGTAAAAGTTGTAGGAGCTAATGCAAAGGCTTGGGAGACGTCCTAAATTCGCTAACTCGCCTTACAATTTTGAACCGGTCACCATGGGATATGAGTCGGGATCGCTATGTGTTTATCTTGTGAATTGTGTACCTATATGGTGATGGGTGGTATGAATCAGTGGATGTATGCATGTGGAGAATGGGGAATATGTAGGAAAGATGGTGATGATGTGATTTCGTAAGTTATTGATTGAAAGCATGATAGTTGTTTTACAAGATGGCATTATAGAGATACAGAAAGAAAGTTTGTTTGATTTGAGTTATACATAGAGTTATGTATACATATATGTTGTTGGTAGTGTTGTACGAGTTTATATAGTTGAAAGTTTGAGTAAGAGCATGAATAACTGATGGAAAAAGATGATAATTGTTGCATGATAATATGAATTTTTTTAAGCATGTTGTATGATGGAAGAGATTTTATAAGGTTGTTATGCTAGTAACATGTGAATATGATACTTGATGTCATATAATTGTGATTTACGTAAAGTTATATAATAAAAACATGTGGGTAATATGTGATTGGTAAATTGAGTGATGCATGTGCATAATGGACGTTGTGCTTGGCTTTTGAAGTTAGTAACATGTGGTTAGGGATACTGGTTTTATGAGCATCAAGTTGTTTTTGTTTACCATGTTGTCATTTAAGTTGTTTGGAAGTAAAAGCAAGTAGTTGTGTTTTCGATTATAGCAAGGTTGTCTTTAAACTGTTATAACTTGAGATGCATAAATGATTTTAATGTGATTCCAATTGGAGGTGATAGCTTGTTCTTTTGCGATTCTAACGATAGGTCACACGCCCCAAACGACCAAGAAATGAGTGAGTTATGACTGTTTTACGAAAACTGGACAGTGCTGAGAATTGGGGTACTCGATCAAGTAGCCTTGGTACTCGATCGAGTAAGGGGGCACTCGATCGAGTACGTTAGTTACTCGATCGAGTATCCCTGGTGATTTGTTTTACGTGCTTCTGATCTTCACCTACTCGATCGAGTAAGTCCCTTACTCGATCGAGTGGCCTGTACTCGATCTAGTGACCCCTGTTTTGGGTCATATGCTTATCTTTTGACTTCGTTGCATATTATGTTTAATTCAAAGATGTTATTTTACTTCTTTATGCATTGTTTTACATGTATGTTGGTCTTGATACGTAAGTTACCCAATCTTATGGTGAAGTGAGTGGCACCTATGGTGAGTAGGAGTTCGGTGGGAGGACATAAGTTATATGTGTTGTGATAGATAATGGAAAAAGAAAAGGAAGCTTGGTATGGTTTATTGAGACATAGAGCATGTTTTGTGAGATGAGATGAGAGATATGTTTGAATGTTGAGTGATGTAAAAATAAATGAATGTGGGCAAGGGATGATGTGAGTTTATGGAACGTGAGGATGAAAAGATTGAAATGAGAGACACAAATGGTGGCAGCTTGAGATATGTAAAGAATCATGGAGGGGGATGGTTAGGAGTCGTGTGGGTTAAGAATATACATAGTGAAGGTTCGTTTTAAAAGGGTTGAGAAGAGTAGTATATAGTGAATTTTGTGGAGACATGTCGCAAGGTGGATAAGTAGACAGTGAATGAGTTTGGGAGATTTGGTTTATTAAGAGATGAATCTACTGTGTGATTTCCTTGGGCAATTAGCGGTATGAAAGGAATTTTGATTTCTAGAGATGTAATTGTTGAACAGTAAACGTTGATTCTATGGATGGATTAGTGGCAAAGGTGATTGATGACATAATAAGAGAATATTTGTGGTAAGAAAGAGTGAGATGATATCGATATGAAATAATTAGATGCGAGTTTTGGAGCAGTGAGAAAGTAACCGGAACACTAAAGAGTTAGGTAGAAGAGATAAGGAGTTGAATGGTTAATTGATTTTGTCGAGTGTAAAAGAAAAGAATGAGGGGAGTAAAACTAGGAAAATGTTGACCGGAGTTATGTGACATAAAAGTAAGGAATCGTCGAGATGTATGATACTATCAAGAGTAAGTAAGTTAATGATTATACATAAGTTTCAGGACAACATGATTAATCATGAGTTTCGAGGAATTAAGGGAGTAAGAAGTTGGCAGAATATCTGCATGATATGAGATTTTGAGTAGAGAGTTAGATGATGATACAATTAAGGATAGTATTGGGAAGAATGTTGAGGTAGTGTTGTTGATGGATTTGATGTTCGTTATTTGGGATGCTAACCACAGATAGGAAAGAAATCGTGATGTTTAGAGGTGAGTGTAAGAGGTTTGATGCCCGAATAGTGGTAGTGTTTTGGTTTGTGACTAGTGGTTAAGGGTGGTGGTATATTAGAAAGGTAACAATTCTGAAGTGGTTGATTTTGCAGAGACCAGGTTGATATGTATGGTTGTGAGAGAGTGTAAGATGTGGTTATATGAGGCGGTTGTTAGTAGTTAAGTATTAATAGCATGGTTACATTCGGCAGGGGGTGATGGTTGTGAGAATGGGAGAATATGTTATGAGGGGCATATGAGTTAAACTCGGGCGACAGGTAACCTTTGTTGAGTGGTAATTTACGTGATCAAGATTGACTAGTTGGTTGTGATTATGGGTCTAAGATGTATATAAATGTGTGTGTGAGGTTGTGACCTCACGAGAAGCGGAATGGTGTGATAATTATAAAGTTGTTATATGATTATTTTGTAATTTTTATTGGGTACGGTATACTAATGGAATGAGGTTCAAAAGGTAATAATTTAATTGATCTGGCATGGATAGTTAAAATTGTATGTGTATTGATGATACATGTTTATTCCGTGATATGGTAAGGATGATGTTCATGAGATTCTTGTCAGTTTATTCCGCATAATATGTTGGGTTATAATCTAATAAAACGGTTTTGAGTGAGTTTTCTTGTTCGAAATGTCATATTTAGTCAGTGTTATGGGAATTATATGTGATTGGGATGTCTATCGATATGGTTGTGGTGCCTCGGGTGGTGATCCGGGCACGGTATTTAGTGTTGTGATGCGGGTATTTTCGCACTGCGGTGTGGCTGTTGGTGGCGGTGTTGCAATGCCGTCACCGGTTGTGGTGAAGTAGGCGGGATGATTATGATTCGAGTTTCGAAATTACATACCAGTTATACATAGATTGTTGTTTTGGTTTGATGTTGCTCCCTGCGAGTCTCAGTTTGTGCGGATAGACGGTGGTCTTGTTTATTGATGTTTTCTTTACCAGGTTAAGTTTGGGAATGAGGGTAGAGTATGATATGAAATATAGTTGTATATTTTTTTTTTTTTCGTTGTTGACATGGTATAGTGATATTCTGTTGATGGGACACGGTTATGAGAGGTTGTTACAGTAATTTTGATCTTGTTCTAGATAAGGCTTTAGTGGACATGGTAATGGCAAGTGAATCGTAAAACATGTGTGGTAATGACCTGAAATGGAAGCTGTAAGTGGTTCATAATCTCTTATTGGGACAGTGAGTATAGGGTGTTGGAATTAGTATCATGTTAAGTGATGAATGAGTTTTGTGGTAAGAAAAGAAAAGAAATTGAAGATCTAGTGTGAGGGTGCGTAGCAAGTGTGGACCGTGAGTTATGTTTTTGGCGGTAGGTGTTTTATCTAGATGGGTATGTCGTGTTGTGGTAATGTGGAAGAATTGGAGTATTGGTTATGTTAAATATTTTGTGGTATAGGTTAAGTGGTGTGCCGAGTGACTTGAGGTGGGAGAACTGTTTAAGTAAGAGAGCCTTGGAAATAGGAATGGTTATAGAAATGAGGTTATAGGCGGTTATCTTTGACATGTGGTGGTGATGAGGATAATGAGATGATATAGCTAGTGATTTCGTATTAGTGAGTTACGAGGACGTAACATTTGTCTTAAGAGGAGTAGGACGCGATAAAAGAGAGTTTCATGATGGTGCATGTGGTAATATAATTGGAAATAGAGTGTTAGCGTAGCGTAAAGGAGGGATTTGTTTTATGGATGATACTTATAAAAGGCCATGGCCGTGCTTGTAGTAGTGTGATGCTTCGGAGTATGAGAATATTTTATATAATGTTGACAGTTGGAGGATGATGTTATGAGTCTGAGTAAACTTCAAGGACGAAGTTCCTTTTAAGGGTGGTAGAATGTAACATTCCGTTTGATGTCTATGAGTGTCTTGATTTTGGATTTGATAGTGGATGATATTATGGAGCTAGCAGTGTTAGTGGATGGTGGTTGGTTATGTATGAAGTTGGTGTCGTGAGAGATATATATGTGGTGGATACGATATCGTGAGTCATGTTAAGGAAGTAAACATAGTTGGTGGAGTGGGTGTTAAGAGTTCATGTTTTATGTTTGGTCGAGTTTTTGAGTTCTTAGTTATGTTGTTGTGTCTTGGTCGAGTTAGTATGGTTGTTTTTAGAGTATGGGTTGAACTTCGGGGACGAAGTTCTTTTTAAGGAAGGAAGATTGTAATACTCCGTATTTATAAGTCTTGGGGTACTCTATCGAGTAGGCCTTACTCTGTCGAGTAAGGGTAAGTTGTGTTTTAGAAAAGTTTCTGACCCGTAGGGTACTCTATCAAGTAGCCTTAGGTACTCGATAGAGTAAGGGGGTACTCTATCAAGTAGCCTTAGGTACTCGATAGAGTAAGGGGGTACTCTATCAAGTAGCCTTAGGTACTCGATAGAGTAAGGGGGTACTCTATCGAGTAGCCTTAGGTACTCGATAGAGTAAGGGGGTACTCGATCGAGTACCTCGGGTACTCGATCGAGTAGCCGGTTTTACGGGGAGTTTTCTCGGGTTTTGTTAATTATGCGATTAAGGTATTTAAGCTTTGTCGTCATTATTCTAAATCACTTTTACAAAACCTAAATTACTGTTTAAGAGAGAAAGCAAGCAAGTTCATCTTCTTAATCGCATTATTAGCAATCCCCGGAGTTTGGAGGGTCAGTTCTTATCATTGTTCATACCGTTGAGTTCCTTGCGTCGAGGGTAAGATCTATGTACCCTTTTTATTGTCTTTCCTTTGATTTGGTTAAACCCTAATTTAGAGATTTGGGGGTTTTATGTGTAGTATGTGATTTGGTAGCCTCTATGTGTTGTATGATAGGAGGAGGGTTCATAGAAGAAGCTTTTTTACTCAGCAGTAGAGACCGTCGGATTGTGTGCATACCAGGTAGGATTTCCTACTCAGTATTAGTCCCATAATGGGATATTGGTTGATGTGTTGAGATTGATTGTTGATATAGTAATTGTATTGTGACGGTTGTGATTGCGATTGTGTTTGTGATTGTTGTCTATGGTTCTCGAGGCGTGTCCTCGGTACCGAGTGGGGTCACTTGCGGGAGTGGCTTCACGCCTAGTTTCGCCTTCTGTGGAACCCGCCACAGAAGGGATGTGCACATTAATGGACGGGGTTATCGCTCACTATGTGGAGCGGGGATTTGGTGGGTACGGCGCGTCCCCCATCGGGCGGTCGGTCCAGTGGACAGTCGGTGATTGAGATGATTGGAATTGGTGTGGTTGTGTGTGTGACAGTTAAGCTGTCTGTTTATCTTATTATTGATATATTGAATTGTGTGATTAGTACTGACCCCGTTTAATGTTTTAAAAACTGTGGTGATCCATTCGGGGGTGGTGAGCAGTTATTGAGCAGGTATGATATGACGCGTATGAGATAGCTGGGATGAGTCATCACGTGGCAGTTAGAAGTCTTCCGCTGTGTCAGACGATGTTTTATAGTTTTGATAGTGTTAGCAGTAGACCGTCTGAGAATCTTGTATTTCCTTTTATCAGTTTTGGTTTTGAACATGTAATCACTTAAACTATAATTACTTTTAAAGTACGTCTCTTTATTGTCTTATGATATTCATTGCCTCGGGCAACCGAGATGGTAGTATCCTTATACCTGAGTGGTCCTGGTAAGGCACTTGGAGTATGGGGGTGTTACACGTCATATGTAAACAATCCCGTGTCCCACAATTGCTTCAACTCGTGAATTAGAGGCTGTAAATAGACGTCAAGGTTTTGTTTGGGACTCTTTGGTCCAAGAATAATTAATGTTAAGAACATAAATCGTCTTTTCATGCATAGCCAGGGTGGTAAATTGTAAGGTGTAAGCATCACCGGCCAGCATGAATATGTGTTCCCGAATGGCCCAAAAGCCGAGAAACCATCGGTGCAAAGTCCAAGTCTAACATTCCGAGGCTCAGATGCAAAAGAAGGATGAAGATGATCAAAATGTTTCCACGCCTCACTGTCACTTGGATGAGACATTGTCCCACTAACTCGGGGGTTTTCATAATGCCAACGCATTTGTTCCGCGAGGTTTTTTGTGGCATAAATTCGTTGCAAACGTGGCCCTATTGGGAAATAATTTAAGAAATTTTCGGGGACCCTTTTGCCATTTGCATTCTTTGCACCTTTGTACCTAGCTCTACCACATTTTCTACACTTGTCGAGAAGAGAGTCGTCCATCCAAAAAAGCATACATCCATTAAAACATGCATCTATCTTTTCATGAGGAAGTTGAAGAGTTTTGAGAACATTTTTGGTTTCATAGAAGTTACGCATCAAAATATGATCTTGAGGAAGAAGGTCTCCCATGAGTGACGTGAAACCATCTACACATTTATGGGCTAAGTTGTGTTCACATTTCAGAGCGACAAGCCTTGCAGCCGACTGTAGCAATGAGAGTCGACATCCCTCGTAGACAGGTTGCTCGGCACGTTTTAACATTTTAAAAAAGGCTAATACATTGGGATTTGGAGATTCATCAACCACCTCGGCATTAAGAGCTTCTTCCCTAATTTGATCAATGCTATCGCGTAACGCATCCTCTACCATATCCCTATAAGGATTGTCAGAGGGCATTGCCATTTCCTCTTCCTCAACGGGGAATTTCTCTCCGTGACACACCCAATCATAATAGTTGTCACAAAAACCCTTTAGACCAAGGTGTTTTCATA
The DNA here is from genome assembly GCF_048544455.1 of Silene latifolia. NCBI lineage: Eukaryota > Viridiplantae > Streptophyta > Magnoliopsida > Caryophyllales > Caryophyllaceae > Silene > Silene latifolia. Next base: position 43,530,479 of record NC_133536.1, read on the forward strand.
CTTCTGTTCAACTAAAAACTTGTTATTGTTGCACTTACTACATGGACACCTAATTTCTTTATTTCTAATGAATTCGTCTTGTTGCTTAACATAATCAATGAATTTATTAACCCCTATTACGAATTCCTTCCTTAATTTTTTATTGGAACCCAACCTTTCATACATCCAGTTTCGTTCTAATCTCTTCATTGCAAATCTACATATATATTAGTAAATAAAAATTATTAATAAAAATGGTAAGAGCATTCATAAACTTATCTTTGAATTTTTCATACAACAACAACAACAACAACAACAACAACAACAACAACAACAACAACAACAACAATCACCACAACCACAACCTGCAAAAAAATACTTTCAGTATTGGGGTCCTTATCTCTCCAACCTAAACCCATCTTTGAATCTTTCATACCATTAGTAAATACCCAATTTTTTTTCTTGATTGTAATGAGACAAAAATTCGGCAGCACTTCCTTACAGTTCTCCAAATACATTATTTAGAATGAATTCTCACTCTACATATGTATTCGGAGAACATTAAAGGAAATGTCAACCAAATTTTGTCTCATAACAATCAAGAAAAAAATTGAGTATTTACCACCTAAATGGCATAAAAGATTCAAAGACAGTCCCAAAACGGGGACTATTCAAGAATTACACCTAATGTGTAATCCGTGAACGGGTACTAGGTCAAAAATATATTAACAATCACAACACAAGCATAAGATGAATTAATATTTGTAAAAAAAATAAACATGACACAAAAAAACACAACTTATCAAAACAAACTTAATAATTACTAATAAACCTTATAAAACTAAGCAAAAGTAGAGTAAGCATCCTAAAATTGGTTTAAATATCATAAATTGGTTTTTAACTAAACTAAATTAACTACTCTAACATTTTTATGAAATTTTTTCTCTATTTTTATGAGCAATAGATGAATTCAAAATTGCTTCAATGTCGAGTAGCCTCATTTTATTTAATTATTTACATCAAAATTTCACTACCATCAACTATAATCGATTTAAAAGAGCTTTGAAATACTTAGCTCACTTCATGCAAACCAAAAATATAATTCCCTAAAACATAATTAAGCATTATAAAATTGATTTAAACATCCTAAATTGGCTTTTAACTAAATTTCACTAAACTTAACAATCCTAAACATCCTAAATTGGCTTTCAACTAAACTAAACAATTCTAAACATCCTAAATTGGCTTTCAACTAAATTAAACAATCCTAATAATACTAAGCATCCTAAACTAATCATAATTAATCAAAACAATAACCATAAACCCTAATTAATCAAAAGTAAATTTAATTAAACAAACCTTATATTAATTAAGAGAAGGAGACAAAGGAAGGGAGCGGCGGCGGCAGGAAAGGAGCGGCGGCGGCGGCGGAACAGCGGCGGCGGCAGAAAAAAAAAAAGAGAAAGGGGAAAGGAGAAGAAAGGGGAAAGAAGAAGAAAGGGAAAAGGGAAAAGGGAAAGGAGAAATAGGAGTGATTTGGGAAGTAGGGTGGTGGTAGGAGTGGTGGTGGTGGGAGTGGTGGTGGTGGGATTGAGGGAGACGGAATTTTGGGATTTTGTGATTGAGGGAGACGAAATAATTGAAAAGTGATAATGAAGGAGAAGGCTTTCGCTGCAGCCCGTATAAAGAATTTCTGCGACGGATTTTCCGTCGCAAAATTAAAATAATAATAAATTCTGCGACGGAATTTCCGTCGCAGGAATAAAATAATATTATTTTTCCAGCCTGTTTAGAGGTGTACAGCATGACACTTTAGAAAGTCTGCGACGGAAATTCCGTCGCAGAAAAAATTATTATTATAATGCAGCGACGGAATTTCCGTCGCAGAATTTAATATTATTTTAATATAGCGACGGAAATTCCGTCGCAGACCTTCCCGCCATGTCAGAAAATTTGGCGGTATGGGAAAAAAGGCTGCAACGGAAAGACCGTCGCAAGTCCGTCGCAGAGTATGAGGCCCGTCGCAGTGTCCGTCGCAGGTTTAAATTTGCTACGGATTATTATTCCGTCGCAGTGTGTCCGTCGCATCGAGACGTTTTTTTTGTAGTGTGATGGCAAGTTCAAGTGCCATGGAGTCATGTGAGATGACTAGTCGATCACATAGGCAGACTGTTAGGATCACTTTGTCGGGCAGTGACCGCTTATAGAGTTCTGGCAAATTTATATAGCCTGGTCGTGGCGAGAACTACTATAGTATTCTAATGAGTCGATTCTTTTGACTAAAGACTGTTCGCCTAAGATGGCACAGTTTCAGATTAGCTTTGATTTATGTTACTACGACCTTCGTAAATGGGGTCAAATGGGCATATTTTGGGTTATGATGGTTGTGGCTAGTCGAAGGGAATAAGTGCGATAGGAATTGTCCACCCTTTTGTCAGGGTTAAAACAATATTTCAGGGCCACTCGAGGAGTAATGAACTGGAAATGCGTGGCCACGCTCGGATGGTATCTATGGTAGATAACTCCGTTCAATCAGTTATTCTCCAGATCGAGGAAACCACTCTCGATATGATCACTTGCAAGTACGACCCGAAAGACACCTTGCATTGAGTGGGAGATAGTAATAGGACAAGAGAATTGGTGACGCACACTTGTCGAGGACAAGTGGGAGATTGTTGGAATATGTGTCCTCCGACAATTATGCGATCACAAATCATCGATCATGATGATCACATGTTTAAGTCTCATTTTCGAATACATGTGGGATGTAATATTTTTACAGTCAACTGGTCCACACATATCGGTAATGATTGGCTGACTAGAGTTTGACATTACTGTCGTGCGACGGTGGTGATCAGTTGATCCCCTTAGGTCATACCTAAAGGGTAACACTCTTAATTGAATATTTAATTGATCGTATGACGATACGAGTTAATTAAATTACTTAAAATTGACGGACGATTTTGGAAGTAATATTTACGTGTCTGATTGTAATTTGATTAAATAAGATACGGTCTAAGTAATAGAATTGTTTTATTACTTAGATGAAATTATTGTTCACAGAAACAATTGAAACGGAATGAACAAATTATTATAAATACAGAATGTTGTAGTTTATAATTCGGGAACACTTTTTGGTACAAGTAATTATGAATTACTAGGTAAATTTTATAAGTGACATATTTTATAAATATGTTGATTTTTAATTGTTAAAAATACATTTTATACACATAATGTCTTGGAACATGTTACATGTGACATATTGACAAAATAATGTGTAAAATGGACTTTCCATTTTACACAAAATGTACCGAAAATAATTAGGTTGGATTAGAGTATTAAGTGTGCTTTATATTTTATTTAAAAGTGTAATCATCACACTAATACCTACTCTTACATACCTACATTTTATGGGTAGAAGTAAGTGTCATGCATTGGCCCCTTTTCCACCCTCTACCCGATTTTCTAAGGCCACATTTAGAGTGTTTTTTCTCTCTAATAATTCATTCACAACTTATTACAATATTTCTAGAGTAAGAAATATAATTTCCTCTCAACATCTTATGAGAAATTAGAGAGATAATAACTTCCAAAAATTCCTTTCTCTATGCCGAAATAATGGAGACCAATATAAATATTTTGGGTCTATTTTTAGTAAGATATATATTGTTCTAGTTAAATAATATTTATCTTTTAAGGGGTTATCTTGGGTATATGCTTTTGGGAGAGGTTCTAATTTGAACCTTGTTCATCCAATATTTGGAAGCTCAAGAACTAACAAGAAGGAGATCTTGTTGGTGCCCTTTTAATCCGAAAATCATATGGTGAGAAAATGATTTCTTCACTTATCTATTTTAGTTTGCATGCATAAGATTTGTAATTAATTTTATGACTAAATTAATTTGAAACATATAAGAATATGTAAAGTAATGAGATATAGATTTCCAACAAGAGAAACAAAAGGGGGTAAAAAGGGGAAGATTGAAGAAGAAGGTGAAGAATTCACCTGAAGATGAGATTAGGAGAACATCAATGGGGTGGGGCGTGTTGAAAATATTTTAATCGGTTTAGCAGGTAACCGGTCTATCTATTCTAATATAAGGGAAAGGGTGTCAAAGTTGAGTATGTTGGTAGTTAAAATAAAGTATGTAGTATTTTAAGAAGCACCACAATAGTTTGGAGTATTGATATTAAATAACCCTATTTTTTTTACTTTCTTTGGTTAGTTACTATTATATTTTATGATTTGTCTCCCAACATCTCCCGATTACCTTGGCCAGGTAAAAAGGGGGTATTGCACTTGTCCTTTTCGATGAAGTCAAGAGGGGAAAATAGACCTAAGATTTAATTGAATTTGCATTGCCAACCCTTTGGACGACTTTTCGATTCATTCTCTTTCTTTTTGGTTTTAGTTTCAATATCGTCTGAAACATTTGATATGGGCATTAGGCTTCACTAGATGGATCTTCTATCACCTCGTTCTTTGAAAGAAAGATGATATTTATTTGCGGAAGAACAACCTTAGAAATAATTCTTAGGAAAGACTTCACATCATCAAAAAGGGGGAATTCGTCGACCCTAGGCTTTATTATGTTTTGAAGCATGTGAAGATCGTTTTATTTCTAAGTTATTTGATTTTTGCTTTTGTGAGTTTGGTATATCTTGTATTAATATTGTTTACGCATTAAACCTCGGATTAAAAAAGAAAGCATAAAGACGGTGATCAAAGTTAAGAGAAGACTCATAAAGTCGTCAAAAAGTCCAAGAATAAGATTAAGGACATAATTTGTAAAAGGGGATTTTAGAACTATGCATAAACTTGAAACAACAGTTGAGGTAACTGTCAACTTATTTTGAGGGGAACGTTACCTCAGGCAATATGAACTCTGCTATATTCTGCGGTTAACGGTAACCTCAATTAACGGCAATGTTCCCTTAAGTCTGCAGTATTTCGAAACCTTTTTATGATTTCTAAAATCATCCAGTTTCTGTATTTAATTGAAAATTATCTTCAGAAACTTTCATATCTTGTTTTACAACATGGAATTCTTATTTGGATTGGGATTCCAAACTTTCATATCTCTTGGAGAATGATTTCCTTGTATCTTATTTTACAAGACATGAATAAATCTTTCATCAATAGATAGACAAAATTAGTTTCCTTTCTCAATCAAAATCTCTTGTGTTTTAAAGATATTTATCTTTTACAAATCATGGAAATTATCTTAGTTTTCTTATCTTCTTCAACCGAAATATTCAAAGATAAAATCATATCTTTTCGGTTTTCCATTTTCATAAAATATCAAATGAATCTTTATATCTTCTAACTTATTTTTAGGAAGAATATTTTAGAAATGACTATCCAATATTTATTTTATGAAAAACCTAATTATGACTTGTGTAGCAAGATGGTTCTAACCGTGTAAAAGTTGGACCATGTGATCTAATACACTTGACTTAGTTCCATCTATATATACTCTCATACATTTCATAATTTCATACGACTTTCCATTTTGATTAAATCGATTTTGGCAAAATACTTCCATTGCACTTTTGCTTAGTCTTAACGTTTTATTTTTGCAAAATATTTTCGAAAGTCTTTTATTTTAAAACGTGCAACTTCGTGTCAAAGTTCATCTTTCAAAAGTGCATAGTTTTACAATTTTTTTCTAGACAACTGAATTGTATTATGATTAGCTTGGAATTGATTGTAATCGTGAATTATAAATTCTTGTAAGTTTAACATGTTATGCAACATAGGGTTAACATCCTACAACACGAAGGCTTAACGTCCTTCACCACCGAGAGCTTAACATCTCTCAAACACGAAGGCTTAACATCCTTCAATAGCACTGTAACACCCCCATAGGTCGGAACCCTTCCTCTAGGCCATTCCAATCATATGGAGGTATCACAAGCCTTGGTTTCCTAAGAGTGTAGTGCGAACAAGTAAAGAAGTAATTTAGATAACATAAATAGTTAAGTTGTAGAGTTAAGTGATCACAAGTTAAGGGATATAAAAATTATCCCATTAATACAACCAAATCGAATGGAGTCTAAATGTCAAAAGCTAGATAAGAACAAGTGACGACAACGAGGTAGACCGCTCCCAAGCCCGCTACTCAATACATGCACCTGTCGACACTGCTCCCCATATGGGAGAAAATCACCATATGGTTGATCACAGACATTCAAACCCAAGTGTTAGCCAATGATATGAATGTTCAATAATAGACAAGAGATGCAACAAACTTACTAATTTAATGAGGTATGTAACATGACAAACATCCACCAAACCCATCTCCGCCAACCGTGACCGGGACACGCCCATGACGTCACCAAAACCACTAAGGTACTCGGAACACGTCCGTGGTACCGGGCCCGAGTGCGACTCGAGTCCCCTGCCAGACAACATGCCTCACCGCATGAGTCTCTCCATGACCCAAGTACTAATGTGCACATTCCCTTGGAGTGGGAAGCTCCAAGGGAGACTTGAGCGGAAGACGGTTTCCCAACCGCCTTCCGTCTCCAAAACCATCACCAACAATCTCCAATGTCAACAATTCACCAACAACAAGAACAATTAACCAAACAAGCATGCCATTAAATTCATACAACAATCAATTCATGCTCATAACTTCATTAATTCATATTCTCTTCTTTTAATTGCTCATTAACATGTTATAGTGCAAGATAAATAATCGTAGAGTCATTCACCATACTCATTCTTCCCAAAATCATTATGAGACCACATTATGTACCAAACCCTAATTATCCAACACATACATGTTATAATGCAACTACTATGAGATAAATGTAATTAATGATATTAAATGCACAATTAAATACTCATAACACCATAGCTAAGTAGGGAAACCCTACCTTGAGCTTATCTTCACAATCCCACAAGCTAATCCCTAGAAATGCTCCTCAATGAAGCTTTCTACACATAATAGTTATTATAATTAACACTACAATCTATTATAACAATATACTAACTTAACCCCTTGAATTCTTACAATATAACTAAGTAAAGATTAGCTTACTAACTAAATAAAGTTGTTAAGACAAGAAAGAAGAGGTGAAGAAGTGTAGATCCACTTACAATAAAGGAGAAAGGCCAAGGAGGAAAGAACTCTTCTATGGAAACTTAGGGTTTTGAGAGGATATGAAGGTGGAGAGTTTTAGAGAGGAGTTGCTAAAGTTTAGAGAGTGGTGAATAGTGTATGAGAGGGGTTTTGGTGTAGGAAATCTGAAAAGATAGGGTTATGAAAGCGACACTTCACCAAACATTTCCCGTGTAAAACTCACTTGACCGTCACTCTGTCGAGTGGATGGTCACTCGGTCGAGTGACCGACTTTCTAGGCTTTCCAGCCTACTGTATTGGCTCACTCGGTCTCCCACCCAGTCGAGTGGAGGTGCACTCGGCCGAGTGGGTTCTCTATTCGGTCTAGTTATACTTGGATAGATACGAGGTATTACAATCTACCCCCCTTAAAAGAACTTCGTCCCCGAAGTTCACTCCCGACACTAGTTATGGAATATAGCCCCTCCCCCCCTCCCCCCCAAAGGTGTACTATGGCGACTCGGGATAAATATAAGATTAGTGTTGACCCAAGTGTGACATTAGAACCACATATACGAAAAGGGAAAAGAGTGAAGACTCTATTTAAGGTACTTACATAGTACGCCCTACCCCTCTAGAAACATGGTTACGACCCCGTAACCGACTCATACCTACTCAAAAAGGTGGGGGTATCGCTCTTTCATGTTCTCCTCGGCCTCCCAAGTGGCCTCCTCCACAAGGTGATTGGACCACAACATTTTCACCAAGATTGTCTTACCATGTCTTGTCTTCCTAACCTTTCGATCTAGGATTTCCTTGGGTGTTTCTAAATATGTTAGGGCTTCATCAAGTTCAATCATCTCCGCTTCGAGCACGTGAGAGGGATCACTTATGTACTTGCGCAATAGAGATATATGGAATACATTGTGAACTCGGTCCAAGGCCGGTGGAAGTGCTAAATGATAAGCCACTTCCCCGACTCTATCCAAGATTTCATAGGGGCCAATGAACTTTTGGCTCAACTTGCGCCTTTTTCCAAATCATATGACTCCTCTCATGGGTGAAACCTTGAGTAATACCTTATCCCCTACCGCAAATTCTATGTCACTCCTCCTCAAGTCGGCGTAGCTCTTTTGCCTATTTTGTGCGGCTCTCATCTTCTCACGGATTACACGGACGGACTTGATCAACCATATCTTGGATCATTTGGGTCCCTAAAATCACGGCTTCGGTACTATCGTCCCAACATATCGGACTTCGGCATTTCCTCCCATATAGAGCCTCAAATGAGGCCATACCAATGCTAGCATGGTAGCTATTGTTGTAGGAGAATTCGATCAAGTGTAACCTTTCTTCCCATGAACCTCCAAATTCTAGAACACAAGCTCTCAACATGTCTTCCAACTTTTGGATTGTCCTTTCCGTTTGTCCGTCCGTCGCGGGATGAAAGGCCGTGCTCATTTTTAATTGAGTACCCAAGGAGCTTTGGAGATCTTGCCAAAACCTTGAGATGAACCGCGAATCTCGATCCGAAACAATGTCTTTTGGGAATCCATGAAGCTTGACCACATACTTGCAATATGCATTAGCTAGTTCTACCTTGCTCCAAGTATCCTTCATTGGAATGAAGTGAGCCGATTTGGTTAGTCTATCCACGATAACCCAAATCATGTTGTTCCCTTTTTGGGTCCTCGGTAAGCCTACTATAAAGTCCATGGAGATTGACTCCCATTTCCATTCCGACATATCCAAAGGTTGCACCTTCCCTTGTGGTCTATTGTGTTCCCTTTTTACTCTTTGGAAAGTCAAACACCTTGCCACAAATTTCGCCACTTCTCTTTTCATACTTGGCCACCAAAAGGTCTTCTTGAGGTCTTTGTATAGCTTGTCACCACCCGGGTGCACCGAGTATGGTGTATTATGAGCTTCATTCATATTTATCTTCTTCTTAAGCTCTTCATCACATGGCACGCACACCATCTCCCTTTGAATCTAAGGCTCCCATCCATATGTAACTCAAACCTTGAAGGTTCCCCCTTGTCTAATACTCCTTTCCATTCTTGGATCTTCACATCATTTGTTTGCCTTTCCCGAATCTCCTCATACAACTCGGGTTCTAGAGTTAAGTCTCCAATTGATTCCCCCTTTCTTATCATATGAATACCCATTTCCTTTACTTCTTCCTTCAATCTTATCATGAACAAGGCGGTACATAAGGAGTGCACCGACTTCCTACTCAAGGCATTGGCCACCACATTAGCTTTACCTTCATGGTAAAGTATTTCCATGTCATAATCCCCAATTAACTCAATCCATCTCCTTTGCCTCATATTCAACTCCTTTTGGGTGTAGATGTACTTCAAACTTTTATGGTCGGAAAACACCTTAAAGGTTGTTCCATACAAGTAATGCCTCCAAATCTTCAATGCAAAAACAACGGCTCCCAATTCTAAGTCGTGAGTCGGGTAATTCTCCTCATGAGTTTTCAATTATCTTGATGCGTAGGCTATGACCCTATCATTTTGCATAAGTACACACCCCAAGCCATTATTTGATGCATTGGTGTAAACCTCAAAATTTTCACTTCCTTCCGGCAAGGCTAAAACCAGCCGTGGTTAGGCGCTCCTTTAGAGTTAAGAAGCCCGTCTCACAACTTCCGTCCCACTTGAAACGGCTCTCCTTCTTCATTAGCGATGTCAAAGGTCTTGCAATCTTATAGAAGTCTTTCACAAACCGATGATAGTACCCGGCTAGACCTAAGAAACTTCTAACCTCCGTTACATTCTTGGGTGCTACCCACCTAGACACGGCCTCAATCTTGGTGGGATACATGGCAACTCCTTCTTTTGACACGATATGTCCCAAGAAAGCCACTTTCTCTAGCCAAATATCACACTTACTAAGCTTTGCATAAAGTTGGTGCTCTCTCAAGGTTTTCAATACTATCCTTAGATGCTCCTCATGCTCTTTTTTGGTCTTGGAGTAGACCAAGATATCATCTATGAATACCACCACGAACTTGTCTAAGTACGGACTAAACACCCTATTCATAAGGTCTATGAAAGGGGCCGGTGCATTTGTTAGTCTAAACGGCATTACCACGAACTCATAATGTCCATATCTTGATCTAAAAGCGGTCTTTGGGATATTCTCATCTTTGATCTTCAATTAGTCATAGCCCGAACGTAGGTCAATCTTTGAAAACACTCCGGCTCCAATAAGTTGGTCAAACAAGTCATCAATCCTTGGTAGAGGGTATTTGTTTTTGATGGTAACATTGTTCCAGTCAATGCACAATCTCAAAGTTCCATCCTTCTTCTTTACAATAGTACTGGTACTCCCTAAGGTGAAACACTCGGTCTAATGTACCCTTTGTCCGCCAATTCCCAAAGTTGTTTCTCCAATTCTTCTAACTCCTTTGAAATCATCCGGTACGGGGCCTTATAAATCGGTCTCGCACACGGTCTCAAGTCCACTCCGAACTCCACTTCTCTCGGTGGAGGTAATCCGGGAAATTCCTCCGGAAATACATCCTCAAATTCTCCCACCACCGGTATATCACTAGCTTGAGGCATCTCCACACTAGTATCCCACACGTGACATAAGATCATTGGACACTTCTTCTTTAGGCAAGTCTTTAAGGTCATCACTGAAACTAGTTTTACCTTAGGCTTGACTAGCGTAACCCTTGTATGACACCGTAATACCCTTAGGTCCTTTCAAAGCAATCTTCTTTTGATATTAATCTATGTTGGCTTTGTGTTTACTCAACCAATCCATTCCTAGAATTATCTCAAACCCCTCCAAAGGAAATTCCAAAAGATCTACCGGAAAATTTATTTCATGAATTAAGATGGGTACTTCTTTGTAAATATTTGAATATGTAATAGACTCCCCCGAAGGTATGGTCACGTCATCTTTGGCTAGTTCGTCCTCCCCCAATCCTAAGGTCGGTACACGGCTCCTAGACACGAAAGAATATGTGGCTCCCGAATCAAATAAAACAAAGCATGGGTGAGAGTTAACACGAAATGTACCGGACACAACGTGGGCGTCTTCCTCGGCATTCCTCTTGTCCATGGCAAAGAGCTTGCCACTAGTCTTGGGTGCTCCTTGAACCGTGCTAGCCGATTGAGTTGGCCTATTCCCGGAAGTATTGTCGCCCGCATAGCTTGTTGCCCTTGATGGTGTTCCCCGGTTGAAGTTTGCCCGATTTTTTCCGCCAATGAAGTTGGGATTAGCATTCCTTGGGTTACTCCAAGCTCCCGAGTTCCGGTTGCTTGCTCCACTTTGGGAAGGGGTGTGGTAAAAGTTTCCTTGTCCAAATCTCCGGTTATGTCCCTTCTGAGCACTAGTTCATTCCACCCTTTTGTGACCGAGGCCACCATAATTATAGCACCTTAACCCTTGTCATTCACTAGCGGCCCTATTCCCATAGTTGCTTAACCCTCCAAAGCCATTTCCTTGTGCTCCTCTCGAGTATGACTTGGATTGGTTAAAAGTGATCTTCTTGGGTTGATACCCTCCTATTGGAGTAAGTGTCCTCAACAATAGTGCGATCACATAATTAAAAATCATAATTAAATCTCATAATAAGAATACGTAAGGGATGATTCATTATATAGTAAACTGATCAACATTAATCGGTAATGATTGGCTAACTAGAGTTTGACATTACCGTCGTTTAACAGTGGTGATCAGTTGATCCCTTAAGGTCACACCTATAGGATAATTCCCTTAATAGATAAGTTGATTAATTGCATGTCGATACAAGTTAATCAATTCCTTAATTTTGAACAATTCATTTGTGAGTGAGAATTTTTGTATCTTATTGTAATTTGATTAAATAAGATTTATTTTAGTAATTAAAAAATTTTATTACTAAAATTCATTATTGTTTGTGTAACAATTAAATTAAGAATGATTGAATAATTATAATTGCAAAATATTGTGAATTATATTTATATGACCCATTTTAATAATGGTAATCATGTATTACTAGTTATTTTGTCACAAGTAATTTATTTGTAATAAAATGATATTTAAGGGGTTAAATATTGGGAAATGTGTCCTCAACAATAGTGCGATCACATGTTTTAAATATCATTGTTAAATCTCATTTTAAAGAATACAATTGGGAACTATTTTTACTGTCAACCGGTCAACATATATCGGTAATGATTGGCTGACTAGAGTTTGACATTACTGTCGTGTGACGGTGGTGATCAGTTGACCCCCTAGGTCATACCTATAGGGCAACACTCTTAATTGATTATTTAATTAATCGTATAATGTTACGAGTTAATTGAATTACTTGAAAATTGACGGACGACTTTGGAAGTAAAATTTACGTATCAAATTGAAATGTGATTAAATGAGATACGGTCTGAGTAATCGAATTGTATCATTACTCGGATGAAATTATTGTTTAAGGAAACAATTAAATTTGAATGAATCATTATAAATATGATTTATAAATTGGTAAAATATTTTGGTACAAGTAATTATGAATTACTAAGTTGATTGTTGTATATGACGTATCTTTATTAATACGTTGATTTTTAATATGTTAAAAATACATAACAATTTTATGTAACATGTGACATGTGACATATTGACAATTGACAAAAATAAAATGGATTTCATGTTATCCATATGGACCGAAATATTGGGCATAATTAACATATTCTTATAATGTTAATTTAATTAGTGGAAGATGTAATTATTTCTCTAATATAGGCATGCATACTGATACCGTCGTTTAGTATCAAAAATAAAATTTATAATTCCGAGCTAAACTAACAGAAGCTAGTGGTAGCAAGGGTCGAACCACAGGGAGGTAGGGAATTATTAGTTGCTTTCTATATTTCAGTCCATAAGTAACAAGTAAGGGGGTTTGAGTTGAATTGGTCTAATACTAATGGCGATGAAATTAAAAGTAAACTAAAGAAACTGGATTAAATCAAATATAAAAGAAATGCTAAGACGGTCGGTTCACTATGGCTGCGATGGCGTAAAATCCTAGGTAAGTCTGAAATAAGGTCGTGTAGATGGGTAAATAACAAGTCTTCTCAGTCCAAGTAAACCAGTAGCTCCTTTCGGCCTATGCTACTAGCCCCTAAGTCTCACTAATGCTAGCTCTCGCACTGAAAAGTGATTCTTAAAGCCTAAATTACCTGTCTTTCGATCTTAGCAATTTAGTCGTTCTAATTCATTAATTATTTCCCTCCCCTGTCTCTCGATCTTAATGGGTTGGTCAATACTAAGCATCTAACAAGTTCCCTCTCGGTCTCGCTGTCAAATATTGCACTTAATAAATTAAAAACGAAGCTAATCAAACACGCGTCAGTCGATCGACCAACTAGCACAGTCGATCGACCAATGCCCTAATTCAGGTCGCCTAATTCTACGCCATCTACGCTATAGATCCCCTACATCCTAGCACAAGGGATTTAGCTACTCATGTCTATGACGAAAATAACAATAAGATTAAAGCATAAAACTACTGAATTCATGATTGGAATAATTGAACAAACAAATAACATAAAATGATAAATTCGGTTTCGGGAAACTAATCTACCAATTCTAAACTAAGAACAAAAAGAGTAATGAAACTGAAATAAGAACAAGAGAATACCGAATGGAATTTGCAGAACAAAGATCCAAAACCGAATGCGAAACTAACTTGTATTGAAGGTATTAGTAAATAGATAGCGTAGATATCGTATTGTTTATATTTGTCTATATTTTATATTGTGTTCACACATGTAAACCAAGTATATATTGTAATACGTTTTCTCATTAATGATTTACGGAATATATTTCTATCATGGTATCAGTTGTTTAGGTTTTTCCACAAAAATCCAAAACACCAAAACCTAGCCGCCGCCGTTCATCATCTGCCACCGCCATGACCAACGACGGCAAAGCTACGCAGTCCGATGGAGCATCTGGTAAGTCCACGCTTCATCCTGTCTATTCCGTTAACAATATTCTCAACAAAGTTCATATGCTTGACGGAGTGAAAGTCAATTACTCCGCCTGGGTGAAACTTTTCACCCTTCATGCTCGTGGGTACAAGGTGCTTCATCACATCGATGGCACCAAGCCACCTGCCGAAAACAGCCCTGAATTTGAGCAATGGACCGAAATCGATGCACATGTCCTACAATGGATCTACGGATCAGTTTCAGACGACATCTTGCTTCGTATTCTCGAAACCGAATCTACTGCCTATGAGGCTTGGGTTCGTTTGCAAAATCTATATCTCAACAACAAGGGGTCACGTGCAGCGGCTCTTGAACACGAGTTTACTAATTTGTCCCTCGAGAAAGCGTCATCTCTTGATGATTATTGTCAGCGTCTCAAGGACATTGCCACACAACTCAACGATGTTGGTGGTAAAGTCGATGATCAGCGTTTAGTGTTGCAGCTTGTTCGCGGTTTGCCCTCTGCATATGATACTGTTGGGGCATACATCAATCAGCAATTGCCTTCATTTGAGGTGGCATGGAGTATGTTGCAATTGGAAGATCAGCGGAAATCCGCCAGGTCTGAGTCGGCTCCTACTGCACTTGCGGTTCCTGATTCATCCACGGATGGTTTGGACTCGGCTGGTAATGGTAATTCTTCTAACTCCTCTCGCAATAATAATAATGGCAATGGTAATAGGAATAAACGCCACAACAACAAAAAGGGTCGTAATAATTGGCGTGGTAATGACAAGAACAGTGGTCCTTCGAGTGGTGGTAAGCCCTCCACTCCCGCTCCTACCACCGTGACTTTTCCTGTTTGGCCTGGTTCACCGTGGCCCACTCCATGGAGTGTTCCACCTTGCCCATACCCAACTCAACAGGGGTGGGCAACTCCCTGGCAACCGCAGGCTCCACCACGTCAAACGGTCCCCATACAACCGCGGTTTTCTGTTCAGACGCCTACCTATGGTCAGGCGTATATGGCTGCTCCTAGCTCTGGTTTCGACCCTGCTGCTCTCGGACAGGCTTTGCAGACTATGACTATTTATCCTCAGGATAATGGTCAATGGGTTATGGACACAGGCGCTTCGTCTCATTTGACATCCGAGTCAGGTACTCTCAATCCTCCTTTTAATTCGAGTCATATTCGGTCTATATTTGTTGGTAATGGTAAGTCTATTCCGGTTCTTGGATCGGGCAACACTACCCTTAACCTCCCTAACCGTAAATTGTCCCTTAAAAATGTCCTCTATGCCCCCAATATTATTAAAAATCTTATTTCCGTACTTCAATTCACAAAAGATAACAATGTTACTGTTGAATTTGACCCACATGGCTTTTCTGTGAAGGATATTCAGACTGGGACAACGATAATGAGGAGCAATAGTACCGGTACTCTCTACCCCGTGTCAGCTACATCACAGACCGAACCGCCCATCACCGTCCTAGCCGAGTCTGCACTTGATCCATGGCACTCTCGCCTTGGTCACCCTGGTTTTAATATTGTTCATTTTCTTAATAAACACAATTTTATTCGTAGTATTAAGGAGTCCAACTCCAAACTTTGTCATTCTTGTCAAGTCGGTAAACATAAACGACTTCCTTTTACAGATTCTACCTCCATGTCTCTTGTTCCGTTTGATATTATTCATTGCGATTTGTGGACATCCCCTATACTCAGCAAAACAGGTTTCAAATACTACATGGTCCTAATTGATAATTACACTCACTATGTTTGGGTCTATCCTTTAAAATTTAAATCCGATGCACCCGATAAATTTTTACAATTTCGTAACTTTATTCGCACTCAATTCACCAAAGAAATTAAAAGCTTTCAATGCGATATGGGTCGCGAATTCGATAACTCCACCTTCCACAATCTCGCCCAACATCACGGTCTAACCCTTCGTTTCTCTTGTCCACAAACGTCACCTCAAAATGGTAAAGCGGAACGCATGATTCGACGACTAAATGAAATCATGTTAACACTCCTCCTTCACGCGTCCCTCTCTCCAACTTTTTGGGTCGATGCACTCCACACCGCAACCTACCTCCACAATATTCTTCCCTCCAAACTCCTCAATTATCGATCCCCCGCTTCCGCCCTCTTCCTTCGCACTCCCACATACAACCACCTCCGCGTGTTCGGTTGCTTGTGCTACCCAAATACCTCTGCTACGCGTCAACACAAACTCCTTCCCCGGTCCACTCGTTGTGGCTTCCTTGGCTATCCCGCAAATTATAGAGGGTACCGGTGTCTAGAGCTCGCCACTGGCAAAGTTTTGTTGTCCCGTCATGTCACCTTTGATGAGCATACCTTTCCCTTTGCCTCCATCGAACCACCCTCCACCTCTGCCTACGACTTCCTTGCCCCACCCCTCCCACCTGACGCCTATTCCTACCCGCAACACCCTGCCCAGCCCGTAACCCCTACCCCTTCACCCAGCCCACAACCCACTTCCCAGCCCGTACCTCATACCCCTCATAGCCCAGTCCACCATACCTCCCCTGCCTCACCAGCTGAGTCCCCTACCTCGCCAATATCAACCCCTGCCCGTGACCCAACCCCTCCACCTCCGCCTCCCCCACGGCACCCACCCCAGCCCCATTCCATGGCAACCCGAGCCAGCCATGGCATTTATAAACCCATTGATCGCCTGAACCTTATTGCCTCTAACCCTCCCACCATATCGCCTTTACCCAAGTCCCCTCGTGTTGCTCTTCAGGACCCTAATTGGACTACCGCAATGAATGCCGAGTATCGCGCTCTTATTGAAAATAAAACATGGGATTTAGTGCCTCGACCTTCGGATGCATCTGTGATTCGGTGCATGTGGCTATATCGCCATAAATTTAAGTCGGATGGTACCCTTGAGCGCTATAAAGCGCGTTTGGTTGTCAATGGCAAAACTCAACAGGTTGGTATTGACTGTGATGAAACTTTTAGCCCTGTTGTTAAACCCACTACCATTCGGACTGTTTTAAGTCTGGTCGTCTCCCGCTCCTGGCCGATTCACCAACTTGACGTTAAAAATGCTTTCTTACATGGTGACCTTGTTGAGACGGTATATATGCATCAACCACCCGGGTTTGTTGACAAGTCCAAACCAGGCCATGTGTGTAAACTCCGCAAATCTTTATATGGTCTTAAGCAAGCCCCTCGGGCGTGGTATCAACGTTTCGCCAATTTTATTACCTCTAAAGGCTTTCGCAGCAGTATTTCTGATGCTTCCTTGTTTATTTATCGACGCGGCGCTGACACGGCTTATTTACTGCTTTATGTCGATGATATTGTTATTACTGCTTCGTCTAACCGCTTCTTGCAGCAACTTATTCAGACTTTGTCCCGCGAATTTGCTATGACGGATCTTGGTGTTTTACACCATTTCCTTGGTATTACTGTCACCCGTTCTTCCACAGGTTTATTTTTATCTCAGGGTCAGTATGCTAAATCTATCCTCGCGCGGGCTTCTATGTCGAGCTGCAATCCTTCCGTTACACCCGTGGACACTTCCGCCAAATTAAGTGCCACGGCTGGCCCTCCGGTTGCTGATCCAAGTTTATACCGCAGTTTGGCAGGTGCACTTCAATATCTAACTATTACTCGCCCCGATATTACTTATGCGGTTCAGCAACTATGTCTTTTCATGCATGACCCCCGTGAACCCCATCTACAGTTTATGAAACGTGTTCTTCGTTATATAAAGGGTACTGTGGATTTTGGTTTCACCCTTACCGCGTCTAAGTCTCATACTTTAACTGCTTATTCTGATGCCGACTGGGCCGGTTGTCCTGATTTTCGACGCTCGACCTCGGGCTATTGTGTTTTCTTGGGTGATAATTTGGTCTCTTGGTCCTCCAAACGCCAGCCTACTGTTTCTAAATCTAGTGCAGAGGCCGAATACAGGGGAGTCGCTAATGCCGTTGCCGAAACAACTTGGCTGCGTAATCTTCTATTTGAGCTTCACATGCCTCTACGCCACGCCACATTGGTCTATTGTGACAATGTTTCGGCCGTCTATTTATCGGGTAATCCCGTTCAGCACCAGCGCACGAAACATATTGAGCTCGATATACATTTTGTTCGTGAGCAAGTGCAAGTTGGATTGGTTCGTGTTCTTTATGTCCCTTCGTCGCTTCAATATGCCGATATTTTCACTAAGGGGCTGCCGCGCCAGCTATTTAATCAGTTCCGATCCAGTCTCAGCGTTCAGCGTCCTCCCGCTTCGACTGAGGGGGTGTATTAGTAAATAGATAGCGTAGATATCGTATTGTTTATATTTGTCTATATTTTATATTGTGTTCACACATGTAAACCAAGTATATATTGTAATACGTTTTCTCATTAATGATTTACGGAATATATTTCTATCAGAAGGAAATAATTATAAGTTACGAACCCTAGAATTTTTATGAACTTAAAACTAATGTCAACTGAATGATAAAACTGAAAGCTAAAGCTACGTTATATAGGAATATCACGCAACTCTTATTCCTAAACCTAATATACAATGGGCTTAAGCTAAATCTCGTCTTTAAATTCTCGTCAGCCCCGTGGAGTGGTCGATCGACCACTTGGACCAGTCGATCGACCAAGAGCGCTGTACAGAATTGCATTCTGACGATTCCTGCAGCGCGCACCGATCTTAAAACAGCTGCCATTTCTTCGTTACTTGGTCAAATCAGGCGTTCTACGCGGCGTTGGAAAGCTAAGAGGATAAGCTTTCACCTCCAATTGGAATCACTCGATTATATGCTCTAGAACTTGAGATATAGCCATCTGAAGCAGCCTGCAATGTCGTGAGGTGCTTCTTTGCTTGTTAAACTCGTACGCACCCATGCTTTTGCTATCTTCAGGCCTTGAAATGCATTCTAAACTTCAAGTCCGAGTCAAATATTCATGTCCTTCCTAAGCTTAGCTTCCGGGGTCAAGATTTGGTTCATTTTCTACTCGTTTCCGCAATAATCTGCAATATTACATAAAAACACGAGAGAAGACAGAAATAGGGGAAATAGTAGAATAAACTACATATAATAGACATAAAATGCGTGGAAATAAAGATGTAAAACATCATATTATAGACACGCATCAAACTTCCCCAAACCAAACCTTTGCTTGTCCCCAAGAAAACTAAATGCAAAACTAAATCTAGATAGAAAGGAGCAAAACATGGACAAACTGAAAATCGTCTACTTAAACCAATTTAATGCATATGAATCAACTACTAACAGCTCAAAGTCATGCAAACGAATTTATGCATATTTCGAAAAGATGTTGAACGTTTGACCTTGCAAGACTTTCAAGATTGGACTCTCCCGGGTCACTCTTCTCTCAACAAAGCAAATGGTAAGCAATTTATATGTAAGAGAGAAAGAGACAAAAGTCGCTCACCTAGACTCAACCAACATGATCATGCATGCAATATAGTATGATAAGTAATTCTAGCTACCGTGCACATACATTCCAACCATTCAGGGTCCATCACATGCCGAATACTTGCAAAGATTTGGATAAGTGAGGCTATGGGTAAGAAGAGGCAAAACAATATGGGAATGAGAGGGAAATAGCCAAGCTAGCATCCTAACAAACCGAATAAATACATCCACCTCTAACTCAATGAAATAAGCTCAAATGCCTTAATCAATATGGCATACAAATCACTAACCCAACCTCAATACTCCTCATAAAATACAAATTGCAACATAGGAGTAAGCTTTTTTTTTTTCTTTGTCGTTTCTTTTTCTTTTTCTTTTCTTTTTCTTTTTTGTTTTTCGTTTTTTTTTCTTTTTCTTCGGCAGTCACTATTTTTCAATTTTTTCATTTTTCAATTTTTTTTATTTTTCTTTTCTTTTCTCCTTCATTCATTACCAACTTCATAGAGTGCAAATCGAGCAAAAATTGATACAATACAACGAATACCACTAAAACTACTAAACTAGCTCAGCAAAGGGTAGGCTTAGTTTATGGATTGTAGCTAAAGGGTCAACTGGCAATTTTTGGTTAATGTGAAGCTAATGGGTAAAATGAATAAAAGGGATTTTCGCAAGCATTCTCCAAACATGCAACACCAACCACTAACCCGAATGTATGCAGGCAAAAAGAAATTAAATGTCATACTTGTGCAAATTAATGTTACACGATATGCAGGGAGTAACTACTCACAATCCTAAATGAAACTGGTCATGAATGACACCAGTTTATAAAGCTCTAATTCCTTAGAAAGTTTTGTAGTTTCCCAAAATTTCAAGTCAAGTCTAATTGTTCAACAAATTTTGAAACGAAATTCGAGATATTGCAAAAACTTTTGCTAAAAGATGTGATAAAATGCAGGGTATAAGCAAATGACAACTATCAGTAATGAATACTCCAATCTGACTCAACCTAATATGCAAAATTAAACGTGATATTTTTGATTTTTTTTGAAATTTCTCAATTTTTTGGATTTTCTGTATATATAGGGGGAAATAAACAACAATGCAAGACAAAAATGTAAACGTGTAACTGAAATGCAATAAAAACAATGCAAATGCGACGCAAAACCCTTCCCCAAACCAAATCACACAATGTCCCCCATGTGCGAAATCATGTGTATAAATAAGCAAAGGAATTTGGGATTTTGCGATAAGAAACTAAATAAGACATGAAATTGGGACTCGGAAACTTACAAGATTTTAAGCGCAAAAGGAAACCTCCCAAACCAAATAAGTGAGCTAGGAGGTTTCAAAGAGCAGCAGATGCTACCAATAATTACCTGAAAAGACAAACAAAAGTACCGTGCGTAAATCCGAGAAAACAATTTATTAAACGCAAAATTATGTGTAAAATAAAGAAATGGAAGAAAACAGAAATAAATCGGAGAATAAAGTGGAGAAAAGACTCCCTCAACTCCGCAAACCGACCAAACACAGCAGGGGAATGATCGATAATAGGTATAGCAGCGAAAGTGGTCGATCGACCACATCACCCAGTCGATCGACCAAGGTGACACGAACAAAAGCTTCTGTAACTGTAGCAGTCAGTCGATCGACCACATAGGCTAGTCGATCGACCGAAAAACCTGCTGTAACTTCTGATTTCTTCAAATTAGCTCAATAACTTGAGCTAATATGGTCTATAAACCTGCAAAAGCACATAATAACGCGCCCAAAAATTGCGCACAACCCAAAGTAATAGTTCAAAGCATAAATAAATCCTAAGCAAACTTATAAAAGCGAAGTCTCGCGCAAACCAAAAACAGTAAAAAGTCTTAAATGCGATAAATTGTCTTAAAAACTCAAGCATTAAATTATTTATCCGCGAAAAACGCGGGATAACTCCGACCATGGCCTTTGGCTAGATGCAGTCGCCTCAGCAATACTAATCTCAGCAGATGGAGACCACCCATCTCTCGTCATCTAGGTAACTAAATGGATTGTCGCACTCTAGCCCTCCATGCTCTAGTATCGTCCGCTCATCGAACTCCATATCATACTCCATGCCTCGCTCGACTTCTTCAAAGTCGGGAAATCGGGTGGCTCTTTCTTCCCCAAACCAGCTTTTGAAATAGTCAAAGCAAAGAAAATCTTCCTCCATCTTGCTCCCATTCGGGGCGGAGGTGTTAGAGCGAAAATAAGGGTAGGAATAAAAATGGGACATCATCAATATGCGATCGATAGTGTACCTCATCTGCCGATTTTTGGAGCCGCTCAGGAAATGGAGGCTTTATCGACAACTTGGCCCGCTCTTCTACTTCCTTCCTTGAAACATCCTTTGAATTAAGGACCTTGTCCTTATCAACACGTGGAAGCGACTTCATGGCTCGCTCTATGAACGACACGTCAATAACTCGGGCCGAAGTATCACGTAAATCGACAATATCGGACTTGTCCATGTTTAAAACCCTCGTCACATCATCATTAGCTGTCGAATTTTGCAATTCAAATGACGGTTTTGCGTTACGCTTTCGGGTATCTGGTCGGTCGACCAGTGGTGTTGGTCGATCGACCATGAGCACTGGAAATGTGATCTCTTTCTGCATTAGAAATTTTAACAAGCTTCTCCATATTTCCCGAATCCTTCTCTTGCTGATTAGCCGCTAAGATTGCTATTTGGCTTTCAATTTTCACCATATGGGCCATAAGAGCTTGGACTGCCGTTCTCAATTCTGCAATCTCATTGGTGTCATGAACCGAAGCATTCTGCTCTGAATTTTCTTGCTTCAATTGTGCCACCTCAAGCTTTTCAGATTGAGCATTAACAGAAGCCTCAAGTGCCGCAACAGTACTCATCTCTACACTTGCTTTCCGTGACTGTCTACTCTCCAGCTTGTCAGATTTTTCATTCTGAGCTTCAAATTGTGCTACAATTCTGGAGACGTTTGACATCTTGGTGGAAGAATCAAAGGTACTCAAGCCTTCCCTTTGATGTTCTCCTTCCAAAATCCTGCTTAGATAGGACCTGAAAGACCTATAAAAACAAAACTAAAGGAAAAAGATGAGAACTGCCTCAAGGAATAAATCCCTTGAGGCTAAAGACAAACTAAAATAAAAACAACTAAAACTAGCGCTACCTCCCCGGCAACGGCGCCAAAATTTGATACCGTCGTTTAGTATCAAAAAAAAATTTATAATTCCGAGCTAAACTAACAAAAGCTAGTGGTAGCAAGGGTCGAACCACAGGGAGGTAGGGAATTATTAGTTGCTTTCTATATTTCAGTCCAGAAGTAACAAGTAAGGGGGTTTGAGTTGAATTGGTCTAATACTAATGGCGATGAAATTAAAAGTAAACTAAAGAAACTGGATTAAATCAAATATAAAAGAAATGCTAAGACGGTCGGTTCACTATGGCTGCGATGGCGCAAAATCCTAGGTAAGTCTGAAATAAGGCCGTGTAGATGGGTAAATAACAAGTCTTCTCAGTCCAAGTTAACCAGTAGCTCCTTTCGGCCTATGCTACTAGCCCCTAAGTCTCACTAATGCTAGCTCTTGCACTGAAAAGTGATTCTTAAAGCCTAAATTACCTGTCTTTCGATCTTAGCAATTTAGTCGTTCTAATTCATTAATTATTTCCCTCCCCTGTCTCTCGATCTTAATGGGTTGGTCAATACTAAGCATCTAACAGGTTCCCTCTCGGTCTCGCTGTCAAATATTGCACTTAATAAATTAAAAACGAAGCTAATCAAACACGCGTCAGTCGATCGACCAACTAGCACAGTCGATCGACCAGATAAGCCAGTCGATCGACCAATGCCCTAATTCAGGTCGCCTAATTCTACGCCATCTACGCTATAGATCCCCTACATCCTAGCACAAGGGATTTAGCTACTCATGTCTATGACGAAAATAACAATAAGATTAAAGCATAAAACTACTGAATTCATGATTGGAATAATTGAACAAACAAATAACATAAAATGATAAATTCGGCTTCGGGAAACTAATCTACCAATTCTAAACTAAGAAGAAAAAGAGCAATGAAACTGAAATAAGAACAAGAGAATACCGAATGGAATTTGCAGAACAAAGATCCAAAACCGAATGCGAAACTAACTTGTATTGAAGGAAATAATTATAAGTTACGAACCCTAGAATTTTTATGAACTTAAAACTAATGTCAACTGAATGATAAAACTGAAAGCTAAAGCTACGTTATATAGGAATATCACGCAACTCTTATTCCTAAACCTAATATACAATGGGCTTAAGCTAAATTTCGTCTTTAAATTCTCGTCAGCCCCGTGGAGTGGTCGATCGACCACTTGGACCAGTCGATCGACCAAGAGCGCTGTACAGAATTGCATTCTGACGATTCCTGCAGCGCGCACCGATCTTAAAACAGCTGCCATTTCTTCGTTACTTGGTCAAATCAGGCGTTCTACGCGGCGTTGGAAAGCTAAGAGGATAATCTTTCACATCCAATTGGAATCACTCGATTATATGCTCTAGAACTCGAGATATTGCCATCTGAAGCAGCCTGCAATGTCGTGAGGTGCTTCTTTGCTTGTTAAACTCGTACGCACCCATGCTTTTGCTATCTTCAGGCCTTGAAATGCATTCTAAACTTCAAGTCCGAGTCAATTATTCATGTCCTTCCTAAGCTTAGCTTCCGGGGTCAAGATTTGGTTCATTTTCTATTCGTTTCCGCAATAATCTGCAATATTACATAAAAACACGAGAGAAGACAGAAATAGGGGAAATAGTAGAATAAACTACATCTAATAGACATAAAATGCGTGGAAATAAAGATGTAAAACATCATATTATAGACACGCATCACATACCTAGTGTCTTTTGTGTAAGAGCACAAAGGCCATGCATTGGCCATCCCAAACCACCCTACCCGGTTTCCTCTAGGAAAGAACAAAAGGGTTTTTGCTTATATCTTAATCAATTCACTACATGCTAGTGTACATGATTATTATTCATTCACTCATCAAAAATATAAGTTTTTAGAAAGATAAAAATTACTTCCTCCTCTTCTTCTCTAACCGTTTTAGAGAGCCAAAATACCAAATTATTTTGGGTCATTTTTCACAAGATTAATATTGTACTAGTTCATATAATATTAATTTTATTAAGAGTAAGCTTTGGGTATAATTCCTTGGGAGAGATCCTACACTTGGATCTTTGTTCATCCAAAAGAAAAGCTCAAGAACAAAAGAAAAGGAGATTTCTTTTGTGCCCATTTTAACCGAAATCACAATGTAGGGATATTATTTCTTCCTTATTTGTTTTTAATGTTTGCATGCATAAAATCCAACTTTAATTTTATGACAAATTATATTACCACATATATGAATATGTAAGTATATAGATCTACTTTTCCTTCAATTGGTATCAGAGCCACGGTTGTTTGCATGCAAATCGGTTAAAAGTTTTTCCGAGTTATAAGAATAACATATAAAACTTGTAAAATTTGTGTTATTACGATATATCACAAAATTAATTCATGCATGTTAATATTTCTGGTCCTAAAATGTTTTAGGATATTTTGGTTATATTTACGGATTTTTATTGTTCATATAATACAATAATGGCATTTAAATATGATTTTATGTGTAAAAATGTCATTTTCGGTCTAAAATTAACTATACTTCGAATTTTCAGTTGATTTTTGGATATGTTGTCACATATATTATTTTGAGATAACCCGTAAATTTTCATAATTTTTGGACTTGTTATGCTCGAAAAATGGATTTTTCATTATTAAATTCGGATTTAGGTGAAAAATAGGTTAATATGAGTTAAATTTCGAATTTGGTCATAGAAAATTAATGTTTTGTCACTGCAATTTTACAAGATGTGTGTAAAATAATTGGCTATAAAGAAGTCTTTTTGCATGATTTATGGATTTTTGAAGAAAAATAGCATAAATAGTGACATTATTAGTGTAAAATTAATAAAACATAATCTATGACTTAGGAAAAACGTCTAATGTTGCATTTTATTATATTTTTCAGATCTAAAATTGAAAATTTAATGAATATAATTTTTCCATGTTTTTATGATTA
The DNA here is from genome assembly GCF_048544455.1 of Silene latifolia. Taxonomy (NCBI): domain Eukaryota; kingdom Viridiplantae; phylum Streptophyta; class Magnoliopsida; order Caryophyllales; family Caryophyllaceae; genus Silene; species Silene latifolia. Next base: position 43,555,988 of record NC_133536.1, read on the forward strand.
TTTTAGTTAAAACCGATAAACCGCAACATTGTTTTTTCGGAAAAATTTTGAAATTTTTAACCTAAGATTTTGAACATTATGAGTGTCATGGTATTTTTCCAGAATGTTCATGAGTTTAAATTTCAAATTTTGAATTTATTTGAAATTTTGTGATTTATTTGAAGTTTATAGCTTATTTTTGTAATTTTTAGTCCATTAATGAACAATTTTATAAATATATGAGTTAATTATGGTCAAATTATTAGTGAAGACTAAATTTTGAGTCCTAAGAGGTTAGGGTAATTAAATTATGCATAAATATGAATTTATGTAATTTTTGTGATTATAAAATGTTGAAATCACGCAAATCCGTAAAAACCGAGTAATATACGATATTGGCTAATTAAAGGCGATTTAGCATAAAATTGAGCATGTTCATACATATTATAATGCTGCATTTTTCTTTATGATTGTCATAATTTTAATTTATGTAATTTTTGAATTATGTAATTTTACTTAGTATGGCCTTAGATTTTAATTGGTATTTCCCGAAATGTATGGGAATATCGATTCGGTTGTAATTTTATTGTGATCTCGTATCACCGTTTTGTAATTTAATAGATTTATTTTATTTTAGTTACAAATGTATAATAGGAAATTATGTAATTTATTATGTAATTTTATTTATTCCGGAGTTTCCAAAGACGGATTTCTTCAAAGAATGGCGATACATAAAGACGGTGTTACCTCGAGATGCGTGCCACAACCGAAGTTCAAGGGACCAATGGAGTTGGTTTCCGAATATGTAATAGTTAAATAGTTTTTCTATTTTAGGAAAGGCCATACTACGATTTATTTATTTTATGCTTGCATTTTATTTTATGTCACATGCATCGCTAAATCGCCATAACTAAAACATGCATCTTCTTTTATCGAGTTTATCGACCGTGTCAATTAAAATTATCGTAGTTCACCGCTTTAGTTCACTTAAAACGTGATAGATAATAAATTGACATGACCTCTCGCTAAAACAATTAATTGAGACATAGCCTTACCAAATAGTAGAAACCATGAAAACCTATTTCGCGAGGGAGTGCACTCGGCCCTACCGGGGTACAAACCTTGTTACGTAGGGGAAGTGGGTGATGAATGTTAATCCACCGAGTTCATGTTAATGAGGGTTTCATCGGCCATACCGTGCCCAAGTTGATGTGGATTTGGATCATGGACACATTTATTCGAAATTTGGATTGAACTCAACAAAAGTTTTTCGATAAGGGTTTCATCGGCCATACCGTGCCCTTGTCGGATGTGTTTTGGGCTATAGATAATTATTAGAGTAATTTTACCGACCAAGAGTTCTAAAAGTAGAATCGATTAAAACGTTAATTCACCGAGTTATATTGATAGAGGTCACTATATAAATGTTCATGTCTTGTTAATATTTTACAAGTATGATTTAAAAAGACAAATGTTAATATTTCCTTTTCCTCCATATTTGTAGTTTATTGCAATGAATCCATCAAATGCTACCGCACCGATAACTATTGAGTCTTACCACAATGTTTTTGACGACGTTTGCTCCAACACTAATTTCGACACTACTAGAGAACTTCATTTTGGGATAGGTTCGGATGGAAACCTTAACTTCATCACCTCTTCTAAACCACCCACTACTACTAGACCTCGTATGAGTCCGTCTCAGGAAGACTACCTCATGCAATCTATAGGGTCTTTGTCTCTGGAAGATAAAGATACCAAAACTAGTGGGAGCTCAAGCAATCAAGTTCTTGCTTCAAAGGGCAAGAGGTTCAAGAAGAAGGGAAAGAAAATCAAAAACTTCAAGCAAGTTAATGATGAGTGTCATTATTGCTATGGCATGGGACATTGGCTTAGGAATTGTCCCGTATATTTGCGAAATATAGGGGAAGGAATCATCACTCCAAAAGGTAAAATTCCTAAAGAAATTTATGTTATTGATATAAATTATACTTCCACTACGATATGGGTACTAGATATCGGTTGTGGTTCTCACCTTTGTAATCATTTACAGGGTTTAAGAGATGTGGAGAGGCTTAGCAAGGGAGATGTGGATCTACGCCTTGGAAATGGAGCTCGGGTAGCGGCCAAATCCAAAGGAACTTATGTTCTAGCTTTGCCTAATGGATTTGAGTTGTATTTACAGAATTGTTTTTATGTGCCTACACTCTCTAAAAACATTATTTCAATCGCCATGCTAGACATGGACGGTTTTTGTTTTGTCATTAAGAACAATCGTTGTACTATTTCAAGGAACGACTTGGTTATAGGCCAAGCTTCCTCTATCAATGGCATTTACATTTTAGAGACCTCAAATTCGACTAATGATATTTATAACATTCAATCAAAGAAACTCAAATCAAGTGATCCAAGTGAAGCGTTCATTTGGCATTGTCGATTAGGTCACATAAACGAGAATCGCATCAAAAGATTAATTTCGACTAATGTGATTACACCATTTGATTATCAATCATATGGTACATGCGAATATTGCCTACTTGGCAAGATGACTCGTAATCCTTTTAGTGGTAAAGGGACACGAGCTAGTGAACTATTGGGACTCATACACACCGATGTATGTGGACCAATGAGTATCACCGCTCGTGGAAATTACGACTACTTTATAACATTCACCGACGACTTGAGTAGACATGGGTATGTCTATTTAATGAAACATAAGAGTGAAGCGTTTGAGAAATTCAAGGAATTTCAAAACAAGGTAGAGAACCAATTAGACAAAAAGATAAAAGCACTACGTTCCGATCGTGGTGGAGAATATCTTAGCCTTGAATTCGATTCACACTTGAAAGGTTGTGGTATTATATCACAACTTTCTCCACCTGGAACACCACAACTGAATGGTGTTGCCGAAAGGAGAAATCGAACCCTACTTGATATGGTTCGATCCATGATGAGTCAAACCGAGTTACCAAACTCGTTTTGGGGATTTGAGATTCAAACCGCAATTAGATCCTTGAACAATAGTCCCACTAAATCCACCGAGAAAACTCCATATGAAATGTGGACGGGAAAAGTTCCCAATATATCCTATATGAGGATTTGGGGATGTGATGCTTACGTCAAAACTAAGAATGACAACAAGCTTGCCCCAAGATCTGAAAAATGCACCTTTGTAGGTTACCCCTCGGATTCTCGAGGATACTACTTCTACAAACCTCAAGAGAACAAAGTGTTTGTGTCTTGCGAGGCTGTCTTCTTAGAAAGTTAATTCATTTCTAAAAGACAGAGTGGGAGAAATTTTGAACTTGACGAAGTTCAAGAGCCACAAACCGAGGTAGAGACGCAAGAAGATGTTCCTTCGTCGTCTAATGCGGTTGTTCCCCCTCCACTTAGAAGAACGAGTCGAGTAATTCGCCATCCCGATCGATATGTGGAACTTATCGAGGAAGATGGAACACTCGATGTGTTGCTTATAGAAAGTGACGAGCCCGCCACCTACAAGGCCGCAATCTCTAGTCCAAATTCCTCCTTATGGCTTGAAGCCATGAAGTCCGAAATGGATTCTATGCGTGAAAACCAAGTTTGGGACTTGGTAGATTTGCCTAAAGGGGAAAGACCCCTTCAATGCAAATGGATATTCAAGATCAAAAATGGCATAGAAGGACATGATGATGTCTACAAAGCTAGGCTAGTGACAAAAGGATTTACCCAAGTCCAAGGTCTCCATTATGATGAGACCTTCGCCCCCGTAGCCATGCTAAGATCCATACGGATTTTGTTAGCGATTGTCGCATTTCACGATTATGAAATATGGCAAATGGATGTCAAAACCGCTTTTCTAAATGGGCATTTAGAAGAGGAGGTGTACATGATACAACCCGAAGGTTTTGTTGATTCTAAAAATCCTAACAAAGTGTGCAAGCTAAAGAGATCCATTTATGGTCTTAAGCAAGCATCTAGAAGTTGGAATCATCGATTTAATCATGTGATAAAAGAGAATGGTTTCAATCGAAGTGTTGAGGAACCATGTTTATACATGAAATTCAGTGGGAGCAATGTTGTGTTCCTAATCTTGTATGTCGATGACATACTACTCATTGGAAATGATATTCCAATGTTGTCTTCTGTTAAGAAGTGGTTAGGTAACCACTTCCAAATGAAGGATTTAGGAGAGGCACAACGCATATTAGGTATCCGGATCCATAGAGATAGATCCAAGAGGATATTGGCACTAAGTCAAGAGTCTTATGTTGATAAGATTCTTCGACGGTTCAGCATGGACAAATCCAAAAGGGGTTTGGTACCTATGGTAACCGGGACGATATTGACCAAGACTCAATCTCCCTCCGAACCCCATGATGTTGAACGCATGAAGTTGATTCCTTATGCTTCCGCTGTTGGATCAATCATGTATGCCATGATAAGTACACGTCCTGATGTCTCGTATGCTTTGAGTATGACGAGTAGATATCAAGGAAATCCAGGTGAGAGTCACTGGATTGCTGTCAAAAACATCCTTAAGTACTTGAGAAGAACTAAGGATTCTATCCTAGTGTTTGGAGGAGACACTGAGTTGCGCGTTAATGGATACACGGACTCAAGTTTTCAAACGGATAGAGATGACTTGAAATCACAAGTTGGTTTCGTGTTTATGCTCAATGGTGGTGCCGTAAGCTGGAGAAGCTTCAAGGAAGTCAGAATCATGCGGATTCTACAACCGAGATCGAGTACATCGCAAAGATCGAGGTCGCTGCTAAGGATGCTGTTTGGATCAGGCAATTCACGGAAGGTCTAAGAGTAGTACCTACCGCTAATGATCCCATCACTCTCTATTGTGATAATAGTGGGACGATCTTCCAAGCTAAAGAGCCGAAGTCTAGTAATAGATCTAGGCATGTACTTAGAAAATATCATGTAATAAGAGATTTCATTGAAAGAAAGGAAATTGCGATTTGTAAGGTTGGGACGGATGACAACATAGCCGATCCGCTCACCAAGCCTTTATCGCAGGCTAAACATGATGGACATATGGCGTCCATGGGACTTAAACATGTACCAAGTCTATGTTATATTTTGAAATGAAATAAAAGTGTTGTTTTTGTTCATGTTCATAATCACATTTGTCTTTTATCTTTAATTTATACATTGTTAAATCCAAACGGGTTGTAATGACAATTGAACCCCGTTAAAGTGAACACGGATTAACATAGTATTTGCCCATAGTCATTTGTATGAGGTGACGTCTCGAAGTGACTAGAGTGTGATGCGATAGATGGCAAGTTCAAGTGCCATAGAGTCATGTGAGATGACTAGTCGATCACATAGGCAGACTGTTAGGAACATTTTGTCGGGCATTATGACCGCTTATAGAGTTCTGGCAAATTTATATAGCCTGGTCGTGGTGAGAGCTGCTATAGTATTCGAATGAGTCGATTCTTTTGACTAAAGACTATTCGCCTAAGATGGCACAGTTTCAGATTAACTTTGATTTGTGTTACTACGACCTTCGTAAATGGGGTCAAATGGGCATATTTTGGGTTATGATGGCTGTGGCTAGTCAAAGGGAATGCGTGCGATAGGAATTGTCCATCCCTAGTCAGGGTTATAACAATATCTCAGGGCCACTCGAGGACTAATGAACTGGAAATGCGTGGCCACGCTCGGAAAGTATCTATGATAGATAAGTCCGGTCAATCAGTTATTCTCCAGATCGAGGAAACCACTCTCGATATGATCACTTGCAAGTACGACCTGAAAGACACCTTGCATTGAGTGGGAGATAGTAATAGGACAAGAGAATTGGTGACGCACACTTGTCGAGGACAAGTGGGAGATTGTTGGGAAATGTGTCCTCAACAATAGTACGATCACATGTTTTAAATATCATTGTTAAATCTCATTTTAAAGAATACAATTGGGAAGTATTTTTACTGTCAACTGGTCAACATATATCGGTAATGATTGGCTGACTAGAGTTTGACATTACTTGTCGTGTGGTGATGGTGATCGATTGACCCCTAGGTCATACCTATAGGGCAACACTCTTAATTGATCATTTAATTAATCGTATAATGTTACGAGTTAATTGAATTACTTGAAAATTGACGGACGACTTTGGAAGTAAAATTTACGTATCAAATTGAAATGTGATTAAATGAGATACGGTCTGAGTAATCGAATTGTATCATTACTCGGATGAAATTATTGTTTAAGGAAACAATTAAATTTGAATGAATCATTATAAATATGATTCATAAATTGGCAAAATATTTTGGTACAAGTAATTATGAATTACTAAGTTGATTGTTGTATATGACGTATTTTTATTATAACGTTGATTTTTAATATGTTAAAAATACATAACAATTTTATGTAACATGTGACATGTGACATATTGACAATTGATAAAAATAAAATGGATTTCATGTTATCCATATGGACCGAAATATTGGGCATAATTAACATATTCTATAATGTTAATTTAATTAGTGGAAGATGTAATTATTTTTATAATATAGGCATGCATACCTAGTGTCTTTTGTGTAAGAGCACAAAGGCCATGCATTGGCCATCCCAAACCACCCTACCCGGTTTCCTCTAGGAAAGAACAAAAGGGTTTTTGCTTATATCTTAATCAATTCACTACATGCTAGTGTACATGATTATTATTCATTCACTCATCAAAAATATAAGTTTTTAGAAAGATAAAAATTACTTCCTCCTCTTCTTCTCTAACCGGTTTTAGAGAGCCAAAATACCAAATTATTTTGGGTCATTTTTCACAAGATTAATATTGTACTAGTTCATATAATATTAATTTTATTAAGAGTAAGCTTTGGGTATAATTCCTTGGGAGAGATCCTACACTTGGATCTTTGTTCATCCAAAATGAAAGCTCAAGAACAAAAGAAAAAGGAGATTTCTTTTGTGCCCATTTTAACCGAAATCACAATGTAAGGATATTATTTCTTCCTTATTTGTTTTTAATGTTTGCATGCATAAAATCCAACTTTAATTTTATGACAAATTATATTACCACATATATGAATATGTAAGTATATAGATCTACTTTTCCTTCATTAAATTGTTGGAATATGTGTCATCCGACAATAATGCGATCACAACTGTTGATCATGATGATCACATGTTTAAATCTCATTTTAAGAATACATGTGGGATATAATATTTTACAGTCAACTAGTCCACACATATCGGTAATGATTGGCTGACTAGAGTTTGACATTACTGTCGTGCAACGGTGGTGATCAGTTGATCCCCTTAGGTCATACCTATAGGGAAATACTCTTAATTGATTATTTAATTAATCGTATGCCGATACGAGTTAATTAAATTGCTTAAAATTGACGAATGATTTCGTGAGTAAAATTAACGTGTCTTATTGTAATTCGATTATATTAGATACGGTCTAAGTAATTGAATTGTTTTATTGCTTGGATAAAAATTATTGTTTACGAAACAATTGAAATTGAAATTGAATGAATAATTTATTATAAATACAAGACGTTGTAATTTATAATTTCATAAACCGTTTTGGTACAAGTAATTACGAATTACTAGTCGATTTTGTATATGACATATTTTATGAGTATGTTGACTTTTAATATGTTAAAAATACATTACAATTTAATAGGTCAAGTAACATGTCACATATGTTACAATTGACAAATGACAAAAAAATAAAATGGACCTCCCATTTTATCAAGTGTACCGAAATGGGAGGGTTAGGGTCTTTAAAATTGTGTTAATTATTTTTAAGTGGAAAACACAATGATAAGACCTTGCTTGTAGCCTTGCATGCCTATGATTTCTTGGGTAGAAAAACTAGCCCATGCATTGGGCACTCTTACTCCCTCCAACCGGTTTTTCCCTCACAAGAAGCCAAAGGTTATTCTCTAATTATTCATTCATTCTTCATAATTTTTTTTTCTAGTGTAAGAAAGATTAATCTCTCCATAATTTATGAAAACTTAGTGAGATAAATACACTCAAAATATCTCCTCTTGGCCGAAATTTTCAAGAGGAAATACACAATATTTTTGTGTCAATTTTATAGTAAGACTTATATTATTTCTAGTACAAAATAATATTAGTTATTAAGAGATTTCCTTGGGTATTCACATTTGGGAGAGGTTCTAATTTGGACCTTTTGTTCATCCATTTTAAGGAAAGCTCAAGAACTAACAAATAGGTGAATTTGTTGGTGCCCATAAAACCGAAATCATATAGTAAGATTGATGACTTCTTCACTTATCTTATTTATATTTGCATGCATAAGATCTAGTTTTATTTTATGACTAAATAAATCTTTTCATATATGAATATGTAAATTAATGAGATTAATAATTTCTAACAAGCGGTATCAAGAGCCTTAGGTTGTTTGCATGCAAATCGGTTTATAGTTTTTCCGAGTTATATGATTAACATACAAAACTAATTAATTTGGTTTTATGAAGATAAACCTTAAAATAAATTTGCATGTTAAAAGTTTCTGGTCCTAAGTGATTTTTAGGACATTTTGGTTTATTTATGGATTTTATTGTTCATTTTATATAATATTGACATTAAAATGGGATTTTTATGATAAAAATGTCATTTTTGGACGAAAATTAGCTAAACTTCGAATTTTTTAGTGATTTTTGGATATGTTTTCACATATATTAGCTACTGATGGTCTGTAAATTGTCATAATAAAATGAGTTGTATTGTTCGAAATATGGATTTTTCAATTTAAAATCGTATTTAAATGGGTAAATAGGTTAATATGAGTTATATTTCGAATATGGTCATGGAAATTTATTATATTGTCACATGCAATTTTACAAGATGTGTGTAAAATATTTGGCTATAATGAAGTCTTTATGCATGATTTATGAATTTTTGATGAAAAATCACATAAATAGTGACTTTAATTAGTAATAATGCTAAAACATACTTCATGACTAACGAAAAACGTCACATGTTGTATTTTATCACTTATTTCAGATCTAAAAGTGAAAAGTTGATAAAAATAATTTTTCTCATATTTTTATGGTCATAATTGTTAAACACCGATAAACCGCAACATTGTTTTTCTCGATAAATTTTCGAAATCTTTAACCTAAGTTTTGAATATTATGAGTGTCATGGTATTTTTCCAGAATGTTCATGAGTTTAAATTTCAAATTTTGAAATTATTAGAAATTTTTATGATTTAATTTGAAGTTTATAGCATATTTTTATGTTTTTGAGTCCATTTATGAACAATATTAAGAAATCAAGTTTAATTATTGTCAAATGTTAGTGGAGACTAATTTTGAGTCCTAAAAGGGTTAGGGTAATTAATTTGTACATAAATATGAATTTATGTAATTATTGTGATTTTAATAAGTTAAATCACGCAAATCCGTAAAAACCGATTAATATACGATATTGGCTCTTAAAGGCGATTTAGCATAAAATTTGGCATGCTCATGGATATTATAATGCTGCATTTTATTTATGATTGTCATATTTTAATTTTATGTAATTTTTGAATTATGTAATTTTACTTAGTATGGCCTTAGTTTTAATTGGTATTACCCGAAATGTATGGGAATATCGATTCGGTTGTAATTATTGTGATCTCGTATCACCGTTTTGTAATTTAATAGATTTATTTTATTTTATTACAAATGTATAATAGGAAGTTATGTAATTCATTTTGTAATTTAATTATTCCGGAGTTCCTTGAAGACGGTGCCATTCGAGAAGGCGGTCCATCAAAGAAAGTGTTGCCTTGAAGTGTGTGCCAAGACCGAAGTTCAAGGGAACAAAAGAGTTGGTTTCCGAATTTTTAATAGTTTATTAGATTTACTATTTTAGGAAGGCCATACTAGGATTTTATTTTTATGTTTTGCATTTTATTTATATGTTGCATGTATCGCTAAATCGCCATAACTAAACATGCATTATATCGAGTTTATCGACCGTGTCAATTACAATTATCGTAGTTCACCGCTTTAGTTCACTTAAAACGTGATAGATAATAAATTGACATGACCTCTCGCTAAAATAAACAATTGAGACTTAGCCTTACCAAAAAGTAGAAACCATGAAAACCTATTTCATGAGGGAGTGCACTCGGCCCTACCGGGGTACAAGCCTTGTTACATAGGGGAAGTGAGTGATAAATGTCTATCCACCGAATTCATGTTGATAAGGGATGAATCGGCCCTACCGTGCCCAAGTTGATGTGGATTTGGATCATGGACACATTTATTGGAAATTTGGGTTGAACTCAACAAAAGTATTCTCGACCATTGCCGGATGTGTTTTGGGCTAAAGATAAATATTAATGTAATTTTATCGACCAAGAGTTCTAAAAGTAGAATCGATTAAAGAGTTAATCCACCGAGTTATATTGATAAGGGATGAATCGGCCCTAGCGTGCCCAAGTTAATATGAATTTTGATTTTCGAATCATTTATCATAGTTGGGTAGAGGTCACTATGTAAATGCTTTACTTGTTATTATATTTACAAGTATTATTATAACGATAAATGTTTTGTTTTCATTATTCCGTTATCATATTGTTCCATTTCTTTACCTCAAATTATATACGATATCATTTCGATTTTAGTTCAAATCTCCATTAAAACATCGTAACTAAAGACAAAATTTGAATTTTTCTTCTAAAAACCTCGTATTATCCATTGTAAGGATCTCTTGTGAAGAGTATAGATAAAAGTTATTCGTGATGAAAAGGGTTTTTGATTCTTGACTAACATATATACTTACAATGAATTGTTTCTCATATGCTTAATTGAGTTAAGTACTTTAAAATGTTACATCATTTTGGTAACTAGATTTGTTTGAAATCAAAATTGACCAAAATACCGCAACCACTTCAATGAAAGTTTTAAGACTAAACAAATGAATTGAAGAGTAGTTTTCATGAAATTCAATTTTACTTCTTTAAACAAAGACTCATTTAAATGAGTGGGAGCATTCTCTTAAACCGTTAAGAAAAGGACGAAGTTCAAAGAAGTAAAATTAGAATGAAATTGATACAAGGTAATGTTAAAATAAGTAAAGTTATTGAGAATAACAATACTAAACCTATCAATCCCGACCGATAAAGTTTCCATTGTCTTAATTGTTGGACGCTAGAAAGGAAACTATCCCAAATTATTGAAGAATCAACAAGTTAGTTGTGGGACATCTAATGGGACTTTCTTCTTTAAATGTTTATTTGATTGACATAAATGTTGCTAGTACTACTTCATCAATATTAGAAACCGGTGGTGGTTTTCATCATTGTATTTGATACATAGGATGATTAGAATATGACGACTAGCAACAATGATGTTGAGAGATAGAGTCATTGTGTACTCCAATCTAGTTTTTGGGTTTAGAGTTGTACTTAATTGTGACTATTAAGTGCATAAACTCTAAATATGTAATACTCCGTAAATTGATAAAACTTATATTAATAATTAACGCATTTTAAATAATTAATTATAATATAATTTATAATTGTGAATAAGATGGAATAATGAATAATATAATAAAATAACAATTAAGTCGGGAATGTGTAAAAGGCTATTTGGACCTAGGGATGTGTGCTCGGAATTTCCGAGTAGTGCTAATAATAATAATAATAATAATAATAATAATAATAATAATAATAATAATAATAATAATAATAATAATAATAATAATAATAATAATAATAATAATAATAATAATAATAATAATAATAGTAATAGTAATAGTAATAATTGTATTTTATAATAGAAATAGTTGCCTTAAAACGGATTTCCTAAATTGAAAAGGGATTAGCTTAACTTGTCTTATAAAAGGGAAAATAATACAACTAAATTGTCATAATAAATCTGGGATTTGAAGAGAGAATTGAGGATTTAGGGAAACGTGAAAAGAGACTCAAAATCAACAATTAACTCGAGGTAAGACCATCTCATGTATACTCTTTGCTACGTTATAACTTGTTAATTAGACCAGACAAGCCGTGACCATCGTTGTGATCGTGGACCACCAGAGACCTTATTTGACTCCCGTGGACCGTCGTTGACCGTCAGGAGAGGGTTGTTTCAGGCGGGTTTTTATGGGTGGTTGTATGACGTGTTTTATATGGTTTTGAACCCGTTCTTAAGCGTGACTGACCTAGGTTGTTTAAGGGAAATACCTAGGGTGTAGTCAACCACTGTGGGTAGTATGGGTCGTTTTAGGGTGGTGGTTTGCGCGGTGGTGGCCGGAATTTCGTGGGTGTTGAATGGTTGCCAATCCCGCGTATAGACTCGGTTTTACCCTCTTGTGTGTGTCGAATGGACTCGGGTTTGGGTTGGTTAGTGTCGTGGTGATGGGGTGTCGGTTTTGGGCTGTTGTGGGTGGTTGTAGGTGGTGGTTGTTGCAGTGGTTGCCGGAGTTGAGCGAAAACAGGGAAGGAGCAGGGGTTGTGTGCGAGTTTTGGTGACCGTCTTAAGACGACTGCCATGGCCCCTGTTAGTGACTGTACCGGGGAAAGGGGACCACCTCTGGAGTCACCGTGAGACAGTGGTGCCAAAGGTGGTGGCCATATGTGGTAATGGTGGCTGGGGTGGTGTTGGCGAGGGGTTATTTACACTTGTCGATGTCGGGTTTTCGGCAATTAGTCATGTTCGTGATTGTTGCTGCTAGGGCGTGTTTATACGGGTTGTAGGGGATGGCTAGGCTGGTGGTTAATGGTCGTCGAGATGCGTCATAGTGCGGTCTAGGATGTGGCATGCTTGGGTGGTGCCGATGGTGGCTATGGGTGTCGTGAAACACGGGTAAAGGAAGGCTGTCAAAACACGGTTTTGCCTTGTGTATGTTTGTTGTTTTCACTTGAATTAGAAGACAATGGACTACAATTAATTAATTTATACTTGATATAATAATTAGTTTGGGTTGTTTTAAGACGGGTTTTTACATAAAAATAATTTAAGCGGAAAATAATGAAGATAATTAAATTATAATTGAATAAATTAATATAAATAATTGGATAATTAATAATTAAAGTATAATATTTATGATAGGTGACGATTTGTGAAGAAATTATAAATGGGTCGGATTGCTTTAATTATTTGAATTGATTAAGCTGCATAATTGGAATCGCTTGCCAGGTAGGAATTTCCTACTCAACTCGGTTTTATTGTTAAGTGAATGAATGTTTAAATGTGACGATTCATGAGGTTAAAGTTAATATTGTGATTTATTATTGGAAGTAGAGTACTGGAGTATGTTAAGATGTGGTTGAGATGAAGACGGGATTGTTATTGCATTTTTTTTTGTTGTTGGTTATATTTGATTGTTGGAGAGTTGATTATTCAGTTGAGCATAACACGGAGGGTGTTACTGCCAGTTGTGCATAGCGAGCAATCGTTACTGCCAGATGAGCATAGTAAGTAATTACTACTGCCAGTGATAGTTGTGCATAGTAAGTAAGTGATTACTATCGCGATTGTGCATAGTACGGAGGGTACTACTGCCAGTTGAGCATGGTATGAAAATACCACTGCCAGTTGAGTTGAGCATGGCACGGTGTTAAGGGAGTTATGCTACTGCCAGTGACGTAAGTGAGTTGTACGGATGAAGTGATGAGAATTTGAAGGATGTTTATTTTGGTTGGATTATTATTATTATTATTATTATTGTTGTTTAGTTTATTCCTACTCAACCTCGCGGTTGACTGTGTATTCGTGAACACCTGTGGTGAACCGTTTTATGGGGAGCAGATTTGACAGGTACCAAAGTTTAGCTGACTTGGGAGCATTGGGATGAGAGCCAAACTTGGAACCGTAGATGAAGTCTAGATCACGTATATAGTTATATCACTTATTTTTATATTAAGTTTTAGTTGATTAAAATTGTAAAACTTATGTAATCATTAAAGTTTTTATTTAAAGTACTTTGGTGAGTTGGACTTTGTTATCTACTACCTCGGAAAACCGAGATGGTAACAGCCCTATTTATTTGGGAATGTCTAGCTAAAGGCTCCCGAATAAATGGGGGTGTTACAAAGTGGTATCAGAGCAAAACGATCCTCAGGCCTAACCAATGAATAATAATGAACTTAGAACGTGTCTAACTAAAATGAACCCCGGTAGAAACTGTTAGAAGCCCCTCTTAGTGCGGTTAAGAAGGATCCCTTAATTCGTACCATGGCCCTTCCAGTTTTGAACTGGTAACCTTGAGAGAATACTTGAGAGTGTGGGGTAATTTAAAATGAATATAGTATGTTTCTCTTAGGAATTTTGTTTGTCTTGGTTGCATATTGTTGTCATTAATGGTTGCGGTTTCGGGGGCGTAACCTTATTTTACGGTGGAGGGGTGTGACATGATTTGTTTAAACATTTTTATAAGCATGATGATATGGGGAAAATATGTTGGCATGTATGTGGAAGGGGTTAATATGATCAAACATATGAAGTATTAATTGTTGTGATTTTGGTTGATTTCTCGAAATTTTACCCTTGATTGTTTTGGCTGCCATTTACTGTCGGTTTAAAATTCTTGCCCGAGATTTTTATGTATGATATCCTTGTGAGTTAGCTTTCTTATTCCACTGGTCTCATATTCAAATAATATATTATTTAGGAGAAATAAATATTTTGCTGGACAGTAGTCGAAATACTCCTGTACAGTAATGTTTTCGCGCCATGTTTTTGTAAAAATTATCATTTGAAAAATACGTAATTATTTGTTATAATTCCAACTCCACTGGTTAATAGACTCATGTATGTTTCTAAATTGGTAATCCACTTTTTAAGAAAATATTTTGACAATTTATGGTGATTTTTACAAGTTGACCTAAGTTTCTGACAAGTTGCTCTAAAATTTCTATTTCGACCAAATAATTTGTAAAATGCATTATAAATTGGCCTTATGTGTTTTTGACTTGATTATTTTTCTCATGGTTTACTAACTCTCTTTATTTTCTAAAAAGTATATGTCCTCAAGAGGTAATTATGTTATTAATTGTTAATGATTTTTAGAAGTTATAACTTGTTTTCCTAGCCTTGAAAAGTATAAGTTTTGTTTCTTATCTTTTGAGCATTGATATTTTGATGTTGTGAATTCTGTGAAGTAGGATGACATGTCTAGTGATATGCGGAATGTGTTTCCCTAAGCCTATATATATGTTCACATTAAATGCATCCATCTCTAGGTTAGATAGCATTATAATAAAGAAAAGATTAAACTAAACAATTATGCGTATTTTGTTATAGATTATTATCTAGTCTGGCAATGTATTCGTCGATAATTAGAGTAATAAGTTGAACTTTAAATAAAGATTAGTTATAATATATTATATGATTAGTTTTGCTATTTAGAAGTAACACAAAGATTTTGTTCTTCATTTAGCCATTAATTGGTGTTGTGTACGTTGGAAATAAGTGTTGTCTTATGTTACAATGTGCGTTTCAACACTGATTTCGTTGTTCCTATTGTTTGATATTCCGAACTTCGAGGACGAAGTTTATTTTTAGGGGGAAGGAATGTAATACTACAAATGTTTTTAGTAATTATTGTGATATCTTGTGGTAATATTGGCGTGATTGATAGTCGTAAATGAATACTTATGTTATCATAAGTTGGATGGTGCTTAGTTATGTGGATGTTTATAAGTGTTGTAGTAGTAGTTATGGGCGAACTTCGGGACGAAGTTCATTTTAAGGGGGGAAGACTGTAATACTCCGTAATTTGATAAAATTTATATTAATAATTAACGCATTTTAAATAATTAATTATAAAATAATTTATAATTGTGAATAAGATGGAGTAATGAATAATATAATAAAATAACAATTAAGTCGGGAATGTGTAATGGGCTATTTGGACCTAGGGATGTGTGCTCGGAATTTCTGAGTAGTGCTAATAATAATAATAATAATAATAATAATAATAATAATAATAATAATAATAATAATAATAATAATAATAATAATAATAATAATAATAATAATAATAATAATAATAATAATAATAATAGTAGTAGTAATAATAATAAGAATTGTATTTTATAATAGAAATAGTTGCCTTAAAACGGATTTCCTAAATTGAAAAGGGATTAGCTTAACTTGTCTTATAAAAGGGAAAATAATACAACTAAATTGTCATAATAAATTTGGGATTTGAAGAGGGAATTGGGGATTTAGGGAAACGTGAAAAGAGACTCAAAATCAATAATTAACTCGAGGTAAGACCGTCTCATGTATAAATTTTGCTACGTTATAACTTGTAAATTAGACCACCATAGGACAAGCCGTGACCATCGTTGTGATCGTGGACCACCAGAGACCTTATTTGACCCCCGTGGACCGCCGTTGACCGTCAGGAGAGGGTTGTTTCAGGCGGGTTTTTATGGGTGGTTGTATGACGTGTTTTATATGGTTTTGAACCCGTTCTTAAGCGTGACTGACCTAGGTTGTTTAAGGGAAATACCTAGGGTGTAGTCAACCACTGTGGGTAGTATGGGTCATTTTATGGTGGTGGTTTGCGCGGTGGTGGCCGGAATTTCGTGGGTGTTGAATGGTTGCCAATCCCGCGTATAGACTCGGTTTTACCCTCTTGTGTGTGTCGAATGGACTCGGGTTTGGGTTGGTTAGTGTCGTGGTGATGGGTTGTCGGTTTTGGGCTGTTGTGGGTTGTTGTAGGTGGTGGTTGTTGCAGTGGTTGCCGGAGTTGAGCGAAAACAGGGGAGGAGCAGGGGTTGTGTGCGAGTTTTG
This sequence comes from Silene latifolia, assembly GCF_048544455.1. Taxonomy (NCBI): domain Eukaryota; kingdom Viridiplantae; phylum Streptophyta; class Magnoliopsida; order Caryophyllales; family Caryophyllaceae; genus Silene; species Silene latifolia. The sequence continues at coordinate 43,572,712 of NC_133536.1, forward strand.
GTGACCGTCTTAAGACGACTGCCATGGCCGTGTTAGTGACTGTACCGGGGAAAGGGGACCACCTCTGGAGTCACCGTGAGACAGTGGTGCCGAAGGTGGTGGCCATAGGTGGTAATGGTGGCTGGGGTGGTGTTGGCGAGAGGTTATTTACACTTGTCGATGTCGGGTTTTCGGCAATTAGTCATGTTCGTGATTGTTGCTGCTAGGGCGTGTTTATACGGGTTGTAGGGGATGGCTAGGCTGGTGGTTAGTGGTCGTCGGGATGCGTCATAGTGCGGTCTAGGATGTGGCATGCTTGGGTGATGCCGATGGTGGCTATGGGTGTCATGAAAAACGGGTAAAGGAAGGCTGTCAAAACACGGTTTTGCCTTGTGATATGGGGGTGTGTATGTTTGTTGTTTTCACGTGAATTAGAAGACAATGGACTACAATTAATTAATTTATACTTAATATAATAATTAGTTTGGGTTGTTTTAAGACGGGTTTTTACATAATAATAATTTAAGCGGAAAATAATGAAGATAATTAAATTATAATTGAATAAATTAATATAAGTAATTGGATAATTAATAATTAAAGTATAATATTTATGATAGGTGACGATTTGTGAAGAAATTATAAACGGGTCGGATTGCTTTAATTATTTGGATTGATTAAGCTGCATAATTGGAATCGCTTGCCAGGTAGGAATTTCCTACTCAACTCGGTTTTATTGTTAAGTGAATGAATGTTTAAATGTGACGATTCACGAGGTTAAAGTTAATATTGTGATTTATTATTGGAAGTAGAGTACTGGAGTATGTTAAGATGTGGTTGAGATGAAGACGGGATTGTTATTGAGTTTTTTTTGTTGTTGGTTATATTTGATTGTTGGAGAGTTGATTATTCAGTTGAGCATAACACGGAGGGTGTTACTGTCAGTTGTGCATAGCGAGCAATTGTTACTGCCAGATGAGCATAGTAAGTAATTACTACTGCCAGTGATAGTTGTGCATAGTAAGTGATTACTACTGCCTGTTGTGCATAGTACGAAGGGTACTACTGCCAGTTGAGCATGGTATGAAAATACCACTGCCAGTTGAGTTGAGCATGGCACGGTGTTAAGGGAGTTGTGCTACTGCCAGTGACGTAAGTGAGTTGTACGGATGAAGTGATGAGAATTTGAAGGATGTTTATTTTGGTTGGATTATTATTATTGTTGTTTAGTTTATTCCTACTCAACCTCGCGGTTGACTGTGTATTCGTGAACACCTGCGGTGAACCGTTTTATGGGGAGCAGATTTGACAGGTACCAAATTTTAGCTGACTTGGGAGCATTGGGATGAGAGCCAAACTTGGAACCGTAGATGAAGTCTAGATCACATATATAGTTATATCAGTTATTTTTTTCCATTTATGAGTTGTATTTATTTTTATATTAAGTTTTAGTTGATTAAAATTGTAAAACTTATGTAATCATTAAAGTTTTTATTTAAAGTACTTTGGTGAGTTGGACATTGTTATCTACTACCTCGGGAAATCGAGATGGTAACAGTCCTATTTATTTGGGAATGTCTAGCTAAAGGCTCCCGAATAAATGGGGTTGTTACAAAATAAGAATATAAACTTGTTAAGATACAAAAGAGATTTCACTTTTGTGACCCTATACACCATGATTTGATGTATGGCTAGCCCATTATCAAGGTGATTATTTTCTAAACAAAACTAGAATGATATATCATGAAGATGATGCAAGACTCAAATTGGTAACCCAAGATTATACCTTAGATTCTGGAATGATGAACACAAAGAGTTATCGAGTACTCTTGAAACCATTAGATCTTATGGTATATGCATATCTTGTATTCAAAGCAAGATGTCTCGTGCCTTTTGGTTGAAAAGGAGAATCGAGGTTGTAAATCATTGATCCAAAATAGGTTGATCATTTTCTTTTACCAACGATTTAAGTTGACGCTAATGTGTTCACATAATAAGGTAAATAGAGAAATCTTTGAAGAAGTTCAAAGAGTTCAAAGAATCACGATTTAGTCGTGATGGGATTATCAAAGTGAAGACTTTGATATAAGCCAAAGGAAATGTGATATAGTATCACAAATTAATCTCTCTTAGCACGCATTATGGGATAATGTGTGGTTAGATAAATAAATCAAACGCTATTCGATATGGTTTGGACTTCAATCAAGTTACTTTGAGTTACTTGATCCTTTTGGGGATTTTATCATTTTGTCTAAATTATTTTTCCACTAAATCTAAAACGAATCATATGAGATATGAAATGGTAGGGTACCATGTTTGTAAGTTTTCAAAAGAAACAAATGCTCATTTTTCCTTATTATAATCACGAGTACAACGGGTTTGTGGCTCGTGAAACTGTCTTTCTAAAATACAAGTTTATTTCTAGAAGACAGAGTGGGAGAAATTATTCAAGAGCCACAAAGAATGTTATGTCGCAAGAAACTGGTCTTTCTTGGCGACATGAGACGTTTTGTGTAAGACGTTGTTTCTTCAAAACCTAGGAGGTTAAAGTTATCACTTGTTGAAGATGATGAATTAGTGTTACTTTTAGAAAGTAAAGAGTTTGCAACTTACAAAGAAATTGTTTGATTCAAGTTGATTACTTCTGGAAAGTAATGAACATATGACTTACATAAGAGTGTTTAAGTCACAACTCAATACAAGGCTTAGAGCCATGAAAATCCGAAATAAATTCCAAGTGGATTGTTAGATATCAAAGCTTGATTGGTGGCAAAGGGTTTTGCACTAGTTGAAATGCTTAAGTCTATTTGGATCTTCTTAGGGATTGTGTTTCATTATGATGATATACATATAGCGAGTGAATCTAAAACCCACTTCTTCAATTAGAAGGAATGTATTCAATACATATCTTGAGTTTTGTAGATTCTTGCAATCCTAAGATAATGTGAAACTTAAGAGAGGGTCTTAAGTAGGACATCAATGAGTTGGAATCAATATTTTAATCATGTTATAAAACTTTTCTCGATATGTCGAGAAGTTGTGTTTATACATGGAGTTTAGTGGGAGTTACGGTAATCTTAATTAGTCTAATATGTGGATGACATATTGATCATTGCGAATGTTTTAAGACTTTGGAGAAATATAGTACATCTTTAATATCCGGATTTATGGAGATAAATCTACATGATATTAATGTCAAATAAGGAGTCTTATGTTGATAAGATTCATGACTAGTTCAATCGAGTTGAACATATTTGATTGATTTCATTTGCTTCCCCTGCTGAATCAATTAAATAGGAAATGATGTATAACACTTCATATACTTTGAGTATGATGAGTTGTTTCAAATCGAATTTAAGTAATAGTTACCAATTAAGCCATAAAGATTACCCTTAAGTGCTTGCAGAAGCATTAAGGATGTAAAGCAAAGTGTTTTTGATTCAATTTTGTGTAAGAGTGTTACACAAATGACAATTGAAAATTGAGATTGCGCATGGTTTCCGACAAAACCATAATCAAAACACATTAGGATGGTTAAGATACCATTGTGGCTATGTTATTTAAGAAACAGATTTTCTAGAATCGTTCTAGGCAATAAAGAACAATGAGAAATATTTACAACGGAAATTGAGTACACTTGCAATCATGGGATGTGCAAGAGGGATGAGTTCCACACACTGTGAAAACAGTGGGAGCTATTTTAAGGCAGGAAAGCTTATGTCTAGATTGGATCTAGATACGTACTCAGAAAGTTTTGTAATGCAAATGTATACATTACGAAAGTAATACGAGTATGTAGTAAGGTTGAGTAAGGTACAAGAAGTTGATAAAACCTACTAACCAAAGCCTTCTCATAGGCTTAACATGATGAGTCATGTCATATGTCATTTCAATTGCATTGAGATGAAAAACTACATATAAGATGAAAATGGATTATAAAAATATGAAGTAGTAATCAGGTATTGACTATTCATATGTGATAATCACATTTGTCGTTCGAGTTTTTAAATCTGAAAACTCCTTTTATACTTTGTTACATCCAAACGGGTTGTAGAGACAATATTGAACCCCGTTAAAGTGAACCCGGATTAGCATGATATTCGCCCATAGTCACTTATATGAGGTGACGTCTCGAAGTGACTAGAGTGTGATGCGATTGATGGCGAGTTCAAGTGCCATAAAGTCGTGTGAGATGACTAGTCGATCACATAGGCAGACTGTTAGGAACACTTTGTCGGGCCTTATGACCGCCTATAGAGTTCTGGCAAATTTATCTAGCCTGGTCGTGGCGAGAGCTACTATAGTATTCTAATGAGTCGATTCTTTTGACTAAAGACTGTTCACCTAAGGTGGCACAGTTTCAGATTAACTTTGATTTATGTTACTACGACCTTCGTAAATGGGGTCAAATGGGCATATTTTGGGTTATGATGGATGTGGCTAGTCGAAGGGAATAAGTGCGATAGGAATTGTCCACCTCTTGTCAGGGATATAACAATATCTCAAGGCCACTCGAGGAGAAATGAACTAGAAATGCGTGGCCACGCTCGGAAGGTATCTATGGTAGATAATTCCGGTCAATCAGTTATTCTCCAGATCGAGGAAACCACTCTCGATATGATCACTTGCAAGTACGATCTGAAAGACACCTTGCATTGAGTGGGAGATAATAATAGGACAAGAGAATTGGTGACGCACACTTGTCGAGGACAAGTGGGAGATTATTGGAATATGTGTCCTCCGACAATAATGCGATCACAACTGTTGATCATGATGATCACATGTTTAAATCTCATTTTAAGAATACATGTGGGATGTAATATTTTACAGTCAACTGGTCCACACATATCGGTAATGATTGGCTGACTAGAGTTTGACATTACTGTCGTGCAACGGTGGTGATCAGTTGATCCCCTTAGGTCATACCTATAGGGAAATACTCTTAATTGATTATTTAATTAATCGTATGCCGATACGAGTTAATTAAATTGCTTAAAATTGACGAATGATTTTGTGAGAGTAAAATTAACGTGTCTTATTGTAATTCGATTATATTAGATACGGTCTAAGTAATTGAATTGTTTTATTGGTTGGATAAAAATTATTGTTTACGAAACAATTGAAATTGAAATTGAATGAATAATTTATTATAAATACAAGACGTTGTAATTTATAATTTGATAAACCGTTTTGGTACAAGTAATTACGAATTACTAGTCGATTTTGTATATGACATATTTTATGAGTATGTTGATTTTTAATATGTTAAAAATACATTACAATTTCATAGGTGAAGTAACATGTCACATATGTTACAATTGACAAATGACAAAAAATAAAATGGACCTCCCATTTTATCAAGTGCACCGAAATGGGAGGGTTAGGGTCTTTAAAATTGTGTTAATTATTTTTAAGTGGAAAACACAATGAAAAGACCTTGCTTGTAGCCTTGCATGCCTATGATTTCTTGGGTAGAAAAACTAGCCCATGCATTGGGCACTCTTACTCCCTTCAACCAGTTTTTCCCTCACAAGAAGTCAAGGGTTATTCTCTAATTATTCATTCATTCTTCATAATTTTTTTTTTAGTGTAAGAAAGATTAATCTCTCCATAATTTATGAAAACTTAGTGAGATAAATACACTCAAAATCTCTCCTCTTGGCCGAAATTTTCAAGAGGAAATACACAATATTTTTGTGTCAATTTTATAGTAAGACTTATATTATTTCTAGTACAAAATAATATTAGTTGTTAAGAGATTTCCTTGGGAATTCACATTTGGGAGAGGTTCTAATTTGGACCTTTTGTTCATCCATTTTAAGGAAAGCTCAAGAACTAACAAATGGGTGAATTTGTTGGTGCCCATAAAACCGAAATCATATAGTATGATTGATGATTTCTTCTCTTATCTTATTTATGTTTGCATGCATAAGATCTTGTTTTATTTTATGACTAAATAAATCTTTTCATATATGAATATGTAAATTAATGAGATTTATAATTTCTAACATAAATATGCATTAAAATATATATGGACATGGTGTGTGACACATGACCTAGCATATTACAAATGACAAGTTAACAAACATAAAATGGATGTTTATTTTATGGGTGGACCGAGAAATAGAGGAATTAAGGAGTTAGTGGATGTTTTATTTTATGGGTAAGACCAAGGCCATGCAATGGCCCTTTTCCTCTCACCCTACCCGGCCCCCCTTTGTTCAAAATAAGAGCTTGTGTCTTATTCATTCATTCCCATCTCATGCATAGAGTATGTATGTATGTTTTTTCTCCTCCATCTCTCTAACATTTGTTTTTAGACATAAAAATTGTTCATTCATATATTACATATTACATTACTAGAAGAAGTAATAAATAATATAAAATATATTTTAAGGAATCAAATAATAACATCTAGTTAATATTATTATTAGATTTAGGGGGCGTTTGGTTGGGGGTAATTACGAAAGGGTAAGAGAATAAGGACTCATGATTCCCTTCGTTATTGTTTGGTTAAGCAAATTAATGATACACTTTACCCATCTATCCTATTAACAAACCTCCTAATAATTCTAAACTGATACCACCCCCCCCCCCAAGGTTTAGAATTTCATTCCCTTCCTTACCCATCATTTTTTCTCCCTTCACTCAAAACAACGTAACCTTGAAAATAAAAACAACGCTGCTCAACGCGCCTGTCGTCGCCTCACCGCCGGTCACCACCCTCACCGTCTGTCGCCGCCCTCACTGTCGTCGCTTCTCCCTTCTCTCTTCAATGTTTGTCCTCTTTTCTCTCTAAAAAAATCATCTTTTTATATTTCGTTTTTTTTAATCTTTGCTTTTTTAAATTATACTATATTTATTCATGTTTAATTTAGGGTTTATCGTTCAATTTTTTCTTATTAGAAGTAACTTGCATAATCAGCAGTGTTTATCGTTCAATTTTTCTTATTTATGGTTCTTATTGTTCAATTTTTTTAATTTAGGGTTTTAATCGTTCTTCAATACGAATTAAACAGTACTTGATATTATTGTTCTCAGTGGCTTGGGTGTCCTTCACTGACTGAGTTAACTAAATAAAAAAATTGTTCAGGAAGCAGGGACACCGCATAGAATGAAGGTAGTAGGACACCATAAACAAACTCCTGACTAAGCTATGACGTAGTACTGTAGTACTATAGTTCCTAATTCTCATGAGGCAGCCACAACCAACGTATTATTCATTTTAAATTTACGACGGATAAAGTATTATACGAGTACACTATATACGGTATCACTTATGAGACAAATTGATCAATAGAGTGAGCCGATGCCATCTGGGCCTCTTGACAATTGCATCTGCAGTGTTGCCTTCCGAACAAGTATTCAAATGTAGAGCTTGATATACTCACTAAACGTCAATAGACAGTAACGTTGGAACTTCTAAGTTGTCTGAGGCTCTGAGCTTTTCCTCTTACCTCCTCTGTCATGTTATGCTACTTAAGGTACAAACTCCTTGTGCATTTTAGTTGTACACAACAACACAAGTAGTATGTACTCGATCCGTCTTAAGCTTAAAATAGATAGTGCCATTTTAAGGAAATTTTACTGAAAAGTAATCGCAAATTATACGGAGTACTTTATTTGTTTTCATTTGTTTTTATTTTGAGAACGATTTTTATTATAATTTGATCACTTATCAAAATATTGTTATTTTTTGTTAGTCTTTGTACCAAAATCAAATGTAAACAAATGACCGAAGAGAATATCTTCCTTATTTATAGCTGAATATACTCTTGGCACCTTATCTGGTGAAAGAAATGGCTCGTAGTGTTAGACAAATTTTAGACAAACTCACCTGCGTCCCTTCACTCGTAGTGTTTTTCTTGGTAAATAAATATAGTTGTGGGTATGTGTTAGACAAATGATATGGTATTATTCATGTTTTTTGTTTACAGAAATGGCTCCTAGTGATCTTTCTTTGAGAAGGAGGAGAAATTTGGACTTTATACGATATGTTATTATCATAATGAAGTGTGTTGTATTGCTACATTTGATGTGGTATACCATTAGGAAGAGCATACATGACTCTCAATATTAACATTAGATAAACGAACTAGAAGAAAACGAAAAATGTATAACTTGAATAGAATGATTGTGGAAAGTGACACTATGTGTAGAAACTTTCATCATATTGACCGTGGAACATTTGGTGTGCTTTTATAAATGATTAGAGATGTGGGAGGTCTTAGTGGAACAAAAAACATGAGGTTGGAAGAAATTGTTGCAGGTTTCTTATACACAGTGGCACACCATAAAAAAAATAGAATGATAGGTGCATATTTTTATAGAAGTGGTGAAAGTGTTAGCAGACAATTTCATGCTTGTTTAATGGCAATATTGAAGTTACATGTTGTGTTACTTAAAAAACCTACACCAATACTAGAAGATTGCGAGGATGACAGATGGAAATATTTCAAGGTACCATAAATATCTCTTGTGTTTAACCATAGTAGACATATAACTTCATTTTAAATATTTTTTTTTTCATGTAGAATTGTTTAGGTGCACTTGATGGTACAATGATTTATGTAAATGTACCTACCGCGGATCGGTCTAAATATCGGACAAGAAAAGGTAACCTTACAACGAATGTACTAGGAGTATGTTCTCCTGAAATGGAATTTATATATGTCTTACCTGGTTGGGAGGGATCGACACATGATGGTCGTATTCTTCGAGATGCTATTTCTAGGCCCAATGGTTTAAAAGTGCCAAAAGGTAATTTAATTAACAAAATAGATTTATTAAAATACGGCTTACATTAATAATTACATATTTAAATAACGTTTTTTTAATGTCGTAAGGTTGATATTACTTATGTGATGGTGGCTACACTAATGGAGATGGATTTCTAGCACCATATAGAGGTCATCTTTACCATCTTAAAGAGTGGAATAGTGGTCCTCATCGACCTCAGACCGCCGAGGAATATTTCAACTTAAGGCATGCACAAGCTATAAACGTGATTAAACGATGCTTCGGGTTACTTAAAGGAAGATGGGGAATACTTAGAAGTCCTTCTTGGTTTAGTTTACAAACACATGGCCGCATTGTACTTGCATGCGCTTTATTACATAATTTGGTGAAGAGATATATGTCTCCTGAATCATTTGATGACGATGAGTTATATGAAGAAATTGAGAGTGATGGTGATGAAAGTGATGATGATGAGGTGGAGTACATAACCTCCATTAATGTAACCGACTCATGGACAAATAAGAGAAATTCATTAGCTCAAAGCATGTTCAACAATGGGAGAGCTAGAAATCGGATTGACTAGTTTATATTTTCATTCTATTTGGAATACTTGGTGTTAAGTTACTTTACTTTCTATCATTTGGATTGTATGTTATGTTTGAACATCAAATTAAACTTGTTAATGTTTGTATTATTTAATACAATGTTGTGATTTTTTTTAATTAAATTAGATTGGTGTTGTCTACTTTCTGTTATAATGTTTTAGTAGGATGGATGAATGTACTACTAGTGGAGGTGCTATTGGAGTTGCTAGTGGAGGTGCTAGTGCAGGTGGAAGAGGCAAGAACAAACGTTTTTGGACCAAAAAAGAAGATAATGCTTTGGTAGCGGCTTTGTCTGACTTGAATGCCGATCCACACTGAAAATGTGAAAATGGATTTAGAAATGGTTACATAGTACGGTTAGAAGAAACTAGTTTTCTTGCCCGTGCGTTGCACGGATATTAAAATAATGTGTGATAAATTTCACAATAAAATGGAATATAGACATATAGTATATCGTTCATGTCTAAGATTTTATGTATACCGCATGACCAACAAACAATTCCCGTTAACATAATATTGACATAAGAATAAAAGAGTGTTTGATTAATAAAATACTTTTTTTAGGAAAATAAAACCAATATGGTGTTTATATATATGATACTTAAACCGATAGTTTTTAGAATTTGTTCATTAATACCTGTTTGTTTTTCAATTGGTCAAGGAAAACAATAACATCTACTCTGCATAATCAACACAATGATGCAAAAAATCTCCTTCGTTTGAATAACAACCATAATTATTCATTGCTGGATCAAATTGTAATTATGTAAAAATATTTAGAGGTAATTAGAATATTATATCTTCCCTGTTCACAGACATGATCTAAAACAATCTCATCCCTTGAAAGATCGATTCTTATCTCCGAAACTTGTCTCAAATTTATCCAACCAATTGAAAAACTAAAGCCCTACTTCTAGAAAAATAATCATCCAATGGAAACTAACCCTTGCTCTCGACAATGTTATTTTTTTAGGAAAATAAAACCAATATGAAGTTTATATATATGATACTTGGGACTGAGAGTTTTTAGATTTTGTTCATTAATACCTGTTTGTTTTTCAATTGGTCAAAGAAAACAGTAATATCTACTTTGCATAATCAACTCAATGATGTACCAAATCTTCTTCTTTAGAATAACAACCATAATTTAATCATTGTTGGGTCAAATGGTAGTTACGTAAAAATATTTACAGGTAGTTAAATGTTATATCTCCCGGTCAAACTATAGACGTACCTTTGAATGTGAACCAAATTCCAACGCAATAATACATGGCTGGGGCTGCTTATGACACCCCCTATAACAATAGTCTTGCACCCATCTTCTCATTTGAAACAAAATCCTTCACGCAGAACCCTAATTTTCTTCCTTATTCACACACATGATCTAAAACAATCTTATCCCTTGAAAGATCGATCCTTGTCTTCGAAACGTCTCTCAAATTATCCAACCAAGTGAAAAACTAAACCCCCCACTTCTAGAATAATCCACAATCCATTGGAAACTAACCGTTACTCTCGACAATGTTGTTAGAATTAAGATTTACTTTAATTTGGATTGATGGGGTCAAGATTAAGTTTATCAGTATGATCATTTAAGGTTTCTTGTTATTATTCATGTTACCTATATGTTTTAACGCAGGCAATATTTTGCTGATAAATAACCTTATTTATTATCACTATCCTCGTTAAACTCATCACCCTCCACAAATGCACCCTCCCTCCACCCCACTAATTTAACCGCAAAATAAAACATCAGCCAGTGTAATTAGTTCGTACTACTTGAAACAACCTCCAATCCACTACCACTATCACTACCTTTCCTCCACGTTTTATTATCTCATAATTATTATCCCCTTTCTAGATCTAGTAAGGAAAAACTTTAGTCAACCCATTCGTCGCAATCAACCTCATTCCCACTCGAAACAACCTTTAGCCCACTACTTAATCCCTTCGGTTCACACATAAAACGGTTAAAATGCAAAGCTTTCATCTCTCTCTTAAAAAGTTCATCTAACTAACAAAAAACTAACCGCTATTTTCTGAACTTCATCATTTTTACATCTCGTAAAGATTAAGTTGAACATGACAAAAAAAATGCAGAAACTTAGGTTTTATTTGATAACGACAGATTGAGCATTTTTTTTTAGCATTTTGAGAGTTTTTACACTATTTAAATAACAAATGTGCTATTTTGAGTGTTGATCTTCGACATATTAAATATTAGATTGTGGTGTAATTTCCTGTTTTACATTATCACCTTTAATTAATATATTTTAAGAAAATAAAAATTGAGTTTTTTTTTATCTCCGAGAAAATTAAAGATCAAACTTTATCTTTATCATATTTATAATTAATATTCTTCACTTCAAATATATAAATTTAAGTAAGTTCAAATAAGTTAGCTAAAAGTTATAAATCACAAATTGTACGAAGCAGTATAAACATTTTTTTATTAATATGAAATAAATGTCATAAACTTCATGAGAATATTAATGCGATAGAGAACTAAAGAAGAGTTGGTAAATACGTGACCCCCTTTTAGGTTTAAATTTTTTTCATTTATTTTTATATTTTTGTTTAAAGGTGGTTAAAGCACCGTATTATGCATGACGAATATGTTTCACTCTTCCCCTATTCGTATCTCTCCCTAAATTATAGTGATGATGTGCTCAGTTTATACACAAATAAAAATATATAACATCAACAATAATTAGTTTGCTACATATAATTGAATAGTACCGTTTTTTATGCATGTAAATTTGTCAGAAGAAAAGTTTGAGAGAGACGATCTTCACTATATTAGGGAAAGACTACTCTTACCCTTTTATCAATGAGTAGATTATACAACCTGTTGTATATAGTTGTATGATGCAAAATCCGAGCTGTGTACTAAAGTTTCTGAGTTTTGTTTAAAAGAATCGGAGTTATGCTGTAAAGTTTTTGAACTCAAACACTTAAACGTAATAAAATATTCTCTCACAAAACTCAGAAAAATTACACATAAGCTCAGATTAATGTATGGGGTTGTACAATGCTTATTATACAACTGGTTGTATAGTATTATTTGTGCCCTTTTATGTGTTTTCCATGACTTTTTTTTAAACGTTGATCGTTGCTTGAATTGAATCTTAACCTTATACATATTTTTATAATAAGTGTATCTAATTTACCTTCAAGCCTCATTCAAATCTATTTTATTACTCGTGGTACCATTTTTACTTTAAATTGTAAAACAATCGCACAATAAAGTTTTTCAAAACATTTACTCATTTGTCATAATATGATATTTCGATTCGCAAATTAGCAGCAACTTTCTATATCTTTTAATACTCCTTGAAAAATAGATATCAACCTTTGTACTTATCAATAATTTTTGAATATCTTATTTAAATTTTGATTAATAGACTTTTATATAATGACAAATGAATGTAAATAATATATAATAAATTATCAATAGAAGTTGAAGTGTATTGTGAGGGAAATAACTTTAAAATTAGTAGGAGAAATACATATGACATTTGAAAAATAAACTTTGTATTATGTATAATTAAATATGACATTAGCAATAACAAAAGACGTAGGGCATATTTCAGCAGTCATTTTAGTCTTTAAATGAGTAAATTCCATCTAGTACGTATTACGCATGCACATTTGTCACAACCAAGTTCGGCCTAGGGCCTTTTAGCCTCCTAATACCTCGTTTTTTTAATCGAATGTGGTTATAAAATTGGATATTTTAAATATATCAAATATTTTTTTCCTTCTAATTTAATAAAAAAGTGAACAAATACTAATGAATAGTTTTTAATATTAATAAATTGTAGATAATTAATTTATTTAGTGTTTCTAATAATAAAATTGTAAAATAATTAATTAATTCTCATTTCTAATAGGAAAATCATATTCCTAATTATAATAGAAAATTTTTAAATAATTACTATCTCCTAATTCTAATAGTATAATTAGGAAAAAAAAACCTGAATAAATTGTTGATTTATTTCCTATTTCTAATAGGAAAATTGTAAAATAATTAATTAATTCTAATTTCTAATAGGAAAATTATATTCCTAATTATTATAGAAAAATTGTAAATAATTAATTATCTCCAAATTCTAATGCTAATAGTATAATTAGAAAAAAAGCCTCCTTTAGTTATATATATTGATTATTAGCAAGGCTATTCCTGGTTGTGGTCTAAAAGCATTTCCACACATTGATTCTAGACTCAAGACACTTGTAACCAAATTTAGAGCAATTGTTCAAATGTTAGGTACAAGTGGCTTCAAGTGGGATGATGAGAGACATATGATTTCGGTGGAGACATCAGTGTATGATGAGTATTGTAAGGTAATATAAGTTTACATCTATTTTTTTATATATTATTTTTTTAGTTCAAAAGCAATTAATTTGGTAATTAAATCAAATGTGTAAAATTGTTAGGTACATCCAAACTGCAAAAACTTGTATGGACATGCTTTTCCTCACTTGAATGCATTGTTGGAAGTTTATGGCAAAGATTATGCGAATGGAAAACCGGCTGAGGGTTTTGTTGAAGCTATTGATAATATGGAGAAATCTGCTACCGTGCAAGTTATGCTTGATTCAAGTGATGAGGAGGATTTCATTGTTAGTGGTAATGCAGAGTCTGCCCCTCCATTAAAAAAAGTGAAGCGAGAACACACTTTTAAGCGCAAGGGAGGTAAGAAAGAATCTGAAAGTTCTAGCAATTCTGAGTTAGCTTCTTTACAAGGTTTTATGAAAGACATGAATGTTCATCTTTCTAACATGGCTAATGTGATGTCCCGAGCTGATGAACGTGAGCAACGTGCTGATGAACGTGAGAGAGAAATAAGCGAGAAGGGTGAAAAGGTGCTAGATGTACTACTTACTTTGGAAGGTATTACTCCGCAAGAAGCTTTGGAAGTAGCTCCGATCTTGACGGCCCAACCAAATAAGCTCATGATTTTCTTCAAGTGTCCCGATGAATTGAAATGCGTTTATGTCAAAAGTCTTTTGGCTTAAAATGATGTCGATGTTTGAGTCTATGAAAAACTAGTAGGTTGAACTTATAATCGTTTTTTGCTTTTGAACTTTTTTACGGTTGTCACGTGGAAGAATATTTCGTGTTTTGGACAAGAAGTAATATTTTGCGTTGATGAATAAAATTATTTCGAAAAAAAGTTGTATTAAAAAAATATGTTTACTTGAAAGAGGTTGCATAACAAAAAAAAATACTGAATAACATAAAAGAATAAAAAAAGTTGTTGAAAAAAAGTAACATAAAAAATCACAAAAAAAGGTAGAAAACAAAATGAACAGGAAAAAATAGTTGGTAAGTCGTAATATGAAAAAATTTGTTTAGAAGAAAAAATCGCAATATTAGATTGATTCCTTTCTTTAACAACCAAACAACCACAAAGGGAATAAGGGGATAAATCATTCCCTTACAAGATCATAACCAAACAACAAGTTTAATTCAAAGGAATTCTATACCTTACCCCTAATTTCCCTTACTGGATCTCATTCTCTTTCCATTTCCCATACCAAACGCCCCCTTAAGGGATTGTTTTGGGTGCATTCAAGAGGAGACTTTCTAATGTGAAATTTTGAGTTTATGGAGGATCATTCCAATGTATTAAGCTCAAGAACAAGTGAAGGTAGGAGTAGGAGACCTTACTTATGGCCAAATTCCGGTACATTTACAATGTAAGAAAACTCGTTTTTCTTATTTTTCATTATTTTGTTATGCATGCACTAGATCCACATAAATATATATTATGGGTATTTTATAAAATGATTAGATAAGTCTAATAAGTTTTTTATGAACCTAACAATTAGAATCAGAGATTTGGTGTTGCATGCATAATCGGTTTGGTTTTTCCGAGTTAAATGTAACTTAATTAAAACTAGATATTTTGTGATTTATAAGGATAAAAGCTACAAAATCTTTTGCATGTTATACATTCTGGTTCTAAAATGTTTTTAGGTCATATTGATGATTTATGGATCAATGCGACATAGGGCTGAATGATTTAGGGATGATTATTGCTTATTTTAATGATTTTAGTGAAATAATTACATTTTATTGAGTAAATGAACTTTTATTTACTAAAAATAGTTAAACTTCACTACTGGTCGTGATTTTTTAGTAAGACCTCACATGCATATTTTATATATTTTATGTAAAATTTCGTATTAATGTGATAAATATTGCATGATTTATGATTTTTATGAGATAAAAATGCTAAAAATGGAGGTTAAATGACTAAAATAGTTAAACTTCGAAATAGGCCATGAAATTTTAATATAATATCACATGCATATTTTACAGATTGTATGTAAAATTTTAGATAAATGTGATTTATTATGCATGATTTATATTTTTAATGGTTAAAATGATATAAATAGTGACTATTTTTAGCAAAAATAGCTAAAATAAATTTTATGGCATGAAATTTTTTTCCTAATGTTGTAGATATGATATGAACATCAGATCTAAAGTTGCATGATTAGTTTTGATTGATTTGGTATGTTTATTGTTTTTTATGTGATAAAATGGATAAAAGGACCAACTTTATTAGTCATAAAAATTAATTCGAAATTTTGGTTGAAATTTTGCCATATCTAGGTTCTGGAAATTATTCAAGAATGTTCAAAATTTTGCTTTTTATTTTTCCATAATTTTTATGTTTAATTTGGAATTAAACGGTAAAAGTTATGATTTACACGATTTATTAATGAAATAAATTATAAATATTTTGTGGGCAAATTTTATTGAGTTTTTGGAATCTTAGCAATATTCCAGTATTTAAAAAAAATGTGATTTCGAATTTTCCAATTTTTTCTGATTAGTTGAGAATTATTTCATAATTATTACGATTATAAGAAGTTTAATAAGCAATAATTGAAAAATCAAGTTGAATTATAGTCAGAAATTGAGTGAAGACTAATTTTTGAGTCCTAAGAGAGTTAGGATAATTAACTTGGACTTAAATTTGATTTAAGTATTGATTTGTGATTTTAATAAGTTATTTTCACACATTTTCATAAAACCGGATTATATACGATATTAGGTATAAATACAGCGATTTGGCACATTAATTTGGCATGTTGTATCATATAATAATGCTGCATTTTTCATTGATGAATTTCATATTTTATTTATATAATTTTGAATTATGTAATTTTTATCTTAGTATGACCTTAGTTTTTAATTGGTATTACCTGTAATGAAAGGGAATATCGATTTGGTTGTAATGTTAATGTGATTTCGCATCACTGTTTTATAATTTAATAGATTTAAATTTTTATTACAAATGTATAATAGGAATAGCTATGTATTTTTATTATTATTTTTGTAATTCCGGAGTTTCCTAAAGACGGAGCCATTCGGAAAGGAGTTCCGGTCAAGACGGTGTTTTCCTTGGGAGGCGTGTCACATGAAGTTCAAGGGACCAAATGAGTTGGTTTCCGAATTTGTAAATAGAATATTAGATTTTCTATTTTAGGAAGGCCATACTAGGAAGTTTATTTATTGCTTATGCATTTTTCATTATATGTTGCATGCATTGCCAAATCGCCATTAACAACACATGCATATCATATCAAGTATTCGACCGTGTCAATTATAATTATCATTAGTTCGAAAATTTAGTTCACTTAAATTTGATTGATAATAAATTAAGAAGACCTTCATTTTAAAAGATTGAGATTTAGCCTTACCAAATAGTAGGAACCCATGAATCTCAATTTCATAAGGGATACAATATGATATTTCGGGGTGCTCTCTATTGACGTTGGGTAAGTGGGTTAATAAAATGTTATTACACTTCGAAATTTGGTTGATCTCAACGAAAGTATTAGAGGTACCGTTGTCCCAATAAGTTCAGGCTTACGATGAACTTAACGTAAATTCATCGACTGAGAGTTCTAATTGTAGAATCGGTTAAAAGGGTTAACCCACCAAGATTATATTAGCAAGAGGTGTAGAGGGCCCGTAGGCTCACATCCAAGATTTAATATGAATTTTGGGTCTCGGAATCGTTTATATAATTGGGTGAAGGTCATTATATAAATGCTAAAATATACTTAAATCTTTTATATATTACGATGAATGTTGTTTTTTCCCACTATTTCGTTATTTTTTTAATGTTGTTCTATTTCATTACTCCTACTCATATGCGATATCATTCGATTGTAACACGAGTCTCCGCTAAACCACTATTGCTAACGACAAAGTATATCTTTCTAAAAATGAACAGTATCATAGATTGTGGACTAGCTCCATAGAAATCGTTCAATTGCATAGAACTCCATAGGAGTTGTCCTATGTCATATAAGATTAGCATCTTAAAATTCCTAACATACCTATGTATGATTTCTTGTGAAGAAATATGACCAGAGGTAATCATTAGTCAAAATATGTTTTGATTATATCTTCTATGCATCCATGATTCAAAAGTCTTATTGCTCAACCTAAACACTTGTCATCAAGCACTTAAGTTGTGAAGAATATGACAATGTTAAATTGGTAAATTGATTTGTTAGAAATTTTGATTGACCAAATACCACGATAGAGTTCATTCTTGTGAAGGATTAACTAGGAATTTATATGAAGATAAGTCTTCATCAAATAAAAATTCTTGAAGTGAGTGGGATCAATAAGAAGTAAAGTTCCTATTTTAATTGTTAAGAATAGAACTAGACTCGAAAAAGAAGGTGTTAGACACTAAAATAGATACAAACCCCAAATAAGTAAAGATCTAGGAAGTTGGTCATGTGACTCCAACATATTCCTTCCTGAATATCTATGACATTGACATTGCATTCTTGCCAATTATCACATCATGAGTATTTGATACAAATTTGTGGATTTCGTCATAATATTTGGCATTATCGTGTGACGACAAGCAAGAATAAAATTGGAGATAGTTTCTGTTGCAAATTTGTCTAGCATTTTTAATTTTTCCACTAAACCAGAATATAGTTAAAGCAATAAAGTACAATTCATATGAGATATGGTTAGGCCTAGCACCTAAGTTGTAGCTTGTTTTGATAGTAAACATAGGCTCATTTTCCCTACATGATCACGAGAACAAAGGGTTTATGGCTCGTGATACTGTCTATTAAAGAAAAGAGGATTATTTCTTATAGACAGAGTGGGAGAAAATGTTCAAGAGCCACAAACTAAGAATAAGACGTGTGAAGATGTTCCTTCTTGGTCAAAATCAGTGATTATTTATTCGAAACCTAATAAGTTGGAGAAAATGTTCAAGAGCCACAAACTCAGAATAAGACGTGTGAAGATGTTCCTTCTTGGTCAAAATCAGTGATTATTTATTCGAAACCTAAGTGGACAGGAGTCATGTTATTTTTGGAAGTAACAAACCTGTAACTTATTAAGATCCTTTATCTAGTTTCAACTCCACAAAAGTCCAAAATGAGAATAAACATGAAAATGTTTATTTAGCTTGGTTGGTTGGTGACAAAGGGTTTTGCACGCAACAACGACGCCTCATTGAATTCGGATATAATTTAACAGTTGGATTTTAGAAGCATCTTGCATGAGTTTTTGAAAATCTCAACTATCCTAACGTAGGATGAAAACTTAAGAAAAAGTTTTAAAGTAGAAGTTAAGGAGTTGAATTGTATATGTGATAAACTTTACTCAAATTGTCGAGTAGTTCTATTTATACATGGAGTTTAGTGGGGGTAATATGGTATTACTAGTCTTATGTGTAAGGGACATATTGATCACTTTGAATGATGGAAGAATTAGGAGAAGAATAACACATATCTAAGGTATCCAGACCTATAAAGATAGTTCTAAGAGGATATTAGCGTTGAATGAATATTCTTATGTTAATATGAATCTTGACAAAGTTCAAAAGTATTGAACTTGTAGAAATTGAATCCACATGCTTCCGCTGCGGGATTAATTCATTACGCTAAGATGTATCACCATTCTTAAATTTCTTATACTTGGAGTATGACGAAAAGTTACAAATCAATTTTTTTTGTGAGAAGTCTCTATATAGCCACATAGTTCATTAGTTAGTACTCCGGAAGTACTAAAGATATGAAGCTAAGCATTTAGAATTGAGATGGATTTATGTGCAAGGATTTACACAAAAACCATATTCTAAACACATAAGGTTGGTTAGAGAACCTTCTTGGCTATATTATTTAAGGAGGATATCTGCTAGAAACATCCTAAGCGGTTGAACAATGAGATGTACACAATGGAAATTGAGTACACTTGCAATAATGAGATATGCAAGAAGGAAGGGATGATATTAGGATTCGGTTTTATGAATTGGGGAACTATAGTAGTTTGCTCCAATAACCGAAGATCCTATCCCTACACATTGTGAGGACATTGGGAGTTATTCAAAGGCATGAGAGCCTATGTCCAGATTGGATCTAGACACGTACTCAAAGAAGTTCTTATAATACAAGATTATTTACAAGAATGGGAAATAGTATATAGTAAGGTTAGGGAAAGTGCAAAGTATTGCTAAAACTTGCTAACCAAGGCCTTTTTATAGGCTAAACATGATAAGTCATGCCATTTCAATTGAGGTGAGATGTATAGTTATATACAATATTAAGTATGGATTATAGATTACGTAGTAATTGATGTGGTATCAATTTTACATATATGATAATGCATTTATCGTTTGAGTTTTATTAAAAACTCTCTTATTACTTTGTTATATCCAAATAGGTTGTAAGTACAACGTTGGACCCTATTAAGGTGAACTGGATTAACATAGTATTGGCCCCTAGTTTCTTATATGAGGTGACGTCTCGAAGTGACTAGAGTGTGATGCGATTGATGGCAAGTTCAAGTGTCATAGAGTCATATGGGATGACTAGTCGATCACATAAGCAGACTGTATAGGACACTCTGTCGGGCAGTGACCGCTTATAGAGTTGTGGAAATTTTTATAAAGCCTGGTCGTGGAAAGAGCTACTATAGTATTCTTTTGAGTCAATTCTTTGACTAAAGACTATTCGCCCAAGTCAGCACAGTTTCTGATTGACTTTGATTTTTGCCCCAAGCCATTATGTCAAAAGGGGTGAGTGTGCATCTTTTGGGTCATGATGAACTGTGGGTGTACGAAGGGAATAGTGCGATAGGAATTGTCCAACCTCTTGTCAAGGTTATCTAAAATCTCAGGGCCACTCGAGGAGTAGTGAACTGAAAATGCGTGGCCACGCTTGGAAGGTATATACGGTAAATAATTCCGGTTAGACAGTTACTCTCCAGATCGAGGAAACCACTCAAGATATGATCAAATGCAAGTACGACCTGCAAGACACCTTGCATTGAGTGGGAGATTATAATAGGACAAGAGAATTGGTGACGCACACTTGTCTCGGACAAGTGAGAGATTGTTGGAGTAAGTGTCCTCAACAATAGTGCGATCACATGATTAAAAATCATAATTAAATCTCATAATAAGAATACGTAAGGCATGATTCATTATATAGTCAACTGATCAACATTAATCGGTAATGATTGGCTAACTAGAGTTTGACATTACTATCGTTTGACGGTGGTGATCAGTTGATCCCTTAAGGTCACACCTATAGGACAATTCCTTTAATAGATAAGTTGATTAATTGCATGTCGATACAAGTTAATCAATTCCTTAAATTTGAACAATTCATTTGTGAGTGAGAATTTTTGTATCTTATTGTAATTTGATTAAATAAGATTTATTTTAGTAATTAAAAGATTTTATTACTAAAATTCATTATTGTTTATGAAACAATTAAATTAAGAATGATTGAATAATTATAATTGCAAAATATTGTGAATTATATTTATATGACCCATTTTAATAATGGTTATCATGTATTACTAGTTATTTTGTCACAAGTAATTTATTTGTTATAAAATGATATTTAAGGGGTTAAATATACATTAAAATATATATGGACATGGTGTGTGACACATGACCTAGCATATTACAAATGACAAGTTAACAAACATAAAATGGATGTCCATTTTATGGGTGGACCGAAAAATAGAGGAATTAGGGAGTTAGTGGATGTTTTATTTTATGATAAAATAAACATAATGATTACCTAAACTAACTAGCCTTTACCCTACATTTTATGGGTAAGACCAAGGCCATGCAATGGCCCTTTTCTTCTCACCCTACCCGGTCCCCTGGCTCAAAATAAGAGCTTGTGTCTTATTCATTCATTCCCATCTCATGCATAGAGTATGTATGTATGTATGCGTTTTCTCCTCCATCTCTCTAACATTTGTTTTTAGACGTAAAAATTGTTCATTCATATATTACATATTACATTACTAGAAGTAGTAATAAATAATATAGAATATATTTTAAGGAATCTAATAATAACATCTAGTTAATATTATTATTAGATTTAAGGGATTGTTTTGGGTGCATTCAAGAGGAGACTTTCTAATTTGAAAGTTTGAGTTTATGGAGGATCATTCCAATGTACTAATCTCAAGAACAAGTGAAGATAAGAGTAGGAGACCTTACTTGTGCCCAAAATCTGGTACATTTACAATGTAAGAAAACTCGATTTTCTTATTTTTCATTATTTTTTTATTCATGCACTAGATCCACATAAATATATATTATGGATATTTTATAAAATGATTAGATAAGTCTAATAAGGGGTTTATGAACCTAACACCTCCTTCACCTTCATTCCTCCTTTTCTCCGCGGACCTATCCTTAGCATCCTTGGCGACACCTAGTAGCCTCTCCACGTTACCGGCCCTAGCATAGACTTCTTTCACACTAGACAAATCTCCAGGGGTGAGCTTCTCTAAGAGCTTGACGGTCAAACCTCCCTCAAACTTGAGAGCCAAATGAGATTGGCTAAGGTGAAGGTCCTTCACGTAAGTAGCGATCTCACAAAAGCAGATGTAGTAGTCTTGCAAGGTCATAGCATCGGTCATAACGAACCGGTCGAATTCCGCTCGAAGATTGCACCTCACGTGCTCGGGGATGAATTCATTCTTTATTTCCATCTTGAAATCGGCCCAAGGGATGGCGGTTTCGCTCCTCTCTTCAAAGAAGTTCTTCATAGCATCCCGTTCCTTATACCACCAACCTCCCGCAAGTCCTCCCAAGTAGAAGGCGGCTTGCTCCACCCTAAGCTCTTCCGGGCACCTCACTACCTCGAACACATTCTCCATCTCTCTTACCCAATCGCTAAAATGGCAAGGCACCCCCACCCCAAGGTACTTGGTGGGGCGGTAGCGTGAGATGGCGGTGCTTACGGCCGAGCATCCATTGCCTCATCTCTTTCATGAGTGACATTCCTAAGAGCTTCGGTGAGGGCCTCGTTTTGAGAAATGAGCCGCTCCATTTCCTCCTCGGATACATGAGGCGGAGGGGAAGGAGTCCTTGCATGGGGTCTTGGCATAATGTCTCTTCAATAAGTGTAACAAACGTCAATACATGCCACAAAACACGAGCCAATTGGTATTGACCACCATACAGGTCCACTCGGTCGAGTGGTGTCCCACTCGGTCGAGTGTCTCAACAATCAGAAGGTTTTTCAAAATTCCTAGAGGTCCACTCAATCGAGTGGTCTCACAGCTCGGTCGAGTGCTATGCACTCGGTCAAGTGAATCCTTCACTCGGTCGAGTGCCACATCAATCAGAATGTTTCCAGAATTCTCCCATAATCCACTCAGTCGAGTAGGTCACAATACTCGGTCGAGTAGGTCACACTCGATCGAGTGAGACCTTCATTCGGTCGAGTGTGGCTACTTACAGGAGCTATTTTGATTCTGGAATGGCATCCACTCGGTCGAGTGGGAGGGGCACTCGGCCGAGTGCTTTCTAGTCGACCGAGTTCCTCTCTTCACTTGGCCGAGTACACTATATAAGGGTCATCAACTCATTCTAACTCACACAAGTTCATATATAACCCTATTCACATGTTCCTATATGAAAGCACGGGAGAGAATATAGACATATGCACAACATATGACACACGTAAGACGGTACTTATCGCGTATACTTACTATTATACATCCCACGTATCTTTCTCAAGAGTCCACCATCATTGAGAATATTATTATGGAAGACATCACCAAGCATACTAAATTTCACAACATCAACCAAGAAGCATGCAACAATCATATGCACCAATCACGTACCATTACCCACGCGTAGTGACCGACTCAAGTTAAGAGGGCAAGTACTCAACCTTGAGACGTCTCCCAAGATTGTCACAAACCCTCTAAAACTCAAACCGGGTTCCTTTTAAATTGACTCACCCTAGTTCATTGGTTAGGCTCCAAAACCGTTGCTCTGATACCACTTTGTAATGCCCCCATAGGTCGGGACCCTTCCTCTAGGCCGTTCCTATCATATGGAGGTATCACAAGCCTTGGTTTTCCAAGAGTGTAGTGCGAACAACAAGTAAAAAATTAATTTAGATAACATAAATAGTTAATATAATACCCGCCCTTTTAGGGACCCGTTGACCGACGTTGACCTACCTTTGGGAGCAGGTAAAGGTTCTTGGGAATGCGTGCCAGAGATGCCTAGTGTCTTGTTAGGATATGAGGATGAGTGGTACTCGATAGAGTAGAGGTTAATCGATCGAGTAGCTTGGGTACTCGATCGAGTAGGAGCCACTCGATCGAGTAGGTTGGTTACTCGATCGAGTAGCGTCTATACAGCGAGGGTTTATAATCGTGTTTTGTTAAAAACGCAAATCATTTCCGCCTCCTTCTTTCAGACCTATATGTCGCCTCCCTTCTTTCCCTTCACCAAATACCTTCCATGGGAGCCTTTGAGGATGCTAGTGCCTTGAGGATGAGTTGCTTGAGTCGGGTAGCAGTCTTAACGCCGTTGTGAGATGTGTAGGTATGTCATCATCATCGTCTTTGTCTTTGTTGTTCCTTGTAGGGTTGTGGTGGTAGTAATAGACTTGTATGCTGTTTGTATAGGGGTTGTGTGCTTGGTTGATGTCTTGTGGTTGATCGAGAAATTGCTGCGGTTGACTTAAAGGTAGGTTTGCCTACTCAGTTTCTGTTGGTTGTCTAGTGTGTCGGTTGTCGTATCGTTAATGTATCGTTGTTGTGATCGTGTGGCTGATTGTGTATGGTAATCGGTTGGTGTGTGCTGTTTCGATGGCTGTTCTTATAGTGCAGTTGTCTGTGATTGATTGTCTTTGGTTCTCGAGGTGCGTCCTCGGCTGAGTGGAGTCACTTGCGGGAGTGGCTTCACGCCCTAGTTTTGCCCTCCGTGGAACCCGCCACGGGAAGAGATATGCACATTAATGGGACAGGGTTATCGCTCAGTCTGATGAGCGGGGCTTAGGTGGGAACGACTGTGGCCTCCCACTGGCAGGGCTGGTCCAGTGGACAGTCGGTGACGGTGATTGGTTTGAGTGGTTGTGACTGGTGTGGCTTTAGCTATGTTGTGTGATGTTGGTAGTTAATTGCTGTGTCTTGCCTTAGTTTTTGACCTTGTTTGGTTTGTCTTTGTTTGTTTTGTTGTGTCTGTCGTGATCCCTTATGGTGAGCAGTCAGTCTTAGCAGGTGTTGTCTTTGATGGTAGCTGGAGTCCTGGCAGGGATGAGTCTTCATGAGTAACGTTAAGAAGTAGTTATATAACTTGGACGAGTTGTATCTTTTATATTAGTAGTTTGGTTGTATCACTTGTAAAATAATTTTAAATGTTCTTTTATTGACCTTTGATGATTACTTTTCTCGGGCAACCGAGATTGTGATGCCCTTATATGCTAGGGAAGGTCTTGTTAAGGTTCCTTGGTATATGGGGGTGTCACAAAGTGGTATCAGAGCGATGATTTTGGAACCTGTAACAAATGAGCCTAATGAACATAGTGAGTCTAATAAAATGAACCTGGTGTATGTATATTGGGAGCCCCAGCTGATGCAAGATTTTGGGTAAGTAGGCGCCCTCATTTCAAAATTATGGCCCCATTGTGCTTAAGCCAGTCACTGGGTATGAGAATGTTGAGTCGGCAATTATGTGCCTAATGTGTATAGTGGTCATATTAAAATTATTCGTGGTAAAGATTCTATTGAGGTTAGCATGTGAGTAATAGTTATGTTAGAATCGTATATGATAAAGTTCCTAATGGAGCTAATGTGTGTGTGTGTGATGGTAATGGGAAATGTGAAAGTTGGTGCATGAATAGAGTTGTGTGTGAAAAGAGTAGGAATTTGGAATAATGTATGGAGTTTGGTGACGGTCGTATTTGCTTCAAGTTGTTAGTACTGGTAGTTCCTATAAGAATTTACAAATCTTATAATAGTAATAATAATGATAGTTAAAAGTTGTGAATTTGTGATAATAATTATCAAAATTGTAATGGATGAATGTGATATATGAATGGCTGAAAGCTTCCGTTTGTGACATGATTAATTTGAGTAGACTAATTTGTTTATGCTGAGACACGGTTGCATTGCTAATAGACTCGGATAATACATGATAATTCAATGTTAAATGAGTGACTAGAGTAAAGTGATTACAAGTTCCATTAGTGAAGTTGTAGGTAAAGGGTGGACATGAAGTAATTCGTCAAACTTATGCGTAAACGATTTAATAGCGTGGTAAATTATGTTGTGTGAAGTTCGTTATAGAATGATATGGTATGTATCTTAGTTGGTGAAACCGTTGCGATATATTTGAGAAGTAAGAGTATGAAGTGAATGATTATGGTAACCGGTGACGACTTCTGAATTTGGTTTTGAGTCGACACGTGATGTTGTTTTGCAGGAATCTTCAGTTAATCTCGTAATTTCGACCGTGTACCCAACCTTACTTGACCGAGTATGAGTGCTTACTTGACCGAGTATGAGTGCCTACTAGAACGAGTAGACCTCACTCGATCTAGTTAGGAAGTTATGACGTCGAGGATGTAGGAATTTCCTACGGATACTCGACCGAATAGCGCCTACTCGATCGAGTAGAGGGCACTCGATTGAGTACCCGACTTACTCGATCGAGTAAGCTACAGTACAGGAAATTCCGCGGGTTCATAAACCCTTTTCTTACTCATTCTTCTTATCCTTCCTCATATTTTCGCAAACCCTAACCCCTTTTCCTCTCATATTCCTTGCCTCTTGATACTTGTGGTGCTTTAATCCATTGATTTCCTTGCTTCTATTTGTTCTTTTACTTCCTATTTTAATAAGGTATCACTACTACAAATCCAGGCAATTTCACAACGCCCCTTTAACAACGATTATTCACGAAAATCACAATAGACGTTGTAGAATGTATGGCGCGAATTTTACTAAAATGAATTACAACGGGTATGATTATAACAGCCGTTGTTATAAGTTTTAACAACGGGTAACACATGCACAACCGTTGTTAATAATTTGGCGCAAAATTGACGCAAAGTTAGTGAAAAGTAATCACAACGGTTACTTTTGAAACCCGTTGTTAAAACTTATTTGACAACGGTTGTTGTCTTACAACCGTTGTTAAAATTTATTTGACAACGGTTGTTGTTTAATAACCGTTGTCAATACCTTTCATACTATAAACCACACAAACACAAATCTGCTACAACCACAAAACACAAACCTTAATACAAAAACACAAACACAGCAGACAAACACAAACACAAAACACACACTTTCTCATCGTCTCTTTCTCTCTTTCTCATCGTCTCTTTCTCTCTTTCTCATTGTCGCTTTATCTTCTCGCCGTCATTGTTGATTTCATCGTCTCTTACTTTCTCTAATCATCAGGTAAATCTCGCCGTCACTGTTGGTTTCATCGTCTTTCATCGTCATTATTTTCTTTTTCTAATTATTTTATTTGCATGTGTATGTGTTTTTATCGACCATTATGTTATTTCTTTAAGTATTATTCACTTAATTAGCTAGTAAAACAAATTAAATAAACTAAAACAAAGAAGAAGCAAGATGATAGAGTGGAATGCATGATATACATAATTAATATATATATATATATATATATATATATATATATATATATATATATAAAAATACATAAATTAAAAAAAAATTACATTAATAAAAATGCAATTCTTATATTTTCATAGAGAGTCTTATTCTCCTCTATGATATCCGTCCACTCCTCCTTGGCTATTTGGAGGTTCCGTTCAGCAGCTGCTATATTGTCATATAGCTACAACTGCTGCTGCTCTGTCAAGCCATCTTCTTTGGCGTCCTTCAGTATGGATCGAGCATCCACAAGGTAGCTCCTGAAACTTTCCTCAATGTGGAGCAATCGGCGGATAAAACCGTTGTTGTTCTCGATCATAGTAAGAGTCTTAAGGATGATATCATTCATTTTGTTGATGGATTTTGGAGTTTGTTTGAAAGATTAAGTAGGGTTTATTTGGAGTTTGTTTTAGGAGTTAGGGTTTGGAGATGTATAGTGAGATAATGGAATGTTAGTTGAGATAATGCATGTATTTATACTAAGCAATGTGTGGTTTGAGTTATTTTTTAATTAATATATATGTTAGGAAGTTGTGCCATAATCATCATCATATCTCTCTCTTCTGCTTCAAATCTTATTACTAACCCTTCTCATTCCATATTGTCCGTTCATATGCACAGGGATGGCAGTAATAATGCATGCATCAGAATTATAACGGGCCGTAATTATGCATGCATCTAGTAATATTTAATTTAATTTTTTTTATTTTTATTTTTTAAGAACAAACAACAACGATTATTTATAAACAACCCGTTGTCTTTAGTTATAAACACGGTTTTGTATATTACAACCCGTTGTTATAACTTTCCCCCCAAAATTGAGTCACATTTTCCACAAAGGGTTTTTATACTTAAAACCGTTGTTAATAGTTTTAACAATGGGTTCCTTAAGAAAACCAACCGTTTTTAAAACCTTTTACAACGGACGCTTTAACAACGTCCGCTTTTTTATATAGCAACGGTTTTTAACCGTTGTTATAGCCTGTATCTGTAGTAGTGTATGAATTTTCCACCTATTTTTAATGCTATTAGTAAATTAGAAACAATTAGGGTGATAGAGAAATCTGAAAAGTCGATTTATATGTGAGAAAATTTGCTTTTAATTGTTGTAATGTTATCTATATGCTTCCCTTTTATGATTATTGTTTTTTATAATGCAAAAATTGAATTAAAATTGAGCATAAAGTGGCCGAAATTTTTAGGGTTTGATAAATTGAATTGACTATTAGTTGTCTATTACATGTAAAAAGATAAAAATTGAGTAAGGTATGTTGTTTATATCATATGGAGAGTTGATTTTTGCGATTTTAACCCCAAAATTTGTCTTAAAGCTCCGTCTTAAAAGTGCCCCAAACTGAAATTCGTCTCATATAATTGGAAATTTGAGTTGTACATGAATGTATTTTGAAGATTTAAGTCCTAAAAGTTGTAGTAGTTGAGTTAAATCATGTTAATTATGTCACAATTGCCACAACTGTAGAGACCGTCTGCGCTATAAGGATTTGAAATTTTACTTGTAATTTGGGAATTGTTGGTGATAATGCGTACTTAGATGATTCTTTCATGATTAAATATGTGTACTTTGTATGTTTTGGTGCATATGCGTTGGTGTATTTAAATGGTATGTTGAAACAGATGCCGAGACTAAACTTAGGGACCAGACAAAGTAAGAGGGGTAGGGCTTCCCAGCCCGAAGTTGGGGAGGGGAGTGGACCAGTGGTACCAGCTGTACCAGAGTATCCGTCTGTGGTCTTTGTGGACTACGCGCAACAGGATAGGTTTGTAGCCTTACAATCCCGTAAGATGAGACCGACTCGCTGTGTGGACACGACTTTTTTAGAGGACCTGGGTGTTGAGACGGATGTCCGTCATATCTTTGAGACTTTGGGATTCACCGGGCTATACCGTTTACGGAAGCATTCGTATGCTTTTCTGACCCTTGAGTTCATGAGCTCATTTAAATACGAGCCGGTGAAGCAGACTGTGCAGTTTTGCCTCATGAACACCAGTTTTGTTTTGACCATGGACCCTTTTGCCTCTCACCTTGGCTTGGCTAAGCCTCCCAAGGGATCCCTTCGTGAGATACTGTCTGAGTGTGGAGTTTGCCGCCTTATGCCCTGTATCACCGGGAAATCAGCTTCCACCGCTAGCAACATGTTGATCAATGATGTGCAACATGTCACCCTGAGGATCTTTCTCCGTGCCGTGTCGTGTCTCCTTTACGAGAGGTCGGATATGAGCAAGTTGAACTCCCACGAGTTGTTGCTTTTGATGGCGTACCTCAACCCCGAGAGGACTGAGAAAGTGACCTTCAATGCTCCCGCTATGGTATGTGCCAGTCTTGCTTTGATGGCCTCCTCTAGCACTAGGTTTCTGAGTTGTGGTGCTATCGCCACATGCTTAGCTAAGAAGATAACTTCTTTTGAGGCTTCCTCGGAGTACACCCCTCTAGCCACTCTGGTCCCTATCATGGACAGAGATTACTTCCTCGGCCTGAAATGGTTGAGAACTTTGGAGGATGGTAGTTTAGCATGGAGGGTGTGGGGAATGAGTTGGATAAAGATACCAGCTCCTGAGCACCTCCCACCAACAGAGCCTTTACCTACGGCAGCGGTAGCTACCGATTCTGATGAGGAGGAGAATGAGGCGCGTCCTGCGAGGCAGACGTACTTCATCGACCCGGAGATCCTCCGAGTCATGCATGGGCCGAGGAAGGGGGAGAATGTGAAAGCTGAGGAGGATCAACCTAGGATAGGGAGAGGGTCACGCCGAGTGCGGGAGAGGATGGCTGAGACACAACCGGCAGCACCACCACAGCACCTGTTTCCTTGTTACCCTTACCTTGATACCCCGGCGACGCATGAGAGCTACCTGGCAGAGAGAGTGTCCTCTACCTTGACGCTCCGGAACATGCATGAGATAGCGTATACTCAGGGCATTGGGACCTCGGGATCGCATCCAGTTTGGTGGAGGGGAGTTGGGGATTGCAGCGGGGTTTTCCACTCCTACGGGGTGGACATGTCCACATGGGGGGTACCTTAGTCCTACCATTATGACGGCTTGACCCCTTGGTATGTGAGGCCGGATGCTGGAGCCGGTGGTGATGCGGGTGTTGGCACATTAGGGGCAGGCACGTCAGGTGGTGGAGGAGGTGAGGACGAGTTGATGGATGAGCAGCAGCATCAGGAGTGATACTCCTTTTTCTCTTGTTATGTTTATCAGTTGCGTTGGATATTAGTTATTTTGATTCGTACTTATTATATTCGGTTTGTATTGGTGGCCATAAGGCCGTACTTGCTTTTCCTAGTCTTGTTTGCAGGATTTGTGGTCGGGTTATCATCCCGACTCGCGGTTATGCGATCATATATATATATATATATATATATATATATATATATATATATATATATATATATATATATATATATATATATATATATATATATATATATATATATATATATATATATATATATATTGTGTTGTGTTAGGGAAGTTTTGGAGTAGCATTTGACCTGTGGCCACTCGACCGAGTACCACTCACTCGATCGAGTAGCTGCAGGTGTGACAGTTAAAGGGTATTCTGATCTCGGGCTACTCGATCGAGTAGCTAAGATACTCGATCGAGTAAGGCCAGCTCGATCGAGTGAATAACTCACTCGATCGAGTAGCACTGTTACAGGCACTTGTCGAGGATTACATTGTTTGAATGTTTCTATTTTTGCATATTTCAATCATTATCATGGGTATTGAAGATTAGTAACATGTTTGGGTCGACTTAGTAGTTATGCTTGGGTCCGTGCTTGACTTATAAATGACATTTGATGGGAATAGATGTGACACAAAGGTTTCTTTTATTGCATTTATTTTACATCCTCATCGCCTACAAGCAAGCCTAACTTATTTATTATCGAAAATACTTGTTACTTATTTCCTGAAATTTCCATACTTCTATTATACATATTGTACGTGCATGTCTTTCATGGTCGTTGATAATCATTCTCATAAAGTAACAGGTGTATATAAGTTAATGTTAGTCGTGATTAGTGAGTAATGTCGACAAGGTGCAAAATGTGTCAGGTTAAGTGAGTAATGGTGTGATGGTGAACTTCGGGGACGAAGTTTCTTTTTAGAGGGGAAGAGTAATGTCGCAAAAGAAAAAGCCGAAATTATAATAATTTTTACTGTATGTTGTAATATTTTACCGTATGTTTGTAATGTTTTATAATGCCACTGTTATATTTCAAGCATGAAGCTATAATTGTTTTAATAGTTTTGATGGGTAATTTGTATGTTTAAGTAATAGTTGAGTAATTTACTGTGAGAGGATAGTCATAAAGTGATAAGGATGTCAAGAACAGTAGCGGAGTTGTGCGATTACGAATCATGTATTGTGTGAATCTGTAATAGGATCGTTGTGTGACATTTTTTGTATGGTACTGGTTGGCCAGTGAAAGTATTGTCTCGTAGCTACGTTAATGCGTGCTTGAGAAGTTCGGCGTAGTAGTATAATCGTTAGTCGAGTTGGTCATGTTGGTGCATGTTGTGAGTTTGGTAATTCGAGTAGTGGTTTGCAGAAACTTGTGTATGTGGTGCGTGTTGGACGGTTGATGATGATGACATAGTGGATAATGCCTTTAGAGAGTGGTGGACCTGTGTCGGGAGAACGGGGGTGTCGACCTTGGGATTCTTGTGGTTTCTTGTCGTGTCGTTTGGGGAAGGATAAGTCGAACTTCGGAGACGAAGTTCTTTTTAATGGGGGAAGACTGTAATACCCGCCCTTTTAGGGACCCGTTAACCGACGTTGACCGACCTTTGGGAGCAGGTGAAGGTTCTTGGGAATGCGTGCCAGAGATGTCTAGTGTCTTGTTAGGATATGAGGATGTGTGGTACTCGATATAGTAGAGGTTACTCGATCAAGTAGCTTGGGTACTCGATCGAGTAGGGGCCACTCGATCGAGTAGGTTGGTTACTCGATCGAGCAGCGTTTTTACAACGAGGGTTTATAATCGTGTTTTGTTAAAACCGCAAATCATTTCCACCTCCTTCCTTTAGACCTATATGTCGCCTCCCCCCTTTCCCTTCACCAAATACCTTCCATGGGAGTCTTTGAGGATGCTAGTGCCTTGAGGATAAGTTGCTTGAGTCGGGTAGCGGTCTTAACGCTGTTGTGAGATGCGTAGGTATGTCATCATCATCGTCTTTGTCTTTGTTGTTCCTTGTAGGGTTGTGGTGGTAGTAATAGACTTGTATGCTGTTTGTATAGGGGTTGTGTGCATGGTTGATGTCTTGTGGTTGATCGAGGAATTGCTGCGGTTGGCTTAAAGGTAGGTTCGCCTACTCAGTTTCTGTTGGTTGTCTAGTGTGTCGGTTGTCGTATCGTTAATGTATCGTTGTTGTGATCGTGTGGCTGATTGTGTATGGTAATCGGTTGGTGTGTGTTGTTTTATTGGCTGTTGTTATAGTGCAACTGTCTGTGATTGATTGTCTTTGGTTCTCGAGGCGCGTCCTCGGGTGAGTGGAGTCACTTGTGGGAGTGGCTTCACGCCCTAGTTTTGCCCTCCGTGGAACCCGTCACGGGAGGGGATGTGCACATTAATGGGACATGGTTATCGCTCAGTATGATGAGCGGGGCATAGGTGGGAACGGCTGTGGTCCCCCACTGGCAGGGCTGGTCCAGTGGACAGTTGGTGACGGTGATTGGTTAGAGTGGTTGTGACTGGTGTGTGTTTAGCTGTGTTGTGTGATGTTGGTAGTTAATTGTTGTGTCTTGCCTCAGTTACTGACCTTGTTTGGTTTGTCTTTGTTTATTTTGTTGTGTCTGTCGTGATCCCTTATGGTGAGCAGTCAGTCTTAGCAGGTGTTGTCTTTGATGGTAGCTGGAGTCCTGGCAGGGATGAGTCTTCACGAGTAACGTTAAGAAGTAGTTATATAACTTGGACGAGTTGTATCTTTTATATTAGTAGTTTGGTTGTATCACTTGTAAAATAATTTGAAATGTTCTTTTATTGACCTTTGATGATTACTTTCCTCGGGCAACCGAGATGGTGATGCCCTTATATGCTAGGGAAGGTCTTGTTAAGGCTCATTGGTATATGGGGGTGTCACAGTTAAGTTGTATAGTTAAGTGATCACAAGTTAAGGGATATACAAATCATCCCATTAATAGAACCAAATCGAATGGAGTCTAAATGTCAAAAGCTAGATAAGAACAAGTGACGACAATAAGGTAGACCGCTCTCAAGCCCGCTACTCAACACATGCACCTGTCGACACTGCTCCCCATATGGACGGAAATCACCATATGGTTCATCACAGACATTCAAATCCAAGTGTTAGCCAATGATATGAATGTTCAATAATAGACAAGAGATGCAACAAACTTACTAATTTAATGAGGTATGTAACATGACAAACATCCACCAAACTCATCTTCGCCAACCGTGACCGGGACGCGCCCACGACTTCACTAAAACCACTAAGGTACTCAGAACACGTCCGTGGTACCGGGTCCGAGTGTGACTCGAGTCCCCTGCCAGACAACATGCCTCACCGCATGAGTCCCTTCATGACCCAAGTACTAATGTGCACATTCCCTTGGAGTGCGAAGCTCCAAGGGAGACTTGAGCCGAAGACGGTTTCCCAACCGCCTTCCGTCTCCAAAACCATCACCAACATCCTCCAACAATCTCCAATGTCAACAATTTACCAACAACAAGAACAATTAACCAAACAAGCATGCCATTAAATTCATACAACAATCAATTCATGCTCATAACTTCATTAATTCACATTCTCTTCTTTTAATTGCTCATTAACATGTTATAGTGCAAGATAATTAATCCTAGAGTCATTCACCATACTCATTCTCCCCAAAATCATTATGAGACCACATTATGTACCAAACCCTAATTATCCAACACATGTTTAAAATGCAACTACTATGAGATAAATGTAATTAATGATATTAAATGCACAATTAAACACTCATAACACCATGCTAAGTAGGGAAACCCTACCTTGAGCTTATCTTCACAATCCCACAAGTTAATCCCTAGAAATGCTTCTCAATGAAGCTTCCTACATATATTAGTTATTATAATTAACACTACAATCTATTATATCAACATACTAACTTAACCCCTTGAATTCTTACAACATAACTAAGTAAATATTTGCTTACTAACTAAATAAAGTTGTTAAGACAAGAAAGAAGAGAAGAAGAAATGTAGATCCACTTACAATAAAGTAGAAAGGCTAAGGAGGCAAGAACTCTTCGATGGAAACTTAGAGTTTTGAGAGGATTTGAAGGTGGAGACTTTTAGAGAGAAGTTGGTGAAGTTTAGAGAGTTGTGAATAGTGTATGAGAGAGGTTTTGGTGTAGGAAATATGAAAAGATAGGGTTATGAAAGCGACACTTCACCAAATATTTCCCGTGTAAAACTCACTCGACCATCCCTCGGTCGAGTGGAGGCTCCACTCGGTCGAGTGACCGACTTTCCAGGCTTTCCAGCCTACTGTATTGGCTCACTCGGTCTCCCACTCAGTCGAGTGGAGCTGCACTCGGTCGAGTGGGTTTTCTATTCGGTATGGTTATACTTGGATAGATATGAGGTATTACAAGCACGATTAGGGTTAGTCGTGGGGATTAGTTGTTTATTGTACAATAGACCGGATTAGGCGCTCGTGATAAATAATTAATAAAAAGAGGTGGAAGTAGGCTTTTTATTTGGGTTGAACCATGTTAAAAATCTCGTGTGTTCTTCATCATTTTCATACCTTTATTGTGTTTCACGTTTTTGTTCAAAGTTCCTCAAGACAATTTACATATTCGAACTTAAGTAATTCATAAGTCACGAAAATTGAAGTGTATATCAAGTTGCGTAAAATTTTAAAAAGGGAACATACTCTCTTCAGCCCCCTCTAGATTATTTGTTGGCCTACCGAACTCTACAATGGATCCTGTTAGGAGAGCAGTCGAGTTGAGATGAAATTTCATTAGTGTTTAATGATTGGTCAATTCAACTACACCATATTAAGCCCAGCCAGCGGTTATATTTAGTATATAACTACGTAACACGTAATAGCATAAAGGGGCAGGGCATGCTGCAGTGTTGTTTGATAGATTTAGGAAATCGTTGTTGTGAAAATGCTATATATGTTAGTTTGATGGAGATTTAATATAATACTACTTGTTACATATTTGGTCGCACGCCCTATTTTCCTGTATGAGACGTGGTTGATAGTTCTTATTGGGTTGTATTTTGATGAGCTTGGTTGTGTGGCCAAGTGGGAGCTTCTGACTTGGTTGTGTGGCCTAGTGGGAGTATTGCAATTCCGTAAATAAATGGCTACATTAGTTGTGGTTGTTACATTTTTTTGTGACAATGAGTTGAGATTAAGAGGTGAAATAATAAGCCATTAAATCAGATTTTAATGGTCATTATTCTCCTTAATCCTTCTCCTTACCAGCTCTTTTGGAGTCTTATGAATTGAGTTGG
Organism: Silene latifolia; assembly: GCF_048544455.1. Taxonomy (NCBI): domain Eukaryota; kingdom Viridiplantae; phylum Streptophyta; class Magnoliopsida; order Caryophyllales; family Caryophyllaceae; genus Silene; species Silene latifolia. The sequence continues at coordinate 43,608,495 of NC_133536.1, forward strand.
TTATGTGAGAATCACCATAACAACACAACAACAATTAGAAACATACACTACTATCACTACGGTTAAGCTTTCCGTCTTTCCGTGGGCAGAAAGCAGCATGTAGAACAACGTACCTATTCCGCTAACAAGGCGCGCATTTTGTTACAAAAATAATAAATAACTTAGACCAAAGTTGCAGTTTTTAAAAACTTGGCAAGTAAAAGAAAAAATGAACTCCCTATTAAATTGAACTTATATTGACCCGACTTAATCTGCACTCAAGAAATAGCACAAAGCGACTAAAGCGGCTAACCAAAATGAACCAGATCCAAATCGTACTTAGCCCGTAACTAAGTTCAACCCGATTTAAATCGAACTGGTTTAACTCGATTCGAAAATGAACCGAATGACCGGTTTGCCAAGTCCAGTCCGCCTTAGTATGTACTCCCTCTGTCCTGATCATTTGTTGTCCTTTTCCATTTTGGGGTGTCTCACTCATTTGTTGTCCTTTCTATTTTAAGAATGAATTTGATGAGCAATTTGATCATTCACACTCAATTTATTCCACTTGTCATTTAGTAATTGACTCTCTCTCCTTTCCTTGGTCTTTATGCCAAAACCAAAGGACAACAAATGACCGGGACGGAGGGAGTATTCTCTAAGCTAGTGTCACAAAACTCATAAATTCACTGTCGAATTCAAGACACTTCATCGTTTCAGGTTTAAGGCAAATTTCTAAATCTATACTTCCCCCTCCTTCACGTCCTGGACTTGCAGCAATCTTCCCGTCTTCCTTACGGCAATACCCCGCTAATACCGCTTCCGCCTTACCTAACCCAAATTGAGGCCCATAAATATTAAACCTTGCCGACCCACCTATCATTACCAAGTTCGGACTATAAAATGGAGGTCCTATACTCGCAACACTTCGACTGTCACATAAGACCTTGGTCCTCCATTCATAGTATTCACGGACTTTTTTATCATCTAGATTAACGACAACTTCATGAAGTAACATAGCAGCCCACCCAAGTCCCTTTTCCAAAAGGTCACCCACTTTGCATATACTTTGTTGTCTAAGGATCAAATTCGCAAAGTAGTCGTTAGAGAGCGGTGGGCTAAACCTTGGTCTCGCATCTATGGCTAACCCACAACATGTCTCGAGTTCGGGCTCAAGATTTCTAGCACGCGTTATGGACCTCCAAATGAACCCGGACAATGCTTGAAAGGAAGAGATGTTATGTACCCCGGCTTCTTCATTAGCCTCGGTTTTGAGCTTACGGATTGAATCGGACGAGAAGTGGAATATTCGCTCTCGTATCCGATCATTGCATCCTGCTATGTATACCTTATTGGTCTTTGGCAACTTGAGCATTGGACCCCGTCCATCTGGAAAGTAGGGTTTGAATATTGGGTTTTGAGAGATATTTGGAATGTTATCAATTTCCTGATTTTTAGTCAACTGAATAAATATTTCGGACAATGAGTTGATGAAATGCCATTGAGAGTTACCGTCGACTAGAGAATGATTCATGGTAAACCCAATGAAAATTCCATCGATGAGTTCAGTAACTTGAACGGACACTAGAGGCCTAGTATGTCCATCATAGTTGACTGATTTTTCACCCAGATCAAAGAACGATCTAACGATAGGATGGACATCGACTGACGATACTATGTTTGACACAGTCTCTTCCACAGTTGCATGGACGAGGCCAGCTCCGGGACCCTTGTTGCAATCAAGGTAGACCCATTTTGTGTTCTCATCATGGAACTCTTCTATTGAGAATCGACCAGCTAAAGGGTAGAAGTGAACGAGGGAGATCGCGATTGCATCCTTTAGCGTCTCTAATAAATCAGATTGTACATTTTTCGGTTTAGTTGAGAAGAGGAGACCCTTTTGTAATTGATCGAAAGGCAAGAATGCGAGCTCACTAGGGCCTAAGAAGTAAGGTTGTTTTGAGGCTTTAGTTTTGTATTTGGGTTTCACAAAACATTGTGAAACGACTTTGGTTTGGGTGATAATTTGGTACTCACAGTTGGCCATCGATCTGTTGAGAAGCTTGTGAATTAGGTTAGTGTTCCCGAAAGGGTTTGTGCATGTAACAAAACAAAATTCTATTAGAGTACGAGAGTTATAAAGAAAACAAAATTCTATAGAGTACAATTGAGCGTACGTCTGAGCACATTCACATGTCTCTCCAGGAGGAAGGAGAACGTCATCACTTACATAATCATTCTCCAACAATTTTAAACGAATGAAAACGGTAATAATATGAGCCGACCCTAATGTTTATTGATACAAACTAATTATTATCTCTATAGAATTTGATAATAATAATCCCGGAAATGACCAGAATCCGAAATGATCCGGACTCGAAACAACCGAACCGATGAGCCCAACTCAAATTTAATCCGATTGATCCATTTACAAGGTTTAGAGATTACAACTTCAGTGTGTTTGACCCTACCTCCGTACCCACGTATAGAAAATAGGAAAATGAAAAGGCGCCACCGGGTGGCACTCAATTTGGGCGCCACCCTCTCACATGAAATGAATGGGACCCCTTCAATTAAGAATGCATGTGAGAGGGTGATACCCAATTTGGGCGTCACCCGATGGCGCCCTATCACTGTCCTAGAAAATAAAGTGTTAATTATTGGTACGGTTTCCGTGATCTTTTGGAACCTCATGGTAATAAACCAAGGATGTGGGTTCAAATCCCACATGGTTAAGAAAAGTTTGGCCGTGTTTGTTGTCACACATGGTAATAAACCATAACAATAGTCTTTTGTCTTTAGTCTTTACCTATCTTTACCTTTGTGTTGTTCTTATAACTAACATTCAAACTCCTCTAGGCTAATCATTCCTCTCCCAGGGTTTATAAATCCCTTTCCCTTCTATGACCCACTCATCCTCTTTCATTATCTCTTATGCAAAACTATATGAATGTATGTATAGACTCGATCTAAAGCTAGCAAAGGTGACCCCATACAAGAAATATGACTCGAAAATTGACCTGGCAAAACCTTAATTTTGGGTGAACTAAGAACAACCGGGAACAAGATTAATCGATAACCTAAAACAAACCCAATTTGATACGACCCAAGACCATGTATATATTGATTTAACTTGATGGATGAATCTGTAATAAATTAGCTTAGTTGGAAGATATTACGGTATATTACAATATAACGTAATCGGAATAATATAATATTATGAATAAAGTTATTATATGTTGCCTATAATAGTTGATACGATTTAGATCTCGGGAGTACTATAAATGTCGAGACAATGTAATCATTCGAGACACGAATCATCAATAATACGAGCGACTCATTTATGCTTTCCTCTCTCTACAATTTTTAATAAACTTCTTATTAAGTGTACCCTATATTCATAACTATTTACAAAAAGAATTCTCATTTTACTTTATCGTTTTTTTTTGTGTAATACCGTAGTAAAAACTTCATCTAAATTCAAGATGAATCAAACCATGCAAGCACTTAAATTTTAATAAAAATTGAGAATGAATTAAATGAGTGAAAATGAGATAATTATGAACGATGTAATAAAATTATTAGCGATTTAAATGTAAATTGGCGGTCGTTTAAGTGTAATCGAGGTTTGTACAAAATGTAGTAACCATACGACATTATAATATGAGTTCGGGGGTACGAAGTGCACAGCTATATGGAAATGTTTGTATCGATACAAAACGTGTGCTATGATCAGAAATAATGATGGTGTTGATTTAATTTTATCTTGTATGTTGTTTTAATCGTGTCAAAACAAACAATAAAATTAAAGCAATGCACAATGATATTGTAACACCCGCATTTAATCAGGAGCCTTTAGCTTGACCTCCCAAGTAAATGAGAGCGTTACCATCTCTGTTGCCCGAGGTAGTGAACAATCAAAGTAAACAACCAACAATACTTTTAAATTAAATAAAGATTTAATGGTCTCATTATATGGCTTTAAATAAAATCCCAACGAAATTAAATACAACTCTCAGCGAAAATGAAATACTAAGTCAGTGGATAAAAAGTTAGGTGAGCTAAAAGTCTATGTCGTCACGCAAAAATCCTCACGCCTCTCTGTAGACATGGGCCACCGCCACGCCAAGTCAATCTGTGGATGCACAACGGTTTGAAAGCCACGCTCGATAGCGTAAAAATGTTTTCGACCAGATCGCTTTAGATCGGTCGGTTTCGTCTCGGCAAGGGTCTCCAAACGATGTAAGAGATGTTCGGAGTCGCCACCAAGCAATTGTAGGATGCTTGGAAACCGTTCAAGTCCACTTTATACCTAGGTCAACCAAGGCAAAAAGCGGTGTTTGACATAGGTACTAAAGATAAGGAGTCGTATCTCTTTAGCATCCTATCTCTAGAATGACTCTCCTGCGCCCTGGGTAAGGTCGTCCACTATCCAAAGTTTCTGAGTAAGAGATGAAGGTATGTATTGGGAAGCCCTTTAATCGGACACCCAATCCCGCCCACGGTAGCGGCCTCTACCGATAGATCTTGGTTGGTTAAATACAAAAGTTGATAAAACGGGTAAATGCATGAATGCGCATCCACAAGTTTAAACATAACATGCAAGCTTTCTATGTCGGTTGTTTATCCAAATATCAAGTAATTGATGTCAAGTTAGATTTAAAGTTGATTTGCATGCAAGACGGAAATTAAACATCAATTTAACGAGTTAGGTTTATGGTGCATAACGTGATCCATTTATCTTAGAAAGGCGTTTTGCAAATACAAAGTAAAAGGGCAGGCTTGCCATCTGATCGGTCCTGTATTCGGGTTAACCGAAGTAGGGATCGTCTTATACAACTGCTGGAAAGGAAGCAGGACCTGCATCAGGCAACCTATTGAGGCGCGAGCCTTAGGGCGATGCAGATGGCCATGTCCTGGTTTAAAAACCGGAAATCAGTAAGCTTGTTTAGGCGCGAGGCAGCAGACGATTCAAAGGGGCATCTCCTGGCTGTTGAAAATGTTTGTGAAACGGTTTGTAAAAGAATATTTGAACCCGTTTTTGTTAAAAAGGTTGTTTAGACCGCCTTTGTGTTAATGTGAAGAACGAGACTTGAATAATTATCATTGTATTGACGATATTCGATGTCGGGTTCAGTTTTGCAAGCTTGACATGAATAGTTTTGAAAAATATTGATTATGGACTAATTGTGTTAAGTTCATTGTTTTGTAATTAGTCAATGTTTATCATCGTACTCAGATTTAAACCGACATGGTCTATGGAATCAAGGATGATATGCATGTATGATTAATATGGTTGTTTTCGAAATGTAAAGAAATGAACAAAAGGTTTTAAAATGCCTTTTAAAATGTAATTAACCAAATGTCATCACCGAAACACGGATCAAACCGTCACGGTATGAGGAACCAAGGGTGAACATGATTTATGGTTAAAAAGGTTTATCATAAAAATGATTTGAAATGCTAAAAACCGGTTGTAAAATTAAATGAAAATGGGAAGAATGAACTCAAACACGTTTGAATTCTGACCTGGACAGCCCCTTTAGGCGCGAGGCACCTAGTTGTGACTAGGGGCTTCTGTTTCCGGTCAAAACTCGGTTTTGGCTCATTCGATCCGTATTTTGAACCATGTTATGCATGTTTTAACATGTTAAGGTCATAAAAACAGATAAAAAGACATGAAAAAAAGGATTAATTATACCCTCATACTTACATGCTTGGTTGAAGACGAGAAATCGACGGAAGTGTAAAAACTTGTTAGGTCGGAAAACTCGGTTGAAAACCGTTTTAGCAATGTAAAGTGTGTTTGTTTAGTTTAGTGATTGTGTAGTTAGTCAAAGTGGTCGGTCAAGTGATTTAATGCACGATGAAGGTACCAATAACAATGTGTATGACATGTGTTTTCGATCGGTAGGTCGAAAATACGTGTCGATTTGAGACTTGAGAAGTCGAGAATTTTAAGGGAGAAATGAGGGGGCGGACACTCGCGTACCTTCAAATGGTGGCATTTGAGGGGTATTTATTGAGGATTGAGTGGTTGTGTGCGTTTTGAGCGACGTGGCCACATGGGATACTCGAAGAGGCGCGAGCCATTTCGCGGGTCTTCGAGCTGTCTTGTCACTATCACGCAATTGAAATCATGATTTGTTCTATCCTAGGTTTTGGATGGCATGATTGTTATACTTGACCATTCAAGTATACCGTATGCTTAACATGGAAGTTTTGTGATGTTTTTTTTTTTGTGTTTGACTTGGTTTGACTCGTTGTTGGAGTCGGGATTTGAATTTTTGAGTCGGTTTTTGGTCCGATGTCGGTTTTGACTCTAGTTAGTGTCATTGCGACCATGTCGTCGTGCATAAAATACTCTAGGTACTTTTGAAAAGTTATTAAAATATTTTATTTTCGAAATCGTTTTGAGTTTTTCGACGTACAGTTATATAAAACTGTCGATTAAACGTAGCGATTCCTATGGATGTTGTAGTCCGATAATTATCGGGTTTTTGTTGGGGATTTAACAGATACTGTGTATCTACAGAGCCCCCACTTTGACCGAGGCTTGGACAGGGTGAAAGTCAAAGTATTGCCCCCAGATCAATTGAAGATTACAACCCGGAGACCGAAGCGACGTCGAGGCGGCTCGAAAGAATTCGGGCTAAGGACCTGCCGTTGGGAAGGGCGACGCCAAGGTGACTCAAGGATACGAGTCAAGAACCTGCCGTCGTGAACAGTTTAGAGTCTGTCAACTATACGTGTGGGTCATTTAAAGTCCGTTAGACTACGTACGAAGGCTCTCTAGCCATAGGAAGGAGTCATACCCGAGGTATCTTCGGGATATGTCCTTGAATCGTTTCTTGTTTGCGTGCAAAGGCTCGCCAGCCGTGTTGCGGATATTATGGGACTCGCCAGCCACGTCAAAGGTGAGATTTGAGGCTCGCCAGCAATGTGGAAGGTGCGGTTTGAGGCTCCCCAGCCATGTTGAAGGCGCGTTCTAAGGCTCGCCAGCCATGTTGAAGGCGCGTTTTGAGGCTCGTCAGCCATGTTGAAGGCGCGTTTTGAGGCTCGCCATTCATGTTAAATGCGCGTTCTGAGGCCCGCCAGCCATGTTGAAGGCGCATTTTGAGGCTCGCCAGCCACGTCGAGGGCCGAGTGATCGATTGCGGGAAATAGTCGTGTTGGACGAGCTTATTTCGAGAGGTTGTTGAGTTAGTGGTGTAACACTCCATATTTTTGGCTAAATTTACAACATACATTTATATACAAAACTGGCCAAAATACGAGATATTATAATTAATATACAAAGTCTCTTATTACAAATCCTTTTAAAAATAAAACAAAACAAAAAGTAAACAAAGTTTTATAAAACTTTAAATAATATCTTCACTTGAAATAAAATGCTTTTGAACCGCGACGGAAGTAACTGAAATAAAACCAGAAGATAAAAAGGAACTACCCCCATGACGAGTAGCCCAGAAGGAGAAAACACGTCAGCCGGAAAGCTGAGTAACAGATAATACCTCAATATAAGCAAAATAGTTTTTGGTCATGGCGTGGAACACACATGTAAAAGTAAAAAGTAAGCACAAAGTATAATAAAAACACTCTCCGATAACTAAACAAAAACTAAAACTTACTCCATAATATAATAGACACTCTTGTCCCAATAATTAACTCAATCTCAACTCATTACTCCATCTCACTCATTACTCCGTCTCATAATATAGTACTCCAAAGTAACCTGATATCGTATTCTCATCATCGACCCTATGACCAGGACAAGAGGTGAGTGAACTGGCGGATAAGACTGCGAAACAATATATCCATCTCAATGTCAATTCCAATCTCATAATATAACTCAATAACCAAGGTCACTCTGGACCATAAACACAATATGGCATAACGGCATCATAACTCAATACCAGTAACCAATCTCAATCTAAATTTCAATATCGTCAAGATTCAAAGAACCATGCTCAACACTTAAAGTACAAGACTCTAAACTACTCACCCGCGAATCGAAGGTCAAAGGGACGAAGATAAAGACACAATATTAAAATTCCAAAATCTCAATCGTTATTCTTGCTTAACTAAGCATTAAACGTTTCGTAAAACTAATACGACCACATATGCTCGTCCCAATAGCTGGCAATTAGCGCACTATGTATTTCTATCTCCTCTTCCACATGTACTCATATTCAACACTAATTTATCCAACATGTTTATACACTAGCTAGCTAATTCCCAACGTAATCTTGATAATACTCTTGCCTCCGTTATCTCATAATTTTCGTATTACAAACCAATAATTATGACCAATCCCTTAACACAATTTCGTTAGTCAACCTATCTCACAGGTAATTAACTTAACAATAGAAAATATTAGTTATTAACATAAAAATCAATCGCTAATAACTAAACACGGATAAATTCTCAGCACATAAAAATAACTAAACAAATTAATAACAGTTAGCAAGTAATTCATACAACCTCGAATAATAATAGAATTATTAGGATCGGTAGAATCGTGTTACCTTAAAAATAGCGGAAACAACCTCGAGTAATGCAAAAACGTACTCCAGAGTAAAAAGACAGATTAATTAATGGTGGATAGACACAAGATTAACATGATGATAATGATGGTACGACAACCTTAACATAAGTTGGAGAGTATCTATCTTATGAATAAAGACGATGATGCATGGTATATTGATAAATTGGTGACATGGAAGAATCTGGTGCTTTGTAATTTTGCAGGATCTCAAAGATGACAAAGGAAAAATTGGCTTAGGCGGCAGACCTAATCATGAAATAAGAAGGGAAAGCTAGGGTGATACACACATCGGCTTTATGGTATACATACAATACTGATGGACTTAAATAGTTAGTATTATTATGAACTCTAAGAATTTTAATGTAATATGAGATTTAGATAAAAATAGGCTTATAATTCCAAAATCATAAAGTTTGGTCCAATAAAAGATAAGTACTCATAGAAAGGTAGTTATTAATCAAAACATATACTATTAAAATAAGGTGAATATAAGCTTAAAAAGACTAGAAAGTATTTTAAGACCAAAATATTTAGGGTATTACAAGTGGGCTCCGTGGGAGGTTACCGATATCCTGCTAGGGAATTTCGGTGTTTATATTGGATGTTTGGGGCGCGAAAAGAGATAGGCATGAGACTGACTCCTCCGGTCGGCGATGATTACGAATTGCGAAGAGAGGTAACGGTTTTTACTGCCATTGTTCGGTGTTTGTAGAAATAGCGGATGTGAATTCCGCCATTCGATGTTTGTTTGAGAGATAACGATTTTAATTCCGTCTCCTTATGATTTGAAATTTGTGAGAAGTAGTGAATTTGAATTTCACTATTTTGTTCGAAGGGGGTGACGGTTTTTAATGCCGTCGTTTGAAATTGTGGGAAAATAACGAATTTTGAATTTCGCTATTCTGTTTGTTTTTTGGTTTTTTTTAAAAGTGATGGTTTTTAATTCCGTCGCTTGAAATTTGTGAAAATAGCGAATTTGAATTTCACTATTTTGTTTTTTTGATTTGAAAATCACGGTTTTTAATTCTGTCGTAGAAAATTTGTGAAAATAGCGAATTTGAAGTTCACTATTTTGTATTTGTTTGAAAAATGACGATTTTTAATTTCGTCGTTTGAATAGGGAATTTGTGTGGAAATTGGGCCAAAACCCAAAATTTCAATCAACAAGGAGGGAACACCCCCAAAGAGGCGCGAGCTATCCTGCGATACAAGGGGCCTCCCCTTTTTTCTGTAAAAAGACGCGAGGGGGCTTTGCTTCTCATTATCTTCATCTTCCCGACAAAACTCGCAAAAAATCCAACAAAATCGTCATTTTCGACCTTGTTTTCTCGCTTGCATTTGTGCCATATTCATCTTGTCGTCTCAAGGTATGTATATCTTATTGATTTCACTTGAATTTATTTGCCTTTTTGTTGATTGAATTAGGGCGAAACCCCTAACCTCTTGAAAACCGATTTGGGCGTTTTTGCTTGGCCCACTTTCGAGTGAAATTGATGCTTGCATTAGGTTAGAAACCAGTTTAGGAGTATATGGGTGCTATTAGTTTGCATTTTGGTCCCCATTCCCGCTCTCTAGGAGCAAAAAACGAGAGTCGATAAGAGATCATCACATTTTACAATGTTGTGTTTGTTTGCTTGAGTTGTGTGCCCCACTAGGTTGCATTGTAGTCGGGGAAGACCGTCTTTGCCATGTTGGACCTTCGTTGGGTGTTAGAGGCAAAATTTTGAATTTTTACCTTTGTCAGACGGTCTTATGCTGACGAAATAAGCGCCTGTTTGGGTTCAAACTAAGCCGTTTTGCTTTGAAATGGACCTTAACGGTAGTTTAGGTCACTCTAGGACGTGATTAAATCACGTTGTTTTGTTGTGGTCGCAATTTGAATTTTTGGCCTGTTCGTGCCCGGATTGGCGCAAAATTGCCTTTTTTGAGCTTTGTAAATTGCCCAATTGTGTCGAGAATTTTGCTGCATATTTTGATGGACCTTGTGTGGGTCCGAGGTGTTGGCTGGTTTTGTAATTTGTCGTTGTTTTGACACGTCTTTTGCTTGAGAAGGGTGAGTCGTTTTTTTTTTGTGCGTTCTTTTTTCTGAAATGTTTTGCTTGATGGGTTTGGGCGGGTTTACCCTTGTTTTCTTTTGCATTTACAGGTGATTTTGTTGTTTTTGGATTTTGTCCATTTTGTGCCGTCGTAATGCCGAAATTTCGGTTGACGTTGTTTTTGTTTTGTCTGGACTGCAGGTGAGTATTCTGGGACTTCTGGGCCCACTGGGTCCGTGGCCGAGGCCATAGAGGAGGAGGATGATCCAGGGGGAGGAGAGATGATTGTTGTCTTGTCCTTGTCGAGTTATGTTTCTCCCTGGTGGCCTTTGTCCAGCCTTTGATCACGTGTTGATCATTGGTTGTTGTCTGCATAAATTTGGTTGTCTGATGGTTGGGGGATAATATCAGTGCGTCGTTCTATGTTGCCGTCTTCGATCGTCGTTGAATTCTGATGATTGGGGGTCAACATCGGGGTGGCACCCTATGTCGTGGCTCCTTCTTGTCGCCGAATTTCGATGATTGGGGGTTAACGTCAGGGCGATGCACTGTGTCACAATTTCAGGCATCTTTTCCTTTTTTTGTCATGGAGTAGGAAAGAGGGATTACCGTCATGGTAACCACCTCTGCTTACGTTGTTGCTCCTTTCTTTTCCATGTTGTTCCCTTTCTTTTCTGGTTAGAAGGATAAGGAGTGCTCAGTTCGGTAGGTGGCGGATAGGTCCCAGTTCATTGTTTTAGGCCAGTGTCTGTATGATAAAGGCTTGTACCGGATCCTGTTTGTACGGTCAGTTGTTTGTATCAAACGTGTGTTGATGTATTTTCCGTGAGGCGGTTTGTATACATGTGTTTTTGGTTTGTAGTTCATTTGTGTTTTGCTTTTTTTGTGTTGTGTTTCGGAGAAGCACGGTCAGCAGTTGACTCCCCATTTGCTTCGACATTTGTTCCTGCATCGTTAGTGTAGAAAATGGGCAACAGGTAGCACATACGAATACACATAAACACGCAAAACTATTTGATGAAAACAAAAATAACCACGATGACTCGAAGTTAAAATTGAAATTATTTGTTGAATTTTTTTTTTTGAAAATTCCGCGACAAGTCGTTATGTTTAATTCGTGTTTGAATTAATTTGCATCGAATTTTGCCGAAATTGATTTGCAACTCGAAAACTAAAACTCAAACAGTCATGGATGACTTTCAAAAGACATTTTGCGAGTTGTTGATTTTGATTTCTTGCGAGGTCAAAAACTCGGGTTTGCGAGAGTTTGAATTTTTGAAGAAAAATTGACATTATGTTATCTGGAAAATGTGAAAAATCGAAAATTTTTCGAAATTTTCGACTGACATGGGAACGATCCGTCGCGGATTGGGGCGATTAGCCCTTCCCCCTAAAAAAAGAAGAGAAAAATTTGTATGTTTAAAGCTACGTCATGGAAACCGTATCGGATTTCGTAAAACGTGAAAACAAGGAGATGTGAATGTGAAAAACACAAAAATTTCCGGATAGGCCTGAAGAAGCGCGGGCCATAAGGCGAGAAAATCTATGTGTCAGGAAGAAACACAACTTGATAGGGACAAATCAAGGTGCGTATCATGAGAATCAGCACAAAGAGGCGCGAGCCCCTGGGCGATGCAAGGGAGCTTCCCCTTTTTTCGTAAAAAAAAGCGCTGATTAGTTTGTATAAATAGGGACGTTTGTGCTTCATTGTTTCATCATCCGAAACACGAAAAACAACTCTACGAAAATCTTTCTTCTTCTTCCACAAAAGTACTTCATTGATACTTTTGAAAATAGGTTGCGACATTGGTGTCGGGATTTGTCGCCTCCCGAGAAGTATCAACTCGTTGTAATGGGACTTGGTCATTTTTGGTGCTTCATCAAGTTAAGTTGCAATCCTCGTTCCTTGAAGCATGCTCTCGGTTTTGGGATTCGAAACATCATGTTTTCGTTTTCCCGAAAGGTAATATTTGCCTTCTTGCCGAAGAAGTGGGCGCCATTGGAGGGTGGCCGGGTTGTACTCCGTTGCTTCCTCCAACTCGGTTGTGCTACAAAGAGAAGTTTCGTTCAATATTGGGCTTGTTGATGAGCCAACTGAACTTTCTACTTGCTCCCCATGATGTGGATATGTTGGCTCTTATCAATATCTTCTCAAACCGGTTGGATGTTAATGCCTCAGAGGTGGCTAGGAGAAGGGCTCTTGCCTTTTACCTGGTACGTGCTTACCTCCTTGTCGATGTCTTTAAAAAGGAGGGGTCAAGATGGCGTGGTAGCATGACTCTTGTGCATGTGGTTGGGAAAATGGAGCACGGGTGGGATCCATCGTGGTTGGTGCTTGGCGAGATCATCCAAGCTTTGGACAAGAAGGGCTCCTGTGGAGAAACTCCTTCGTTTGGATCTCCAAGGATCTTCCAAGTGTGGTTCATGGAGAGGCTAAGGTATGTAGAGCCTCCGGTCGATTCTTATTCTTACTCCTTCCGTCACCTTACTATGAGGAAGAAGTTGTATTCGAATAGCTTTGCGTCCACCGAGGCCAATTGGACCTCGAAATTGGTGGCACTTGAGGTCCTTCATGGGGTTGCCCGCTTCAGCCGTTAGTTCTTGCTCCTTGATGGTGGTGGGCTTTGAGGTTGCTTCCTTCATTTGTTCCAAAAGGCTTATGAGGTAAATGGGCCGCCAACAAAAGGTGCCCGCTCAAGATACTCTCGTCCAAGAGAGCGTTTTTCAAAACTTCGAGTTTGTGGAGATTTTCGAGAGGTGGTGGGCCACTCGGCCAATTTGGAAAATACCAATTTTCGTTGCCACGACATGGGTGACTCCCGCTTATGTCAAGTGGTCAAGAGCTCAAACCTTGGAAGAAAGGTCCAAGTCCCGTAAGGTCGAGGTCGTTGACATGAAGTATAGGGAAGTTGGCAAGGCCAACCTTGCCTTCTTTGACGACTTTGCCGATGATGTTAGCCCAGATGTAGTGAGGCCACCGAAGAGGAGGAGCTCGGGTCCCAAAGAGATGGTGGGCTGTGTATGCGCTCGGCTATGATCGAGTATAGGGTCGTGCAAGAGACTGGAGGTCGTCGCCGTTGTAGATCCGTTGAGGATCCATTCCGAAGAGAAAGTCCATGCTAGGCGAGCCAACAAGAAGAATAAGGGTAAGATGTACCCTAAGGGAAAAGGCAAGGGTAGAATGGAAGAATGAAGACCTCCATTACCCGTTTTACTATTATGTTGTAATAGTGTTGTGTGTTTTTATTATGTTGTACTAGCTAGGTATTGTGTATTTTTGTGCTAGTTTTACTATGTGAGATGTCTTAGTCGACACTCTAGTTTGGACAAGTTATAGACTTGCTTAGCTTTATTTGTTGTCAAGTTTGTAATCCTTCTCATTATTAATTAAATAAGAGGTTTGCCTTTGTTAAAAAAGTTGTGAACGCTTTGTTGTTTCTTCCATCCACATTGTAAAGGTAATTTGGTTTGGATTATCCTAAATATTGCACTTGTGAAAGGGATTTTTGTGGGAAGGGAGAAAGACTTCTTTTTTTTGTGGAAAAGGGGATGTTTCCCTCCCTCTTTTTGTTTTAAAGTTGGTATGGGTGATTATTTTTTTTTTGTGCGGGGATGGTTGTATTCTTCTTGTGTATGAAAGGATTACCTAATAAGTATCCAACTGAAGAGGTGAAATCAAACCATGATCGTAGTTCGGATGTTTTGTTTATTTTGTTTGCGTGTTGTGGTTGTATCCTTCTTGTGTAAGAGAAGACTGCCTCGTATCCACCTAAAGAGGTGAAATCAAACCATGCTCGTAGTTCAGGTGTTTTAGTTAAGTGCAAATGGATGTTTCCTTTGACAGATCAAATGTTATTTGAAACATGGCAAGGTGACATAACTTAGACTCGATAAAACATACAATTTCCAATCAGAACTCTTTGAGGAATTGACTTGAAAGGCATAATGTGGTCACTAGTTGTTAAACTAGGGTAAGGTTTGTGGTTACTAGGTTTTAAGGGTAGTACTTCTTGAGTTGGTCTAGGTTGGTCAGATTTGTGAAATCCTCCCCGTCTAGGTCACTCAATCTCACTGCGCCCCCGAAAGTATTTTCTTGACCTGGTATGGCCTGACCCAATTAGGTTTGAATTTTCCCCTCGGATCGACTGGTAATGGTGCTCGAACCGACTTGAGGACCAAGTCGCCTTCTTTGATGTTTCTGGGTTTGACTTTTTGTTAAATGCCCGTTGTATACGTTGTTGGTATAGTTGGACGTTATGCAACGCGTTGAGTCGCCACTCGTCAAGGAGTGTGAGTTGTTCGAACCTTCGACGGGTCCATTCCGCCTTAGGAACTTGACTCTCCAGTAGGATGCGTAGATATGGAACCTCCAACTATATTGGTTGAACTGCCTCCAAACCGTATGCTTGGTAGAAGGGTGTTGCTCCTGTTGGTGTTCGAATGGAGGTTCGGTATCCCCAAAGTGCGAATGGGAGTTTGCTCGGAATTGTCTTACATCGTTTTGATGATGGTGACAAGAGTTTTGTTTGCTGCCTCTACCGCTCCGTTGGTTTGGGGACGATAAGGGGATGATCGATGCCGTTTGATTTTCTATTTGTCAAGCAAGGCTAGTGTTTCCGCCCGGAAGTGAGAGCCTTGGTCGCTGATGATTTCATGAGGTACCCCATATGTGCAGATGATGTCGTCCTGGATGAATTTAGCCACTTGTTTGGCCGTCAAGGCTGTATAGGACTGTGTTTCCATCCATTTGGTGAAGTCGTCGATTGCGTCAAGTACGAAGCAGTGCTATTTGGTGCCTATCAGGTTGACTTTTTCGATGATGTCGATGCCCCGGGTCGAGAAAGGCCAGGGTGATGTCATGGTGTATAAAAGGTATGGTGGTATGTGTTGTATATTAAGATTCGGCAATTATGGCAATGTTTGACGTAGTTTCTGCAATCGGCTTCCATGGTGGTCCAATAAGAGCCTAACCGCATGATTTTTCGGGTTAGCATCATTGCGCTCATATGAGGGTTTCATTCTCCGTCATTGACCTCTCCCATGACTTTTTTGGATTTGTGGTGATCAATGCAAAAGGAGAAGGATCTCCTGGTGTGTTCTTTTGTATAGTTGTTCTTGGTTTATCACGAATTGTGATGCTAGTAAGTGGATGGCTCTTTGTCCTCTTGTATCAGATTTAGGAGGGAATTCGTTTTTGGTTTTGTAGTTGAAGATGGCTGGGTACCAAGGTTCGACATGGCTCTCCTCGTCGTTGTTGATGGCGTAGATGTGATTTGGCTCGCTCCTTCTCTCGACACGTAGGGGCATCGATGTCATGTCGTCAGGTATGTTGACGAGCGCGGCAAGTTTTGCCAGGGCATCAGCAAATTGATTTTCTTCTCGTGGCACGTGGAAGTGGTCAATTTGGTCGAAGAATTCGGCCTCTTGATTACTTTTTGCTTGGTAGGGTTCTAAGCTGTCGCTTCGGATTTTCGATGATCCGGACACCTGATTGATGATGAGTGAGGAATCGTCGTGGATCCTCAATTTCTTGATGGAAAGTGTTATGGCTGCTTGTAGGTCGATGTGGCATGCTTCGTATTCGGCGGCATTGTTGGTGACGGCGAAGTCTAGCTTGACTGAGATCGGAACATGTTCTCCCTCTGGTGATATTAGAAGGACTCCTACCCCAAAGCCTCTCAGGTTTGATGCACCGTCGAAGTATAGGTCCCATGCGTCGGAGTTGGCACAAAGGATGTCTTCGTCAGGAAGCGACCATGTATCGGTCGTTGGATCCTCGTTGACAGGGTTTTCTAATAGGAAATCGGCGACTGCTCTTCCCTTAATAACCTTGAGGGGTATGAATTTGAGGTCAAATTCGGATAGCATGAGTGTCCACGTAGACAACCTTCCGTTTAGCATGGGCTTTCGAAGATGTATTTGACCGGGTCAATTTTGGAGTAGACGTGAACCGTGTAGCTGAGTATGTAATGTCGCGGCTTCTTTGTTGACCAAACCAGGGCAAGGTATGTCTTTTATAGTTAGGTGTATCTCGTTTCGTATTCGATGAACTTTTTGCTGATGTAGTAGATGGCTCGTTCTTCGCTGTCGACTGTTTGTGCTAGCATTGCTCCCATGGCTATGTCGGTGACAGTCAGGTATAGGGATAAGGGAATTCCCTGCTGAGGTAGCATGAGGACCGATGTGACTTTTAATTGCGCACATTTAGTCCCCTAATTGAACCTATTTTGCATACTATTATAGCATTTTATGGCCATTTTATCCGTCAAATCCTATCTATTTTGCTTTTCTAGTGCATTTTATATGTCTTATAGGAAATGAGATAATGAGGCGGAATTCTTGTCTCCCGCGCATATTCGGAAGCTTGTTGACGAACTTGGATGGACTAGTATGAATAGGAGACAAGAATGACGACCAATAGAAATAAAGAGTATAAAGAAAGGCCTAGAAGCAAGGAAATTGAACACTGCTCCAGGATCTGTGCATCCTTGGCACGGGACGAGCGGATTGCATAGCTATGATGCGAGCGGCTCCTGCACGGGACGAGCGGATCTCCTTATAGACCAGCCGTGCACCAGTTGAGATCGAGCAGATCGTCTCGGGACTTGCAAGGCTCTACTCAACACTTAAGCATTGTTATTTACTAACCTATCCTTGCCTAACCTAATGAGGCACTACTATAAATACTCTATTTGGAATAATCAAGAAAAGAGAGACCTCTTAGTGGAGGCAAACCTTGCTTATATTAGAGTAGGAGTAGATTAGAATGGATTCATCTCAATCATTACATATTAATCTTTCCTTAATTATTGTTCAAAGTTTATTATTGGGTAATTAAAAATTATTGGGTTGTTATTGGAGAATTGACAACTCTTCATCAATCAATCAAGTTTTCTTCTATTATTCTTTCTTTTCCAATTATTCATCCTAACTTTGGTACAATCTCTTTACCCTTTACTCTTTATTGTTTATGTCCTCACTCTCTTATCATGTTTATACTTGTTGTGATGATTGACATCATTGATAACATGTTTCCCATGATAATAAGTGAGTAGTTACTTAACTAGGATTAATGGGGGATTAGGGGAGTTAATCATGGGATAAATCTATCCTTAATGAGTTCATATGAATGCTTGCTTGTTGTTCTTCAACTTATGCACATGTTATGTTTGACGAAATGCTAGACTATGAAACCTTGCATTTTTTGACCATCTCTTATCTTTTCAATGAGGCTTGTAAGACATAAACCAACTCGAGCCTCATTAGACCATGCATACAGTTCAATAGGGAAAACCCAAGTCGACTTGTAGGTGTTGTAAAGTCTTAACCGACTCGGCTCCGAGATGTAAGTTTTCCTAGAATTTGGTTCATCATGTATGTAGTTTAATAGGAAAAATTAAGTCGACTTGTAGGTGTTGTACAATCACAAATGACTCGGCTCTGGGACCCAAACCTTCTTATGAACTATATGACATGAACTAACTCAATTCCAACAATAATAAATTGCTTGCATCTATATAACTCATTTATGCTACTCTACCATGATTCCCTTATGATCCCATGACATCCTAGTATCCTCTATTACTTGTTTACATCTTTTTTTGCTTTATTGCTTGTTTTACTTTATTGCTTTCATTAGTTTAGAACACAACTACAAACCCAAATCAATTGTGACACTAGCATAAATTGAGATAGATAGACTTAGAACCCAAAGCACACCATCCCGTCGATCGACCTCGACTTAACCACTAACTAGTTGTTTGTTGAGAAATATAAATGTGTTTGATTGGGCGTGTGACGACCGCGACCACATCAAAATGGCGCCGTTGCCGGGGACGGTGTTATGTGATTAAGTTCTTGTTTGCTTGTCTATTTTAATTGTGCTTTAACCTTGAGGGACTTGTTCCTCAAGGTTCGTTCTTATCGTTTTATTGTAGTTTCCATGCTTGTAGTTGTTTCCTTGTCTTAGCTATGATGGCTCAAGACTTGACTTATGGAGTATGTGGTGGATCATTTGAGTATGAATACAATGGGTATGAGGAGTTTGAGGAGCAAGTCAACAGAAACCTACGTTACTACTCATACAATGAAAATCATAACTACTACCCCAAATTTTCCCACCAAAATCCTCACATCCAATATCCACAACAACCACCCACCCAAGACCCATACTACAACCAATGCTAAAGGCCACAATACAACCACTTTCACAACCGCCCACAACAAGAAGATGAGCATGCATTTGCCATTCAAAATGTGGTTCTCCAAATGATGGGAGACCAACAAAATTTCTTCAAACAAGTGCTAGAGGAGAGCCAAAATAGGGACAATGTTCTTCAAAGCATTGTTACCCATGGTGAGTAGTTGGAAATTCAAATTGCCCAAATGTAGGAAGCCCAAGTAACCACTCCCCACCATTCCTTAGACATTGATCATGAATGCGAGTTTGAAGGAGTTACCTTTGATGAGAAGTGGAAAGAGCCAATCTCCTTGAGCTCTTGTGAGTATGAAAGTATGCTATTTGATGAAGCAGATATGAGGTTGAGTAAGACAAATACTCTTAACCTTTGTGAGTATGAGGGTGTGACTTTTGATGTGAACATTGAGATGGTGGAGGAAGAATTAGTGAAGAGAAGTGAAGGCTCCATTTTTTATTCATATGAAGATAGCCATGATGACAAGACTATGGAAGTAGCTTATGAGGAACATGTGTCTTGCAAAGACTTATGTAATGAAGAGGAGGAAAAGAGTTGTGAGATTGCCTCACTTGAAGACCCTATCCTTGAGAAGTTTGATGTATGCTTCCATGAGGAAGATGAATGTCTCTTTCCTATTGCCTATGAAGACCATTTCTTACCCACCATAGAACCTATGATTATTGAAGATGATATGGTGGACCTTCTCCAAAAAGTCAAATCATCATATAAAAAATACTTGGTGGAGAAGATCAAAAGTAGAGTTATGAATGAACCTACTTGTGGAGATTTGGCACCCACAATCTCAACCCCCAAGGTATTCGGTCATCAATGTTACGAGAATTCTCCTTCTACTTTGGAAGGATTGACAAATCCAAATGCTATCATCATCCCAGAAATTGGAGGAGAAGGTGGTAAGTGGAAATCTCCGGATGAAAATAAACCATACTTCATTCCTTGTGTTGACAAGAATCATGGGCTTATTGATTGGAAGCATTAGAAAGACTCAAGTGCCAAGGGCAAGGTGAAAAAGAGAGTGAATGACAAGCTCCCTTGGCCAAGCTTCATATTGAATTAGAACAAACCGCATTCATGCTTGTTTGAGTCTTGTTCACAAGCCTTTGACCTTCTACTAAGAGCCTTGAGTTCTATGGACAAAATTTTTTGACAATTTGAACTAGTTTGGTGGAGTCCTATCTCAAACCACCATTTGTAATATATTCCTTTCCCACAATTTTTCATTGTATAATATTGTTTATACTTTTAGATTACTTGCATTTTCTTACATGAGAGTTGTGAGGGAGGGTTACTTACCCATTCTTTAGGCATATTTTCAGAAATAGATAAGAAGAAATCACAAAAAGGGTGAAAGGGAAAGAATTTAAATGAAATAAATGAAGGGGAGACGAGAAGCAGCTGAGGACGCTCGTCCTGGCAACAAGCCACTCGTCCTGAGCCCTGCTGCAGGCAAGAAAGCGCTCTGTCACAAAATCCGCTCGGATTGCCTTAAGGACGCTCGTCCCGACTATAATCTGCTCGTACTCGCAACAGGACGCTCGTGTCCTGGAGATGGTACTCAACGGTATTCTACAGTGGAAGAGAATCTGAGCAGACTCTCAAGAGGACGCTTGTACCAGAAAAAAATCCGCTCGTCCTGGCAACAAATCGCTCGTCCCCACCGTGGACGCGGACCACGGGGGCGCTTGGGACAAGCGTTTGCATTTGTGGAGTCGCCACCAATTTATTGTGGAAAATTGGAAACCGTTCGAATACCTCGCGCCATGTCAAGACACAAAGTAATGGCATGAACACTAAGCACTCGTTACCCTTAGAATTCTATGTCTAGAATGACTCTCGTGGATGCCAATGAACACGGATGTTCACAGAGATCTGGAGTAAGGGTGAGGGTACGTATTAGGAAGCTCTTTTGATTGAACACTTAATCCCGCCCGTCTCGATAGCGGCCTCTACTAATGATTAGGGAAAGTTTTCTATACTCCATATATTGTCAATTTATATGCATGGAATGCAACATCCAACGTTTTAATCCTAACATGTGAGAATTAGACTAAGTCGGTTAAAAAAAATTTAGCATACAATTAGGTCGAATTGAGATTTAAATTGATTACATGTGAAGGCATACAAGCAATGCGATCAAAGAAATACAATAAAAAATACAATAAAGAAAATTACAATGATTACGTCGGATTAAATTGATTTATGTCGAAAATACTTTTAAAACGGATAATTTGAGAAAGAATAAACAAATAAATTAACGAACTGAAATTAGGGCGATAATACGAATAATAGTTAATTAATACGTATTTAATAAACTAGGTCAAGGCAAAACGGGAGTTCAGAGGCAGAACTCAACCAGGAACAGGCGCAGCAGAGCTGCGCCCTCTAGAAGAGGCGCAGCAGCTGATGCGTCTGTTCCTTGGCTCAGTTCTGGCTGTGAAGCCGGAATTGCAAATCGTTAATATTCGTTGGTAAACTAATGCTTGATTATTGATAATTAACTGGGAAAAAAGTGATTAACATGTTATTCACATATGAATGGGGTCATAAAACAATAAAACATGAACAAAATTGATTAAAACTAATTATTTACAAGATTAATGAGTAAATTACAAATTTTTTTTGGTAGAATGTGAAAATTCTCATTAAGCTCATCAAAACAAGTACATGTTTACAATCATAGTAGGACCAAATAACTTAAGGCCCTAATACAAACTCTACTAGCTCATTACAAATCTAACATTAGGAAGCAAGCAATCCTCTATCACTTAACCAAACTCGGTTTCTCATAGTAACCGGAGTCTCCAAAGCATGCAATCTGAATTTAATCATACTCTAAAGTTGCAGAAGAATCCTGGCAGGACGTGGGATCATACTGTCATGCTTAGCAGTGTTCCTGCTCATCCAAATTAGGTACACCAAGCATGCAAAACTGGCCATTAAGACCTGTTTCTGCAGTAAGCTCTGAAAGCGTTTTCGCAGAATGCAATCCAATGACTGAAAAGACCAAGTCACACCCAGCCAATGTCTAACCAGACTCAAACATTGGGCACTGAAATGACAATCAAAGAAAAGATGTTGTTAGGACTCCTGAGCATTCGCACAGAGGCAACAGACACCATCAGAAATTACTCCAAACTTCAGTAATCTAACCTTAGTGAGAAGTCTATTCTGAGCATAAAGCCAATTAATAAAATTGACCTTAGGGAGACATACACGGTTCCAAACAAAGGGTATCCATCTAGCCTTTTCTCTGGTACCCATTAAACAATCATAGGTTTTCTGAGTGGAGTAAGGTGAAAGGAGCCAATTCTGATAATCCAAACAAGCCTTCAGTTTGTCTTTCACTTTGCAAATTTGGCGCCAAACCCAGCTAGAATTGATATTAGGAGAGTAATTCCACCAGTCTTGTTGCTTGATATATAAATGGTGAATCCATTTCACCCATAGACTGTCCATCTTATTAGCAACCCACCAAGAGTATTTACCAATGCTAGCAATATTCCAAACATGACTATTATTTATCCCCAGGCCTCCATATAGTTTTGACTGACAGCACCTTTCCCAGGAGACTGCAGGGACCCTGTGATACCCATCTTTGCCAGACCACAAGTAATTCCTGCAAATGCTGTCAACTTTCTGGATGATACCTTTAGGAAGGAGATAAATTCTAGCCCACTAACAATGAAGTTGAGTCAAAACAGCCTTTACTAAGGTTAACCTACCAGCATAACTCAATTGTTTTGCACCCCAACTGTGGATCCTTAGCACCATTTTGTCCACCAGCTTATTGCACTGATGGTTAGTTAGCCTCTTGTAAGAAATGTCCACACCCAAATATCTAAAAGGGAAGCTACCTTTTTGAAACCAGAAATGGCTAAAATTTGAGCTTGATGATCGTAATTCAAACCATTCATGTAAATATCAGATTTCAACTTGTTGATGGTAAGCCCAGAAGCAATTGAGAAGGTGTGTAGAGCTCGCATTAGAACCATGACTGAATTAGTGTCACCTCTGCTGAAGAGCAATAAATCATCAGCAAATGCAAGTTGACACAGCCCAAGCCCTCTACACATAGGGTGGAAACGAAAATCATGTCTAAGAGTCACCACATTAAGTATCCTTGTGAGGTACTCAAGACAAATTGTGAATAAAAGAGGGGACAAGGGGTCCCCTTGCCTGAGCCCCCTGCCTCCTTTAAAATACCCAAAATGGGAGCCATTAAGAGCCAAGGTATAAGATGGAGTGGTCACACACTGCATGATCCAGGTGACCATCTTATCAGGGACCTTCAAAGCCACAAGCATATCCTCCACAAAACTCCATTCAATGGAGTCATATGCCTTCTTAAGGTCTATCTTCATCATAATCCGTGGAGAACAAATCCTTCTATTGTAAAGTCTCATCAAATCCTGGCAAATGAGGATATTGTCCATTATTTCCCTCCCATGAATGAAAGCACTTTGGTTAGGGCTTATGATGTCAGGGAGAACCAGAGCATATGACTCCATTGAAGGGAGAACCAGAGCAAGTCTAGAGTAAATTACAAATACAAATTAATTACGTTAAACAAGTTGTTAATGACGAATTAATGACGAGAATGATAACAAACAGATGGGAATATATCAAAGATCGAATTCCCGGATTGGCTTTAATGACGAAAACCCGCAAATATGAATTATTTGGGATTTAAGTCGGGATTTAATGACGAATACTAATAATGATGAATAATATGTTAAATTTTTATGTTAAAGAATCAAGGAACGAACGAAAACAAATGAAAAACAAACAAATTAACAAAAGACGAAGGAAGAAGAAAGGAAGCAGGAACTGCGGCAGCCTCACGAAGAGGCCCAGCAGGTGCCGCGTCCCTTCGAAGAGGCGCAACAGTTGTTGCGTCCTTTCTCGACGTCTGTCTCCTGATAATTCGTGAAAAAGGTTTGAAAATAAGGTTTTACAAATCGGTTTTGAAAGTGCTTTCGACATAAATCTTACATTATGATTACAATAATAAAGAACAATAAATAAAATAGGGATTTACACCCTCAGACTTACATGTTTGACGAAACGAGCTGAACTAAGTTAACGTTTAATGATGCTCGACTCGAATGTAGACGAAAGTGCCCTCTAGGAGGAATCAAACAAAGTTGATTAAAGTTGATTCATGTGGAGTTGGTCAAATTAGTCGGTCATACAAAACGAGGCTGGTACTAAGAAAGATCCGAGCTTACGTGGTCGAATGTTCAAGCACATGGACGCCAAAAAGTAAGAAGGTGGTATTAGAATGCAAAGGGAGAAGAGAAGGGCGGACACTCGCGTGAGAAATATGTGAGACCGAAGGTCTCTATTTATACTAATCACACGGAGAAGTAGGGTTTTCGGAGAAACTTTGGAAGTAAATCTCTAAAAGATATGAAAAGATACGAAAATACGCAGAAAAGGACTTGGGAAGAGGCGCAGCAGGCACTGCATCTCTTGGAAGAGGCGCAGAACTTGCTGCGTCCTTTCCCAAGTGGTTTCCTCCTGCGGAAGAAAGATTTCCGTGTTTTGTTTATGGAATAACGGATTAATCTTGTTTTCCTTAATATTTTGTGTGAATATTACGGGAAATACTTTACCAAAGATTAAAATATTGCAAAAATATGAATTAGAAATATCCGGAACATTCCAGAACATTCTGACTCGGCATTTTAACGGTTATTAGAAAAGGAAGACGGTTTTAGACCCGGACTCCAAATGTACTCTAATTACTGCCAAAACGACCGTATCGGCGCATAGATGACAATTAAGAGGTAGACACAAGTATTTGAGCGATCACTTGACGATAAACTTACGAACTGTCACAAATCGTTCCGCATACCAAACATGCGACCCAATCATCACCGGGTGGTTTGCGGGAGGTGCATAAATGAGGTATCTACAGAGCCCCCACTTTGACTGAGGCTTGGACAAGGCGAAAGTCAAAGTATAGCCATCAGGTCAATCGAAGATTACAACCTGACGACTATGGCGACGCGAGGCGGGTCAAGGGGTCTGATCCAAGGACCTGTCGTCGGGAATATTTTAATGTTTGTCGACTATCGGGGAGGGTCGTTTAAAGTCCATTAGACTACGTAAGGAAGCTCGCCAGCCATAAGAAGAGACCATACCTGAGACTTCTTTCTCGAGATGCTTCCGGAGTTGCGTAGGAGCTAAGGGTAAGCGTAGGAGCTAAGGGTAAGACCTAAAAGATATATAAGGATTGTACTAAGCATCGACGGGTAGGAGGTCAAATATATGTTCAACCTAAGGGGTAACCAAGGTTTGAGTGTTGGAACTCTAAGGGAGGTGATTCTAAAGGATTATGATCCTAAAGGGATATGATCCTAAAAGGAAAAGGTGATCCTAAAGGAATATGATCCTTAAAGGAAAAGTGTATGAACTCTAGGGAGTTTGGGAACTTAAAACAAGCTAGGTGTATGATCCTGGGTATACGAACCTAAAAGGACGGCTGGTATGGGAACCTAAAGGTTTGTGAACCTAAGAGGATTTGGGATCCTAGGGTTAAGTTTAGGAACTTACTGGGTGAAATATCGATGACTCTGGGGAATCTGCCTGTCTCTGTCCTCAAGCAAACTCTCACTGGGGAATAAAACGATGATTTTGGGGAATCTGCCTATCTGTGTCCTCAAGCAAACTCTCACTGGGGAATCTCCATGTCTCGAGAAGAACAGTGAACTCTCGCTGGGGGATTGTTCTGGTTGAATCTACATGTCTCGAGAAGAACAATCGGTTGACATGAACTCTCGCTGAGGGATTATTGTGGTGTGTCAAAACACCGTCAGATAAAATCCGCTCGTTGTTGCAAGCGAAGTCTTGATAAAGTACTGCTTCTGATACTTACCTGCATGGTTACTAGCCACACAAGAATGCAATCTAATATATGCACGTAAGCAATTATCACATGGACCTCGAATGAGGAAGCACATAGGTTTTTCAAAAGTTGTTTCTTTATAAAAGTTGTTTAAAACTTGTTCAAAGAAATTTGTCATTTGTAATGCGATATGCATATTCAAATGGGCTCTAGACACGTGACTGACGTGGCGTAGACCTTATACGGACGCAAAAATATAAACTTAGCTTTGACTGACGCGATACTAACTTAGGTTTGATGCGAGACAGGGATGACTTTGACAGACTTTGTTTAAGTATGCACAACCCTTAGCCAAGTGTGAGTGACAATGCGCATCAGTTCCAAAGGTATGAGAATTGCAAGAATGATGAAGGCATATAAAGGCAAGGCATGAGGCATAGACCATCTGTCTAATAGGACTTCTTTCGCCACCGTTTGCTGTAAAAGAGAACCCCCTTGAGGCACGATAACTTGGAGAATCGATCTAAGACCTTTGTCATTGTCCGGACCGAGCACTAGCTTGGCTTAAAATAAGAGAGGAATAAAGGAAGGGTGGCATTTTGGAAGAGAAGCCCCCAGGATGAGAAGATGACTCTGGAATTTGGTAAAAAAGAGACTGGGCGACAAAAGGAGCCCCCAGTAAAGAGGTGTTGGTTATGGAAGGGATGTTAATTGAGGTTGGAAGGTTGAAAATTGGGATGGTTGATAATTGAGGTGGTTGAAAGTTGTTAATTAGGATGGTTGATAATTGAGGTTGAAAGTTCAGATGGTTGTGTCCTTGAGGACTGCCTACGTATTCACGCAAAGTGAAATCAAACCAGATCGTAGTTCTGAGGTTTGGTTAATTTATTTGGGTGTTGTGGTTGTATCCTTCTTGTGTAAGAAAGGACTGCCTACGTATCCACCTGAATAGGTGAAATCAAACCATGCTCGTAGTTCAAGTGTGTGCCTAAGCTATGTTGTTAGGACCTTAAAGTGCATGGGTCATAAGGGTGTATTCCTTTGGGGACTCGAAGAATCGATTTGAGATAACTCCCTTTGATCATAGACCAAAGAGGTATAATTAAGTTTGTAAAAATTTCCTTGTCGTGTGAGCACACTCAAAAGTAGACCTTAAGGATGAATTGGGTATGTCCCGTTCTGAGTAGCAAAGTATTTGAAGACTCCGTGTCTGGGTCAAGGTGAAACTGGATTGGATATTTGGAATGTGGAGCTCGGTAATAAGAGGCTTTGATGAAATAAATCTCTAGAGCTTGATTTTGTGGAGTTAAGACTTGATGGCGTTATGGCTTGTAATATGGCTTGGAAATGGAGTCTCTTGGCTTGATGTAGCCTGAGCACATAAAGGTGGGTTAAAATGATATGGGTTCAAATTTCCATGTCTTGGCCCTAAAGGATGGGTATACTTAATGAGCTTGAGATTCTCAAAATTCCTAACTATCTCCCTGTAACGGTCTCGAGAAGGACTTAGGGTGTGTGATGTGTGAAAGGCTAAGTGAGTTGCTAGATAACCATTTTCATCAATATCTTGAGTCTATAGACTTCAGCAGTATTTCGTATTTGATTTCATACTCGTTTCTTGATTTAGACTCAGATTCTCGGTCTGGAATATATCTCGGCTTTTTGCTCAGATTTTTGATGTTTGATTTTGGATATTGACTTGATTGATTGATTGATTGAGCCTTGTTTTTTTTCTACTCTTTTGTCTTGGATATTGATCTTGGGTCATTTCTCTTGATTGAGCCTTTGTCTTTGATCATGCCTTTTATCGTCTTGGATTTTCTTGCTACCATGGATTTGAGTCAGACTAGCACCTTTGAGTGTGAAATGGGTTGGTTTTTAGTAATAGGTTGTTTATTATGGGGAATAGGCTTACCGTCCGTCATGGATTGTTAACAAGGAGATGGTCTGGATTCGTCCTAGAATCTCTAGAGATATGCTCGTCCTAAACTAAGGTTATAACAAGGTTTATATTGCCAGACATGGAATAGGTAAGAAAAGAACGTGGAGTTTCGGATCCTCTACAACTTGGAATGGGAACATCATCTAAGTGCACCCATATCGACTTAGAACGTGTTGTTGTTGTTCGTTTTAAAATGTCTCAAATCGATTCTTGTTGTCACAGGAAAAGGATAAAGGATAAGATATGATAGAATACGTAGATTGAAAAGTGTGCTTTTATTGAAATGTATTTAACATAGACATGAGAAGACACGTGACTCGTGGGACAGCCCCTAGATTGCCACTAGAAATAGAAATGAAGAAAGACGCTAGAATAATTTTATGGGATAGAAAGCCTAAGACTCGGACTCGGACCCGGACTTTGACTCGATCTTAGATCCAGACTCGTGATCATCGGCCCATGCTTGAACATTTTCTTTTCCAGCGATTGGCTTCGTCATCTGGCTTTGAGCATTCATCCATTTGAGCACCTCATCCTCGTCATGGGAACACTGAAAGGATAATAGTCAAGAAAAGTTTCTTGATAAGTGGTATATCCATGAGGATTGCCTAAGTTGCCTTGTGGGCTAAAGTTTGAGAGGGACAACTTCCCGCCTTCGATCATATCCTGAATGACATGTTTTAATTTGTAACATTTCTCTGTATCATGCCCTTTGCCTCTATTGTATTTGCAGTAGGCATTCTCATCCCATAACTTGGATTTCTTTTCTGGATCAGGTGTAGGACCGATAGGTGTCAACATTCGTCGTTCTATGAGTCTATGAAGGACATCGGTGTATGTAATACCAATGTTGGTAAATTTCCTAGGGGGTGTATCCTTCTTGTTGAAAGCCTTTGTGAATGACTTTGAAGAGTTGTTAGGTTTCTTTGACGAAGGCTCCATGAGGTTGCCTTTGTTAATTTTGATTCTTGGATGAGAAGAACTAGGAATGGATTTTCCACTTGTTGCTTTCTCCTTAGGACTGTCAAGTTGAGGGTTTTTCTGGACACTTTTCATTTTGAGAGGTTGGGCATCAAGCTTCTTACCCATTTCAGCAAACTGGTTCTCCATCTTGGAAAGTCGAGAGTTTAGATTATCAATGGCTCCTTCTATTTTGGCAAATTTATTATTGAAGGCAATGGAAAGCATGAGCATTCCACTTTGGATATCGTCGTCTTCGAGCACGTTGATATCTCCGTCGTCATAAGCATCGAGGAGATGAGAACAGTCTAGAGATGATTCTTCGTCATGTTTAATGATATTAGACCCAATAGGGTCGATTTTCTTGGATTGCCCGACAGAAGGTGGTTTAGGAAGCTTGCTCTCTTCGATCATATCTTGGATGGTGTATTTCAAGATAAAATACTCTTCCATATCATGGCCTCTACCTTGGTGATATAAGCAGTATTTGTTGCCCTTCCAGAGGTTCACCTGTTTCTCTAAAGGTGGATCCCGAGTCGGCCCTAATGGATGTAGCTTGCCTTGGGCAGAGAGTCTCTTCAAAGCATCGGGATAAGACATGCCTAAATCGGTAAGCACCCTTTGATGCCTCCCAGGTTTCCTTTCAGCTGTTTTCGGCTTTCTAGGACGATGCTTATTGCAAGAGGTAAGCTTTGGACGACCTAGACTAGAGGTTTCTCAAGGTGGTGTGTTCTTTTCCACCATGCCATTCTCGAGGGCGCGAATGCTCAAATTTTCCACTGTATCTTGAACTCCTAGGACCATGGAATAAACGTTTTGGAGAGACACGGTGATTGTGGCTTGATCTGCTTCGTGACTTTGCTGACTAACAGAACATGATGGATTCCTACTCGACAGAAATGACGTGCATTACAACTCGATTCGACATGGGATCACGCATATTAAGGCAACAAACAAAGGAAGGGGCAAGATGATAAATCTAGACTTGACTTTTGAACTCGTGAAATGTCGTGAGCGACTTCTCGTGTTTGAATTCACGGTGCTTGACTTTAATTTTAGACTCGAGTGTTGACTTTGACAGAGTGACATTTATGTGGTTGACTTGATTGACGGGATTGGTGACACGTGTTAATTCTAATTCGTGTGTTTAAGATATACTTAACTCGAGGTTCGGGTATGTGTGTCCCGAACGTGTCATTAGGAGAATTTAAGAGACAGATTTTGGAATGACTCGATGTGTTAGCCTCGAGTGCGTGAGTCGAGGTGTGGAATGTTTAGATCCTAACTAAAATGAGGTATGGGGTCCAAAATGACGGTGTGACGCCTTAGGACTTGACTTGAATTTGAAAAGATCCAAAATGTAAAGGAAGACGGGTTCATGACTCGACAGAGTTCCGACTAAGACATAGTCGGTTTGAATTTTGACTCTAACTTAGCCCAATTGAATTTACATATTTACATTTACATGGTTAGAAAAATATTTTGATCAAAATCTTTTTGTTTTTTGTTTTTTTTACACGGATTTTGAAATGGGTATTAGGCTCGAAGTTTGACTCGACATTTGGATAGAGTTTCGGTTTAGGCTATTTTGAAAATGCTTAAATTTTGAAATGGATTTTACTTTACAAAATTTCATCATAGTTTTGTTTACAAAGTGGTGATCACATATGATACAAACATTTATACATGCATTATAACGGTATGTTGAGTGCATTTATAGGGTTTTGGTTTAAAGGCTGGGTTGCCATACCGAACAATCAAACCCGGGGTCTGTGGAGAGGCTCGTACCAAACAAGAGTAAGTCCGATTCCTAGTCCATTTCCTCGAGTAGTGAAAGTCCTTGATACAAACAAGCGTAAGTACCATGGTATGGATGACGTCAATCGCTATCCATCCTTAGGCCCAAATAAGAATTTGGACCGTCTAGACGGGACGATTGGTCGAGTGGGTTGGGTTGGGCATAGAAAGGCCGAATAAACGATCTAGGAAGACCGAGTTATGAAAACCGACAACTATCTTGTACAAACTATTCCCTAACCTTGTTTAAGTTTCACCCTTGGCTACACGTAAGTGTATTACTCCCCAGCGGATTCGCCAAACTGTGGACGCGGGCCACGGGGGCGCTTGGGACAAGCGTTTGCATTTGTGGAGTCGCCACCAATTTATTGTGGAAAATTTGAAACCGTTCGAATACCTCGTGCCATTTCAAGACACAAAGTAATGACATGAACACTAAGCACTCATTACCCTTAGCATTCTATGTCTAGAATGACTCTCGTGGATGACAATGAACACGGATGTTCACAGAGATCTGGAGTAAGGGGTGATGGTACGTATTAGGAAGCTCTTTTGATCGAACACCTAATCCCGCCCGCCTCGATAGCGTCCTCTACTAATGATTAGGGTAAATCGTCTATACTAGATATATTGTCAATTTATATGCATGCACTGCAACATCCAACGTTTTAATCCTAACATGTGAGAATTAGACTAAGTCGGTTAACAATTAATTTAGCATACAATTAGGTCGAATTGGGATTTAAATTGATTACATGTGAAGGCATAGAAGCGATGCGATAAAAGAAATACAATAAAAAATATAATAAAGAAAATTACAATTATTACATCGGGTTAAATTCATTTATGTCGAAAATACTTTTAAAACGGATAAACAAATAAATTAACGAACTGAAATTAGGGTGATAATACGAATAATAGTTAATTAATACGTATTTAATAAACTAGGTCAAGGCAAAACGGGAGTTCAGAGGCAGAACTCAACCAGGAACAGGCGCAGCCCTCTGGAAGAGGCGCAGCAGCTGCTGCGTTTGTTCCTTGGCTCAAATCTGGTTGTGAAGCCGGAATTGCAAATTGTTAATATTCGTTGGTAAATTAATGCTTGATTATTGATAATTAACTCGGATGAAAGTGATTAACATGTTATTCACATCTGAATGGGGACATAAAACAATAAAACATGAACAAAATTGATTAAAACTAATTATTTACAAGATTAATGAGTAAATTACAAATACAAATTAATTAGGTTAAACAAGTTGTTAATGATGAATTAATGATGAGAATGATAACAAACAGATGGGAATATATCAAAGATCGAATTCCAGAGACTCAATATTAATGAATCGAACCTCTAAAACCCAGATTGACTTTAATGACGAAAACCCGCAAATATGAATTATTTGGGATTTAAGTCGGGATTTAAGGAAGAACACTAATGATGATGAATAATATGTTAAATTATTATGTTAAAGAATCAAGGAACGAACGAAAACAAAAGAAAAACAAACAAATTAACAAAAGACGAAGGTAGAAGAAAGGAAGCAGGAACTGCGGCAGCCTCACAAAGAGGCGCAGCAGGTGCTGCGTCCCTTCGAAGAGGCGCAGCAGTTGCTGCGTCCTTTCTCGACGTCTGTCTCCTGATAATTCGAGGTTTGAAAATAAGGTTTTACAAATCGGTTTTGAAAGTACTTTCGACATAAATCTTACATTATGATTACAATAATAAAGAACAATAAATAAAATAGGGATTTACACCCTCAGACTTACATGTTTGACGAAACGAGATGAACTAAGTTAACGTTTAGTGATGCTCGACTCGAATGTAGACGAAAGTGCCCTCTAGGAGGAATTAAACAAAGTTAATTAAAGTTGATTAATGTGGAGTTGGTCAAATTGGTCGGTCATGCAAAACGAGGCTGGTACTCAGAAAGATCCGAGCTTACGTGGTCGAATGTTCTGTATATGCCTCATTTCTGCACCTCCCGCAAACCACCCGGTGATGATTGGGCTGCATGTTTGGTACGCGGAACGATTTGTGACAGTTCGTAAGTTTATCGTCAGGTGATTGTTCAAAAATTTATGTCCACCTCTTAATTGTTATCTACGCGCCGATACGGTCGTTTTGACAGTAATTAGAGTACATTTGGAGTCCGGGCCTAAAACCGTCTTCATTTTCTGATAACCGCTAAAATCCCGAGTCATAATGTTCTGGAATGTTTCGGATATTTCTATTCCATATTTCATAATCTTTTATTCTTTGGTAAAGAATTTCCCGTAATATTCATACAAAATATTAAGGAAAATAAGATTATTCCGTTATTCCATAAATTAAACACGGAAATCTTTCTTCCGCAGGAGGAAACCACTTGGGAACAGACGCAGCAGCTGCTGCGCCTCTTCCTAAGGCCTTTTCTGCGTATTTTTCGTATCTTTTCATATCTTTTCGAAATTCACTTCCAAAGTTTCTCCGAAAACCATAATTCCTCCACGTGATTAGTATAAATAGGAGCCTTCGCTCCTCATATTTCTCACGCGAGTGTCCGCCCTTCTCTTCTCCCTTTGCATTCTAGACCACGTTCTTACTTTTTGGCGTCTACGTGCTTGAACTTTCAACCACGTAAGCTCAGATCTTTCTGAGTACCAGCCTCGTTTTGCATGAACGACCAATTTGACCAACTCCACCATAATCAACTTTAATTAATCTTAATCGTTTTCCTCTTACGAGGGCACTTTCGTTACATTCGAGTTGAGCATCACTAAAACATAAGCTTAGTTCATCTCGTTTCATCAAACATGTAAGTCTGAGGGTGTAAATCCTTCTTTGTTTATTGTTATTTACTTTTTGTAATCTTCATGTAAGATTTATGTCGAAAGTACTTCTAAAACCGATTTGTAAAAACCATGTTTAAAATCCTTTTTACGGATTATCAGGAGACAGACGTCGAGAAAGGATGCAGCAACTGCTGCGCCTCTTTGAAGGGACGCAGCACCTGCTGCGCCTCTTCGTGAGGGTGCCGCAGTTCCTGCTTCCTTTCTTCTTCCTTCGTCTTTTGATAATTCGATTGTTTTGTTTCGTTATCAATTGTTCATTGTTTCTTTAACACGATAATTTTAAGTATAACAATTTTAACATGTAAGTAATTCATTATTATTTAATTCATCGTTAAATCCCGACTTTAATCCCTTATAATCCAATATTTGCGGGTTTTCGTCATTAAAATCAATCCAGGTTGTAGAGATTCGATTCATTCATATTGAGTTTCTGGAATTCGATCTTTGATATATTCCCATCTGTCTATTATCATATCCGTCATTAGTTCTTCATTAATTCGTCATATTTACCCTAATTAGTTCACCCATATCCCTAATCAATCTTTCATTCATGTAATTAATTCGTTCACATTCGTTTCATCCCTGTTTTATCATTTTTATGACTCATTCACATGTAATTAATGTATTAAATCACTTTTATCCGAGTCGAATATCATAATCAGTCATTAAATTCACCCACGAATATTAACGATTTTCGGTTCCGGCTTCACAGCCCGAACTCAACCTTGGAACAGATGCAGCAACTGTTGCGCCTCTTCCAAAGGGCGCAGTCCTACTGCGCCTGTTCCAGGTTGATTTCTGTCTCTGAACTTCCGTTCTGCTTTGACCTAGTTTAATTAGTTTACGTATGTAATTAACTATTATTCGTATTATCGCCTAATTCCTGTTCGTTAATTCGTTTATTTATTCTTTTTCCCAAATTATCCGTTTTAAAAGTATTTTCGACATAAATCAATGAATCTGATGTAATTATTGTAATTTTCATTATTGTAATTATTGTATTTCTTTTATTGTACCATTTGTATGCCTTCATATGTAATTGAATCTAAACCTCTACTTCGACATTAATTGTATGATAAATTAATTGATAACCGACTTAGCTAATTCTCACATGTTAGGATTAAAACTTGGATGTTACATCGCATGCATATAATCGACAATATATCGAGTATAGATAATTTCCCTAATCATTAGTAGAGGCCGCTATCGAGGCGGGCGGGATTAGGTGTTCGATCAAAAGAGCTTCTTAATACGTACCCTCACCCCTTACTCCAGATCTCTGTGAACATCCGTGTTCATTGGCATCCACGAGAGTCATTCTAGACATAGAATGCTAAGGGTAACGAGTTCTTGGTGTTCATGTCACTACTTTGTGTCTTGACATGGCACGAGGTATTCGAACAGTTTCCAATTTTCCACAAAAAATTGTTGGCGACTCCACAAATGCAAACGCTTGTTTCCCAAGCGCCCCCGTGGGCTCGCGTCCACAGTTTGGCGACTCCGCTGGGGATAATACACTTACGTGTAGCCAAAAGGGTGAAACTTGAACAAGGTTAGGGAATAGTTTGTACAAGACAATTGTCGGTTTTCATAACTCGGTCTTCCTAGATCGTTTATTCGGCCTTCCTAGGCCCAACCCAACCCATTCGACCAATCGTCCCGTCTAAACGGTCCTAATTCTTATTTGGGCCTAAGGATGGATAGCGATTGACGTCATCCATGGTACTTACTCTTGTTTGTATCAAGGACTTTCACTACTTGAGGAAATGGACTAGAAATCGGCTTTACTCTTGTTTGGTACGAGCCTCTCCACAGACTTCGGGTTTGATTGTTCGGTATGGCAACCCACCTTTTAAACCAAAACCCTTTTAAATGCACTCAGCATCCCGTTATAATGCTTGTATAAATGTTTGTACCTTACGTGATCACCATTTCTAAAAGAAACCATGACGATTTTTGTAAAATCAAAATCCCTTTAAGATGTAAATTTCGAAAAAGCCAATGATTAGCGCAAAACCGAGTCAAAACTCTGTCCATTTGTCGAGTCAAAATTCCGGGCCCAAGCCCATTTCAAAACCTCACTTCGAGTCCACTCCTACAACTACACTATAGTTGACTAGGACATACATTTTCAAATTTTGTCATCTTTTCAAAACTCACTCGACACAAGTGGCACACACCCACTTCCCAAGTCAAAACATTTCTTTCTTGAGTAAGTGTGCTAGAGTGGTCGATCGTGTTTGGATTCGTTGTCGATCTCTTATCCAGTTTCCAAGATGCCTGAAACAAGCGACACAAACTTCAACCAACTCCAGGATGGTAATGATCAAATCCTAACCGCGCTAGCTCACCTCCAAGTTACTCAAGATCAAGTGTATGATCGCCTCGATACAATTGAAGGCCGAATTTATACCGTAGAAACGAGGTTGCCTCCTCGGGAAAGTGAAGTAGATGATGGCTTTGTGAACAACTTCGAGGAAGAAAACCCTCCCATGGGTATAACTGCAGCTGAGAAATGACTCCAATATTTGGAGGAACAATTGATGTATCTCAAAGGGGATGACATTTATAGGGAAAATAATCGTAAGTATGAGGCCGTGAATTCCAAGTTGCCAACCAACTTCAACATGACGGATATCCCTAGATTTAAGGGGCACGAAAACCCTTTGAATCACATCCGTGCTTTCAAGGACTACATGTCTATCAAAGGCATCAAACCCGAGATGTTCTTAAGGATCTTTCCTTCATCTCTTGACACCATCCCAAAGCAATGGTTCTACTCTCTAGAACACAAGAAGATCGCTACTTGGGAAGATGCCGTGATTGAATTTGCTAAGCAATACGCGGATAATGCTGAGATCCAAGTTAACATGCGCACTTTAGAGGTTCTTACCCAAAATGACAAAGAAGGTTTCACCGACTTCCTAAGTAGGTGGAGGAAGACTAGTACCCAACTAGTTGAACGCCCAGACGAAGCTACCCTTATGGAGAAGTTCGTGGACAACGTAAAACCCATCTATGCGAGTCATTTGAGGTACCAAAACATCAAGACTTTCAAAGATTTGACCGTACTAGGAACGAGGATCGA
The DNA here is from genome assembly GCF_048544455.1 of Silene latifolia. Lineage (NCBI taxonomy): Eukaryota > Viridiplantae > Streptophyta > Magnoliopsida > Caryophyllales > Caryophyllaceae > Silene > Silene latifolia. The sequence continues at coordinate 43,644,746 of NC_133536.1, forward strand.
AGATGACATCCGTAAAGGGCTCTTGTCCAAAACAGTAGGTCGAGGATATCAAGGCTTAACAAGTCGTTCTTACGGCTCCACTAGCAAGACCGATGAAGTTAACCTCCTCGAGACATCCAAGAAGAGTACCCCACCGAGGAAATTTATAAATTTTGGGGACACTTACTCCAATGCTCTAAAAAGGTTGATGAAACAAGGCAAACTCCAATCCATAGGCCCTACGCCTGAACCAGAAAAGAAATCCAAGTTCTGGGACGAGAATTCATACTGCGAATATCATAGGGGTAAGGGACATGACACAAAAAAATGCTACAAATTGAAAAATGTGCTTCAAGACATGATTGAGGATGGTCGACTACCAATATTGCCGGGAGGTAAGCCCAACAACACTAAGAATCCTCTTGGAATTCTAGTGATCACAAGTGAAGAATCTACCTTAGATTGTTCACACCTCATTTCTCCAGTCGAAGATGAGATCCACGCGATCGAGAATGAAGGGTTCTACTCTACCATTTCCCCTACCATTACCGACTTCATCGCATGGGCAAGGAATGTGGATAGGCAAGTTTCGGAATTGGAAAATGTGGTGACAACTTTACATGACCCCAATGCAACACCTAAAGAACATGTGCCACTAACTTTCTCCCAAAATGCTACTATGCAAGAAGTAGTCGCCGTGGTTGATAAACTAATCGACCAAGTTACACAATTAGAGGACGAGATCATGAGAATGAGGGAACTAGCTACGGTTAATGGAGTATGGGCCGATGATGATGAAGACGAGTATCTTATTGAACACTTCCTAGTCAAGGAAATAGTCCAAAATGGTAAAGACCAAGATGTAGACCACCTAACTCGTTCGGGGCGTCCATATCAAAGTACTACTCAAAATGGTCCAACCAACGTTATCACACCAAATGATAATGAAGAGGACTCTACTGATCATTTGCTCAAGCAATTACAGAAGACAAAAGCTGATCTTTCAGTCTGGCAACTAGTAGCAAGCTCATTCCCACATCGCCAAGCTTTACTGCAAGCTTTGGCCAAACTAAACGTAGCACATAACTCCACACCCGACGATGTAGTCAACTTGGTCTTCCAAGAATCACCGAAGCTAAGTAATCCTATTACTTTCTCAGATGAAGATTTGCCACCCTTTGGCGCTAGTCACAACTTGGCTCTTTACATCACTGTCATTTGCTTAAAGAAGAACGTGCCAATGACCTTAGTGGATGATGGCTCCGCGGTCAACGTCATACCCTTGAAAACGGCATACAAACTAGGCATGAAAGAGTCGGATTGGACCCCTACCAATCAAGGTGTTCGCGCATATGATGGTACACGACAAAAGGTAGTAGGACACGTTAACTTAACCGTAGCCACAGGACCAATTAAGCGAAAGGTTAACTTCCAAATAGTGGACATTGAAGCTTCCTTCAATATACTTCTGGGAAGACCTTGGATTCACGCTTCCAAAGCGGTAACATCCACCTTTCACCAAAAGATCAAAATCCCAGAAAATGGCAAAGTGGTGACGATCACTTTGTCGCCCATCAAAGCAATAATCGAAAAGAAGTCAAATAATCAAGTCCTTGCGGATCCAGTATATGAACTTGGGGGCTTTCAAAGCATAAGTGTCATAGAAAGTGAGTTGGCACCCCTATACTACGATCCCTACTCCAACTTGGTGGTCAACCACATACTCAAATCTCAGGGATACTTCCTAGGAATGCCTTTGAACCCTACCCGAAGAAACACATTCGCACCCTACAAGGAAGGCAACTCAAAAAGAACACCGCTTGGACTAGGATACAAACCCACTAAAGAGGAAGTTCTCGAGATGCTCGCTCAAGTTCAAAGCCGTAAGCACGTAGGAGTCCAAATGCGACCATATCTCCCTACCCTAAATGGATACTTTGTTAGGGAAGGAAGTCAAGAACTCTTTCACGGATTTCCTGAACCTTGGCACTACCTCGGAAGGAAGCTAGCCGGAATCGAGATCTTTCACGATTGCTACTTCATCCCTCTAGAACCGGTTCCTACCGTCAAAGCTCATCAAGCACCTTGCTTAGACGAACAAGCTGTTAGTCTACTATTTGGAGAAGATCGATTTGTTAGAGCCGCGCAGGATGAGATCATTACCATGATACTTCAAGACGATCACTTCAACCCTACCGCGTTAATCACATAAACAAACGCGAACCAGCAGAAAGGATGGAGAAAATCAATCAAGTGGACCAACAATCAAGGAAGACTCTTCAAGCTGTTAGAGTAGTGTCCTCCACAATGAGTGCGTTTACATATTAAATCTCGTATAAGGAATATCAGGGATTTATTTATTTATTTGTCAGCTGGTCATCGTTAATCGGTAATGATTGGCTGACTAGAGTTTGACATTACTGTCGTGTGACGACGATGATCAGCTGATCCCTTTAGGTCACACCTATAGGATGATGCCCAAATGGAAAAAAACTAATTATTTGTATGAGATACAAATTAATTAAATCCTTGTATTAATTGACTTTTAACAAGTCATGTGAATATATTATTTGATGACGAGTTACGGACTCGGGCCAAGGGGATTTATTATTTAATTATTTGATAATTAATTAATAAATTTATTAATTAATAGTTAATTAATACGAGTTGTGTATATAAGTTTTGAGGTAAAGGTTATTAGCTATTTAATTTACAAGAGGTTGTAAAATTAGCTAAATGGGATAATATTAACACATTGTATGTTGATCAAATGGTCTTATGATTACTTAATGGTTAAGTAGTCATTGGTAGTTAATTGGTATTATTTAAGTGTTAAATAATTAAATTAATATTTAATTATGTAAGATAATTAAATATAGGACTTATAAGCATTTGTGGGACAAATGTCCAAAATTGGAATGGACTAAATAAATCCACTAGTGCCGTTTTTTTTCATGTGATTATAGTCATCACATGGTTAGACAAAATCCACTAGTTTTTGTCCTCCAATTGTTTACATTTGATGTAGTCTATAAATAGTCTCATATACACACATCAAAGGAGAATTTTTAAGACAAAAAATTCTTCATGAACAATCACTTGGTCGGTTGGAATAAGAAAGGAAAAAGAGGCTAAAATCTTCATCCTTTTCATCATATATCTTGATCAAAAGGTTGATCAAATCATCATCAAACTAATTCACATATAATAATATACATGATATAATATTATTAGTGTAATAATATTACATAATACAAGGTTACTACTAAAAATTACCTAGTTAGTATTTTAGTAGTTATTTGGGTTAATCTTGGGTGTTAATCTAAGGAGGTACTCTACTTTGGGTACTATAGTTTGGAGGATCTTCCTTAACATTTTATAGCTCAAGAACTACAAAGGTAGGAGACCTTTGTAGTGCCCATATTTTTGCCTTATAACAATGTAAGGAATTTTTGTCTTAAGATGGTTTTAGACCATCTCTTTTATACATTCTTTTGCATGCATGTAGATTTAGACCATTTTTAATTAACTTGTAATTTTAATATCATAATATGAGTATTAATATGGTCTAAATGACTAACAAGTGGTATCAGAGCATTGTTAAATACATGCATGTTGTCTTAAGACGATTTTAGCAATTTATGAGATAAATTAATAAAATTGATATTATGTTACTAAAATTCGTTTTATCACATAATATAGTCTTGCATGTAAATAATATGGTCTTAGGATGATATGGGACGAAAATTTGATTTTTGTTAAATTTTTCCACATTTTATAACTTAAATTGGCATAAAATTGAGTAAAAATGCATTAAAATTAATTAAGAGTTAATTAAATTGTGTTGCATGTTAATTTTATGCATGTTTATTTAGAAATAACCACATGAATGTTCTATTTATGAGATAAGTAGATACTATAAATTAATGTGATTAATTTAGGTTGTTTATTAATTTTTATTTGATAAAAATGGGTAAATAATGGTTATTTTGTAAATAAATATTGATTTAATTTTAGGGCTCGAAATTTCTGAATTTTTAGCTCCTGGAAATTGTTCCAAAATGTATAAAATTTTATTTTAAGTCATTTCAATTTTTATGGTTTGATTTAGAATTAAATCGTAAAAATTATCGCTTAACCGATTAAATTGTGAAATCTTTTTAAATAAATTTTAAAAACAAAAATTTTCACTTGCATGGAATTTTTGGTGTAAGACCAGAATGTTCATGGTTTTGAAATTTATTTTTCCAAGAATTTTTATATTAAATGAATTTTTTGTATGATAATTGTGAATTATTATATCATTTTTTGTCACAATTGTATTTTAATTCCCATATAAATTCAAGATAATTGTTGAGAATAATTATTTTGATATTAGACCAGATTAATATGATGAGTAAGTCTTAAAATTGTTTCAAGAATTGATTATGAATTTTTATTGGTAAAAATTCCGTCAAGGCAAGCTCAAATGATCATTGTTGGTAAGTTAGACGATTTGGCATGTCATTTTCCATAATGCATTTTATTATTCATTTAGATGAATGGTTTTTAGAATTATAATTATGTAATTTTTCCTAATATGGCCATAGGTAGAATTTGGTATTTCCCGAAATGTAAGGGAATATCGACTTGTTTTGTAATTAATTGCGATTTCGTATCGCCTAATTTGTAATTAATTAATAGTTTTTATTTTAATTTTATTACAAATTGTATAATAGGTTATTGTTATGTAATTTAATTATTAGTAATTAGATGAAGCATCTAAAGACGGAGTTTTCATGAAGACGGTGTTTTCGGAAAGGCGTTCCGAAATCCTAAAGAAGGAGGCTTATTTATGAAGACTCAAGGGACCAAGGAGTTTGTTTCCGAAGTGTAATAATTTTAGTTAATTAGATTAACTTGGTGGCCATATTAGGACTTGTTTGTTTTAATTCTTTTATGCATTCATGCCAAATCGTCACTACATGTTTTATTTTTTTGTTATCGATGTAATTGTCTAGCATTCACCAATTTAGTTCACTTAAAAGTGATAGACAATTAAATTGACAGGATCTCTCACATTTGTTTAAAATTGAGATTAAGCCTTACCAAATAATAGCACCTATGAATCCCTTCTTCATTAGAGGTAGGTTCGGATCACCGAGGTACACTTTTTTTACGTTGGGTAAGTAGGGTAATAAAAGTTATTACGCGTGAAAATTGGTTGGACTCAACGGGATAAATATGGGTTGAATCGGTCCACCGTGCCCATATTTATTCTGGGGCTAAAAGATAGATTTTAAGAAAATCCGTCAACCAAGAGTTCTAGTAGTAGAATCAGTCAAAGTTGTTGACTCACCAAATTTATATAAATATGGGTTGAATCGGTCCACCGTGCCCGTGTTTATATAAAATTGGATCTTGGAATCATTTATATAATTCAGTGGGAGATCATTATATAAATGGGAACTTGTTAAATAGTTTCACAAGTTAAATATTTCTAGACGATAAATATTAATCTTTCCTTTATTTCCTTTGTAGTAATCACGATGGCTTCTACTAGTGAAACCGCCACCATAGCTAGAGATTCATGGCTACGTTCTTTTATGGACAAATATGTATTAAAAGCCGACGGTAGTAATTTTAAAGATTGGGAAGAACAACTTCGATTAGGCGCCGCAGTGATGGCAAATTACGCTACCTTGTCGATCCCTCTCCCCCTTCGCCTAGTACTAGGGCCACTGCCGATGTAAGGGAGGCTTTTTCAAATTATCAAAAGGAATCCGCTGCAATAAAAAATGTTTTGATTTTTTCAATGGATCCTGCTTTACAAAGGCAATGTGTCAAGTTTCGTTATGCACATGAAGTATTCTCGAGGCTTTCAACTATGTTTTCTCAAGCCCCGAGAATAATTCAGTATGACACCGCTGTTCGTTTCTTTGAGGCTAACCTCAAAGATGGTCAACCTGTAAGTTCACACGTACTTAAAATGATTGAGTACGTGGAAACTTTAGAGGGGTTGGGATGCAAGATCCCCGATGAACTTGTGGTGGACCGAGTGCTCCACTCTCTCTCGCACGTCAAGGGATTTACCCAATTTAGGGTAAATTACAATATGACGAACATGAAAAAGAGTTTACATGAGCTCCATTCTATGCTTGTGCAAGCAGAGAAGGACATGGGATTGAGTGGGAGTACAAGGAAAGATGTGCTTGCGATTAACGTGAAGGGGAAGAAGCAGTTTAAGAGGAACGCAGGTAAGAAGCCCGTTCAGGTGGAGGGCAAAGGTAAAGCAATTGTGAATTGCTCTACCAAGCCTAAATCCATAAAGGGTAATCCTCTTAAAGATACTTGTAATTATTGTAATAACAAGGGACATTGGAGACGTAATTGTACAAAGTACCTGGATGACATAAAAGCTGGCATTGTGAAGCCGACATGTAATTTCTCAACTGAATCTTTTATGATAGACATAAATTATGCTTCAAATACAACTTGGGTATTAGATACTGGTTGTGGTTCTCACTTGTGCAATCATTTGCAGGGCCTAAAAAGCATAAGAAAGCTAAACAAAGGTGATGTCGATCTCCGAATGGGAAACGGGTCTAAAGTAGCTGCCGTCTCAGTAGGAACTTATGTACTTAGTTTAGCTTCGGGTTTGGAGTTGCATCTTAATAATTTTTATTTTGTACCAACGCTATCTAGGAATATAATATCCGTATCTGTGTTAGACACAGAAGGGTTTTCTTTTGTAATTAAAGACAAGTGTTGTACTTTTTCCCTTAATGGGATTGTATATAGTCAAGCTATTTCAATCAATGGTATTTATATTCTAGATACTTGCAACGATGTTTATCATTTAGATAATAAAAGACTCAAAACAGGTGATCTTGATCTATCTTATTTATGGCATTGTCGATTAGGACACATCAACGAGAAGCGCATTAAAAGACTAGTGTCGACTGGTGTAATTAAACCTTTTGATTTCGAATCATTTGGTACATGCGAATCTTGTCTTCTTGGCAAGATGACTCGTTCACCTTTTCTAGGAAAAGGATCTCGAGCTAGTGAGTTATTGGGTTTAATACACACCGATGTGTGTGGCCCAATGACAGTCACTGCTAGAGGTAATTATGACTATTTCAGTACTTTTACCGATGACATGAGTAGATATGGGTATATCTACTTAATGAGGTATAAAAGTGAAGCTTTTGATAAGTTCAAAGAGTTTCAGAATGAAGTAGAAAACCAATTAAATAAGAAAATTAAAGCATTATGATCAGATCGTGGTGGGGAATACTTAAGCAATGAATTTAAAGATCACCTTATAAACTTCGGTATCGTATCTCAGTTAACTCCTCCTGGCACACCACAATTAAATGGTGTGGCTGAAAGGAGGAATCGAACTTTATTAGATATGGTTCGATCGATGATGAGTCAAACATAATTACCTAATTCATTCTGGGGTTTTGCCATTTTATCTGCTGTACAATCACTTAATAAAAGTCCCACTAAAGCAACTGACAAAACTCCATATGAGATATGGAAAGGGAAATTCCTGAATCTGCGATACATGAAAGTATGGGGTTGTGATGCTTATGTCAAGAGTAAATCTGACGATAAGCTTGCACCTCGTTCTGAAAAGTGTATTTTTGTAGGCTACCCTAAGGAAACTTGTGGATATTACTTCTACAATAGTAACGAGAACAAAGTGTTTGTGGCTCGTGAAGTCGTCTTTTCTAGAAAAAGAGTTTATTTCTAGAAGACAGAGTGGGAGGAAATTTGAACTTGATGAAGTTCAAGAGCCACAAACCGATCGACACTGCAGAAGATGTTCCTTCTACGTCTGAATCGATTATTGTTCCTTCTGAACCTAGGAGGTCAGAAAGGGTTAGTCGCCAGCCTGATAGATACCTTGGTATTATCGAGGAAGATGGTGACTATGAGGTTTTACTTTTAGAAAGTGATGAACCCAAGACCTATAAAGCGGCTATTATGAGTTCTGACTCTAAGCTATGGCTCGAGGCCATGCAATCCGAAATGGATTCCATGTACGATAATCGGTATGGGACTGGTTGACTTACCTAAAGATGTTCGACCTCTTAAGTGTAAGTGGATATTCAAGATTAAAATCGGCATGGATGGACATAAAGATGTCTACAAAGCTAGATTGGTTGCAAAAGGTTTCACTCAGGTTCATGGTTTACACTATGATGAAACTTTTGCACCAGTTTCTATGCTTAGATCTGTTCGGATAATGTTAGCGATTGTTGCATTTCATGATTATGAGATATGGCAAATGGATGTCAAAACCGCTTTCCGAACGGGTTTTACGGAAGAGGAAGTGTTCATGACACAACCTGAGGGTTTTGTGGATCCTAAGAATCCTAACAAAGTATGCAAACTTAAGAGATCCATTTATGGTCTTAAGCAAGCGTCAAGGAGTTGGAATCATCGTTTTGATCATGTTATTAAACAGAATGGTTTTTCTCGAAGTGTTGAGGAACCATGTTTATACATGAAGTTTAGTGGGAGTAAAGTTGTTTTCTTACTTCTTTATGTGGACGACATATTACTCATTGGGAATGATGTTGATATGCTTGCTTCTGTTAAGAAGTGGTTGGGAGATCACTTCCAAATGAAAGATTTGGGAGAAGCTCAGCGCATCTTGGGTATCCGGATCTATAGGGATAGACCCAAAAGGATATTAGCATTGAGTCAAGAAGCATATATCGATAAGATTCTTGACCGATTTAATATGAAAAACTCCAAGAGAGGTTTTCTACCTATGGGCAGTGGGATCACTTTGAGTAAGTCACAGTGTCCTACTGAGCCTAAGGATATTGAACGCATGAAATCGATTCCTTATGCTTCCGCTGTTGGATCGATCATGTATGCTATGATGTGTTCTCGTCCTGACGTCTCGTATGCTTTGAGTATGACAAGTCGTTTTCAGAAAACTCCAGGTGAGAGTCACTGGATAGCCGTCAAGAATATTCTAAAGTACTTGAGAAGGACTAAAGATTCATTCTTAGTGTTTGGAGGAGAATCTGAATTACGTATAAGAGGTTATACGGATGCCAGTTTCCAAACCGATAGGGATGATTTGAAATCCCAGGCTGGTTTTGTCTTTTTATTGAACGAAGGGGCGGTTTTCTGGAGAAGTTTCAAAGAGTCTGTGACTGCTGATTCTACAACGGAAGCTGAGTACATTGCAGCCTTTGAAGCTGCAAAAGAAGTTGTTTGGATTAGGCAATTTTTAGAGGGACTGAAAGTAGTTCCAACCGCCGAGGATCCTATCACTTTGTATTGTGATAACAGTGGGGCTATTTTTCAAGCAAAATAGCCCAAGTCTAGTAAAAAGTTTAGACATGTACTTAGGAAATTTCATGTAATTAGAGATTTAATTGAAAGGAAAGAAATTACAGTTTGTAAGGTTGGGACAGCTGACAACATCGCTGATCCTTTAACTAAGTTATTGTCTCAAGCTAAACATGATAGTCATGAAGTTTCGATGGGGTTGAGACGAATGCCAGAACTGTTGTAAATTATTTGATATGTAATAATCAAATATTGTATTTATTATTTCATATGTGATAAGTTACATTTATCGTTATATTCAATTTTATGTCTGAATTTATATACTTTGTTTTCTCCAAATAGGTTGTAAAGACAATGTCGAACCTTATTAAGTGAACTGGATTAACATTGTATTTTGTCCCTAGTTACTTAATGAGGTGACGTCTCGGAGTGACTAGATTATAAGGCGATAGATGACAGGTTCGACTGTCATATGGTCATAGTGATGACTGGTCGATTACATAGGCATATTGTGAGACAATTTGTCGGACAGTGACCGTTTATAGAGTTCTTTTGTTGCTAGGTCGTGGCGAGGACTTCTATTTATTCCTTCGAGTCAATTCTTTAGACTGGTGACTATTTGTCTGAGTTGGTACGGTTTTCCGGTGGCTTTGGTTTTTGTTCTAGGTCGCACCGTAAAAGGAGGCCGATGAGCATTTATCTTGGGTCATTGTGATCTCAGATCGAATGAAGAAAATAGGTCAACGGGATTGTCCTTTTAAGTCATAATTTATCTCAAGGCCACTCGAGGAGTGATGATCGTGAATGCGTGGCCACGCTCGGATGAGATCTATAGTAGATTATCCGGTCGGGCGGTCATTCTCCGATCGAGGAAACCACTTTATGATATGATCACGTGCAAGAACGACCTGAAAGACATCTTGCATTGAGTGGGAGATATTATTGGACAAGAGAATTGGTAACGCACACTTGTGTCAGACAAGTGGGAGATTGTTGTAGTAGTGTCCTCCACAATGAGTGCGTTTACATATTAAATCTCGTATAAGGAATATCAGGGATTTATTTATTTATTTGTCAGCTGGTCATCGTTAATCGGTAATGATTGGCTGACTAGAGTTTGACATTACTGTCGTGTGACGACGATGATCAGCTGATCCCTTTAGGTCACACCTATGGGATGATGCCCAAATGGAAAAAAACTAATTATTTGTATGAGATACCAATTAATTAAATCCTTGTATTAATTGACTTTTAACAAGTCATGTGAATATATTATTTGATGACGAGTTACGGACTCGGGCCAAGGGGATTTATTATTTAATTATTTGATAATTAATTAATAAATTTATTAATTAATAGTTAATTAATACGAGTTGTGTATATAAGTTTTGAGGTAAAGGTTATTAGCTATTTAATTTACAAGAGGTTGTAAAATTAGCTAAATGGGATAATATTAACACATTGTATGTTGATCAAATGGTCTTATGATTACTTAATGGTTAAGTAGTCATTGGTAGTTAATTGGTATTATTTAAGTGTTAAATAATTAAATTAATATTTAATTATGTAAGATAATTAAATATAGGACTTATAAGCATTTGTGGGACAAATGTCCAAAATTGGAATGGACTAAATAAATCCACTAGTGCCGTTTTTTTTCATGTGATTATAGTCATCACATGGTTAGACAACATCCACTAGTTTTTGTCCTCCAATTGTTTACATTTGATGTAGTCTATAAATAGTCTCATATACACACATCAAAGGAGAATTTTTAAGACAAAAAATTCTTCATGAACAATCACTTGGTCGGTTGGAATAAGAAAGGAAAAAGAGGCTAAAATCTTCATCCTTTTCATCATATATCTTGATCAAAAGGTTGATCAAATCATCATCAAACTAATTCACATATAATAATATACATGATATAATATTATTAGTGTAATAATATTACATAATACAAGGTTACTACTAAAAATTACCTAGTTAGTATTTTAGTAGTTATTTGGGTTAATCTTGGGTGTTAATCTAAGGAGGTACTCTACTTTGGGTACTATAGTTTGGAGGATCTTCCTTAACATTTTATAGCTCAAGAACTACAAAGGTAGGAGACCTTTGTAGTGCCCATATTTTTGCCTTATAACAATGTAAGGAATTTTTGTCTTAAGATGGTTTTAGACCATCTCTTTTATACATTCTTTTGCATGCATGTAGATTTAGACCATTTTTAATTAACTTGTAATTTTAATATCATAATATGAGTATTAATATGGTCTAAATGACTAACACAAGCTCACCATTGGAGAAGGAGAGATGTTCAAAGAAGAACCAGAAGACGATGAATTCGAGTCAGAGTCAGAGTCGGAGCCTAGAAAAGTCACTAGGGAGTCTCCTCCTATCGTCATTCCCACTCTCCTTGTTTCTCCTAGCTTAGCCTCAAGTAGTAATGGTAGTTCGGGAAATGTCCCAACAACTGTCCCTTTACCGCCGCTGACAACAGATCAAATGGCTTCTTTGTTTCAACTTTTCTCAAACTTTAATATGAATAAATCAGGTTCTGCTTACTCTTTGTGTTATCTTGAATACAATTCTGTTTACGATGATACTGAGGATGACCCAGACCCAGACTCAATTGAGATGCCTCCCTACATAGCCAAGGAAATACTACAAGAGGGGGAAGGGGGACCAGTAATACAGAACACCGAACCCATCAATGTAGGAACTGAACTAGAACCCCAAGAACTTAGGATAGGGACTACCTTGAGCCCTACCGAGAGGGCCAGTTTCATAGACCTCCTACATGAGTTCAAAGACATTTTCGCTTGGTCCTACAAAGACATGCCAGGGATCGACAGGGATATCGCCGAACATAGAATCCCAATTAAGCCAAGTTTCAAGCCCGTGAAACAGAAGCTTCGTCGAATGAGGACAGAATGGGCTCTCAAGATTAAGTAAGAGGTCGATAAGCAATTCAAAGTCGGGTTCATCAAAGTTTCCGAGTACTCTGACTAGGTAGCCAACATAGTATCCGTACCCAAAAAAGATGGGAGAATCCGTGTTTGTGTTGATTTTAGAGACTTAAACAAAGCAAGTCCTAAAGATGACTTTCCTCTACCACATATCGACATATTGGTGGACAATACCGCAGATCACGCGTTACTATCCTTCGTGGATGGGTACGCGGGTTACAACCAAATTAAGATGGCCATAGAAGACATGCATAAGACCGCCTTTGTCACTCAATGGGGAACCTATTGCTATACGGTCATGCTGTTTGGGTTAATCAACGCTGGAGCTACATATCAACGCACCGCAACTACACTCTTACATGACATGATGCATAAAGAAGTTGAGGTATACATAGACGACATGATTGTCAAGTCCAAGGATAGAGAGGGGCATATTGCGAACCTTCACAAATTCTTCTCAAGGCTACGAAAGTACAACATGAGGCTCAATCCTCAGAAGTGCGCATTCGGAGTAACATCTGGCAAACTCCTGGGATAAGTCGTTCGCCAACGAGGTATAGAAATAGACCCTTCCAAGATCAAAGCTTTGATCGAAATGCCACAACCCCAAACGGAAAAAGAAGTCAGAGGATTTCTGGGCAAAGTGCAATATATAAGTCGATTCATATCGAAACTCACCATGATCTGTGAACCTATCTTCAAAAAGCTCAAGAAAACAGATCTTACCATGTGGGATGATGACTGTCAAAAGGCATTCGACCGAATCAAGGAGATATTAGCTAAACCACCAGTGCTCATGCCACCTCAACGAGATCAACCTCTTAATTTATATCTCACAGTAACCGAAACAGCCGTGGGCGCCATGCTAGCTCAAACCGTAGGAAAGGAAGAAAGGACTATCTACTACCTTAGTAAGAAGTTCCTACAGTACGAGTGCAAATATTCACAACTCGAAAAGACATGCCTCGCTCTTGTGTGGGCAACGAAGAAGCTACGTCATTACATGCTTAGCTACTCCGTCAAAATATACTCCAAAATGGACCCTGTCAAATACCTCTTCGAGAAACTCGTCCTCAACGGACGCCTAGCAAGATGGACCTTGATGCTCTCAGAGTTCGATCTCAAATACGTACCTCTGAAAGTTATAAAAGGGCGCGCCGTTGCCGAATTCTTTGCAGAAAATCCCATCAATGATGCACAAACAATAGATACTTGGTCATTTCCAGACGAGGATATACTCCAAACCGATGTTGACTCCTGGGACCTCTACTTTGATGGAGCATCAAACTTAAGAGGATTTGGAATAGGAGTGTTTCTCATTTCTCCTGAAGGCGAGCATACATCGATCTCTGTCAAACTCGACTTCGAGGTGACAAATAATGCTGCAGAATACGAAGCTTGTCTCATTGGACTACAAGCGACAGTAAGCTTAGGCATTAAAAACCTCCGAGTGCATGGGGATTCGTCCCTGATCATCAATCAAATTACAGGATCTTGGAAAATCCGAAGCGAAATCCTAGCACCTTCTCAAGCCAGAATAGACCAGGTTGCCCAATTCTTTGATCACATGACCTATCTACACCTACCTCGGGAAGAAAATCAATTTGCAGATGCTCTTGTAAAACTTGCATCTTTGATTAATATGCCAGATAAAATGGTGAAAATGCCTTTATGTATCGAACGACGATCAGAGCCAGCTTATGTCCACCAAATAACCAATGAAGAGGAAATCACAGAGGAACCTTGGTTCCAAGCAATCTTAAACTTCAAGCTTAACGGTACCTGTCCACCGGATATGGACAAAAGGGGACAGCGTGCTATACGCCTACTAGCTTCCCAATACGTTCTCATGCAAGGAGAGTTATATATATACAAAAGAACACCTCTTGGTGTAATCCTACGTTGCCTTGATCATTCACAAGCGCGGAAAGTGATGGAAAAAGTCCATGATGGAGAATGCGGTCCTCACATGAGTGGGCCCATGATGGCAAAGAAAATCACACGTTTGGGGTACTATTGGACCACAATGGAATCCGATTGCATCAAATACGTAAGACATTGCCACAACTGCCAAATTTTCGGGAACGTACAGCATGTCCCTCCTTCATTGCTCTATACGATGACATCTCCTTGGCCATTTTCTGCCTGAGGAATCGATATAATCGGGAAGATAACTCCAGCCGGAACAGGAGGTCACTGTTTCATCCTAGTGGCAATTGACTATTTCACCAAATGGGTAGAAGCGGCTTCCCACACTAGTCTCACGGCTAAAAACGTAGCAAAGTTCATACAAAACAACATCATCTGTCGATACGGTTGCCCACATGAGATCATTAGTGATAATGGATCACATTTCCAAGCTGAGACTGAGCAATTTCTAGCCAAGTACAAAATTAGGCATCACCACTCTTCGCTATATAGACCACAAACTAATGGCGCGATAGAGGCGGCAAACAAGAACGTTGTCACAATTCTCAAGAAAATGATTGACAACTATCGAGATTGGCCAAGCAAGATACCCTTTGCTTTGTGGGGATATCGTACATCTTTCAGGACGCCCGCTGGGGCCACCCCTTTCTATTTGACCTACGGCATGGAAGCTGTACATCCAGTCGAGTTAGAAATAACATCCTTGCGTATCTTACTCGAAAGTCAAATCCCGGAAGCCGATTGGAAGAGGGATAGATATGAAGAACTCATCCTCCTGGATCAACGTAGGCTACGCGCATTACATAATGTCCAAACATATCAAGCACGTATCAAACGAGCCTTCAATAAAAGGGTCAAGCCAAGGAACATCAAGGAAGGAGACTTAGTACTCAAGTCAATTAGAGCTCTTTTACCTGTCGATCCACGAGGAAAATTCAAACCTAATTGGGCCAGGCCACTTCTAGTCAAGTCCATACTTCCAGGGGTGCGGTTAGAATCACAGACCTAGATGGGAATGAATTTGCCAACCCAACGAACCTTGACCAACTAAAGCAGTATTATGCCTAGAATAGGAACAAAAACGCGCCTCGCGTAACCTCACGTGTCGCTCTTGTGGCACTAAATAAACGGCCCCTGACCAAGCTGAAATAAGCTAATGTCACCATGCTCTTGCATTTTGACAATTTGTCATCCTCATATCATCAAATAAACTAAATTGCACCTTAAGAGTAAGTAAAAAGCTCATGCTTATTTTTCTAAGTTCATTACAAGCTGTTGCTTAGAACAATTGTTCTTTTACATTTACTCGAACTACGCGCAAGGGTTTGATTTCATTTTTTAATGAATACGTAGGCAATCCTTCGCAGGATACAACCGATTAATTTTAAAATGTAAATAGAATGACATTTGCAGTTGCATTTGGAATTCGACAAGAATAATAAATAGAAAATCACAACGGTTTCATAACCAATTAACCTCCTTTATTTCATTCATTTTCTAATAATAATAATAGTACGCTACATAA
The DNA here is from genome assembly GCF_048544455.1 of Silene latifolia. Lineage (NCBI taxonomy): Eukaryota > Viridiplantae > Streptophyta > Magnoliopsida > Caryophyllales > Caryophyllaceae > Silene > Silene latifolia. The sequence goes on from NC_133536.1 coordinate 43,660,448, forward strand.
TAATAATGCTAAAAGATAAAAAAAAAATAAAGTAGGCTAGGATTCTAAAAACCCCACCTTCTTATTACAATAATAATAATAAAGACTTGGGCTATTCCTCCATTTTCCCTTTGCCCTTATCATTTTTGTCATATTTCTTGTCACGGCCTCGAGCCGGACGCTCTTGCGCCACCTCGGACCTAATCACCAACGGTCTTTCTCGAGGTCTAGCCTTCCCATTCTTGTCAATCACTTTGTCCACGGCAGGAGAGGTCTTCGGTTTCTTCGAAGGATGAACAACTCGAAACCCAGCTTCTTCCTCTCCCTCATTCAGATGCTTCTCTTTCTCCTTTTCCACCTCGCGCACCTTGTAGTCAACAGGCTCGCGCTTCCTCAATCTCTCACGCTCCTCCGGAGTAGTAGCTTTCCTCCACCGCATATAGGAGTCCGACACCCATAAGGCACTAACAGAAGAGTTCAAGAACCATACGTTTCTTTGAGCCCATTTAATGGCCCACTCCCTTCGACTCTCAGTAGTAAGCGCCATGACAGTCTGCGGTACAGTGTCAAGCTTCGAGATTGTCTACTTCAGTCCAACCTGTCTCATCAACCTCTCCGGGAAGATGCATACCATGAATTTCAAGCCAGGAATGCGCACAGATCGGGTAGGATCCAAGGAAGATACTCCAGTGACAGATTTGAGATGCCACCATAGTTCGATCCATCTAATCATGGGACCATCATTACTCTTCAATTTGTTTTCCCAATAATTGCAGACTCGAGTGAAGTCCACCATGTAGAGCCTAGTCCTCAAAGAAATTGAGCGAGCATGATAGGCAGGAACATTAACTGGGGGGCTCGATCAATCGAAGACGCTCCATAAGCCAAACCTACCAAAAAGCAGGTATTAAAGAAAAAAACGACGAAAAAAGAAAAAAAAAAAAAAAAAAAAAGAAGCAAACGAAAAAAAAAAGAAAAAGAAGAGAAGAAATTCTTTACCTGCAAAATAATGGGACTTCCCAAATAAGGTAGGTCACGATTGGCTTTCCTGTTATCCAAACCCAATAGGATATCTCCTAAACATAAACAAGTTGGGTTCCTGCGCAGTTCCATTTGCTCAACTAGGCCCAGGAAACGGGGATCACCTCTCAAATCCTCATCAACGTGCCCTTGAAGGACATATAAATGTAACAAGCAAAATCCGAATGCCCTTCGCCTAGCAACAAAAGAGATGGTGGGGTCGGCCTTGTTAATGAATCGGTCAATAAAGTCCAACATTTGCACTCCTTTCGAGGTCACTAGACGGTCCACCACAATTCTTGTCAACCCAAGCAAGTCTCTAAATTTGTTCTTATACCCTTGTGAAGTAGAAGAAATAGCGGGCAAGTGTTGTGGGTCCCACCCACCAATCGCAGCAATTTCTTCAGAAAATGGGCAAATGTCACCTCCAGGGAAGGTAAAAACGTGATAATTCGGGTCCCAATAATCAAGACAAGCATCTAGGAGTGGTTTGATCACCTTGATAGGCTTCAAACTCAACAACGATCCAAGATTATAGCCACCCCTGTCATACTTCTCCACACTAGAGAACTCATTGGTCCACTCTTTTAGACGAATTTCAAGAGTATTCATGATGAAGGATTGTTTTGAGAATTTTATGTAATAAGACGAAGGAAGAGACGGAAGAATTGTGTGAATAAAACCTCTATCGACGTTTCTATTTATACTAAAATCTGTTTCCTAAAATCCGCCAGGACGGATACACCGGGGAACAGGCGCAGCACCTGCTATGCCTCTTCAAAGAGACGCAGCTCCTGCCGCGCCTCTTCCTCAACAACGTTTCTGTGATTTTCCGCGTTGGATCTTTCCTAAATTCCTTAACGAATAATTTTTCTATTCAAACGGGATATTATTTTGGTAAATACGTCAAAGTTACCATATTTCGTGTTTCCTAATTTCGCAAACGCGCATCTCGAGACGATATCGACATTTTCGCCATTTTAGCACACCTGTACATTTCTTTTTGATTTTTTTTTTGGGGAATCATTTCACAAATTTAATTCAATTTATCTCTTTTAAACCTATACATTTTTGTATTTAATTTCATTATATCTTTTTTTAAACTTATACATTTCTTTTTTACTTTTTCTTTTCAGGGAATCATTTCACTCTCCATTTCAAACTTATACGTTTTTTTTTTAGGGGGTAACCCTCCCTACCGTCCGGTCATTTCCGACCAAATTTTTGCATTACATTTTTGCATTTTCGAGTCAAACCCTCTCTACCGTCCGGTCATTTCCGACCAAATTTTTTGCTGTTTTGCATTTTCAAGTCATTGTTTTGCGCTAATTTAGGCCATATGTATGCATACATGTTCTATGTGATTTCTATGTAAATTTCGGCAGCATGACGGCGTAAACCATCATCTACCAAACCTGTTCAAAGCTAACCTACAGGAACAAACAACGCAACCCAGCAGCAAAGGCAGTCATGCCGTCGTATATACAACCAAAAGAGGGATATGTACAACAAACTGGGGGATCGAGCCCCAAGCAAAATCCAAAATGTCCAAAATATAGGTCCTAAAATGTACAAATATGCAAGATACAGCCAAAAACAAACAACAACGAAAACTACTGTCGGGCGCCGCCTAACTCCGCAACTCTCGCCTCGAGAGCAGCAACCTCGGCGTCACGAACCTCGAGCTCCTCAAGAAACAAGTCGTGTCTCCCCGAGATCGGGCCGCTCTCGCTCCGGCTCGCGCTCCCTCTGCAAACAACAAATTGGCTCATGTCAATCATTTCAAGCAATCATAAGAAAATTAGAAAATTCAAAAATGAAGTAGACGAAAGGTTCATACCTGACGACCTCGACGGCAGTAGCTCGCAGCCGGTTGGCTACCCTCCATAACGCCACAAAGCGAGACGGCGCAACCTGCATTTTCAAACAAGAAGTTCTCAATAATTGGATAAGTTCAATTAAATGTGTTCTTACACAAAAAATCATACATATTAGAGGCTCACCCTTCGAATCAGATGCTGCCACTCGTCCAAGCCAGCATCCGTTACAGCCACGTCAAAGTCACGCAGCTCGGAGATCGTCGTCCTCCCGGTCGCGTCAGTGTACTCGAGGGTCTCGGGGTACTCTGGCGGCTCGATGCCCGCCGCCTCAACCTCCTGCGAAGACAAAGGATTGCCTTTAAATCGATGATCATTCATCATACTTTCGAAATGGTCATAAGGAGAGTAAATGCTCACCAAAACCGGCCAGTACGCTAACCTTCCGTAGAGGAACGCCGAGTAGTCCTCACCAAGAAGCAGAAGGGCGTCACCACCAACGCCAGCCAAGTCAGCCTCCCTCTCAGCCTCAGAAGGCTCCCTGAACATTGTCCTGGGAGGTTCGATGGGAACCGTCAAGACATCCTGAGAGCACTGACGAGCCAAGCGCTCGCCCAAATACCACACAGGACCCATCGGCGTCCTCAACAGCAACCGGCTCGAGCTCCTAGGTCGAAGGACCTCAGCCACGAAAGGAGGAGCGCCAGCGTACTCCGCCCAAGGTCTGAGCACCCACTGGGAAAAGACAAGCAAGAAATCATTCTTATGATCGGTTAAAATGGTAATAAAGGAGTAAAACGAATATAAGTGAGAAGCTCACGCTATCCAGCTGAAGAGTGTTCACGTCCCGCCGGTAGACACTATACCGAATGTTTTTTTCTTCTAATTTAATAATACGTGTAAAAATATTAATGAATATTTTTCTATAGTAATAAATTGTAAATTATTTCCCATTTCTAATAATTAATTATTTTCGATTTCTAATAGAAAACTTGTATTCCTATTTCTAATAGACAATTTTAAATAATTAGTTATTTTCTATTTCTAATAGGAAAATGTGTCGCGAAAAAAAAAGCCTCTTTTAGTTTATTTTCTATTTTAATAGGAAAGTGTGTCTCGAAAAAAAGCCTCTTTTAGTTATATATATTGATTGATTGATTTACCTAATGCGTCAGCAACGATTTTAGTAGTACAACGAGGCTCAAAAATGATCTTCAAAAATTGTGAGTCCTTTAATAATTCCCTCCAATACAAGATGATAGTAACGAAGTTTCCGAAACCGTTAGCTAGGCCGCCAGACCCCAAGACCGCGTTAATAGCGACTACCTTTTCGGCGAGTTTGTCAAATTTTTTTATATAATCAGTTAGCTTATCAATTCCTAATTTTAATTTATCTTATCAGTTAGATTCTCAAGTTTCGGCTTCCTTTTTTAAACTAATTTTATCAAAAAGAGCCTAAATATGTCATTGAGAAGATACTTAAACTACAACTCTACCACTATTACTATAACCCTAATTTAGGCCATATTTTTTTGGATTTAATTTCAATTCAGTTCAGCACTATTCAATTCAGTTGAGCTTCATTCAGTTCAATTCGGTTAATCTTTTCACATATTAAGATTCTGTTCTTTTGGACTTAATTTCAGCTCATTTAAGTTCAGTTCGGCTTTATTTAGTTCTATTCAATTTAAATTATCTCTTCATAAATTAACTCTCACTTCTAAAGTTCAGTTCAATTGAGCTCTATAAAATTTAGTTCACTTCAATTTAACTCTTTTCACCCCGAAAAGAAGAGGGTCTTAAATATGTTACCTTGAATTTATCTTGTCAGTTGATTGCTTGAAAATGGGCCTTAATATCCAACATCACAAAATGGCTCTAAACTTATGTCGTCATTAGTGTCAATATATAAGTGTGGTCATCGTTAGATCTAGCCATCATCAAACAACGATATACACTAAAAGTGCCCCATACGGCTTACAATAAAATTTCTCCAATCCAACTCAAAAATGGGAAGCCGTTCTCAAGGAAGCCATACACTCACGCTCTTATCCGAGTGTTTCGTGAAACCCCCGAACCTAGACAACAAAGAAGCACCTAAAAAGCTAACTTACTTGGGCGGAACTGATCTATTCATGTTAGCACTTGACACAATGCAAAAGGGTCTCCTTTTCGATACCAAATTACAACCCGATTTCCTAGCGAAACTCAAAAAATCGTTATACATCTCCCTCATTCACTTCTACCCTTTAGCTGGCCAACTCGGGATCCAAAAATTCGATAATGAGCAAACTTGTTGCTTCTACGTCGATTGTGAGGCGGGCCCCGGAGCCCGCCTCCTCCATGCGAGTGTAAACAACTCTGTTTCTGACATAGTCTCCTCAGTCGACGTTCACCCAATTGTGGAATTTTTCTTTGATCTAGGAGAAAAATCTATTAACTATGAAGGTCATACTAGACCGCTTTTGTCGGTTCAAGTAACGGAGCTCGTCGATGGATTTTTTATCGGGTTCACCATGAACCATTGTATTGCGGATGGTACTTCGTTATGGCATTTTATTTCTACATTGTCCGAGATTTTTTGTCAAGTCAAGGATAATGACAAAAATGAGTACCGTGAGGTGCACGAGGTTTCCATATCTAGGAAACCAATAATTGAAACATTATTTCCTAGTGGTGGGTACGGTCCAACATTCCGGTTGCCTTATCTCAAACCGGATGAGTTTGTAAACCGGTACAAATACGATCCAGGCCCATTAAGAGTACGGATATTTCACTTCTCGCCCAAGTCGATATCAATGCTCAAGTCCAAGGCAAACGAAGAATGTGGGCTTCAGAATAACATATCATCCTTTCAGGCCTTGTGTGCGTTTATGTGGCAATCCATCACACGGGCTAGAAATTTACGAACAGAAGACGAGACCCGATTGTCTATACCCATGAATGCTCGAACCCGATTCAACCCGCCTTTCCCGGACGAATATTTTCGTAATTCTATCACGGTGGCCAAAGGCGAGACTAAGGTGGGTGATCTAATGAGCAATAGTTTAGGTCACGCCGCGTTAATAGTTAATCAATGTATCAAAATGCAAGATGGAACATACTACCGCAAATTGGCGAAGTACTTTGAGGAGAACGCTTGTGTTGTCCCTCGCGGTTCAGCCTCTGCTAATGTAACCATAGGTGGTTCGCCAAGGTTTGATATGTATGGGCCGAAATTTGGGGTTGGTAAAGCGGTGGCTGTTTTAGCGGGCTATGCTAGTAAGGATGATGGAAAGGTGACGGCGAATCCAGGATGTGAAGGAAGTGGAAGTGTGGATTTGGAGGTTTGTCTTAGGCCTGAGAACATGAATGCTCTTGAGTTAGACGAAGAGTTTATGAGTTTTGTGTCAACAATTTAATTGACGGACCCAAACTATCTTGGGACAATCTGTGCTGTTTCGGTTTTTTGTTGTTTTTCTTCTTCTTCTTCTTCTTCTTCTTCTTGTTAGTCTATGAGTTGCTATATCTTCATTGTTCGTGTTGTAAGCCTGTGTTATCATTCCGGCTATCCAATTTACTGCTATGATTTGAATGTTATTGTGTTGAAAATAAACATAATGAGACTCAAACCAAAGACCACGAACATACATGAAACTGACAAAACAAGGAGTCGTTTAATTTGGTTACATACGAGAACTTACAATGCAATCAACTCTCAAACAATCAGAAGTTATGCATATTAAACTAGTGCCACAAAACTCATAAAATCTTCGTCTAATTCAAGAGCCATCATTGTTTGAGGTACAAGAAAAACTTCTAAATCTACGCTTCCACCGCCTTCACGTCCTGGGCTCGCAGTAACTTTCCCATCTTCCTTATTACAATATCCAGCTAACATTGCCTCCGCTTTACCAAGCCCAAATTCAGGCCCGTACGTGTCAAACCTGGCCGACCCACCTATTAATACCAAGTTCGGACAATAAAATGGAGAGGCCGTCCCCATATCAGGTGGACCCTCACATAGGCACTTGACAAGCATTTCATAGAATTCACGAAGGTTTTTGTTAAGAGACAATGAGAGGGAAGTTGTGTGTATTATTGAGTCGGAATCATGTTTAAATAGATTACAATGTGGGCTATATGGGGCCGAACATAAGACTATCAATAATAACATCGTATAATCCTTAACACCCCCCTTAAGCTGGAGCATGGAGATCAAGAAAGCCCAACTTGGAGAGAAGATAAGAAAACTGCTGCACTCCCAAAGCTTTGGTGAACATATCAGCGAGTTGCTCATTCGTCGATACATGAAACGGAGAAATCATACCCTCGGTAATCGCATCACGGACAAAATGGCAGTCAATCTCAATATGCTTCGTCCTTTCGTAAAAAACCGGATTTTGAGCAAGATGAATTGCAGATTGACTGTCACAAAATAGCTTCATAGGCAAAGGAAAGGGGACCTCCAAACAAGATAACAAACCTTTCAACCATTTCAAATCACAAACAACCGCTGCCATGGACCGATATTCTGCCTCGGCCGAAGATAACGAGACGGTTGATTCTTTCTTCGTCTTCCAGGAGATAGGGGAGCCCCCAAGAGAAACGAACCATCTGGTGGGGGAATTGCGGGACAAAGGGCATCCTGCATAATCGGAATCACACCACCCGGAGATAGAAAAATCACTATCAGAACGCAACAAGATACCTTGGCCTGGGCTACCCTTCAAGTACCGTACCACGCGCAAAACGGCCTCATGATGCTCTTGCCGTGGCTCCTTAAGGAAACGAGAAAGGATCTGTACAGCATAAGACAAGTCGGGACGAGTAACTGCAAGATAAACGAGCCGACCCACAAGACGGCGATAGGACTCAATGTTTTCGAGAACCGGACCACCCGCTAAACCCAGCTGATGATTTTGCTCCAATGGCGTGGCGGCTGGCTTAGAACCATGTAGACCCGTTTCAGAGATAATGTCCAAGGAATATTTCCGTTGACTCAAATAAATTCCTTCTGCACTGCGGGCCACTTCAAGTCCAAGAAAATACTTGAGAGTGCCCAAATCTTTCATGTGAAAACAGATCCCCAAATAGGCTTTAAAAGGAGAGATAGCGGAAGCATCATTTCCCGCAATAACAAGGTCATCACCATAGACAAGAACAAATAATCGTACCTTATCTTGCGAGAAAGAAAATAAAGAATAATCGGAATAAGATTGTCGAAATACATAGTTTCGAAGAGCCGTGGCTAATTTGGCAAACCAGGAACGCGGAGCCTGTTTTAGGCCGTATAATGATTTCTTCAAGCGACAAACCATGCCCACTCGACCACGACCGAAACCTGGGGGTAGGCCCATGTATACTTCCTCATCCAAATCACCATGCAAAAAAGCGTTGTGAACATCCATCTGATGCAATTCCCAGTTATTTACGGCTGCAACTGAAAGAAAAACATGAATAATAACCATCTTAACAACCGGTGCAAAAGTTTCACCATAGTCCAATCCTTCAGTCTGATGATTGCCAAACACAACCAAACGAGCTTTATATCGCTCAATGGATCCATCAAAATTATATTTAATTTTATACACACAACGGCATCCAATGGCCTTTTTGTCAGCTGGAAGAGTCGTGAGCTCCCACGTTTCATTGCGTTCAAGAGCATCAATTTCATCTTTCATGGCGACACACCATTTTTCATCCTGTATCGCTTCCTTAAAGGAGGGAGGTTTAGTATTCTCAGTAATTGCTGCAAGAAAAACTTGATGTTTCGCCGAAAAAGAATGAGAATCAATGTAATTTGCTAAGGAATAAGGTGTACCTTAAGACGACGAATCCGGACTTGGTGAGCGCGAGGAATTAGGATTTCGTGCTGTGCTAAGAACATAACCACTTAAACGGGAATTTGGGAACTTCTGTCGTCGACCCCTACCCATTTCAGCGGTACCCGAATCAACCGTATCAGCAGCAAGAATCGTGGGCTCTGTCTCACCCGTGGGCTCCCCTGCTCCGTAGCTCCAGCTGTAGCGCTGGACGCACCCATGTCCGGGTACTCGCCCAGTCCCGTGGGCCCCCGACCCGTAGGACCCCCACTACACCCGAACCAGGTGCATCATTCGTGCCATTAAATGGAGTATCCAAGTCAACTACATCATCAGGGGGATGGGCAGTCAATGCAGTATAAGGGAATACGTCCTCGTGAAAAACGTCACGAGAAAAAAAAATAGGAACCGGTATCAACATTGTATAATTTCCAACCCTTTTTGTTATGAGGATAACCAACAAAAACACACTTCTGTCCCCTTTTTTCAAACTTGTCTCCACGGGTATTTTGATTATAGGCAAAACATAGGCAGCCAAACACACGCAAATTCGTATATAACGGAGCCTTACCATAAAGACACTCATAGGGAGTTTTATTGTCAAGCAAGGAAGAAGGATTTCGATTTATCAAATGAACTGCAGCAAGAATACACTCTCCCCAAAACGTCTTAGGTAAGTTGGCCTGAAAAAGAAGAGCCCGACCAACATTTAAAATATGCCAGTGCTTGCGCTCGACACGGCCATTTTGTTGAGGCGTGCCGACACAAGAGGTTTGAAAGTGTATCCCATTTTGAAAAAAATAGCCAGCCATACAATTAAATTCATTTCCATTGTCACTTTGAACCGATTTGACGGATTTGGAAAACTTCTTATCAACCATAGCCAAAAAATTCATAAACATATTTGTAACCTCTGTCTTATCAACCAATAAATACACCCAAGTTGCCCGGGAAAAATCATCAACAATCGTAAGGAAATATTTTGCACCACAAGAAGAGACAATACGATAGGGTCCCCAAAGATCAAAATGAATTAATCCAAACATTTTAGAAGCGTGTTTATCATTCAAAGTAAAACTATTACGATACTCTTTTGCTAACTGACAAGTCTCACAAACGAAAGGCTTACTAAAATTAAGACTATTAGCAAAAGAAATAGCTTTAAAAGCTTTATTCGACGGATGACCCAACCGTTGATGCCATAGAGAAACAGAGCCCGTACTCACAGAATTCACCACTGGTTCCCTAGTACTCGCACTTATCCAATAGAGATCATCTCGCAGCTCACCCACTCCAATCGTCGTCCTCGTAGAAGGGGCCTGAATAATACAAGATTCCTTAGTAAAAACAAATAAAAAATCAGCAGTAGCCGTAAGCTGTGAGACGGAAATAAGGTTGCAAGTCAAACTGCGAACATATAAAACATCATGGAGAGTCAACGACTCATTTATGTAGACCGAGCCTATAAGCGTCGAGGCAACCTGTTGGCCATTAGGAAGACCAACCGGTCAAGAAGCAATGGTACGTGGTGCTGCTAAACACGACAAATTTCCCGTGACGTGATTAGAGGCACCCGTATCTAAAATCCAGAAAAACATACCACTTAATCGATCTGAGACACAGGTGGTGTTAGTCGAGACACCCGAATGAACAAAATGAGCCTGCACCGATGGAGTGGCACCAGACACACTCCCACCAGAAGACCGAGCAGACCCCGAGCCCTGTCCAATACCCGAACCAGCCGCCCCAGACCCGTGAGCCGTACCAGAACCAGAACCGCGAGCAGAACCTCTTGCCTTACCGCGAGCACGACGAAGTTCAGCTAAAGTACGCGGCCTATCGCCCCACCAATCAGGAAACTTTTGAGACTTGATATAGCAGTTATTTGCGTCATGACCTCGGGTTTCACAAAAAATACAGTAAAACCTGCTACGCTCGCCCCTCTCTTGATCACGCAGAACCCTCCAATCGATATTCGAACCCGGGGTGGCAAAAGCAACCACATCCGAGACATCAACAGCGGGAGAAGGGGAAGTGCGTAATCGCTCCTCTTGAAGTACAACCTGATAGGCACGACTAAGGGAGGGAAGAGGGTCAAGTTGTAGCTGTTGCGAGTGCACACTGGAATACAAAGACGGATCGAGACCCATTAAAAACTGATGTAAGCGCTCGTTATCTAATCACTTTATAGCATCGGCGCAATTTTCGCACTTACAAGCAAAAGGAGGTTCATGAACGACAAGGGCATCCCACAACGATTTCAAATTACCAAAATATGTTGTAACGTCCGTACCTTTGCCTTGTCGACAGTCACGTAATTGAGTCTTGAGGCCGTGTATTTTCGACCCATCAACAACAGAAAATTACGCCGCCAATTCTGCCCAAAGGACCGACGCATCTTCAACGTAGGAGATCGTATGGAGCAAGGAGGGATCAATGGTATTTCGAATCCATTGAATAATCGTGCATTGAACGACCTCCCAATTATGAAGATCAAATCTATAAGTCGGCTTTTTAATTGAGCCATCAACAAATCCAAACTTCCGACGAGACTTCAAGGACATTTTCATGGAGTTTCGCCCATTGTCGTAATTGACGCGACGAAGAGTGATGTGAGAAATTTTAGCGCCCGTAACGTCATGGGATCCGAGGTAGTAGGGATTAGAGAAATCGAGCTTTGGTGGGTCTTTGTCGTCACCGGCCATAGTGGCGGCTTTGATGATCTTCGTGTTAGGGTTTTAGTTTTTTTTTTTAGGGTTGTGAGAGAACCTGAGAACCTGATATCATGTTAAGAGACAATGAAATGGAAGTTGTGTGTATTATTGAGTCGGAATCATGTTTAAATAGATTACAATATGGGCTATATGTGCCGAACATAAGACTATCAATAATAATGTCGTATAATCCTTAACCGTTTTTATCATTTTGGCTAACCGCAATTTGATGGACTAACATAGCTGCGCATCCAAGACCCTTGTCTAAAAGCTCACCCACTTTACATGTACTATGTTGTCTGACGATTAAATTTCCAAGCTAGTCATTAGAGAGCGGTGGGCTAAACCTTGGTCGTGCGTCCATCACTAACCCACAACATGTCTTAAGCTCGGGACGTAGTTTCCTAGCACAAGTTATGGACCGCCACATTAACCCGGACAAGGCTTGGAAGGAGGAGATGTTATGGACCCCACATTCTTCATTAGCCTTAGCTTTGAGCTTACTGGTTGAATCGGATGAGAAGTGGAATAGTCGCTCACGTAATACAACCTGATTTTTGTTTTGGCTTATGGATTCGATAACTTTATCGGTTTTAGGCACCTTAAGGACTGGACCGCACCCGTTAGGGAAGTAAGGTTTGAAAACCGGATTTCGAGATATTGTTTGCTCGGTAACGTTATCTTTATTGTTATTACTCAATTGAATGAATATTTCAGACAACGAATTGATGAAATGCCATTGAGAGTTACCGTCCACTAAAGAGTGATTCATGGTAAACCCAATGAAAATCCCGTCGATAAGCTCAGTTACTTGAACCGACAAAAGTGGTCTAGTATGTCCATCATAATTAATCGATTTTTCACCTAGATCAAAGAAGGATCGAACGATAGGAAGGACAATGATTGACGAAGAATATTAGACACTGTCTCATCCACGGTCGCATGGATGAGCAGGGCACCGGGGCCCTTGGTGCAATCAAGGTATACCCATGTCCCATTTTCATCGGGTAATGCTTCAACCGAAAATCGATCGGCTAAAGGGTAGAAGTGGACGAGGGCGATCTCTAAAAAGTCTTTTAACGTCTCTAGAAAATGAGATTGTATATTTGTGGGTTTAGTAGAGAAGAGAAGACCCTTTTGAAGTTGATCTAATTGCAAGAATACCAAATCAGAAGAGCCTAAGAAGTAAGGTTGTTTAGAGGCTTCAGTCTCATATTTGGGTTTCACAAAACACTGTGAAATGATTTTAATTTGGTCATTGAAATTGGCCATTTAACTGAGTTTTTCACACTAGATTAGAAGTTTAGCAACTTGTGAATGCAGTTGTATAGAAAAATGGTACGCCTACGTTCAACTATTTATTTCAAAGGTTATTTCGTTTCATATCTCCAATGTGTGGACAGCAGCAAAAAAAAAAAACAGCGGAAAAAAGAAAAAAAACTACCGACAGGCGACGGCTGTCTTTCTTTGAGAAAGGACAACACGAGCTGTCTCTGATAGACACATCACACATTAAGTGTCGGCTAATTCTCATGAATTAATCAGAACTAGGAATAGACCGGCCTAAGACACCTATAGGCTATGAGGCCTATAGCCTATCCCGCCTATGAGTGTTATGACCAAATCATTTCTCAGAAAAAAAGCAAAAGAAAAAAAAAATACCAAGATCATGTAAAATCACTTTTTTTTTACCACTTTTTGGTTGGTGAATTTTCATCTTTTTATTTGCAGTTAATAATTAATATAAGTCCTCAACAGAGTTTAGGCTTTTTTTTGGAAAATGAGATGGCGGCATCGGGTGGTAGTTGGTACTCAAATTAGGCGCCACCGAGGGTATTAAGGTAAATTAAATAGATATTTTCATTTCCCACCTCTAAATTTTGAATTTCAAATTAATTTGTAGAAAAGGGCAATTTAGGAACTTAAATTGTATAACTAATTATAATTAATTGTAAACAGATGAAAAACCAGTATAATTTTCCTAGGTTTTGCCAGCTTTTGTGGAGGAATTACAAGCACCATGAGTGCAGGGTTTGTTTACAAACTAGAGTTCCTTTGAGTATACTCGTAGTAAATTAGTAATTACGGGTGTTCTATGATGGGCACCACTCCTTAGATCAAAACTAAACATGGAATTCCGAGACTCCCCGAATGCGTCATTATCGTCCGCTGCTTCACTGGGTACTAGAGTTCGTATTTGATTCATGAGCAAGGTGGGTTAAATTAAGAGAAAACATTTGTTACTTATCACAATTTCAGAATTCATACCGACATATCATATTGTATTTCTCTTTTATTGGCTTATAAATGAAAAAACGAACCCCAATGATGAAAAATAATTACAACGAAATTAATTTAGAGTAAATTAGGTTACTATCAATTTAATTTATTTAGAGTTTTGTTAATTTAGATATTGAATAATAAAATTACATATCTACCCTTAAACCTTTGGCGCAAACACAAAAAAAAATTATTTTATTTTCTTATTTTTATTTTTCTTTTATTATGGTGGAGCCGAGATTAAGTGCTATCGGGTGGCGCCCTATCGCTATCCTTTTTTTTTGTTAAATATAATTTGAATTGTTGGATGTAAACTTGTTAAATGGGTTGAAGAGACGAACTAGGATTTACGAGTCTTTAGTTCGAGATTCAAATAAAATACGGGTGGCCTGCAAGCCTGGGGTATGTCTTGGATTTGGTAAAATAGGAGCCAAGTCTATACAAGTTTGCGGTTGAGTTTGGGTAAAATACATGTCCATTAACGAGTTTTTATGGCGTTTTTTTTTTAAAAAAAATACATGATATGGTACCTGTAGAAATGTCAGCAACAAAAAAAAAATTATGACTCAAATAACAAAGCTATAGTACAAGAAAGGACATCACATAATCTAAAGAAGAGGAAAAAGCAACTGGCAACAGCAAAGCATCAAGCATATAGAGTCAGCTAGTTGTACTAGGATCTCTGTTTTATCTGCGTCAGTGTTTTATCCTCAGTGTATTGTCCAATTCATTAGCTGTACATGTTTATATACTCATCAGCATTTACTTGTAAGGCGTCTCATTCAATACATTTAATATATCATCAAATTCTCTCAAATTCACATCATTTCTTGTTAATGTCTTCCAATTCCTGCAGAATGCATAAATGCAATATGGTATCAGAGCCTCGGGAATGAGGAGACTGATAACCATACAAGAAGTGCATTTATCCATCTCAAGAGCATTTACTCATCTTCAACCACCTGTACGAGTATTTGCCTATTTATTCAGTGGTTTCTGCCCTTCAAACTCAGAAACAACTTCACTGCATAACCTCAACAACACAATCTCAACAAAATGGTGAACACAACAAGCAGAACAATTTCTGAAAATCCTCCTCACAACAATGAAATTTCCAACAACATTGTTGTTGAAAACTCTTCCACCTCCTCCACTGCTCCATTAACTATGGACCCAACAGATCCTTTCTACCTACATCCAGCTGAAAGTACTCACCCTGTCATGGTGGATACTAAGCTTTCAGGCATTGAGAATTATCTGGAATGGTAGTGGCAAATGAAGATTTCCATATGCTCCAAAAGAAAACTAGGTTTTTTTACTGATGTGATCAAAAGGCCCACCAATGATGCTTTCAAAGAGTCTGGTTGGGACACCCGCAACTGCTTGCTCAAAGCCAGGATCATGCACAATGTTGAGTTGCCAATCAAAAGATCTGTCATGTACACTAAGACAGCAAAAGGAGATATAGGACTATCTTCAAGGTCAGTTCTCTGTAAGAAATGGAGGAAGAAAATTCAAGCTCAACAAGGAACTTGATGAGCTTTCTCAAGGTGAGAAGACTGTCAATAAATACTTCACTGAACTCAGGATTTTGTGGCAGAGTCTTGAGATCATGAGTGACTGGACACCAATCACACAAGTCACTCCTGAAGTAAATGCTTGGTTGAATTCTCAACTGAAGGAACAAGAGGAGAGAAAACTATTCCAGTTCCTGAATGGCTTGAACTCATCCTATGCCACCATGAGAAGCCATGTGCTTATGATGTCCCCACTGTCAACAGTGGAAGAAACAGTTGCAATTTTTCAGCATAAAGAAGCTCAGAGAAAGAACTACAAAGGTAGTGAAAAATGTGAAGCTGAAACCACAGCATTCTATGCTGGCCAGAGTCAGAGGGAACCTGATGCTCCTTCTGATTAGTTACCACCTGCACCAACCTTCCCTCTGTGCAAAAGGAAGGGTCACACTAGGGACAAATGTTGGAAGGTGATTGGATATATATCCATCTGATCACCCTGTCTCCAAGAGATTTCCAGAGAACTCTCAGGCATACAATCAGAGAGGTGGTCATCAAGGTTCAGGATCTAGAGGATTCAGGCCTGGAATGCACAAGGGAAAGTACAACTCTAGTGTTCAGTATGGGAAGAGGTCAGCTAATGTTGCTATATGAGCTGATCAGGGAGATGCTAGTGGTGACACAATTACTCTAACAACACAATAATTTGAACAACTAATGAACAAAGGAAAGGGCACTGGTTACCCTGACTCGGATGATGAAATGGAGGTGAACTTTGTAGGTATGGTCTCACTGAACTGTAATTATGCCTCCAACTCTTTACATGAATAGATCATAGACTCTGAAGC
The DNA here is from genome assembly GCF_048544455.1 of Silene latifolia. NCBI lineage: Eukaryota > Viridiplantae > Streptophyta > Magnoliopsida > Caryophyllales > Caryophyllaceae > Silene > Silene latifolia. The sequence continues at coordinate 43,676,424 of NC_133536.1, forward strand.
TTCAGATCACATGGTGTCTGATCTAAGCATACTGGACAAAGTGTTTAAATTAAAACACAAACCAAAAATCAACCAACCTAATGGGAAAACAACTACTGTTTCTCATACTAGTACATATAAATTCACTAATGGCATTACTCTGAAGTCAGTGTTCTTTGTTCTTGACTTTAAACATAATCTTATGTTTGTAAAAAAATAACAAGAGATGAACAATGCTTTGTTGTGTTTTATGCAAACCTATGTGTCATACAGAACTCTGATTCCAGGAGGATTAAGGCACTTGGAAGAGAAAGGAAGGGTGTCTACTATCTATTAAATAATGAAAGGACATCACACCCAAACCTAGCTAATGTGTCCATCAGGTTGAATGAACCGGAATTATGTAATGATAAATTAAGTAGTTTTCTTCTAATTAAGGGAATGAGTCAGGGGGCATAATTTTCAGTCCTTGTAATGCACCTGACAAACTATGTACTTGCAACACCCCCTTCTTACCCAGCCAAGGTAATTGGGAAATGTTACCATCTCGGTTACCCTAGGCAGTACATCGGAGATACAATCAAGAAACATTTATTATAAATAAAAAAGTTTAGTTATTACAAACATAAACTAATAAATAAAATACAACTCATGACCACTATAATCTTCTAACCAACTATACTCGTCTTGTGACTCATCGAGCTCGTCCCGTCTCCCGCGTGCTATCCAAACAACCATTACTTAACCTGTTCCTCATATGATCGGAAATATCATATGGATCGACACAGGCCACCCCGGAAATAGGTGACAATTACACGGACACACAAACGTCAGTTTCAAAAAATAAAGTGTCACAGACTCGAGTGTGTAAATATGCAACATGACTATGATATGGATGACATACTATCAAATGACCACCATCACGGTACCGGGACACGCCCAGACATACTGACAACCACACTGGTACTAGGACACGCCCAGACATACTGACAACCACACTGGTACTAGGACACGCCCCGACATACCAACATCAACAAACAGGTACCGGGACACGCCCAAACGTACCGAGTCCGGAAGCCAACCGGATTCCCTGCCAGACGTCGTGTCTCAACCAGACGAGTCCCTCTGTAACCTAAGTCATTAATGTGCACATTCCTCTTGGAGTGGGAAGCTCTAAGAGGCGACCCGAGCGTGAGACGGCCTCCCAACCGTCTCACGTCTCCATAACAACAAGTAATACACCAATTCCTCCGACATATAAGACAATACAATAATTGCAAAACACCGTACAACATACCAATTACCGACTTATTCAATGCTAACCAATATCATGTTATAATGCAACGACCATAAAATATATTAAAATTAAGTAGGATTAACCTACCTTTTAGCAAATCTCCATAAGCAATCCGAATAAATAATCTTCCATAAAAACCGTCACCTAAATATAATAATTAAATAAAATAAATTACTAAGTAATCTAATCTAATTAAATACGAATTAAATTAATTAAACAAAACTCGTCTTAAGCTATTTAAATCTCGTCTCAATTACCCACACTCGAACTCCCCCTAGCCTCGACGACAACCGCCTCCCCTGCCACCGTGGACCACCACCACCGACCATGGTGGCCCACGGCCAGCAGCCCACAACCACGGCATCACGACCCCGACACACGACCAACGACACCCTCAACAACAAGACACCCGACTCCACACTTAAACACTCTCTTATCCACCACCACCACACCACCACTGCCCCACCTGGCCACGGTGGTCACGGCCTCCTGCCGACCACCACATGCCCCCCCAGTCAGCAGCCACAACGACCATCAACAACAACATACAACAACAACAATTAACACAACTCGACATCCACCCGTACACCCTCCTTTAAGACTCGATTTGCGACCACTACAACCACCCTACCCACCACCCAAAACCACCACTAGCTTCTCCTCACTACCCTCAACACAACCATCCCAAAACCAACCCCGGTCAATCATGGTAAGAGGGTTAAAAATCTGTCTTAAAACCGTCGCACAAAACAGCTATAATCCATTATATATACTCGGTCAAACCACTATTTAGGCGGTCAACGGTGGTCCTATGGTGGTCACGGTGGGTCACGGTGTGGGTCTAAGTAGCGGGTGAGTCAACGGTATAAATTAAATAATACGGAGTATATAAATAAGTTTAAGATGGTTTTACCTTACGATCTCGAGGCGGAGGGCAAAATCTTCACTTTCTCTTCCTTTCTCTCTTTCTCTCTTTTCTCTCTAAAATTTGGTGGGTGGGGATTGTGTTGAGATTTTTAGTGGATAAGGGTGGAGTACATAAGGTAGGTCGGTGGAAGTTTTTAACAACCGTCACAATTACTACCGTCTCGAGCTAATTATAATTATTATTATTATTATTATTATTATTATTATTATTATTATTATTATTATTATTATTATTATTATTATTATTATAAATGCGCGCAGCTTTCATTATAATAAAAATAAAAGGTTTACATGAAATTGGTGGGGAGCCGAGAGACATCTAATAATAATAATTATTGTTTTATTATTCCGTCTCAAACATAACTCGTATAAATACAATAAAATATTATTATTATATAATTATTAAATACGGAGTGTATTACAATCCTTCACCCCTTAAAAATATACTTCATCCCCGAACTTTCTCCTCACTCTTCCCTTTCCGACTATTCCCTCAAATCTCATGTGTACACTCTTCCCAAAGTTCGGTGTTCAACTCTCACTACTTCCTCACATTCCGTACTTCCTTTTTCCTAAACTTCCGAATTGTTTCATTCACTCCCCCTAAATGAGAGCTTCGTCCCGAAGTTCAACTATCAACCTCAAAGTACTATCTCATACACTCATTCCTAAGTTCCACAAATGACTATGTTCGAGGTTCAACACTCTTTCCTACTTATTGCAAATCCATAGATAAATCAGATATGGTCCTAATGCCATTGATATACCCCTACTCTACGAGCCTCCCAAAGGTAAAGTGTCAGGTCAAACCCACGGTACCGATCTATAATCCCATAATTAAATCCCAACTCATGTTTGTTATGTATACTTATTTATCGCGGGGTATAACTTGATTATTACTATGTATCTATATCACATCAAATCTCATACATTAACATGTATGCACATCAATCACGAATATGCAGACTTCATGAAGCAATCAATTAATACAAAAATTAAACGTAATGTGACTCAATAATGATCAACATTCCTGTTTCTGGACATCATGCCATGCATATACCGCGCCAAATCCACCACATGATCACACATGTGTTTTCCATATCCGTTCTCATCCACTATCAACCCTTCCGCTCTACGGAAGGCCATAATACATAATCATGCAAATGATCACTATGTGACACATAACGTCAATATTTCATCTTACTTTTACACAACCAAATCAATCATGTCGATTAACACACATCAAACAAGATTATCATATCATTTCTATCATTAATCCACTCATGTGGAATCAACAATGTCCATTTACTTGTAAAATACCACGCCATGTAATCAAACGTAAACAATTCACAGATATCCCCCATGTAAGGTCAACATGCTCATCCAAGCACAAGTCAACCAATATAACCGCGAAATGGGGCTACACGCTCAATATTTGGTCAAATATCAACAAAACAAGGATCAAAGCAGTCCACTTGGTCGAGTGTAGGAGGCCACTCGGCCGAATAGGCGACCACTCGCTCGAGTGCATGGTGCACTCGGTCGAGTGTCACCTGGGGCAGAATGTTTTCATTTTCACTCGGTTCCAAACTTCCTATTTGATCACATAAATGCTAATAGACTCCGATGGTGACTAACATACCCTTAAATAACCGAATTTAAGCATAACTCTTGGCCCTATGGCCATCATCACTACACAACTAAGATAAAACATATGTGACATACTACCGACACAAACATACTATTTCATAGTTCTTTTCGCAACCGTTCTGTTTTCTCCCCATACCCAGCGACGGTATCACCATACCGTCATCAACAATCACAATAGTCACGTCGGTAGTCACAACACTTATACTATATCGTAGACACGACCCTAACCACTCATTACTCTCAAGGAATAATGAAAACATCATCACCCAAATGGACACTACAAAACGATCACGATGTATACCATAGTCGCTTTACCCGGCCATTGGGAGGCAACTATACAACATCTACACCAACACTCATAGGGTCGGATTCCCACATAACCACTTTCACACTTCATGCGTATACACTTAAATTAAACGATTACACTCTATAACACGAATGATCAACTACTTCAACAATATGATTGAGTCCTCAAGTATTACACGCCACGCTCTTACTCTCATGGCCGCGAAAATCAAACTTGGTAATACTAAATGTACCATCATACACCTACCTACACAAGACTGAAATCCACATCAAATGAACAGCTCACATCAATCCCAATAAAACACATATTTCACATTCATAACTCTCAAAATGCAACACCACTCATCACACATTATTAGAACTTGCCCATACCCTAACAAGCTTGCTGAGTCACTCTCGTTTCACATTTTCTCAATCACAATCACGGTTGCCTACACGTCTTCACTCATCAAAAATATACAATCCACAAGGTAAATCAAGCAAGGTAGCACATTATTAACAAGGATCATGACACCACAAAACACGGAAACCATAATTTAAGTATAGAATTTAGAAGTTATTCATGTATACAACGATGCAAACTTAAGGCAAGATTTTCGATTTAAAACAATATATGAAATTATTAACAAAATTGAAATCTTATTAATTAACTAAATCAAGAAAATTCTGAAACAAGACTTTCAAAATTTGAGACTATACATAACCCCATTAAATAGTATTTGAATCTTTATTACAATATTAGATACGAATGAAGTATAAAAATCAAGACTAGGCCATTTTTCGATACAACTAACATATATGTCAAAATTTGAGAGGCTATTTGTGAGGCAAAACTCCTAGGTTCATGCAACACAAGAAACGATTAGATGGTGTTATGAGTGCAAAAATCATAATCATTCATTTTAGGATGAGATTTCAAATTTTGGACAACATTTTAAGATTAAATTGCGATTCAAAATAATACATGTCGTTATTGACAAAGGAAAGTGAAATCTTAAGCATGACAAGATATTTGGGCCTCATTAGTCAACTAAATTAAGTTTTTACGCACTAGAATAAATCGAAACTCAAATATGAACATCTAAGCTTCAAAACTTTTGTGACAACATTTTCAAAATAAAATTTCAAATGTATGATAAGGGTTAGAAATATCAACCAAACTTTAGTCTTTGTTAAACAACTAACCATGCAACATTCACAAAATCAAATCATTGACTCAAAACACACATTTCGAGTTCATAAAAAAAAATTGGCAAAAATTCGACATGAAAATCTTATACTTGACATCATAAATAATGTAAAAAGGTGATTAATATCATGAGTCAACTAAAACATGGAATTAATTGACAAACTTGGAAGGGAATAGCGCGGATTTAAATGAAACCAAGTTGGAATAAATGAAGACCACTCACATTGTTTAATTAATACGAATTAAGAGGATAAAATGGAGTACAAATCTTAAGTCCAAGCAATACACATCAACAATGAAGTTTTGGAAAGGTTTTAAAGTTATTTTGATATTTTGTTACTAGAAATGACGAGGATATACAAGAAATAAGGTAACAATACAAATCTTGCGAATTTCACAACCCAGAAAATGGCACTCGGTCGAGCGCTGGGTCCACTCGGTCGAGTGCCTTCTCAACTCGGTTGAGTGACTCGCTTCTAAAAATTTTCAAGTTTCTAAAAATTGTTCCACTCGGTCGAGTGGTAGGGTTCACTCGGTCGAGTGACTGGTACTCGGTCGAGTACTAGCTCGCACTCGACTGGGTGCTTCTCTATAGTTTGCAATTTTTTTACTAAGGATTACTTTCTTATACTAGCAACCATTTTACTAACAACCATTACTAATCACATTCTAACTATAACGCTAATGAAATTCAAACCTATACGGTATTAAAACGCCTAAAGACAGGCACATTTTCACATGATAAGATACACCACATCATAAATAACGATATCATGCAAGAAACCGATCGATTGTTATAGTAAACACGTAATCACGCCACATTTTACATATTATCAAGCATCAAATGGACCAAGATATCATGCATGGTGCTTAACCACGATGAAAACTACATGTAATCACACAACATTTCATTTGAGTAAGTGAATCATGCAAGATGCTAAACAAAATTCATATCACGCATATAATCATGCAACATATCACGATACGTTTCCCGACTCGTAACCACCCATGTAATGACCAACCGAAACAAAAGGATCTAGTTTTGAAATGAGGGATCCTTCTCACCCAAAACTGACTTCCCATTGTACTCATGTCGGGTTCATTTTATAAGACACACCTATGTTCATTTTGGTTCATTGGTTTAGGTTCCAAAATCTTCGCTCTCATACCACTTTGTAACACCCCCTTCTTACCCGGCCAAGGTAATTGGGAGATGTTACCATCTCGGTTTCCCGAGGGGGTAAATCGGAGACACAATCAAGAAACATTTATTATAAATAAACAAGTTTAGTTATTACAAACATAAACTAATGATTAAAATACAACTCATGACCACTATACTCTTCTAACCCTGGAAATAGGTGACAATTACACGAACACACAAACGTCAGTTTCAATAAATAAAGTGTGACAGACTCAAGTGTGTGTGAATATGTAACACCATACTGGTACCGGGACACGCCCTGTGACACCCCCATATACCAAGGAGCCTTAGCAAGACCTTCCCTAGCATATAAGGGCATCACCATCTCGGTTGCCTGAGAAAAGTAATCATCAAAGGTCAATAAAAGAACATTTAAAGTTATTTTACAAGTGATACAACCAAACTACTAATACAAAAGATACAACTCGTCCAAGCTGTATAACTACTTCTTAACGTCACTCGTGAAGACTCATCCCTGCCAGAACTCCAGCTACCATCCAAGACAACACCTGCTAAGACTGACTGCTCACCATAAGGGATCACGGCAGACACAACAAAACAAACAAGACAAACCACACAAGGTCAGTAACTGAGACAAGACACAACAATCAACTATCAACATATGACAAACACAACCAAACACACACACCAGTCACAACCACTCCAACCAATCACCGTCACCGACTGTCCACTGGACCAGCCCTGCCAGTGGGGACCGCAGCCGTTCCCACTTAAGCCCCGCTCATCATACCGAGCGATAACCCTGTCCCATTAATGTGCACATCCCCTCCCGTAGCGGGTTCCACGGAGGGCGAAACAAGGGCTTGAAGCCACTCCCGCAAGCGACTCCACTCAGCCGAGGACGCACCTCGAGAACCAAAGACAATCAATCACAGACAGCTGCACTATAACAACAACCAATGAAACAGCACACACCAACCGAATACCATATACAAACAGCCACACGGTCATGACAACGATACAACAACCGACACACTAGACAACAGACAGAAACTGAGTAGGTGAACCTACCTTTAGGCCAACCGCAGCAATTCCTCGATCAACCACAAAACATCAACCAAGCACGTAACCCCTATACAAACAGCATACAAGTCTATTACTACCACTACAACCCTACAAGGAACAACAAAGACAAAGACGATGATGATGACATACCTACGCATCTCACAACAGCGTTAAGACCGCTACCCGACTCAAGCAACTCATCCTCAAGGCACTAGCTGTTGGAGCTTGTGTCCTCCACAAATTAGTGTGATAACATTTGTAAATCTCTTACAGGTTCACAAGGGTATACTTCGTATATTTAATCAGTTGATTAACGTTTACCTAATAACGGTTGACTTGCTAGAAAGTTTGACGTTATTATCATACAGATGGCGGTGATCAACTGGTCCCTAAAGGTCACACCTATAGGATGTGTTTGAGAAATGTGGTTATAGAAATATAATCACATTGATGCCCAAAATGACTAAAAAGTTAGTCGATGTGTTGATGAGATAATTATTTAATGAAAATTAAATAATATTAAGTTGAGACAATTAATCATCAATTCGTAAATTAAATATAATAAGTTATATTTAATTAAATATATATAATGTTAGCTTGGACGAATTAATCTGTTAATTCGTAATTAAATATAATCAGTTGTATTTAATATCAACAAGTTGAATGTGTCATAGTGGTAATAGTGAGGGTACACATACCAAGAGGTCATGGGTTTGATCCTCACTAGATGACAATTCAACACATATTATATATTTTTGGAAAGACCAAAATAAGGAGAATTTTAGTCCTTATTTCGGTCAGCTTGGCCGAATATTAGGAGAGATTTATCTTTCCTAATTGACTCCAAGTTTCGGTCTGTATAAAAAGAAAGGGAGAGAATTATTTCTACCCTAATGCTTTTTCTTGACCTTGCCTCCTCTCTCTCATCACAAAAACACAAAAACAACTAAATTTTACAGAAAATTTTAGATCGATTCTAGCATAATCAAAGGGCATATCTCAGATCGTCTTGGGTGCAACTAATAGGCGAATATCAATTTTGATATTGTTCTTAGGCCATATTTGCTAGGACCGAAGGTTATTTCTGAATCTTTTACTTACTTTTTTTTTTTGACAACAAGCGTTGAATAACTTACAGTATTTCAAATGTTACAAAGTAAGCTATTCGACTAGGTAACACCAGAGACCTACCCACCAAATCTAGCGTTACCAAGCCAAGACTAAAGATTACATAAAAGTGAATAACGAAAACAACAGCTAGAAGAGCAACACGGACATGGTGATGAATGCAAGCGAAAGAGCCATGGGCCGTAGAACGAGCTTCACAAACACGGAAGATCTCCAAAATTCGCCGATACAGACGAGCCGCAGAGTGACAAAAGCAAGGTGTACTTACGATCTTGCGAAAAGATCGTAGAAAGACAATGTGGTAAGCAAGACGACTAAGTCCGCCACCGATGGAGATAAAACTCCTACACCTTAGAGATTGAACCCTTTGATCGTAGGACCAACAGACCAAGAAATCCAACATGCGATGACCAAAACGACTACGAACCCAAGGGGACAGGACACCCATGCTCAACGTCGGGTGCGAAGACACCATAACCCTAGTTGGTAAAAGAGACATGGCACTACGAGCCACCCCAAAGATTAAGGGATAGGACACCCATAACCCACGGGATGCTATTATTAAAACCAAAAGCATAGAATAAAACAACCGCATGAGAAAAAGACAAATACCACCGGAGCCATCCAATCCAACGCCACAACCAACCCACCTGAGACCAACCCGAACTCACCTCAAAACGACTCCAACACCAACACCAACACCAACACTGACCCACACCAGTCAAAACCACAGCAAGACATCACAACACCCAGGGCAGACAAAAGAGCAACCCTCTAACGCCAAAGAGACCCAATCGCCAAAAGATGACCACAAGAAGCCCAAACGAAAACCCGACAACAGCACCAATAAAGACATAAAAACAAACAACCCCACTAAAGGACATAGACCTAGACAGAGGCTTAAACCAAGCAAAAGGGATCAGAAACACTCCAACGAAACCCGTTTCACCAACCAACACCTCCCAGGACCACCGTCAAACAACGAACCAGACCCAAAACAACACACACGCACACCAGAGGAGAAGGAAAAGGGACCGAAAGGTGGGGGGAATGGGGGGATCACCAAACAGACCCAAATCACACCCTCTAGGAGCCACAGACGGATGAGCTATACTCATCAAATCACACGGAAAACCAAACAAAGAGAACCAGCCAAGAGGTGGGGGGAGTGGGGGGATCACCTCAGGGAAGGAGCCAAGACCGACGGTGACAGGACAAGGTGACGGCAGGGCGGGGACGACAGTGAACCCAGACCTAACCCGAAGGGGAAAACACAACCCAACGACCGAAAAGCAATCTAAAGACAAGGAAGCCACCAAACCAGGGGCGGGGGAAAACCCCAGGGGCCGTGAAAAATACCTCACAGCCGCAAGCAAGACCGATTGGAGCAAGAAAAGGAGATCGTTGGGGAAAATGCGGAGCACCGGGCAACCACCACAATCAACACCTACACACGCCCAAAAACAGCCCCGGATAAAGAAACAACCCGATGAAAAGCCGATAAATCCGAAAAAATTGGGTGGCGGATCAGTGAAGGGAAGCCATAGCCGATGAGGTGAGCGTTCGCCGGAGATGGGCCAAAAGAAGACCCCATCTCCGGCGAAAGGGTGGCAGCAGGTGGGATGCCAGGGAGTGGATGGAGGCGGGGGCGGCGGCTGCAAGAAAATTAGGTTTTTGGTTTTAGGGGTTTTTTGAGAGAAAAAGGGCTTATTTTTAGAGAGAGAGTGCGGCTGCAATGCCTTCAAAGGGATAGAATAGTCAATGACTTATAAAGGGAGTTGAAATCTTTTACTTTTGTTTATGTATTTTATTTTATGACCTTAGATCATCTTTGTTAAATCGTTATAATCCTTCTACATTAAGGGAAGTATACAGATTATTTCCCACAAGTGGTATCAGAGCTTTAGGCTACGATTTTAATTTTGATGATTTTCATAAAATTTGTATGTGAACAATAGGATTTTCGAGAAAAAAATTAGGGTTTCGAATTTTTTTTTGTGGTTCGAAAATTTTTTTGTGCCGTTTTTTTTCTGCCGTTTTTTTCTTTCTGTTTGATGATATTTTTCCATTCTATTTTTCATATTATAGTTTATAATCAGTTAAAATTATCATATAAAGAATTGGTAGTTTTTGATTTAATGCAGATTAAGTTAAAATTAAATGGAATCGTCATGTTTATGATAAAAAGATTGTTTTTGCTATATAGTTTTTGGCATATAAATTGATCATGTTTATTATTTCATATGCTAATCATGTTCTAATAGCAAAGGTAAACAATTTAGTCATCAAATCTTTTTTTAGGGCATATTGCCGCAAAAAGAAAAAAATAGGAGGCCGTTTTTTTTAGGGTTTACCGAAAAAAAAAAACTTTATTTTAATTTTGTTTTTTGGTAAACCGAGAAAAGAAAAAAAATAGGAAAGTTTTTTTTATTTGCCTTTTTGCCGAAAAAGAAAGAGAAAAAAAATTTATGGAAAGTTTTTCCTTGTTTTTCCAATTTACCGAATTAAAATAGGAAAGGGGCTGTTTTTTTTAAAATTCAGCCGTGACAGCTGATAAAAAAAAAAAAAAAAAAAAAAAAAAAAGAATTGTTTTTTCCAGCCGAGACCAATTTAAAAAAATTGGATTTTTTTTTTTTTTTATTTTGGCCAATTAGTTATTGTGAATCGGTTCACAATTTAATGATACCGAGTTATTTTAAAGCAGTTTAAAATTTTGACGGATAGAATTCATATTACAAGTTTAATATGGATTAAGTATGAAATTAATGTGATTAAATTGCGGAATTGTCACTTAATTTAATTTAAATAGGTGGTTTGGATAAATTAATCAACATAATTAATGTATTGTATTATGTATGTTTAATTTATTTTAGTTGATGCTTTTAATTTTGTTGAATGAATCGAATGAATGAATTTTATTTACGTATTTAATTTTTGCAATCGGTTGTAATTTGTAATACTTAGTGTGGCCTTAGTCAAATTATGTTTTCGTAATGAAGGAAACATAATTTCTTATGTAATTATGAGATCTCGAATCTCCTTTATTTTAGTTTTGGGTTTTTGAAATTAGAATGTAATTAATAGGTCAATTATGTAATTTTATTTATTGTAATTTCAAAGAAGACTAAAGATGAAGATTCAAGCTCACTCCCGCTACATGGATCAAGATGAAACATCAAGACAAGCTTCTCGGGTCCAAGGATGGATTCCAAACTTGTATTTATTGTTCATTTTGATAGGATAGGCCACACTAGGACTTTTATTGTTTTTTTTTTTACGTTTTTCGTTTTTATTGCTTTTCGTTCACATGTTAGTAATTGCATCATATTCCGCCTAAAACCAAACCACCACCTACTACTAAAATGCATGAAAATTGACTCATATAGGTTGTATGTTAATTTTCATGGACATGCAGATGTCAAAGTCTTTAAGCCATCACTTTAGTTTAATCATTCTCGCATGCTAGATTATAGTTCACTTAAAATGAATTTAAATAAAGTTGATGGGATCTTCCTCTAAAACGGAAATTGAGATTAGTCTTTATAAGGGCAAACATCTATGAATCCCTTCTTCATCGGTAGGCCTAATATGACCCCTTCTACGTTGGGTAAGTAGTTGTGTTGACTTAGTTTACCTCAACATCATAGTCCGAAGAGTTTCTCGTGATTGTGATGGACTAAAGATAAAATTTACAGAAATTTATCGACCAAGAATTCTAACGGTAGAATTAGCTAAAAGGTTAGCTTATCAATTTACAGAGAATTGAGTCTTGGGGTCATTTATATAATTCTTGAGGGAGGTCAATTGTATAAATGTTTTTGAGTCTTCGCGTTATGACATTAGTTCATTAGACTTAAAATTAAAACGATGCACATGCTTATTATTTTATTCTTCTTTCGCAGTGTAGAACACGTTTATTATCAATAATACTGTTACAACAAATGGCTGGAAATAACGCAATCCCAATGCTTAGTGCCACACTAGATCGTTCATCCTGGCTAAAAGTGTTCATGGACCAAATGAATCAGTCCACGCGACTGAAGAATGATGGGTCCAACTTTGGGACTCGGGAGGCGGCACTACGGAATGCTGCCATTGCTGACGGTAAGCTCAGGTATTTAACTGAGCCAATACCGGTCAACCTAGGCCCAAATGCAGGAGTCAACGAGTCACTCGCTTATAGTGACTTCGTTATGGAAGCGGGTGCGATAAAGAACGTACTCATCTTTGCAATGGAAACCGATTTGCAGAGACGCTTCATTGCCCAAAGTGCAAACAAGATTTTCACTACGCTCACTAACGAGTTCTCAAAAGCACCGAGAATCGTTACATATGAGCATACCTGTCGCTTCTTTGATGCGAAACTCCAGAAGGGCCAACCAGTTAGCCCACACATTCTGCACATGATTGAGAATGTCGAGAAGCTGGAGACACTGAATTGTAGAATCAGTGAGAGCATTGTAATTGACCGAATGCTTCATTCTCTTCACGATGGTTTTGCTCTTTTCAGGGCAAACTACTACATGAATGACTTGAAAAAGAGTCCTCATGAGCTACACTCCCTTCTCGTACAGACCGAGAAGGATTTGAAATTGAGTGGGAGCATGAAGCAGGATGTTCTCACGATTCACAACAAGAGTAAAGGTAAGGGCAAGGCTCATGGCGACCTAGCTGTAGGTAAGCCAAAGTTCAAGAAACCAGGAAACGGTAAGAGTGCGCCTGGTGAGACTAGTTGCTCACAGGGCAAGACAAAGAGCAAGGGCGGTGACATAGAGTGCCACCATTGTCACAAGACTGGACATTGGAGGAGGAACTGTCCCGTCTACCGTGAGGACATCAAGGCAGGCCACGTCATTCCTGTTGGTATGTCATCTTATATTCATATGATTGAGATTAACCATGCAAGTTTTGGAACTTGGGTACTAGATACTGGTTGTGGTTCTCATCTGTGTAATCATTTGCAGGGCCTAAAGAACATCATACCTCTCGAAAAAGGTGATGTGGACCTGCGAGTCGGGAATGGAGCACGAGTTGCTGCTGCCTCGAAGGGAACATATGTAATCCAACTCCCTAGTAGTTTTGAGTTATCTTTAAATAACTGTTACTATGTACCCAGTTTATCTAAGAATATTATTTCAGTTTCCGTACTTGCTAAAGACGGTTTTACATTTTCAATAAAGGATAATAGTTGTATTTTCTCTTTTAATGAAATGATTTATGGCAAAGCAGTTTCCATGAATGGAATTTATATCTTAGATCAACCCACGGAAGTATTACACATGAATAATAAGAAATTAAAGGTTGGTGACAAAGATCAAACCTATCTATGGCATTGTCGAATGGGACACATAAATGAGAAACGCGTAAAGAAACTCGTCGATATTGGGACTATTCCTGCATTCGGATTTTCTGCATATGGCACGTGTGAATCATGTCTCATTGGCAAGATTACTCGAATTTCCTTCAAAGGTGTTGGAATGCGCGCTAGTGACCTATTAGGACTCATACATACGGACGTATGTGGACCTATGTCAATTACCGCTAGAGATGGCTATAGATATTTTATCACTTTCACGGACGATTTGAGTAGATACGGATATGTCTACTTAATGAAGCATAAAAGTGAGTCCTTTGAGAAATTCAAGGAATACCAGAATAGGGTACAGAACCAACTGGGTAGAAAGATTAAAGCACTTTGTTCAGATCGGGGTGGCGAATATCTTTCAAATGAGTTTGATCAACACCTGAAAGACTGTGGAATCGTTTTGCGCTTAACTCCACCTGAACACCTCAATTGAATGGTGTGTCCGAACGGAGAAATCGAACCTTACTTGATATGGTTCGATCCATGATGAGTCACACCGTAGTGCCGATTCATTATGGGGTTATGCTCTTTTGTCACCGCTGCTCTTATACTTAACAAGTCCGTCTAAAGTCATCGACAAGACTCCATATGAAATGTGGAAGGGAACGGTCCCTAACTTGTTCTTTATTCGGGTTTGGGGCTGCGAGGCTTATGTCAAGTGGAGACACGAGGATAAGCTCGGCCCTCGATCGGTCAAGACATACTTTATAGGTTATCCAAAAGGAACATTTGGTCATTACTTCTATTCGCCTACCGAACATCGAGTTTTTTTTGCGGCTAGTGCGACGTTCTTAGAGAAAGAATTTCTCGAGAACAAGACGAGTAATAGAACCTTCGAGTTGTCGGAGATTCCAGAACCAACGACCGAGGAACGGATGGAGGAAGTGGTTCCTCCAACTGATGATACGGTTAATATTCCTGAGGAACCTAGGAGGTCGGGTAGAGACTCTCATCCTCCGGACAGATACATTGGTATGGTCGAGGAGAATGACGTTTTACTTCTAGAAAGTAATGAACCCGCAACCTATAAAGGTGCTATGGCCTGTTCCGACTCAAAGCTATGGCTTGAAGCCATGCAATCCGAGATGGACTCCATGTATGAGAATAACGTATGGGATCTAGTTGATTTACCTAATAAGGTAAAACCTCTACAGTGCAAATGGCTTTACAAAATAAAGCGTTCTGTAGACGCGCAACCAGATATCTATAAGGCACGACTTGTGGCAAAAGGTTTCACTCAAGTGCAAGGATTGCATTATGATGAGATTTTTGCACCTGTAGTCATGCTACGTTCCATTCGGATAATCTTAGCGATTGCCGCATTTCATGATTATGAAATTTGGCAAATGGATGTGAAAACCGCTTTCTTAAACGGTTATTTGGAGGAAGAGTTGTACATGGTGCAACCCTAAGGTTTCATAGATCCTAAACATCCTAAGAAATTATGCAAGCTTAAGCGTTCCATTTATGGACTTAAGCAAGCTTCTCGGAGTTGGAATCATCGTTTCGACCAAGTGATAAAAGAGTATGGTTTCACTCGATCGGTCGAAGAACCATGCTTATATATCAAGTCGAGTGTGAGCAAGATTGTATTCTTGAAATTGTATGTCGATGACATACTCTTGATTGGGAATGACATTCCTCTTCTATCTTCGGTTAAAGAATGGTTGAAGAACCATTTCCAGATGAAAGATCTGGGTGAGGCACAGCGTATATTGAGAATCCGTATCTACCGAGATAGATCACGACGGACGTTATCACTTAGTCAAGAGTCTTATTTGGATAAGGTTCTTGAGAGGTTCAGCATGACCAACTCCAAGAAGAGGAACCTTCCTATGACGACCGGGATGCGATTGAGCAAGTCTCGATCACCCACGACGCCTGAAGGGATTGAGCGCATGAGTCGTGTTCCTTATGCATCTGCAATAGGATCGATCATGTATGCCATGATATGCACACGTCCACAGACGTGGCATATGCATTGAGTGTGACGAGTCGGTACCAAAAGACTCCAGGTGAAACACACTGGATAGCAGTCAAAAATATCCTCAAGTACCTACGGAGGACTAAGGATTGGGTATTGACTTATGGAGGCGATACTAAGCTATGCGCAACCGGTTACGCAGATGCTAGCTTCCAAACGGATCGAGATGATTCAAAATCTCAGTCCGGGTTCGTCTTCACTCTTAATGGTGTTGCGGTCACCGGAAGAGTTCCAAACAGTGTTGTAGCGAGATTCTACCACTGAATCCGAGTACTATGCCGCCGGAGGCAAAAAGGAAGCGATATGGATGCGTCAATTCTTACAAGGGCTTTCGGTAGTTCCTAGTTCGAATGACCCGATCACCATCTATTATGACAATAGAGGTGCCATCTTCCAGGCTAAGGAGCCAAAGTCTAGCAACAAATCTAGACATGTACTTCGGAAGATTCACCTGATCCGTGATTACGTGGAGCAAGAAGAGATAGTGATTGACAAGATTGCGACGGATGATAACATCGCAGATCCTCTCACCAAACCGTTGAATTATGATAAGCATGTAGGGCATGTTAATTCCATGGGAATTAAACATGTTCCTAAGTTGTAGCACTTGATTATGGATTTGATACATTATCTTTTTCATATATTATTTATAACTTCATCGTTTTATATATATAATATTTTGTTTTTCATGTGGATTGTACTGACAACATTGAACGCCATTAAGTGAACTGAATTACATTATATTTGTTTTGGTCCGTAATCGCCAATGTGAGCTGATAACTCCGGCTATTATATTGTGCAGTCGATTGATGGTGGGTTCAACGAGCCATAAGTCAAACGGTTGACTGATCGATTACAGATACGAGATTATGACGCTACCTCGTAGGACAACTTTTTGTGACAACGTAATGGAGTCCTAAATGTTTAATAACATTCGGTGCCAGGTCGTGGATAGGACATCCATTGTGTTCCTAGAGTCGATTCTTTTGACTATCAACCTGTCTCTTGAGATTAAGGCGCTTTTGGGTGACTTTGGTTTCTTTCTCACGGTCTCACCGTGAATCGGGCTAAGTAGATTTTTTCTGGTCATTTCATACTTGTGCTTACATCTGCAGGATTCGAGTTGAGGAAAATATCCAACCCTTATCGGTATAGTTATTTCTCGGGGCCACTCGAGGAGTTGTAATTGAAATGCATGGCCATGCTCGAATGTTGATTCGTTTATCGGTTAAGTTACTCTCTAGTCGGGAAAACCACTCTTGATACTGATCGCTTGTAAAATACGACCTTTGTGAATTCGGATTTGCAAATTGTTTTACATTGAGTGGGAGAAATTTTAAAGGATATGAGAATCGGTTATCGCACATACACTTGTGAGGACAAGTGGGAGTTTGTTGGAGCTTGTGTCCTCCACAAATTAGTGTGATAACATTTGTAAATCTCTTACAGGTTCACAAGGGTATACTTCGTATATTTAATCAGTTGATTAACGTTTACCTAATAACGGTTGACTTGCTAGAAAGTTTGACGTTATTATCATACAGATGGCGGTGATCAACTGGTCCCTAAAGGTCACACCTATAGGATGTGTTTGAGAAATGTGGTTATAGAAATATAATCACATTGATGCCCAAAATGACTAAAAAGTTAGTCGATGTGTTGATGAGATAATTATTTAATGAAAATTAAATAATATTAAGTTGAGACGAATTAACTGTCAATTCGTAAATTAAATATAATAAGTTATATTTAATTAAATATATATAATGTTAGCTTGGACGAATTAATCTGTTAATTCGTAATTAAATATAATCAGTTGTATTTAATATCAACAAGCTGAATGTGTCGTAGTGGTAATAGTGAGGGTACACATACCAAGAGGTCATGGGTTCGATCCTCACTAGATGACAATTCAACACATATTATATACTTTTGGAAAGACCAAAATAAGAAGAATTTTAGTCCTTATTTCGGTCAGCTTGGCCGAATATTAGGAGAGATTTATCTTTCCTAATTGACTCCAAGTTTCGGTCTGTATAAAAAGAAAGGGAGAGAATTATTTCTACCCTAATGCTTTTTCTTGACCTTGCCTCCTCTCTCTCATCACAAAAACAACTAAATTTTACAGAAAATTTTAGATCGATTCTAGCATAATCAAAGGGCATATCTCATATCGTCTTGGGTGCAACTAATAGGCGAATATCAATTTTGATATTGTTCTTAGGCCATATTTGCTAGGACCGAAGGTTATTTCTGAATCTTTTACTTTTGTTTATGTATTTTATTTTATGACCTTAGATCATCTTTGTTAAATCGTTATAATCCTTCTACATTAAGGGAAGTATACAGATTATTTCCCACACTAGCATCCTCAAAGGCTCCCATGGAAGGTATTTGGTGAAGGGAAAGAAGGGATCCGAATAAATATCATGCCAATTACCGACTCATTCAATGCAATTAACCAATATCATGTTATATTGCAAGGACCATAAATATATTAAAACTGAGTAGGATTAACCTACCTTTTAGCAAATCTCCATAAGCGATCCGAATAAATAATCTTCCATAAAAACCGTCACCTAATTATAATAATTAAATAAAATAAATTACTAACTAATCTAATCTAATTAAATACGAGTTAAATTAATTAAACAAAACCCGTCTTAAGCTATTTAAACCCGTCACAATTACCCACACTTGGACTCCCCCTAGCCCCGACAAACACCGCCTCCGTTGCCACCGTGGACCACCACCGACCATGGTGGCCCACGGCCAGCAGCCCACAACCACGACATCACGACCAACGACACCCTCAACAACAACTCACTCGACTCCACACTTAGACACTCTCCTATCCACCACCACCGCACCATCGGTGCCCTACCTGTCCACGGTGGTCACGGCCTTCTGCCGACCACTACACCCCCCCCCCCCCCCTGTCAGCAGCCACAACGACCAACAACAACACCTTATAACAACATACAACAACAACAACAACAACAATCGACGCATTTATCTCACTATATCAAGACCTGATATTGCCTTCTCTGTCCAATTGTTAAAATCAATTTCTTCAAACTCCCACATCTGATCACATGCAAGCAGCTAGAAGGGTGCTGAAATATCTCAAATCCATTCCAAGTCAGGGGATACTCTTTGCTAGCAGCTCTGCAGCTCATCTCACTGCCTATTGTGACTCAGATTAGGCATCATGTGCCTATAGTAGGAGATCCACCACTGGCTGCTGCATTCTTTCTGACAACTCGCCTATTTCTTGGAAATCTAAAAAACAATCAGTGGTCTCAAGATCCTCTGCTGAGGCGGAATACAGAGCCATGGCCATGACTACCTGTGAAGTCACATGGCTAGTTCAACTCCTTCAGGACTTAGGCCTTAAGCACCTTGGTCCTGCCAAACTCAAATGTGACAATCAAGCTGCTTTGGCCATTGCAGCAAATCCTGTCTATCATCAAAGGACCAAACACATAGAAGTGGATTGTCACTTCATTAGAGAAAAGATCGAACAAGGCCTTATGACTACTTCTTACGTCAACACAAAGGAGCAAGTGGCAGATATACTCAGTAAATCTTGTCCTATTGCTCAACATAAGTACTTATTGTCCAAGATGGGAGTTTCATTTCCACTCCACTCTCATCTTGAGGGGAGTGTAGAAAAGTCAGCAACAAAAACAAATGTTATGACTCAAATAACAAAGCTATAGTACAAGAAACGACATCACATAAGCTAAAGAAGAGGAAAAAGCAATTGGCAACAGTAAAGCATCAAGCATATAGAGTCAGCTAGTTGTACTAGGATCTCTCTTTTATCTGTGTCAGTGTTTTATCCTCAGTGTACACTACTACAGATACAGGCTATAACAACGGTCAAAAACCGTTGTTATATAAAAAAGCGGACGTTGTTAATGCGTCCGTTGTAGAAGGTTTTAACAACGGTTGGCTTACTTAAGGAAACCGTTGTTAAAACTATTAACCACGGTTTTATGTATAAAAACCCGTTGTGGAAAGTGTGACACAATTTTGGGGGGAAAGTTATAACAACGGGTTTTAATATACAAAACCGTTGTTATAACTAAAGACAACGGGTTGTTATAAAATAACCGTTGTTGTTTGTTCTTAAAAAATAAAAAAAAAATTAAATTAAATATTACTAGATGCATGCATAATTACGGCCTGTTAGAATTCCAATGCATGCATTATTACTGACATCACTGTACATATGAACGGATAATATATGGAATTAGAAGGGTTAGTAAACGGATTTGAAGGAGCATTATTGAGAGATATGATGATGATTATGGCACAACTTCCTAACATATTTATTAATTAAAAAGCAATTAACTCAACCCACACACATTGCTTAGTATAAATACATTGCATATCTCAACTAACATTTCCATTATTATCTCATATATTCATCTCCAAACTCTAACTGTTAAAACAAACTCTACTTAATCTTTCAAATCAAACTCAAAAAACTCTAACAAAATGAATGATTTCATCCTAAAGACTCTTACCATGATCGAGAACAACAACAACTTCATCCGCCTGGTTCCTCCATATTGAGGAAAGTTTCGGAGCTACCTTGCGGAAGCTCGAACCGCATCAAGCACGCCAAAGAAGATGGCTTGACGGAGCAAAAGCGGCGATTGCGGCTATATGACGATATAGCAACTGCTGAACGGAACCTCCAAATAGCCAAGGAGGAGAGGATGGATACGATAGAGCACAATAAGATCCTCCATGAAATAATAAGAATTGCATTTTTACATATGTAATTTTTTTTTTTTAATTTATGTATTTATAAATATATATATATATATATTAATTATGTTTATCTTACTTCTTCATGCATCTTGCTTCTTCATTGTTTTAGTAACTAATTATGCGAACAATACTTAAACAAATAACATAATGGTCGATAAAAACACATATATGCAAAAGAAATAAATAGAAAAAGAAAATAATGACGATGAAACTAACGGTGACGGCGAGATTTACCGATAAATACATACAGAACGTAATAGACGATGAAATCAACAGTGACGGCGAGAAGAAGCGACGATGAGAAAGTGAGAAAGAGAGAAAGAGAAAAAGAGAGAAAGAGAGTGTGTGTTTTGTGTTTGTTTGTCTGCTGTGTTTGTGTTTGTGTTTGTGTATTAAGGGTTGTGTTTTGTGGCTGCAGCAGACTTGTGTTTGTGTGGTTTATAATATGGAAGGTATTGACAACGGTTATTAAACAACAACCGTTGTGAAATATGTTTTAACAACGGTTGTAAAAAACACCCGTTGTCAAATATGTTTTAACAACGGGTTTCAAAAGTAACCGTTGTGATTACTTTTCACTAACTTTGCGCCAATTTTGCGCCAAATTATTAACAACGGTTGTGCATGTGTGACCCGTTGTTAAAACTAATAACAACGGTTTTTATAACCATACCCGTTGTAATTTATTTTAGTAAAATTCGCGCCATACATTCTACAACGTCTATTGTGATTTTCGTGAATAATCGTTGTTAAAGGGGCGTTGTAGTTGCCTAAATTTGTAGTAGTGGTATTGTCATGTTCATTAGTTGTACATGTTTATATACTCATCAGCATTTACTTGTAAGGCGTCTCATTCAATACATTTAATATATCACTCTCAAATTCACATCACTTCTTGTTAATGTCTTCCAATCCCTGCAGAATGCATAAATGCAATAGTATCCAACATCACAAGTTCTCATCTTGATTGCCGCTAGTATCAGTATCATTATTATCTTCACTAACTCTCAATGTAGAAAAGTGATACTCAAATATAGTTTTCTGACTCAGCTAATGCAATGTAATTACTCCGTATATTACATCGTCTCCGCTACAATGTGTGAGACCGAGATAAATCGATCCAAATTAACTCAACTTAGACTCATCTAAATTAACTCGTTTACCACCTCTAGGCGAGATGGGTAATAGAAAAGAAAGGAATTACAAATGATGTAAGGCGGATTAATTAGTTTAGCGGACTAAAGCATATAATTATGGTACTTAATCAACTGGCCAACGCCAGATCGCGTAATCCTCACCCTTTTCTTAACCATGTGTGGTTATTGTGGTACGAACCCGTATTGTTTGTTTGTTAGGGGTGGTCAACAGTACGAGTCGGCCGGGTCCGGTCCGAGCCGGGTCGGGTCAGGATTTGGGAAACCCGGAACCGGCCGGGTAAGGGGGCGGGGCGGGGCGGGGCGGGTCAGAAGTGATCCGTGAGGCGGGTCAAGGGCGGGTTGAGGCGGGTTTATGGGCGGGTCCGGGTTTGGACGGGCCGTGTTTGACATTTGGGGACCCGGAACCGGCCCGGATATAGGGGCGGGTCGGGGCGGGTCCGGGTCAAGCGGGCCGGTTTCATCTACGGGTCACAGGCAGGCCGGGTCCGGGTTAGCAAGGTCGACCTTCACTGTTGACCACCCCTATTGTTTGTTACCATGAGGTCCACGAGGTTTACATACTAGGAAACGAATAATTGATTTATTAACTCGTTGTGGCTACGGTCCAACACTCAAATTGTGTTACTTCAAACTAGTCCAACACTCAAGTTGCCTTTTCACGGCTGAAGTCCAGCAAACGAAGAACGTCGATCACTAATAACATATCCAACTTGACGCCCTAGACCGATTTGACCCATCCTTACCATATGAATATGTTAAATCATGTATACGGGTTTTGGCCACATCCAAATGGAAGATAGAGAGTCAATTTCACAAGTTTAAGAAGGTTATACTCTAAAAATCAATTGGAAATCACAAATTCTCATTATAGACGGTCATTGTCCGTCTATAACTATAGACGGATAGTGGTCTTCTCACAAAATGAAAGTGGGAGGGCAAGTGGATGGGAAATAGATACCCCCACTTGTCCTCCCACTTTCATTTTGTGAGAGGCTACTATGGGTCTATAACGTTAGTTAACTTTTGATGATATGTTTTGAAATTTATTCTGTTAAAATGTCTTACTAAGTTAATTTGATATCGTATTCGCTTAAGAAATACTCTTTCCGTTTCAGTCATTTATTTACCTTTTATATTCATTGTAATAAAAAAGCATTTTAATTAAAGGTAAACAAATGATTGCAATAATGTATCTATTTGTATCGGTGTTTGGAGGGGTTTGTCATGTGTACTATCTTCACGGTCAAATCCAGTTAGAAAATGAAATTGGCTATCGACTTTTTTTATCTCGTTCAGTCCAGTTAAATTAGATGGTTTATTTATAACTTTCAAAACTAAAATTTAGACTAAATCAAGCAGCCAAGTTAATCCCTGTTGATGAAGGAGAAGAAAGTCGGAGTGGCATATAAAATTATTTCAAGACCAGTTTTGCGTAGACTAGTAAGCTATATGACCTGTTTTTGTGCTTTGCACTCCTCGGATCAGTTCCTAAGCACTTGATCAATTCTTTGGCTTTTACAGCTTCATTCGATTATTAGCAAAAAAAAATCGTGATTGCCATATACAAATTTATGTAAAGAAATGGTTTTCAAAATTTTGATATAAACAAACAACAACAACAACAAAAATAAAAATAAAAATTTCGCCTGCAAAAATGGCGGAATGCTCTGTCCAATCTGCTGTACAATGCCTAGGGAAACTTCTAGTCGAGGAAAAAGAAAATCTACAAGCAATAGAGCAAAAGGTGGAGCAACTAAGGGATGAGCTTGATTGGATGCAATGTTTTCTACGGGAGGCGGACCCATGTCGTAATGTTGACCCAAGAATTAGTCGATGGGTCATCCAGATACAAGGGATCGCGTTTGAGGCTGAGGACATTGTCGAGAGCTTCCTGGTCAAAGTCCTCAGCCATCAAAATCAGCATCATACGGGTAAGACTTCGACCTTAAAGAATGCCCTTGAAAGGTATCTTTGGGTTGTTAAAGAGGCCAAAGCAATTCATGATGCTAGTAATGATATTGAAGCTTTGAGAGTCAAAGTCTCGACTTTGACGTCAAGGCTTCAGGCTTACGGTGTAGGCATCACAAGATCGGAATGTTGGAAGTTGGAATCGACTCAACCAGGGATCGATGTCTTTAAGGAAGACAAAATTGTTGGACTGGATGATAAGGTGAAGCAAATAGTGGGTGACTTGGTGAGCAAGGCAACGGAAAACAAGTTTTTCGGGATTTGGGGTAAGAATGGTATAGGAAAGACCACTTTTGCCGCGAAAGTTTACTTTCATTTTGCTGTTAGAAGGCACTTTGATCGGTTTGTCTGGTTAAATGTGCCTGAAAACTGCAAAATTGTCGATTTGTTAAGAAAATTATGGAGTTCTCTTGGAAGGATTTCGTGGGATGAAGTCGAAATGATGAATGAGCAAGTCTTGGTTAAGGAAATCTTTGATGTTATGCTCGAAAAAAAGTGTTTGGTTATAATAGATGATGTTTGGAGCAAGGAGATTTGGGATGGTCTGAAGGAAGCATTTCCCGGAGACGATGAAAGGGATTCAAGAAGTAAAATCCTTTTCACAACTCAAAGCAGTAAAGTGGCTGAAGAGATGCATCAAGGAGCTGTTGTTCGAGAGTTGAGATGTTTAAGTTATGATGAGAGTTGGGAACTGCTTCGAACGAAACTTGGTGACTTTACAGGTATTTTCCTCTCTTATTCTGTCATGTTGTGATGCAATTCTCGACTCAGTTTTCAGTACCAATTATTCATATTGAAGGCTGTCGTATTTTTAGCATGATGAAATAAATGCTTACATTTGGATGTAGGAACTCATGCAATGACAGAAATGGCGAAAAATATGTTGAAATCCTGCCAGGGAATTCCGCTAGCAGTTATAGCTCTCGGAGGACTTTTAGCAGCAACGAAAACCCCAGAGAAGTGGAAAATCTTGCTCGATCACATCACCGTGAACAACGGGGACCAATCATACGAAAAAGTCCTGGAATTATGTTATTATAATCTACCATATTACTTGAAAAACTGCTTTCTTTTTCTAGGAAACTTTCCTCAACATTATGAAATTCATGTCAAAAGATTATGCCACATGTGGGTAGCTCAAGGAATCACGGTACTCGAAAATGGTGATGTTGAAAATTTTGCTGAGTATTGTTTGAATGAATTGCTTCAAAGGGGTATGGTTCAAGTGGCCAAAAGAGGATCAACAGACAAGATCAGATCTTGTAGACTGCACAAGATTATGAGAGATTTATGCTTCCAAGTGTCGAAGGAAGAAAATTTGGGCGGAAAAACGCGCCAATTTGCTTTATACTTGGGTGAAGATGAGGAAAGTTCATTTCCTATGAAAAATCCATTTCTTAGATGTCTTCAATTATTCCCTTCTACGGAAAAGAGCTCGGAAATGAACTACATGTCACTTAAATCTTTCTGTAAGGACTCGCCATTGATTCGCGTCCTAGATCTTGAAGGGGTCTCTGTAAGTACTAAGACCTTACCTAGGGAAATTGGGGATTTGCTCTACCTAAGGTACTTAAATTTGAAGGGTATGCCCTTGACGAAACTCCCACCAACAATCGGGAGTTTAAGGTGGGTGGAAACTCTTGATTTAAGGGCAAAGGTAAGGTTAGAAATACCCAATGTCTTATGGAGGCTTACAAAGCTCAGACATCTCTACCTTCCTTGTTATTTCACTGTCAAAGATTCAGAAAAGCTGAGACTTGACAGTTTAACGAACTTGTTGACATTAAAGAACGCGAATCATTTCCTGACTGAAGATGTGCTTGGGATGAAGTTTCTTAAGAGAGCATCAATTAGGTACATTTCCGAGAATGAACACGTAGAGTTCATGCAGAAATCACCTGAAGTTACTTTCAGTCTGACGATTTTTCAGGCTGTAATTAGTGAACAACAGGTGAATGTGCTGCAACATTTTCAGAATTTGATCAAATTGGAGTTGAAAGGAGGGTTATCCGCGCCTATGAATAAGCTTATTTTCCCATCAAATATGCAAAAGTTACTCTTAGATTTTTGTGGGCTGATTCAAGATCCTATGCCAATTCTAGAGAAGCTTCCGAATCTAGCTTGCCTTTGCTTTGATCACCAAGCTTATATGGGGCAAAACATGATTTGCTCTTCATCGGGTTTTCCTCGACTTAGCTATCTGAGGTTTAATGGGTTGAAGAATTTGGAAGAATTTAAGGTGGAAAAAGGCGCAATGCCTCATCTAAGACAATTAGAGGTGAAGAATTGTGAGAGATTGACGAAAATTCCTGACGGAATTCCTCAACAGGTTCTTGTCACACTTGAATGATCATCATCCCAGTTTGACAATGCCATCGATATCTATCGACACTTTCTGAATGCAGCTGAGTTTCAGAATGCAGTACTGTAAAAGCTGCTGTGTGATTCATTTTAACAAAATTTATTTGGTTTGTAATTTTTTTCCTTGTTGCATGGTGAAATTTTGTGTTCACATATCAATGATTTGGTTTGACATGCTAAAAAAATTTGATTCTGATGTAATACATCAATGCGTATTGCTTTTTATGTCTGGCTTCTTGTGACATTTGAAATTAGAGACTCAAAATATGTTATCTAGCACATTATTGGCGAGGGATAGATGTAATCCTATATGATTTAGTAAAATCCGTAAATGAAACAATTACGAAAATTATTTCTCATTAATGAAGTGATACATGATTACAGCATGTATATCAGAAGAAATCACATCAATACAACAATAAGTTTTCAATTAAAATGACTAAATACAAGCAAATATTAAAGGAAGCGGATATTTATTTATACACAAATCAATACTATATATTAATTCCAGAAACCAAGGGACTTTAATGTAATTAAAGAAATCTATACAAATTAATTATACTATATAGTTTTAAATCGATAGCACCGTGTGATGGACCTGATAAAAGGACCTCAATGCAAATATTATATAATTTTGGTTAAAAGTATAATATAAATAATATAAAGATGCCTTGATGAAGAATATTTATGGAAATTACATTAAATTAAAGTAATTAAATTAGAAAACACAAGAATATAGTGATTTTCCTTAAAATTAACATACTCCACTTATGGAATTAATTAGTATCATTATGTCTTGATGAAAAATATTTATGGAAGTAACATTAAATTAAAGTAATTAAATTAGAAAACACAAGAATATAGTGATTTTCCTTAAAATTAACATGAAAAAATTAACGGGAATAATGAATTTAACAGAAAAAATAGAAGAATTAATAAAAGAAACAATAGTAACCACGGGAGTAGTGAACGTAATGATATTAAGAAATTAAATAATGTCGTGAAAGTAATAATATTAATAGCGGGTAGTGAACGTGTCTCATAATTTGAAAATAAATTTTACATTTGATCATAATTACAAGATATATCGTAGAAAAATATATTACAAATAGTAAACGTGAGAGTTAGACAACTCCAACATAGTTTATTACATTGAAAATAAAATTTAACGGTAAATAGAGGTAGCACGGGCGAAGCCGGGCACCAAACCTAGTATTGTAAAAACCAAGTACTTGCAAATAAGGAACACCAATGAAGACGAATTTTACACACCAATAGTTTATTTTTCTTCCTTTCTTGTGATAAAACCAATGAGAAGCCTCATAACTTATTCAAACTGAACACAAGTACACAACTAACATCCCCGAAAACAAATACTGTAGAAAAGAGTTGAAGAGAAATCACTTGATGATCTATTGGGATTTCTTTTCAGTCTTTCTGGATGTCCAAGATCTTCAAAATGTCGACACGTGGGACGTGTTCAACCTTGGAGTACTCTTTCCAATCTGTAAGGCTCTTCAAAGGAGTCCAACCCCTATAAAATGATAAGGGCATGTACGAAATGATCAACTCCTGTAGACTTTTAACATCTCTCAACCCTTCCGGGATCTTCACTAGTTTAGGACATCCGTTAATCTCCAAAGTACACAAATCCGGCATAGCTTCTACTTCAACTGTCCAATCTTCCAACTTCTCCAAACCTTCCACATTGAGATAACAAAGCTCCTGAAATCCTCCTTTAGAACATTTCATACTCTCCCCGTTATAAGAACCATTCTCTAAGCTTAGATGCTTTAAATGAGGCAACTTCTCAAGGATGGGCATAGGATCCTCCATAAATCCCGAACCACTGAGTGATAACTTGTTAAGATTGTCTGGAAATTTGATAGAGCTAATGGTTTGAGATATATTTCCTTTAACCCATAATTTATGAAGAGCTTTGCACTTATCAAGTGATGGGTTTGCGCTCAAAAAGTCGCCTTCAAGTCTAAGTGAGATGTAATCAAGGTGAACCAATGCAGAACTCGGTGATTGAAGGAGGGGTGCGATACTTTCCAGACAAGAAAGGTAATCACAAGAGGAGAATTCTCTAAGATTAGTAAGCGTACTAACATCTTCTGCTTTGCACATGTGGCTGAAGTTTGAAAGTGTTTCCAAGTTAACCAGACCTTTGAGTTGGAGCTTGGGTGCCTTATTTCGGAGGATAAATGCTTTCGAAGGTAAATAAAGATGCACCAGCCGCTCTAGCCTCGATAAAACATCAGGAATCCTCATACAAACAAATGAGAGAACACGCAAATCTAGGGTTTGCAAACACCGCAAATGCTTGATTGAGTAAGGTAATTTGGACACCCAGCTACCTCTCAAACTCAAGTACCTCAAATGGATCAAGGAACCAACATCTTTTGGCAAAGTATGAAGTCCAGTATTTTCAATATCCAAGACTCTCAGAAATTTGTAATGATGAATTGCACTTTTAAGTGCCTTGTTCTTCAAGGGTATAAGAACCTTGTCTGTTTCTAGAGTGTTGAAGAAAAGAAGAGATCTGACGTACCTTGCCTTTTTGTAATCAGAGAGAAGGTTGTCCAGTTTCTCGGTACAATAGATAGCCAACCGACGAGATTTTTTCTTATTAATTGATCTTGATGATTTCATAAATCTGGTAGTAGTACCAGCGGATTGATCGGACTTTTCATCAAGTTGAGCTATACTTAGCCAGTTTAGTTTTAATGCTTTGTCCATGCATAGTTTTCGCATGACATCATGAAGCCTGCATGTCTTTGCCCGTCCTTCTAAATCCCGCGATGCCACCTGGACAAGGGACCTTTCTACCAGCTCAGCTAAGCAACCTTCAGCAACATCTTCAAGTGTTTCTTCTGAATCTTCATCATCGCCGGAGGAAACAATGCCTTCAGCCTCCCAGAGCCGACCTAACTTTGTTGTGGTTATTTCCAGGTTAGTTGGAAAATAACCCATATAAAGGAGACACGGTTTTAGCTGATATGGAAGCTCATAATAGCTCAAATCTAGTATTTTTTCCCATGGTTGATCTTGTTTGTCAATTGGGTATAAACTCAACTTCTTTTCAACAGTTTCCCATTCCTCTAGAGTTCTTTTCGTAGCTAAAACTCCTCCCAGCACAACAATGGCCAACGGAAGGTTTCCACTGTGTTTAAGCATTTTCTCCTTCAATAAACCTATCTTCTGCCTGTCAGCATCTGATAAAAAGACAAAAATGTATTGAGTGTATCAGAAGCCTCATATTGCACGTTTTTGTGACTCGATTGTCTGGAAAAAGCCGTAAGAAGAGGGCTCCTAGTCCTATTCTTACAGTAAGACTTAACGTAACTTTTCTAACATTTTTCTATGGCCATTAGATGTTTAATTTCTAAACACAATAATAATGGTTGAATCTGGGCATTAGTGATAAATAGATTTGTCAAAGTATCTTTTTTTTCTGTGTTATCAACAAAGATTAAAGACAAAGACAAACTTATTATCCTAATTACCTGGCATGCCAGCTAAAGAATTTCCGATTTTTTCCTCAAGCAGCAACTTGCTATGTTTTGCATCCAGGTAAAGAAGCTCATGATTAACCGACTGATGATGGACATATTTCGCAATACCCTCTATCCGAGTGGTCAACATTATTGTACTCTTAAAGTTGCAGGATGTTATTGGAAAGGCTTCTTTTAGCTGATCCCATAACTCAGCTTTCCATAAGCCGTCTAACACAATGAAACATCTTTTCCTTCGCTGAACCTTGCATAACTGATGTTTGAGCTCACAATCAGTCATCTGAGCGATTTGCTCTCGAGATTTTGAAGTGAGACCACTGAGAAGCTCTTGCTGAACAGCTGAAATCTGGCATGGCTGCGAAATGGAAGCCCAAGCAAAAGCCTGATAGCTTCTCCTGATTTCATGGTTGTAGAAAATTTCTTTGGCCACAATTGTCTTTCCAATACCACCGACTCCCCATATTGAAACGATTCTGCTCTCCGTTTTTGAATCAATAATCGGGAATTGATCCGTTTTTGAAGAAGAGGGTGTTGATGAATCTACTTTGTTTACTTCTGCAGGAACCTGGGTAGAACAAGTTACATAAATGTCATATACATGTGATAGAAAAAGTAATGGGGTCTTTCAAGAACTAAATAAACTAACTCGTAATGTAGAAGACTTACCAACAACTTTAATAATTCAGTCACGTCCGTATCTCGTCCAATGAGCGGTTCTTTCTTACAAGTGAAGTAACTCTCATGCTTCGCCTTCAACAGCCAAAGTAATGAGTTATCTCCTGATTCAAACTTGATCCCATAGGTATTCAGCTTGGTAGTCAAGAAGGACATTTTATTCTTCAGTGCATCAATCTTCTTTCCAACCTGATGTACAGCTATAACTTTCCAAAACATCATGGAATACTTTTTTAACATGCTAACGTAGCCATGACCTCCTCCTCTAATATTAACTATGAACTTTTCAACTGTGTCCTCAGCCTCATATGCAAATTCTCTGATCTGAGCAACCCACTTTCGGGCCATTGAACTGTCGAGTTGGCTTGCATCAGCACTTCTCAGGAAACACTGCATCCATTCCAGTTCATCTTGTAGTTCTTTCACATTTTCTCTCACCTTAGCTAGGTACTTTGCTTCCTCAACTAGTAATCTCGCAATCAACTGAGCAGCTGATTTGACATCTGCCATCCTTGTACAACTATAAACCAAACAACAATGCAAATAGGTGAAGTGAATTAAACAGTAACAATAATTACCAAGATGAGTTATTGTCAGTTAGATAGGAGTAAATATAGCAGTAGATGACGATAGCATATCCAAGATGTAGCTTGAGAAGCACCAGAAGAATTACAAATGCTAGATATATAGGTAAAAAAATGTGATACGGAGTACATAATTTAAAAGTAAAGTAGCTAAATACAAATCACAAGTTCAACATAGTTTTTTCGCTTCTTGAGCGACTCGGATATTCAATGGGTTGTTTTGAAGACTCGAATACTCAATGGTTTAATCAGAGTGTATATTTCATACGGAGTCATATTTGCTCGTATTTTGAGAGATATTGAAGGAATGCAGATGTGTCCCGTAATGTGAGAAATACTTATAATATGAAAAATGAAACAGAGGAAGTCCTTTTTTCACCATGTAAATTTTAGCAATTAGTCTTGGATAAGATCTTGGTATGGTACATCGTAGTTATTATTACAATCTAAAATAAAATGCATAACATGAACTAAAGTCGTAGGTTTAATCGATTTTTCAGTGAATGTTCAGAGAAATAGTAAATATTGTATAGTGAAAAATATCAGTCAGAGACGAACGCAGTTGAATATTAAAGGCAAACAGTGGAGTGTTATCCGGATCGAGGGAGGACTAATTATTTTAAACAAGGAACGCTATTAGAAGATTTGTACACGCTCGTTTACCTTTACTCTCCTTGTGATAGAAACAGTATGACACGCACACACACACACAGACACCTGTGTTACTCAGACACGCCGACACGTGTCGGACACAGACAGTCAGACACACAAGAGGGACATAAAATTGCTTACCTGGTTAATGAAGTAGAACACTCGTTAAAGCTGATCCTAACAAAGCTTGCTTATTATAATCCACATATTGTGTAAAAAGCAGTAAAAAAAATAAACGAAACAATTATTTGCTATTTGAATACAAAATGTTAGATGTAGCGTTGAATTTATAGGAGATGAAAAAATCCTAGTATTCTCCAAAAGTAAGGAAGCAAAGGATCTGAATTTATATCACTCTCAAGCAAAGTAATATTTTATATTCACCTTTCCTTGGTTCTTCCCAGAATAAATCATAAATATACCAAGTAAAGAATATTTTTTTAAGGAGAAGTAAAGAATGATTAAGGTATCACTAATTTATATTCCTGTATAATTAGGACGGCGAGCTAAGAGCTCAACAGTGTTAATATGAGTGCTTCAGTAATGGTTATTTCATTTAGCATGACCGTCAAAATAGTTCTCCCTCTATTTTTATTTTTATTTTATTTTCCTTTAGCCTCATTACTCTCATTTCTCCTCAGTCCTCACTAAAAAATGAAAAATGAGGCTAAATGGAAAAGAAAGATAGAGGAAGTTAGTTATTGACAAAGCATAAGATGAAATTGGACACCAGATGTATATTACTCCATTGATTTCACTTTCATACATTTGTTCAAAATACGTGAGGACGATTTAGAACAAACGTATAGAAAAGAAAAGAAAAGAAGGGAGGGAGTAGTAACTACACGAAAGAGGAGTATTGAACTCCCTAAATAGAACACGAGATGAAGTTTATTTTTCAACTTCAAACTAATTCTAAACTCCAAAGGTCATCCATCAAACACAACCAGCCACAGAGACACAGCATTTGAAATTCAAACTTAATGAGTTCTTTACAAGCCAAAATGTCAGGTTTACATTGTATACCTATTTATTTATGTTTCCGTTACATGTAATCAATCCTAAAATTAGCAGTTTGCGAAACCTTGCAGCTGAAAAGACACTCCTCCCTACTGTATTAAGCTAGAAACTTGACTGTTTGAAGAAAAACATTTAGGCAAGAATCTAACCGCCAATAAAGTCGGTAATTCATTTAAACTCATAGAGGCAAACAATAATCTAATCGCCAATAAAATCGTGAACTCAACCGATAAAATCGCCAAAACATCCATAATAAAAGCATCTTTACTTCTCAAGTGACATCAGTAACATTAAAAAGGGGAAACTTAAGTAAGACGATAAAAAAACGATAAACTGAGAGGAAATGATACCTGAAGAGGCGAATTTATAGTCGTTCATCGCATTGGCCACCCACAACACTTTGGTCTCCAATATCTGCACAAAACAAACAACTTAATTTGGTTACTTCTATGATTTCAATATTGTTTAGTTAAACTTCAACTTAGGTATGAACAATTCATGCACCTCTTCAGTATTTGGGATCTCCATTTTCGACTCAATTTTACGGTCTTAAGGGGTAATGGAAAATAGTGGCTAAAAAGGTCTGAAGTTCTGAACTGAGTAAAAATAAATAAGAAATTATTGATCGAAAATTAGATAAATAAGATAGAATCCATGCTTACTCGATGATCGATATTAACCTAATCGAACAGAACCCGGTCTAACTTGTCATCCGATGATGCCCCACCCGACAATAACTTAACATGAATGGTAACCGACAAAAACTCGTTATTAATTAGACACAAACCAAACCCTATATGACCTGACACGCTTTGACCCGATTGCCACATCTAAATGTACCTAGGGCTGGCCACTACCGGAGGTATTGTCGGGCCCCGCCGCGCTACGACTAATATTTGGGCCTGGACACGGCCCAGTTGGGGTATGGTTGTGGCGGGCCGAGTCAGGCCTATGTAATTTTTAACAAGATTAACGTGTTTGACCGGGTCATGCTAAAGGGAGAGTTGCACTGGCTCAGCCTGGGGCCAGGGACGGGTTGTGTAGTGCCGTGTGGTGTGCTAGGTGGGCCTCCAAAATCTACCCCCAATGTGGTGGGCAGGAGTGAGTTGGCCCTCTACAATGGTCACCTTTAGCTGTAACCTAACATTGGAGGGGAATATAATTTTACGAAAAATATAGTTTACATATATTTAATACGGTTTTAAATTCTGCTAAAAAAATAAGTAGTTCTATAAAAGATATTTTATGAAAAATGTAGTTATCACAGCATTATATAATTACTTTTTTAATTTTCTGTTGCATGATTAATGATATTGAAATTTAACCTTAAAAGTTAAGCCAGAAAGGTCGCATGAGCTGCGCTCAGGTCCATCCAAAGGCAGGCCCAAGTTGGCCCACCAAACCCTGAGCCGGCTCGTGAGGAGGGAGAGTGCACTAGCTCAAACCTAACTCTAACTACCTCGTGGTTTTGCTTGGTCACCCCAGGCCTGGTAGGGTAGACCAGTTTTTTAAGTTCTTTTTAATATTTTTGACGGGACCAAAACACCCCCTAATTGGATTTCGTCAAGGAAATTCAGACTTGTGGTTCTTCATTATCTAGTAATCAAGGCGAATTGGTCTAGGAAAGGCCAACCAACTAGGTAGGAGTTGGGCCAACATGTCGAGCAGGCCATCTATTGGCGAGTTGGTGACTCAATTCCCAGGTCGACCCGCTAGAGTGGCTGCCTCTAAAGACCGGTATATATATTGGCCCAGCAATTTAGTTTTGTATAGAGGTGGCAATCAGATCAGTCAAGTCGGGTTTGAGTGAAATCAGATTGTTGCAGGTCAACATACCTTTTTGGGTTGAGTCGGGTTTGGTTCGGGTTTTTGTCGTATGAGTCCATTTCGGGTTAATTGATGTGACGGGTCAGGTTGGTTCGAGTCGGGTGATTAACTTGATTGGCTGTGTCATTGAACGGGGGTGATAATTATGAGCATGACCTAAGTTCAAAACGCACATCCAACTATTTTTATATCTCCATTTACACCATGAACAAAGAACGAAAACAAAGCTAAACGAATAAAACATACTTAGAAAAAGAACTTGCCTACAGAGGTAAGAACTACAACCACCAACTATTACTCTACAAAAATACACAATACAGCCTCCACAGAGAAGGGAAAGGTCATTCTGCCCTAAAGATTCACCATCCATCGATGTATCAATCGGAAGTGTTGCAATTTGCCTGCTAGCAATGGGAAGGGCCTTTATGCAACTTGATCACTGTCGGGAACATCAACTTCACCGGTAGGGGAGAGTGAAAGAGAGAGTAGCCCTGTCAGTTGTGTTCGATATTCAAGACCTCTGATGTAATGACCCAACAGCATGGACCTTCATAAGAAATATAATGGTGAGAACTCAGAATATGACGACAGTATGATACTACTAGTACACATGTTAAAGATGCAAATGGTAAATTTGTGCTTCAGGGGTCACTAATATGTCCGAGTACAAAGCTCAGACTTCTGGAATTGTATATCTTGACACTGGACAGACAAACAAACGATCCAATACCATACTAAATTCATAATGTGTGACTCGGATTTTGATGTACTCATATCCAAGTGTCATTGCTGAGCATGGGCGCATGGGGTAATATGAAGCGACAGCGTAACATAAGTTGAAGAATCTCACCAGAACAGTAATCTCGCGAGATAATCTCTTGTCAACGAAATAACAGGCTGGAAATTAAGCGAAGTGTTTTCAGTAAGTTCCGCAGAGTCCTGACTCCCAGAATTCAGAGACCCGGCAGCATTCTTCTCTGATAGAGGGGGTGCCTTAGAATGCATCTTGGGAGATAATGTTGCAAGAAGACCATGAACAACAGAGTGTATAGTTTCTTTAACTTCAGGGGAAGTTGGTTCTGATAACTCTGCAACCTATTTAAATAGTCTCACATTCATCAGTGATCAGTCATCATATTGAACTTAACCATCATCAGCATATTTTGTCAAATAAAAAGTTAGAAAAATGAGTTCTACCATCCTGTTATTTGTACTACCCATTAATGTCAATAAAATACAAGGAGTTTAGAAGAATCATTCAATAAAAAATGTTAGTATGGGGCTATCTCAACACCATCCAGAAGCGTCCTATCATATTCTAAAAAATTTAGAAAAAAAATTGCAGGAGTATAGAAAGGTTATCGATGTTACTCCTCTTAAGTAGAAGTCGACAAGTCGTAGTATGCAATACGCAGTGAACACAGAAATCAATTGCTATAAGGGCATGTACAATGATAAATTTCAAAATGTCAACTCTCCAACCTAGTTTAATTCTCCAAGTCATTATTTATCACTGGAGGGCTAACAAAATAAATTTATCAACTATTCCTCCTAAT
The DNA here is from genome assembly GCF_048544455.1 of Silene latifolia. Taxonomy (NCBI): domain Eukaryota; kingdom Viridiplantae; phylum Streptophyta; class Magnoliopsida; order Caryophyllales; family Caryophyllaceae; genus Silene; species Silene latifolia. Next base: position 43,712,581 of record NC_133536.1, read on the forward strand.
ATCATAGAACTCTATAAATCACTCTCCAACTCATAAATGGGGTCCCACCCATTTACCCGATTAGTCAACTCTATCTCAACAATCCTTCTAAAGTACCCATCTACGATAGCTGGGTAGCTATTCAAATAATTGAAGATTTGCCAACCATGATGACGATACTTCTAAAGTGTCCATGAATTCATTTGGAGAGTAGGATGGAGAGTTATCAAAAGTTGTTCGTTATAACTTATAACTCAAGAGTGAGACTCCATTTTATCTCTCCTCTTGGAGAGTTACTGGAGAGTTATGGAGAGTGTGTACATGCTCTAACACTATAACTACCAATCTACCATACCACATTATTACCACCGTTCGAACTACTTCAACAAAAATTAAGTCAATTACATCAAAATCAAGGAGAGTGCAAATTATGTCAGCAACTAATGTGCCAACAATAAAGAGTAATAAGAGCAAACAAACAGATATTGAAAAAATCAAACATAAGGAATCTAGCCTTTTCTGGTTGAAGTGAACGCAGGTAATCTAACAACTCATTCTTTTCCTCTCCAACGAATTGTTGCATCTGAAGAGCGGCATTCTTCCTCTTAATTTCTTTAAGCTCCTTATAAAACAAAAAACAAATAAATTAGAAATGCAAGTATGAGTAGGAGACTACCAAATATCACGACTTCAGTAGTAACTAGTTCCCCAAACATGAATAAGAGAGATCGTCAATTTAAAACTCTCTGTTCATAGTGTCAAAGACACATACACCTTCGATACCACTAAACACAGCTAGTTAACTACTAAAAACAAGATACTCCTGTTTGTACATACGAAGCTGAAATTCTATACCTTCTTTGTAGACGATAAACGAGACCGCAGCTGAAGAATGTATGATTGAACTTCAGGGGTCAATTCCTTAAGATTCTCAACATTGAAGTCTTCTGATATGTTATCAGCAATTTCCTGAGTTCCAGCAGAAACCTCACTTTCACCAGAATATTGGACACTTCTGACACTGTCAAGTAACATTTCTTGGAGACCAAGATTAAAGGATTCGGACTTGTGACTCTCGTTATTGTCTTCGTGAATGTCAAGGTTTCTTTCAAGGCAAAGCCTATATTCAGCATTTTGTAAAGTATATCTGCAACACATCAAAAAAAAATACATAATTTGGAATTGCTGAGAGACCTTTCAAATTGCCTCATGTTGTCACAACAACAATCTCTAACATATCAAATAAATTACCATTAAATCATCCAGAATACCAATCAAATATAAGATCAACAAGTTTAACAACATAAAAAATATGAATATGAGATTATGAGCCACAAGATTCTAAGACCAGCAAATCATATCGCATGAAAGCTGCATGTTAATAACCAATCTGATCACTTAGATGTAACTCGCCATAGTAATAGGTAGAAGATCTACATGCACAAGATCATGAAGACATAAAACACTGATCCACAAACATTTAAACATGCATGTTTCCTATATATTCCTAGGGTTCCAATATCCCATGTAAGAAATAACCTATATAGGACTGTAAGCTTTACAGGCTTCAAGCTGACTCATAAAGCTAGAACAGCACCAACAGATGAATGGAATAACAACACAATAATGAGGCAGTGATCTTCATATAAGCAACTGTTAACTATCTGGCTATAGAGTCCTGAGACGCTCAGCGAAGAAGGCAAATCTTCATTTTTAGATGCTGATTGTACCCAAATCCAAAAGCGAGGGTGGAAGAATATTATGTTACTCCCTTCATCCTATTTCTATATAGTCCACATTTCCTTTTTTGGTACATTCCTAAATAATTAGCCATTTTGTATATCTTGTCAAACAAAAAGGAGAACTACTTGTAATATTCATTCTTAAATAACATATTCTAGTGGGGAGGGAATAGCAAAGGTAGTGTAGTACTATAAGTCAACCGTTGATAATGATATAATGACATTACTCCGTATTTCTTAAATCTAGGTTCTAGGCAAAGGGGGCAAATAGCTGGGATGGAGGGAGCTTAAAACGTGTAGAGTCACCTTCTTGGAAAGACAAAAGTATCAAGCAAATAAGAGTTGAAGGTCTTCTACAAATTCCATTTAGCAATCCAAACTCATTGTTAACAGTAAAATTAAGGAGCAGACAAAACTTTAAGCATACCCGGTCATCATCGAAGACACCAACAACCGGGAAAGAGGATCCCATAATGCCTCGACCATAATTTGAAATTGATTCGAAGGAAGCAACCCCAACATGCCTGAGATTGTCCTCTTCATGGCATCGATGGTCGTGGGAGGAACATCTTTCTGGATGAGGCTGACATCCAGTGGTTCTATGTCATGAATCAGATCCAAAAGCAGAGGTTTCTGAAACACCAACAAATGCAAGAGAGTGTTATTGACTTGCCACAACACACCCATGCTAACACAGATTTCCGTATCCAATGGAACCAACTATTCACTATTATTTGGCTTCGAGCATTCGTCCCAATCATTTGTTTACTTTTTGATTAAAACATTTCTCACAAAGAATATAAAAGGACAAAAGTGTTTTTTTTTTTTTTTTTTTTTACGAGAATTGGGCTTTGATTTCCATGTCTAATGAAGCAACGGCACACTATTATTCGGCCTAGAGTATGACGTAACAAAGTAGTGGTGCTTCATCAAATTGTCCGTAAGCGTTTCAAATATCATGAATTGGCATCGTTACCATTTGTAGCGCAATTTTGACAATTCAGTGAAAATTGGATTCGTCTTTATCCGAGTATACAGGATAATTCAACATAATAAAATTATCAAACTAACCTAACCTCTGATTCGTGTTCTTCCCAGAATACAACATAATAAAATTAATTACCACACTATCCTTGGATAATTCACCAGCTAACAACCCCTGACCTAATACTAACCCATCCAGTGACGGAACTACGGGGCTAGCTGGATTATTGGTGTTTTCGATTAATTTTTCCTTATTCCATTAATTTACGGCTCTACTCGTATAATATAAATCCTGGTTCCGCCACTGAATACAAAATCTATAAGAATTACGGAGTAAAAGAAAAGAAGCATAGGAAAAAGAAGAGATGATAAGTAGACCTTAGAGGAAGAGGTGTCGCGAAATTCGAGATGATCATCGAAGGACGAGGACGGGGTAGAAGAAGAAGAAGCGGATACTTGAAAGCGACATCGTCGAGAAGACACGGTGGCGGCGGAGGAGACACGTATGAGAGAGAACTTAAGAGGAGGAAGTTGAGAAGAAGAAGAAGAAGAAGAAGAAGAGTGGGGGAGAGAGAAGGTGGAGGTGGTGGTGGTGAAGGCTGCCATTAATTTATTAATTAATTTAATTAATTAATTAAATTAATAAGTATATGCAGCCGACCACCTCGTTATCTCTCTTTCTCTCTACCACCACCTACTAATTTCTCTATCTTCTCTCGTTGCTTATCAGTTATCAGACTGTCTTTTGTCGTGTCTTACCTGTTTAACTTCATCCACCTAATTGCGATTCCCACTTGTGCTTGACCAATTCTTTTGGCGTCTTGGCTTTACTTTCTACATCGGGTTTGGCTTTTGTCACCTACCCGCGCTCGCTACCGGGTCGGATTAAGGATTGTAAATTTGTAATGGCCACAAATCACTACCCTTTTGACCTTTTCCATAGCAGGTAATGGGCCGTGCCGTGTCGACCTTAATACCCCGTAATTTAATACTCCCTCCAATCCACACCAAACTCCCCATTCACTTTTTGGAGGTCAAACTTCAAAAAGTTTGACCGTTAATTCACTCAAAACGATAAATCATTGAAAAATAAAAATTACATATTTAGTTTTGTTATGAAAATATCTTTCACAAAATTATATTTTTTGTGAAAAATTTCTACGTTTAAGGGACGAAAACTACGGTCAAAGCGTCGTCTCGAAGACCACCCAAAAGCAAATGGGGAGTTTGGTGTGGATTGGAGGGAGTAATAATTTATGAAAATATTTAATGTAATTTAAATAATTTATTAATGACATTTCTAATAATAGTTGCAAATAAAACGTTAATTAAACTAGAGTAAATTATCAATTACACTCACGCTAAATCCACTTTTTTAAACTAACTCCCACATCAAATTTTTTTATTAAATTACACCCAAATTAATAACTCAGTTTATAATTTGCACCCAAAATCAGTTTCAGGCCACTTTTCCGTCAAATTTGAAATTTTTTGGGTTAAAACATTTATTTTATGACGATTTTGCCCTTCTTCCTTTCTTTATTATGTTTATATATGTAGGTTAGATGTTTTTCTCCTCATTCATTCCCTTCTTCATCCTTCTCTCTTCCCCAATTTGATTTCCTTCATGGTGTTCCTCATCCTTAAGGTAACTCATTCCCCATTGTTTTGAAATTTTGTACTCGGATATCGGGTTTGTTAAAGAAATTGTTGTTGGGTGAAGCCAACATTGGCAAGATATAATGCATCGATGATTGGGCTGGGTTTATTTATGCATTGGAAGCTCTTTATGATAAAGAAAGTGGAATTAAGAAGATTAAATCAGTATATTGTTCTTCATCATCAACATACTAAACACAAAATAGAGTTAGAGAACAAATTCGAAAGAAGAGATAGAAGGACAACTTACATAAATTACTTAAGTGATAGATGGTGATGATGAACAATCTCTCAATAATTAAGGTTTCATTTGGATTATGACTGAAATTTTAGGGAATTTTTATGGGGAAATATTTGGGAGGAAGTATTTGGGAGAAATAAGGTGTAAAAGGGAAAGTAAATGAAGAGTCATGAATACAAAGAGTTATACACGCGGGGGCAATTTTGTCATTTTATAATGTTTTTCCCCTGAAAATGGCATTGGGTGCAAATTATAAACTGAACTATTAATTTGGGTGTAATTTAAAAAACAAAATTGACGTGGAAGTTAATTTAAAAAAGTGGATTAAGCGTGGGTGTAATTGATAATTTACTCAAAGTAAGTAAGCAAGTCGGGAATTGGACTTAAAGCCAATTAAGCCTTGGGCCGTGTGATATAAATATGGGCTATTTATATTAGGCCTAGTATGAGTAGTAGTTGGGATTGAAGCGGGATTTAATAATAATATAATAAGTATAATAATAATATGGTAATTCCTAACAATAACCGGAATAAGGCAATAGTTTTCTAATTGGCCTCATATACTCTCCAAACTTAGACTATAAATACCATGATATCTGAAAAATAATTCACAAAGAAAGAGGAAGAAGATTTAAGAGACGGAAGGAGCAATTAGCGGTTAAAGGTAAGACCGTCTTATAAGTTAATGTATCGATTTTATAACTTATATAACTCGTAATTTAGACCGCCTCTAGACTAGCTAGGACCGTGACCTTGACCGTGGGACACCAAGGGGTGACCGGACCCACGTTGGACCGCCGTTGACCGTCAGGGAGGGGGTGTTTGACCGGCGTTTTGTGGTGGTGTTTGTTAGGGTAAATAATACATAAGACTCGGTTTTGACCCTTGTTTCGTGTGACCCAGACTTGACCGGGACTTGGGTTGAGATCAGGGGTGAGAGTCGACCATGGGGGAGGTGTCGTGTGGTTGCAGGTGGCGTTTTGTGGTGGTGGTAGTCGGAAAACGCGAAAACAGGGGAGGGGCTATAGTTGTTGTTGGTGTCGGTTTTTGGTGGTTGTTGTGGTGTCGCAGATGGGTCGAGAAGAAGAGGGACTACCCCTGGAACCACCGTTGGTCAGTGGTGGTGACAGTGGTGGCCAGAGGTGGTGTGGTGTTGGTGTTGTGATTGGTTGTGTCGGGTTTTAGGGTAGTGTTTAGGGCGTGAGATTGTGGGGTGCTGGTGGCGGTATGGCTGGTGGTTAAGGTGTGTGTGTGTGTGTGCGTTGGGTTGCAGGCTAGTGGAGGCTAGGTTGGGTGGAGTCGATGGAGGCTGGTGGTGGTCGTAAGTAGTAGTTAAACGTTGAGTTGTATATGTCGGGTTTTCGGTATTGTTGGCATCGTTTGTTGTTGTTGCTAGGGCTCGTATTTGGCAGCCAAGTGTGGTGATGTTGCAGGTGTTAGTCAGGCAAAGTGGTGGTGGTCGGTCATGGTGGAGTTAGTGGTCACGATGGGGCTATGATGGTGGTGTTGTCGTGGGTATGTCGGGGTTTTAACTGAGGTGTATGTGGTTGTGTCTGTGGGTGTTTCACGGGTGAATGGGTTTGGGTGTTGAGTTTTATTTAATTATTGGGACGGGTTTTTACGTAATAATAATTTAAGCGAAATAATTAATATAATTAAATTACAATTGAATAATTAATATAATGAATTGAATAATTAATAATTAAAGTATAATATTTATGTTATGTGACGATTTGTGAATGAATTATAATCGGGTTCGGATTGCTTTAATTATTTGGATCGCTTGAGCTACTTATTTGGAATTGCTTGCTAGGTTGGGATAAATCCTATTCAACTCTTGTTCGTTAATGTTTGGTATAATGGATGATTTATATTAAAGTGAAATTGATCATATGTGAATTGTGTTGGTTGATATTATCGTAACTGTTGGAAGGGAGAATTATATTGCATTGTGTTGGTTTATATTATCGTATTTGTTGGAAGGGAGAATTATATTGCATTGTGTTGGTTGATATTAATAATTGTGATGAGGTGATTTAATTGTTATCATTGATTGAGAATGTGGAAATTGTGATAAGCTATTCTACAGTCAGATGTACGTTGTTGAGGGAGTTTGTACTCTGGGGTGATGGTAATATGTACGTTGTGAGGGAGGGCTACTATTACATAATGGTGGTACGTTGTTAAGAGAGGGGTACCAAAGTAATGCGAGCACGTTGTTAAGGGAGGTGTGCTAAGTCATGGAAAGGAGCACGTTGTTCAGGGAGTGGTGCAATGTGAATGGAATGAATTGCCTTTTGTATGTTCTTGTTGTTAGTATTTATTCCTACTCAACCTCGTGGTTGACCGTGTATTCGTGAACACCTGTGATGAACCATAATGGGGAGCAGATTTGACAGGTACTAAAGATTAGCTGACTTGGGAGTTATGGGATGCGTAAGGACTTGGCCAGTCTACCTAGAAGTCTAGACCACATAGATTATTTAATCACTTTATTTATTTCCGTTGCGAGTTGTATCTTATTTTATATTAAGTTTTAGTTGGTTATTTTGTAATAAACATGTATTCACTAATGTTTTATTTAAAGTACTTTGGTGAGTTGGACTTTGTTATTCACTACCTCACGAAACCGAGATGGTAACACTCTTATTTACTTGTGATGTCTAGCTAAAGACTCCTGAATAAATGGGGGTGTTACAGTCCCGCATGCTGGCCCGTCTTGTTCAGCCCAAAAATTGGCCGGCCCAGGCACAGATAATTGGGTTGTCATGACGCGTCATGCCAAGTCTGAGTTACCATTCCCCCATTGTGGCTCAGCCAACCACGAGATCGAGTTGTGCCTGGCCCGTGGGCTGACCCTAGTTTTTTGTAGTATGTTGCTCATTCATTGATATGATGGACATAAATGACCGTTGTACCCTTATCATTTTTACACTCTCATTTTCTATTTTGTATAATCCTCCCAAGTTGCAATCCAACTCCGTCAAACCACGGGCTCCTCCACTGTCGCCGCACCGATCCCACACCGACCACTTGCACCTGCACTAACCATCTTCACCGACCACCTCTCACCAGACTAGCCGCATCGCACCGGACCACCCCTCTTAATGAATCAGACTATGTCACCAGTAGAAACAAACATAAGCAATTGTATTTGATTAGACATGAAACTTAGAATACCAACGCTAGTACATCAAATTCATGAATCACGAGTAGTTTATTGTTGCCCCATTTTAGTTTCTAATACATGCAATAATAGAAGAGAATAAAATGTGAGAGTCGATCGAAGCAAAATGGAATGAGGATCTCAACGTGAAAATTAAACTGAATGAGGATCTCAAACCCTAATTTCATTAATTTAAATTGATTTAATCCCTAATTTGATAAAGTAAACTATTACTTAATTGACATGAGAATTAGCGTTCATAATTGATTCATCTGACGAATTTGATTAATTTTGTGAGGAAGAGGATTATAGAGGGTTTGTTTTTTATTTTTTTGGGGAAGGGTAATGTATGGACAAATAATGGTAAAAAGTCCATGAAAAAGTAGAATGCGTCCATGAAAGAGCAACTACGTTTTTATAAGTGCATTTGTATTTTTTTGGTTGAATTATAGTTATAAAATTTATTATAAATAATTACTCTTCCTATCCCGGTCATTTCTTTGCCTATTCCATTTTTGGGTTTATCAGTCAATTGTTTACCTTTTTATTTTAGGAATGCATTTCACGTGCAATTAGATCCTCCCCACGCAAACAGGGATTCTCATTCACCAGAATAGGAAATGAAGATTTGTAAGTGTGAAGGAAGAGAAACCTTGATCGCAGACTAACAACATATGAGATCAAAGAAGGAATTTTTAAACTTCTAGATTGCAAGGGCTCACTGAATCACTCCATGTTCTTGTAGAGAAACAAACACACCGGTATTGGGCCGCTCTAAATGATGGATCCACACTGTAATCATCTCTTGGTGTAGACACCTCGTTTCTACACCTCTCGCTAACCACCCAGTGATGATTGAGCCGCATGTTTAATCACGCGGAGCGATTTATGACATTTCGTAAGTTTGTCGACATGTGATAGCCCAAACAGTCGAGTCAACCTCATGGTCGTCATCTATGCGCCGATATGGTCATTTAGACAGTAATTAGAATTCATTTGAAGTCTGGGCCAAAAACCGCTTCCATTTTCTAAACCGTCTTAAAACCGAGTCGGAATATTCTGGAATTTTCCGGAGCATTATTCCTAAATTTTATCTTTTTTCTCAAAAATATCTACCTGCGGAATAAGGAAGCATACATCTTCCCTAATTCCTATTTAGAACCGAGGAAATCTTCCTTACCGAGGAGGTAACTGCCCAAGAAAGAACGCAGCAGGTACTGCGTCTCTTGGAAGGGTCGCAGTTCCTGCTGCGCCTCTTCCTGGGCTGCTTTTTCTCCAATTTCATATTTCTTCTGGATTTCTTTCTTAATTCTACTTTTACCATAATTCCTCCACGTGATTAGTATAAATAGAGGCCCCCGCCTCACATATTTCTCACACGAGTGTCCGCCCTTCTCTTCTCCCTTTGCATTCTAAGACCGCGCTCTTGCTTATCGATGCCTATGTGCTTGCTCTACGCGACCACGTAAGCTCAGATCATTCTGAGTACCAGTCATGTTGCATGACCGACCAATTTGACCAGTACACATTAATCAACTCAATCAATTTGTTCTAAATCCTCTTAAGAGGGCACTTTCTTGCATACATCGAGTCGAGCAATCACTAATACGACAACTTGGTTAATCTCGCTTCGCCAAACATGTAAGTATGAGGGTGTGAATTCCAATTTTCTTTAGTGTATTTTATTTGTTATTAATTAATGTACGGATTTATATCACAAGTGTGCTCAAAACTGTTTTCAAAACCATCCTTTCAAACCTATTTTTCAAAACAGCAGCGAAAGACGACCTAGAAGAAACGCATCAGCAGATGCGCCTTCTGGAACAGTCGCATCATTTGCTGCGCCTCTTCCAGAGGCTGCTTCTCTACTGCTGCTCTTCTTCTTCTTCTTCTTCTTCCTTGAGTATCTATTTCCCTGTTTTCTTTCGTTTTCTTTCTTTATTCTTCCAATTCCCGTATTTTCAGTTTGTAAAATTTATTTTTCAATAATTTCCGACTTAAATCCCTTGTAATTAATACTTGCGGGTTTTCGTCATTAAATTCAAACTCGGATTTAAGAGGCTCGATTTGTTCATTTCAAGTCCCCTGAATTCGTCTTTGATACTTGATTTCCATTCTGTTTCTTCATCGATCTTTATTTTCCAGTTTCCATCTCTAATTTGAGTTTTGCATACAAATTGTTCTCGACATCGTAAATAATAATAAATCGTAATATTTCATTTTAATTCGTCCTTTATCGCTTTATGACGGTTCAATATGCATGTAACACGATTAAATCACTTCTAATTGAGTTATATACCAATAATCAACATTAATTAACCAACGAACGATAACGATTTAACGAGTCTGACTTTCACAGTCAGAACCCAACTCAAGAACAGACGCACGGTCTGATACGCCTCTTCCAAGGGACGCAACAGATGTTGCGCCTGTTCTGAGGTGGTTTCTGCCTTTGAACTCACCTCGTTCACACGTAGCTTTGGTTTAGGTTGTTAATCGACTATTATTTTGTATTACCACTTATAATCCGACATATTTTCGTGTTTTAAATTCGTTTCTTTTATTTTCTTTTCAATTCCTTTTTTTAGCGTACTTGTGACGTAAATTCATATTATCAATTGTAATCCATTTATTATAATTTATTCCTTTATTTCATTTTATCATTCTTGTATGATTTATTTACTTTGCAATTACATGTAATTAATCTAACTCCAACTTCGACCCAATTGGATGCTAAATTATATGTCAAACCGACTTAGTCTAATTTTCACGTGCTAGGATTAATCTGTTGGATGTTGCATCTCATGCATACAATTGACCCCTGATCATTAGTAGAGGCCGTTATCGAGGCGGGCGGGATTAGGTGTTCAAATAAACGAGCTTTCTAATACGTACCCTCACCCCTTACTCAAGATCTTTGTGAACATCCGTGTTCATTAGCATCAGGAGAGTCATTCTAGACATAGAATGCTAAGGGTAACAAATTTCTTATTGTTCATGTCACTACTTTGTGTCAAAGACATGACGCGAAGTATTCGAACGGTTCCAATTTTCCATAAAAACTGGTGGCGACTCCACAAATGCATGCTTGTCAAACCTTTCACCGGTTTTAATGCCTTACAAATGGGTAACGGCCCATGACGTGCTTTGGCTCGCGCCGCAACTCCGTGGGAGAAGTGTCACCGCCTTGAAACCAATGCGCAGGTGCGCGAGGCTCGGTTGGCTGTGTCCACAGTTTGGCGACTCCGCTGGGGATGATACACTTAGACTAAGTCTAGTGTTACCTAGGGTGAAACTTGAACAAGGTTAGGGAATAGTTCATATGAGGCAGTTGTCACTTTTCATTACTCGACCTTCTTAGGCCGTTTTAGCCAGCCTTCATAGGTTTAACCCAACCTATTTGACCAATCGTCCCGTCCGGACGGTGCAAATTCCTATTTGCACCCAAAGATGGATAGCTATTGACGTCAACCATACTACGATACTTACTCATGTTTGTATCAAGAGCTTTCACTACTCGAGCGAATGGACTAGGAACCGAGCCGACTCATGTTTGGCACGGACCTCTCCACAGACCAGGGTACGATAGCTTGGTATGGCAACCGACCTTTTAAACCAAAACCTTTCTAAAAGCACTCATCATACCGTTATAATGCTTATGTTTGTGTTTGTAACTTGTATGTTATCACCTTTTGTAAACAAAACTATGACTAAATTTTCAAAACCTTTCTTCAAAATGCAAAAATGTAAATATTTCAAAATGGCATAAAAAGCTCAAAAGTCAACAAAATCAAGTCGAAACTCTGTCAAAATTTCAAAAAAAATCAACCATTTCAAAAATCAACTTCAAAATCGACACTCCTACAATCACACACAATGATTGTCTAGGATAACATTTCAAAACCAACTTTCTTTTTTAACCCACACGACACACCCGTGTCCCTTTTCAGTCAGTCCATGATTCGTGTCTTGTTTAAGTAAGTGTGAAAAGTAGTCGAATGTGTCTTGATTCATCGTCGGTTCTTATCTTCAGTCCAAGATGGCCGGAACAAATGAAAGTGCAGCAAGCGTCCTGGGTCAACCTGAAGATAATGGTAATAATCAAGTTTTGGCTGCGCTACTTCCTCTTCAACCTAGTCAAGATGCCGCCTATGCTCGTCTCCAAACAATCGAAGGTCGCATTTTAGCCATAGAAGCTAGGCTTCCTCCTACTGAGGGTCCTATTCCTGACATCCCTTTTCACGACGATCAACTTGAAAAAGATTCTCCACCTATCCTCACAGAAGCTGAAAAGCGTCTTCATTACTTAGAAGGACAACTGATGTACCTCAAAGGAGATGACATTTACAGGGAAAATAGCCGAAAGTATGAAGCAGTGAATGCTCAACTACCAACCAACTTCAACATGACTGACATCCCGAAATTCAAGGGACACGAAAACCCTCTAAACCATATTCGTGCTTTTAAAGATTACATGTCTATCAAGGGCATCAAGCCAGAGATGTTCTTAAGAATCTTTCCTTCATCTCTCGACACCATTCTCAAACAGTGGTTCTACTCTCTAGACCACAAGAAAATTTCTACGTGGGATGATGTAGTCATTAAGTTCACTAAGCAATACGCAGATAATGCCGAGATTCAAGTCAACATGCACACTCTAGAGGTTCTTACCCAAAATGAAAAAGAAGGTTTCACCGACTTCCTAAGTAGGTGGAGGAAGACTAGTACCCAACTTGTTGAACGTCCAAACGAGATCACTCTTGTGGAGAAGTTCGTGGACAACCTAAGACCTATCTATGCAAACCACTTGAGGTATCAAAACATCAAATCTTTCAAGGATTTAACAGAGTTAGGTTTAATGATCGAAGACGATATTCGCAAAGGACTCTTGTCCAAAACTGTGGGGCTGGATATCAAGGTTCAACATCAGCTGGAAGTCATTCCTACGGTTCTATTAGTAAGACCGACGATGTCAACCTCGTCGAATCATCCAAGAAGAACAATTCACTAAGAAAGTTCACCGACATCGGTGAAACATATACAAATGCACTGAAAAGCTTGATGAAACAAGGTAGAATCTAACCAATAGGACCTACACCTGACCCAAAAAAGAAGTCCAAATTCTGGGATGACAATGCTTATTGTGAGTATCACAGGGGTAAAGGACATGACACAGAAAACTGTTATAGGCTGAAGCATGCTCTCCAAGACATGATTGAAGATGGACATTTGCCTATCCCTCCCGCGAGTAAGCCTAACAATACAAAAATCCTCTTGGAAATCTAATGATCTCGGATGAGGAATCCACCTTGGATCGTTCACACCTTATCTCTCCAATCGAAGATGAGATCAATATGGTCGACCATGGAGAAGCCTACTCTACCATCGCACCAACTATTGCAGATTTTGTCGCGTGGGCAAGAAGTGTGAGTAGGCAGGTTGCTGAACTAGAAGATGTCATGTCATCGTTGCGAAAGTCAAATATATCAACTCAAGGAGCCACGCAAATGACCGTCACCCTATCCTACGAATCCACGATGCAAGAAGTCATCACGGTAGTTGACGACTTGGTACAACAGATTATCAATCTAGAATCCGAAATCCTACGCTTGAAGGAACTCAACACTATCAATGGCGTTTGAGCCGATGATGACGAAGATGTTTACCTCAAAGAACACCCCTTGGTCAAAACTTTGGAAGATCTTGGAAGATCCTGACATAGATCATCTAACTCGATCTGGTCGCCCATATCAAAATGTCACTCTAGTGCAAATAAATAATTCAGCCACTAATGGGAATGTCACATCTCCAACAGAGAACAATGAAGATTCGATCACCGACCACCTAATGAAGCAACTACATAAGACAAAGGCTGATCTTTCAGTCTGGCAACTAGTTGCTAGCTCATTTCCACATCGCTAAGCTTTGCTGCAAGCATTGGCTAAACTCAACGTAGAAAACAACTCTACTTCAGACGATGTGGTCAACCTAGTCATCCAGGACTCAATCAAGCTAAGTATCCCAATTACTTTCTCAGATGAATATTTGCCACCTTTCGGTGTCACTCACAATCTAGCCTTGTACATCACGATCACATGCCTAAAAAAGAATATACCCATGACACTAGTGGATGATGGCTCCGCAGTCAACGTCATACCACTAAAAACAGCTTACAAGCTAGGTATGAAAGAGTCATATTGGACCTCAACTAATCAAGGTGTTCGCGCATACGATGGGACGCGACGCAAAGTGATAGGTCTCATCACCCTTACTATAGCCACTGGACCAATCGAAAGAAAAGTCAATTTCCAGATAGTGGACATCGAGGCATCTTTTAACATACTTCTAGGAAGGCCATGGATTCACGCTTCCAAAGCTATGACATCCACGCTTCATCAAAAGATCAAAATCCCTTTAGATGGTCGGATAGTGACGATCACTTCGTCACCTATCAAAGCGGTGTAATCGAGAAAATGTCCAGCAATCAAGTCGTGTCAGATCCAGTGCATGAGTTAGGAGGATTTCAAATCATCAATCTTGTAGAAAGTGAATGGGCTCCTCTATACTTCAACCCCTACTCTAACCTAGTGGTAAACCACATACTCAAATCCTAGGGATACTTCCTAGGAATGCCACTAAATCCCATCCGGAACAACACATTCCCACCATTCAAAGAAGGTCATTCCCAGAAGATACCACTAGAATTGGGATACGAGCCTACCATATCTGAAGCTTTCAAAATGATCGCTCAAATCCACGACCGCAAACATTGAGGAATCCAGATCCGACCATATCACCCTACACTAAATGGGTACTTCGTTAAGGAAGGAGACCATGAATCTTTTCACGGATTTCCTGAACCTTGGTGTTCAAAGGCAACAAGTTAGCTGGAATCAAAGTGTTCCATGATTGCTATGTCATTCCACAGGAAAAGGTTCCTACCGTCAAAAATCATCCGACACCTTGTCTCGACGAACAAGCCGTTAGCCTTTTGTTTGGATAAGATCGATTCGTTAAGGCACCCTAGAACAAAATTATTACCATGATACTTAGGGATGACCATTTCAACCCCGCAGCGCTCATCACAGATGCAAACCCAGTCAATCAACATAAAGGATGGAGAAAGTCAATTAAATGGACCAACAATCAAGGAAGACTCTTCAAGCTCACAACTGGAGAAGGAGAGATGCTCAAAGGAGAACCAGAAGACGACGAGTTCAATTCTGATTTAGAGTCGGAGTCAGAAACTGAGTCCAAGTCTAGGGAAGTCGTTAGAGAGTCTCCTCTTGTTGTCTTTCCCCACCCTATTGTTTCTCCTAGTTTAGCATCGTCTAGTAACAGTAGCTCGGGGAATGCCCCAACAACTGTCCCTTTACCGCCACTGACTACCGCAAAGACGGCTTCTTTGTTTCAGCTATTTTCAAACATTAGTATGAATAAATTCGATTCTGCTTACTCTTTGTGTTATCTTGATTGCAATTCTGTTTCGATGATGCTGAGGATGATCCTGACCCAGACTTAATCGAACTATCTCCTTACATAATTAAAGAAATACTAGAGGAGGAAAAAGGGGGACCAGTCATTGAAAACACTGAACCTATCAATGTAGGGACAAATTTAGAACCCCAAGAACTTAGGATAGGGACAACCCTAGACCCAAATGAAAGAGCTCGTTCATCGACATTCTTCATTAATTCAAAGACGTTTTCGCTTGGTTCTACAAGGATATGCCAGGAATAGACAAGGATATTGCAGAACATCGAATCCCAGTCAAGCTAGGTTTCAAACCCGTAAAGCAGAAGCTTCACCGAATGAGAACAAAATGGGCTCTTAAGATTAAAGAGGAAGTGGATAAACAATTCAAAGCCGGGTTCATCAAAGTTTCCGAGTACTCAGACTGGGTGGTTAACATAGTCCCCGTGCCCAAAAAGGATGGACGAATCTGGGTTTGTGTTGATTTCAGGGACCTAAACAAGGCCAGTCCAAAAGACGACTTCCCCCTCCCACACATTGACATACTAGTGGATAATACAGCGGATCACACAGTTCTTTCTTTCATGGATGGGTATGCAGGATATATTCAAATCAAAATGGCTGAAGAAGATATGCATAAAACAACGTTCATCACTCATTGGGGTACCTATTGCTACACCGTTATGCCATTCGGATTGATCAATGCTGGAGCAACGTATCAACGCACCGCAACTACCTTGTTGCATGATATGATTGTCAAGTCCAAGGATAGGCAAGGTCACATCGCCAACCTTCGTAAATTCTTTCTCAGATTGCGTAAGTACAACATGAGACTTAACCCTCAGAAATGTGCATTCAAAGTCACATCCAGCAAGCTATTGGGGTATGTAGTCAGCCAGAGGGGAATAGAGATTGATCCATCCAACATCAAGGCTCTAAATGAGATGCCACAGCCGCAGACAGAAAAGGAAGTTCGAGGATTCCTGGGCAAGGTGCAATACATAAGTCGTTTCATTTCGAGGCTCACTATGATTTGCGAATCCATATTCAAAAAGCTCGAGAAGATAAACCATACAATATGGGACGACGATTATCAAAAGGCATTTGACAGAATCAAGGAGATATTGGCCAAGCCGCCAGTTCTAATACAACCACAGAAAGATCAACCTTTATCTTTGTACCTCACAGTCACAGAAACGGCCATGGGGGTTATGCTCGCACAAGTCGTCGGGAAAGAAGAAAGAGCTATCTACTACCTCAGCAAGAAGTTCTCAGAATATGAGAATAAGTATACACCACTTGAGAAGAAATGCCTCGCTCTTGTGTGGGCAACTAAGAAGCTACGCCATTATATGCTTAAATATTCCATCAAGGTGTACTTAAAAATGGATCCTGTCAAATACATTTTCGAAAAACCTGTCTTAAATGGACGATTGGCAAGATGGACTTTGATTCTCTCGGAGTTCGATCTCAAATACGTCTGAAGGTCATCAAAGGACGAGTAGTAGTCTAATTCTTCGCAGACAACCCCATTCATGATACCCAAGTAGTAGATACATGGTCATTTCCAGATGAAGACATTCTACACACCGCTGCAGAATCATGAGCCCTCTACTTCGATAGAGCTTCCAATCTAAGAGGGTATGGTATAAGAGTGTTGCTCATTTCTGCTGAAGGCAAGCATACACCAATTTCTGTCAAACTCGACTTCGAGGTGACTAATAAAATGGCAGAATATAAGGCCTGCCTCATCGGTTTACAAGCAGTAGTCAGTTTAGGTATCAAGAGGCTTCGAGTCCACGACGACTCATCCTTAATCATCAACCAAATTACTGAATCTTGGAAGATCCGAAGTAAAAGTCTTGCACCATATCAAGCCCGGATAGATCAAGTGGCTCAATTCTTCGACCAAGTGGTCTACTTTAATCTACCTCGAGAAGAAAATCGGTTTGCAGACGCTCTTACAAAACTTGCATCCTTGATCAACATGCCCGACGACATGATAGAAATGCCATTATGCATTGAACGACGGTATGAACCAGCCTATGTGCATTTTATTACCGATGAAAATGAAAATCAGGAGGAGCCTTGGTATCAAGCCATTCTGAATTATAAGCTCAACGGCGAATACCCACCCGATATGGATAAGAGGGGACAACAAGCGATTCGTCTATTAGAATCTCAATATGTCCTAAATCAAGGGAAGTTGTACAAGAGACCGCCACAATGCCTCATTTTGCTTTGCCTTGATCATTCAAAAGCAAAGAAAGTTATGGAAGAAGTCCATGATGGAGAATGCGGTCCTCATATGAGTGGACCAATGATGGAAACGAAGATCATGCGTCTAGGATACTATTGGACCACGATGGAGACAGATTGCATCAAATACGTAAGACATTGTCATAATTGCTAGATCTTTGGGAATGTGCAACACGTCCCACCATTTCTACTATACACGATGACATCTCCTTGGCCGTATTCTACTTGGGGAATTGACATCATCGGAAAAATCACTCTTGCCGGGACGGGTGGTCATTGCTTCATTTTGGTAGCCATCGATTACCAAAATGGGTAGAAGCAGCATCCTATACTGCTCTGACATCCAAGCATGTGGCTAAGTTCAGAAAAACCAATATCATCTGTCGATATGGGTGCTCACATGAGATTATCAGTGATAACGAGTCCCACTTTCAAGCCGAAATCGAACAGTTGTTGGCCAAGTACAAAATCAAGCATCATTATTCTTCGCTTTACCGACCTCAGACTAATGGTGCAGTAGAGGCAGCCAACAAAAATGTCGTTATGATCCTCAAGAAAATGATCGACAACTATCGAGACTGGCCTAGCAAGATACCCTTTTCATTATAGGGATATCGAACTTCAGTCAGGACGCCCACTGGGGCCACTCCTTTCTATCTAACATATGGCATGGAAGCCGTACAACCAGTAGAGCTAGAGATCCCTTCCTTACGCATTCTACTTGAAAGATAAATCCCGGAAGCAGAATGAAATAGGGACAGGTATGAAGAACACGTCCTCTTGGACGAACGAAGACTACGTGCCTTGCATAATGTTCAAACATATCAAGCACGGGTTTTGAGAGCCTCCAACAAGAAAGTCAAACCCCGAAACATTAAGGAAGTAGATCTAGTGCTTAAATTTGTCCGAGCTCTTCTACCAGTCGACCCAAGGGGAAAATTCAAACCTAATTGGACTGGTCCTTATCTAGTCAAATCCTATACTCTCAGGGGGTACGGTTAGTATTACAGACTTAGATGGGAATGAATTTTCAAATCCAATTAATCTAGACCAACTCAAGCAATATTACCCTTAGAATAGAGTTAAAAACGCGCCACGCGGGATCCACGTGCCGTTCTTGTGACACGTAATACACGGCACTGGCCAACCTCGAGACACGTGCCACCTGCTCTTGCATTTTGGCATTTTTCTACATTTATCCTCAGTATCATCAACATAACTTGATTGCATTCCTAAGAGTAAGTAAAGCACCATACTTATTCCCTATTTTCATTACAAGCTCTTGCTTGGAGCATTTATTCTTTTACATTTTCTGTTTCGAACTACATTCTGGGTTTGATTTCATTTTTAATGAATACGTAGGCAATCCTTCACAGCATACAACCCAATCAATTTCTATTAAAAAATGTAAATAGAAGGACATTTGCTTTGGCACTTGGAATTCGAAAAAATAAATAAAGGGAATTGATTTTGCGTTCCTAATTGAAAAAAATCGGTTTATTCATCTATTAATAATATGCCAAATAATAATATAAAAATGCTGAAATAAAATGCTAGGCTAGGATTCTAAAAATCCCGCCATTTATTACAACAATAATTAATAATAACATAAAGACTTAGGCTATTTCTATTCTTCCATCTTCCTATTGCCTTTGTCATTTTTTTCATATTCTTGTCTCGACCTCGAGGGGGACGCTCTTGTGTTATCTCTGACCTAATCACTAATGGTCTTTCTCGAGGCCTAGTCTTTCCGTTTCGATCTACAATCACCTTTTGAACAGGAGCATTCTTTGGTTTCTTCTTCAGGCGGACGACTCGGAATCCAGCTTCTTCTTCTTCTTCGGTCAAGTATTTCTGGTTCTCTTTCGCCACTTCACGGATCTTGTAGTCAATTGGCTCATGCTTTCTCAACTTCTCGCGCTCTTCCGAGGTGCTAGCCTTGTACCACTGCAAATAAGAATCCGACACCCACAACAAACCAACAGGGACAAGCATAAACCACATGTTCTTTTGGGTCCAACACAAAGCCCATTCACGGCAGGTCTCAGAAGTATGTGCCAAATCAGTCTGCAGAATGGTATCAAGCTTAGGGATTTTCTGTTTCATGCCAACTTGCCTCATCAGCCTCTCCGGGAAAATGTAGACCATGAAATCCAAACCTGGGATACGAATAGACCGAGTAGGATCAATAGATGATACTCCTGTCAACGCCCTGAGGTGACACCAAGGGACAATCCATCTAATCAATAGACCTCCTTCGTTCTTTAGTTTGTTCTCCCAGTAGTTGCAAACTCGAGTAAAATCCACCATAGATAGCCTTGTCCTCATCACGATCGATCGTGATCGATATCCAGGCACATCAAGTGGGTGCTCGATCAATTACAATCTTTCCATTAGCCAAATCTGCAAAAAGAGACAAGTATTAATGTCCCCCGTCTCAAGTCCAAAAAAAAAAAACAACGAAAAAAAAAAACGGACAAAGAGCAAAAAAAAAAAAAAAAAAAGAGACGGGTGCATCTTACCTGTAGTATGATAGGACTTCCAATATATGGGAGCTCGCGGTTCCCCTTTCGGTTATCCAACCCTAAGATAGTCTCTTCTAATACCAAGCAAGATGGGCTCTTGTGCAGTTCCATTTGCTCGATAATACCCATGAATCACGGGTCACCTCTCATTTTTGCATCTGTAACACCCCCATACACTAAGTGCCTTACCAGGACCACCTAATGCATATGAATGCTACCATATCGGTTACTCGAGGCAATGTATATCAAATAGATAATAAAGAAACGTACTTTATTAAGTAAATTTAACGCGATACATGTCCAATACCAAAACTGTTAAAGAAAATACAACTGTTTCCCAAAAATGTCAAAGCAACTAAAATAAATAAATGTTTAAGACACAGCGGAAGACTTCTAGACATCTCGTGGCAACTCAACCCAGCTATCCCAAGCGTATCATCTCATACCTGTTCAATAACTGCTCACTATCCCCGAATGGATCACCACAGTTTTCAAAACATTTAAAACGGGGTCAGTTACTGATTACACAAAAACGATACAATAGAAACAATGCAACAATCATCAAATCTCCATCATAACTCCACACACCTGACTACACACTAAAGTGCGTAGTCCTGCCAGAATACCCATCTCAACAAGTATTCCTGTAACACCCCCATATCCAGAGGAGCCTTAACTAGGCCTTCCTTAGCATATAAGGGCATTACCATCTCGGTTGCCCGAGGACAGTAATAATCAAATGTCGATAAAAGAACTATTAAGTTATATTATAAGTGATTTAAAACCAACTGACGATATCAAAGATACAACTCAAAGGCTACTCGCTATTACTATCAAATCTCGTGAAGACTCATCCCTGCCCAGACTCCAGCTATCAACGATATCAACACCTGCTAAGACAGACTGCTCACCATAAGGGATCACGGCAGACACATAAAACAACAAGACAACCACACAAGGTCAATACTAAGATAAGACCCAACAATGCTAACAAATATAACAATACAATACAACACAATCGGTCCCACACACAATCACACCCACTCCAATCAAGCTCCGTCACCGAGTGTCCACTGGACCAGCCCTGCCAGTTGGGGACCGCAACCGTTCCAACCTAAGCCCCGCTCATCATACCGAGCGATAACCCTGTCCCATTAATGTGCACATCACCTCCCGTGGCGGGTTCCACGAAGGGCGAAACTAAGGCGTGAAGCCACTCTCGCAAGTGACTCCACTCAGCCGAGAACGCATCTCGAGAACCAGAGACAAACAATCACAACTCACTGCAATACAACAACAACCAACAGCCGTATACACGCTGCCACAGAAACACAACCACAATACAACAACAACGACACCACAATCGACACACTAGACTATCCACAGAAACTGAGTAGGCGAACCTACCTTTAAGCAACTGCAACCAATCCATGCCAACATACGACATATCCAGCAATCAAGCAACACCTATAAACACAACACAATCATCTATCACTACCAAGCAAACCCTAACTGCAAAGACAAGGACACAGACGATGATGACGACATACCTACAAGGAGAAACCCGGCAAAAGACCGTTACCCGACTCGAGCTATGCTCTCCTAAGGCACAAGGACCTTCAAAGGCTTCCATGGAGGTTTTATGGTGAAGGGAAGGGAAGGAGGCGACTAAAGGATTGAAGGAATGAGGCGGAAATGATTTGCGGATTTAATAAAACGCGATTAAAAACCCTCGCTGAAAACCCGATACTCGATCGAGTATCCCCCATACTCGATCGAGTGACACCTTACTCGATCGAGTATCCAAGCTACTCGATCGAGTAGCCTCTACTCTATCGAGTACCACCCGAAACTCACAACCCAAGATAACTTTGGCACGCACTTCTAAGGACTATTACCGCTCCCAAGGTCAGCCAACGCTGGTCAAAGGGTCTCTAAAAGGGCGGGTATTACAGTCTTCCCCCCCTTAAAAAGAACTTCGTCCCCGAAGTTCAACTCACCTATCTCAATGCCCAAGACACGGGAAAAACACGACATCACCATTCTTCCTACTCAAGTCACTACTCCCCTGAAACGCCATCCCCCATGTCATCATCATCCCTGTCTAACGCTCTATATACATATATATCGACTCTTGTCAGCTATCATATAAACACCAACCTCGCAATGCAAACCAACACCAACAACGATCGCCCGTCATATTACGGGATTACTCCATTTACTAGTAACAACCATCAACACGAAACACATCTCACATCAACATGCCGCATGACTATACTACCATGTTACTGAACAACGCGATTCTATTACGACACATGGCACCACAACTATCTCTTTATGACCGTCTTTTAAAACATACTATCAACTTTCGCTTCGACGCATGAAATACTCAACGAACTAAAGTAACCGATCACAAACTTCATACAAGCAATGTGACCAAAGTAATAGAAAACTTTGTAAATAAACAACAAAACATTTTAAACGAACAACGACATAATTTCAAAATCAGCCTTTTTATTTTGCGACATTACTCTTCCCCTCTAAAAAGGAACTTCGTCCCCGAAGTTCACCACCAATGTATCACACATGTTACTTATTACTTGTATCGTGACATAAATCCAAACCATATTATTTATTGTTGACATTACTCGCATCACTCGTACAACCAGTCAATCATAAAGATATATACAACCATATTCGAACAACTAGTCAATCATGTATAAGCATATCACTTGAATTTCTATGTATATAAAATACGGTGAAATATAAGTTGTGGACAAAACGGATGTATAACGAATGCAATTAGAATAATCACAACTCCACTATTCGCTGCAATTATGCCTTTAAAACCAAGCACGACCTCCAACATATGAAAGGAACGGTCCGAACATGTTACTACTCATTAATAACTATGTTAACCATTAAACATGCAATTATATAACAATTAAACAATTTTAATTTTTGAAAAGTTCTTGTAACAGTGCTACTCGATCGAGTATGTAGTGGTACTCGATCGAGTGCCCGCTACTCGATCGAGTGTCTTGGCTACTCGATCGAGTAGCCTTGAGATCAGAATGCCTCAAATCCGCCACACCTGTAGCTACTCGACCGAGTATGAGGTACTCTGTCGAGTACCTACAGGTCAAAATCTTGGGAAACCTGTCATAACCAACACACCTATATATAAAATCGTCACATAACTTGAGTCGGAATGACCTCCCGACTCACAAAATCCTGCAACAAAGTCAACTAGCAAATCCGGCCTTATGGCCAAGCATACAAATCCGAGATTAAAAGTTCTAACTACTAACAACTACCAACATCCAATACCAACGATCTAAACAAGGCTAAAGAAATAGGAGTATCACTCCTGTTGCTGCTGCTCCTCCTCCTCCATCACCTCATCACCACCACCATCGCCTCCTGACGTGCCCGCTCCCGACGACCCAACACCCGCATCAACCCCCGCTCCAGCTCCAGGACTCACGTACCACGGGGTCAAGCCGCCAAAGGCAAAGGACTGAGGCGCCCCCCAAGCTGACTGATCCACCCCGTAAGAGTGGAAAACCCCACTATAGTCCCCAACTCCACTCCACCATACCGGATGCGGTCCCTCTGTCCCAATCCCCTGAGTGTACGCCATCTCGTGCATATTCATGAGTGTCAAAGTAGATGACACTCTCTCTGCCAAGTAGCTCGATCGCGTCTCCGGGGTGTCAAGGTAGGGGTAGCACGGAAAAGGTGCTGCTGTGGTGGTGCTACCGGCCGTGGTCTAGTCTCAGCGGTCCTCTCTCTCACTCGACGAGGTCCTCTCCCCAACCTGGGACTCTCCTCTACTACCGCCGCGTTCTCCCCTTTCTTCGGCTCGGGCATCACTTGGAGAATCGTGTCATCAATGAGATAGGTCTGCAACTGGCGGGGCACGTCATCATCCTTCTCCTTCTCGTCGGAGTTAACAGCTGTCACCACCGGCTCTAACGGCTCGGTCGGTGGAAGGTGCTCAGGAGCCGGGATCCCCATCCAACTCATCCCCCACACTCTCCAGGCTAGGCTACCGTCAGCCAAAGTTCTCAACCATTTCAGGTCGAGATTGTTACGTTCATATACCTATTATTAGACTCCTCTAATGGTGAACTAATTAACTTGTTAATTATTTGTTCTTTAGATCTAGTGCATGCATAACTAAATGAAAGATTTATAAGAAAAACAATGTTCCTTACATTGTTGGTTGGTTCGAAATTAAGGGCACAAGTAAGGTCACCTTCCTTCACTTGTTCTTGAGCTTTTAATGATGGATGATCCTCCTAAGACTCCAAGTTTAGAAGCCACTCCAATAAATTACACCCAAGATGAATCCCAAAAATCTCTACTAATATTAACTAGATATGTAGTAGAAATATTACCTTAATAATACTAATATTCTTATATTACTACTTCTAGTAATAGATTTAGTGTATTAGTATTTATTGAGAGCTTTGTTGCATTTGCATGTGAGGAATTATTAGAGAGAAATAAACTAAACTAGCAAAAACAACAAGTAGTAAAATGAGCAACCAAATGCTCCTTTTATCTAGCCAAAACCGGTGGCTTTGGGACAAAAGAGGAATCTTTTGTCTTTTGTTTTTACTCTTTGTTTAGTTATAGGTAGAGTGTAGGAAGCCTAGGTGTAAGATGTAGTATGTA
The DNA here is from genome assembly GCF_048544455.1 of Silene latifolia. Lineage (NCBI taxonomy): Eukaryota > Viridiplantae > Streptophyta > Magnoliopsida > Caryophyllales > Caryophyllaceae > Silene > Silene latifolia. The sequence goes on from NC_133536.1 coordinate 43,737,292, forward strand.
AAGGCTAGTATGCAAGGTCTCTTTCACACAATAACCAACATCTACATAAGACAAAAGAGCATCTTTGCTCATCTCATTTTGGCCGAAATATTGGTCCTTTTATGGACCATTTTTGCCTTTTGTCATTTGTCCCACAAATGCTTATAAGTCTTATGTTCAACAATCTTACATATTTGATTATTAATGTAATCATTTAACACTTAAATATTACAATTAATAATATAATATACACTCCACTTTTTGAGTAGTATACTACCATTATATCAACATATAATGGGTCCCAAAATTACTAGTTAGTTAAAATTACAACTTCTTGTAACTTTAAATAACTAATTACCTCTACCTCAAAACTTATATTAATACCTCAACTAATTTAGTAATTTAACGCTTAATTACTAAATTTAATCTTTATTTAATCACATTAAAATAAGACGCAAAATTGCACTCCCATAATTAAGGAATTAATTAATTCGTATCGCATACAATTAATTAAATATCTATTTGGGCCTCATCCTATAGGTGTGACCTAAAGGGATCAACTGACCACCACCGTCACACGACAGTAATGTCAAACTCTAGTTAGCCAATCATTACCGATTAATGACGGTCAGTCGACTGTATAAAGAATCATCCCTCACGTATTCTTAATTTGAGATTTAATTATGATATTTAAATCATGTGATCGCACTATTGTTGAGGACACATTTCCCAACAGAGATAGTAGTCACGGTCTATCGTAGGTACCGGTGTAGCCAGAGGCACATACTCCGAAGAAGTCTCAAAGGAGGTTAGCTTTTCAACTAACCGAGTGGCGATAGCGCCACAACTCAGGTACCGAGAAGTGGCAGTAGCCATCAAAGCAAGGCTAGCGCAGACGATGGCAGGAGCATTAAAGACCACCTTCCTGGCCCGCTCCGAGTTCAAGTAAGACATCAGAAGCAAGACCTCATGATTGTTCAGTTTACTGATATCCGGTCTATCATAAAGGAGGTTCGAGAGAGAACGAAGAAAGATCCTCAATGTAACATGCTGAACATCATTAATCAGCATGTTGCTTGAGGTGGGAGCTGGTTTCCCGGTAAGGCAAGGCATTAGACGGCAGACACCGCACTCAGCAGGAATATCAGTGATAACATCCTTGGGAGGCTTGGCCAACCCAAGGTGAGAAGCAAAAAGATCCATGGTAAGCAAGAAACTGGTGTTCATCAACCGAAACTCAACGGTCTGGGCAGCTGGTCATAACTAAAGGAGCTCATAAACTCCAAAGTAAGAAAAGGGTAGGAATGTTTCCTCAGCCGATACAACCCCGTAAAGCCTAAGGTCTCAAATATGTGACGGACTTCCGTCTCTATTCCCAAATCAGTCAGAAGTGTGGTATCCACACACCGAGTTGGCCTCATCTTGCGTTTTTGCAAAACCACAAAACGCTCTCTTTGTTTGAAATCTACAAACACTACCGAAGGGTATTCCGGTACCGCGGGTACCACGGGTCCACTCCCTTCCCCAGTCTCAGGCTGTGAAGCCCTCCCCCTTTTGCTTTGTCGAGTCCCTATGTTCAGTCTCGGCATCTGTTTCAGTATATAACTTAAACAAACTCGTATAGACATGTGAAGCACGTAATTCATACAATTGGATTTTACATACTCAGCTAGGTACACAAATTCACCAACAAGTTCCCAATTTGATATATATAACCTCAGTTTATGGTAATTCAGATTCAGACGATCTCTATAGTGGAATAATTTAGCATGATAACACTATTTACCAAACGAGTTCGGATATTATGTACTGACTCAATACGCTATTTCATATAATTACTTAACATCATGTGAGACATTCATATATACTCATAGGAAAGAAAATTTGAACATATCATCATCAACTTTCAATATTGGAAACAAACAACCCAAGTAAGCTTGTCAGACGATCTCTACTACTGTAACGATTTTGACATATTCACCATCAATTAACATCACTACTATCATATTGAAGTTTATCCCTTACCTAAACATTCATATTCAACACCAAATTTCAAATATAGAAAACGAATTTCCATTTGGGGCACTTTTAAGACGGAGTTTTTAGGCAACTTTTTAAGGTGAAAATCATCAAAATTCATCCTTCAACATAATATATATAATGTATAGTACTCAATTCCATCATCTAATCAATGTAAAACAACCCAAATAAATTTTTGATTTTTGTAACCCTAGAAATTTCGGCTCCCAAATTGCGATTTCTGGTCTATTGTACAGCAATTAATCACCAACATTCAAGAAAAGGAAAGCATGTGAATCATATTTCAACAATTAAAAGCAATAATTTGCTCCTATAGATCGAAAATTTCAGATTATGCTATCATCCTAACAAATCCAAAGTAATAAATCATGTAAATAGGGGAGAAATCATACCTTGATTAAGTAGGAAAGTAAAAGAATGCAAACAAATAGGAAGAAACAAACCAAATCCGTCACCACACTACCAAGTTATGAGAGCTTATGAGGGTTTTGAGAGCTTAGGTTTCGAAATCAAGAAGAAAGAATGAGAAGAATAGGAAGAATTAGGGGTTTTAAGAAACCCGTAAGAATCACTGTACAGTAACCTACTCGATCGAGTGTCTAGGGTACTCGATCGAGTGCCCTCTACTCGATCGAGTAGGCGCTATTTCGTCGAGTATCTGCAGAAAATTTCCACATCCCGACGCCATAGCTTCCTAACGAGATCGAGTGAGGTCTACTCGGTCTAGTAAGCACTCGCACTCGGTCAAGTATAGTTAAGTACTCGGTCAAAATACGAAGTAAATCGAAGATTCCTGCAAAAACAACATCGCGTGTCGATTCCAAACTAAGTTCGGAATTCGGCACTAATTATCACACTCGTTCACGCATTACCATTATTACTCAAGCATACGGTATCATCTCAACAAATAAGTTTTATATCATATTACGCTACAACGAATTATCCCATTCGATTTACCTGCTACCGAGTCATTCATAAGCATAATCACGTCATCATACCCTACTTAACCTTATCTTACCACATTACTACTAAGCTCGGGTTCATATCGACATGAAACATACAATTAACATTAATTCATTCTTTCATATGTCATATAAATGCATACTCTTTATAACAAATTAATGTCTATCATGTTCCAAATTCAATCATAAGCAAATCATCTTACATAAATCGATTGTCACGCAGCGGAAAATTTCAACCAATAAACGAGGCATATACGCCTTACTATATGCTAGGTCTCATATTATAACTCAACACTTCTTTAACTATCATCTTTATAGCTACAGTAGGAATTATAAACTCATATACGATTAATGTTATTAACAACCTGAAGCAAACATTAGCATGATCACCTTCATATCACGGCATACACTTTCACATTTTCACGCATTTCTATCGAATAAACTCTTGTCATGTTCCTCATAGTCATCGTATAAGCTCACTAATCATGCCAAAATTTCACTATACACCGTCCCAACACAACTAATATACCCATCTCTACGTTAGCAAAGACTCAACCACATATAACTCCGACACAACTAACATATACATCACATATATACACACGGACTCCACATTCCCATAACCTGTGACTGGCTTAAGTATCATGGGGCCAAGATTTTGAAATGAGGGCGCCTACTCACCCAAAATCTAGCATCAGCTGGGGCTCCCATCACACATACACCAGGTTCATTTTATTAGACTCACTAAGTTCATTATGTTCATTTGTTACAGGTTCCAAAATCGTCGCTCTGATACCACTTTGTAACACCCCCATATCCAGAGGAGCCTTAACTAGGCGTTCCTTAGCATATAAGGGCATTACCATCTCGGTTGCCCGAGGACAGTAATAATCAAATGTCGATAAAAGAACTATTAAGTTATATTACAAGTGATTTAAAACCAACTGACGATATCAAAGATAAAACTCAAAGGCTACTCGCTATTACTATCAAATCTCGTGAAGACTCATCCCTGCCCGGACTCCAGCTATCAACGATAGCAACGCCTGCTAAGACAGACTGCTCACCATAAGGGATCACGGCAGACACATAAAACAACAAGACAACCACACAAGGTCAGTACTGAGATAAGACCCAACAATGCCAACAAATCTAACAATACAATACAACACAATCGGTCCCACACACAATCACACCCACTCCAATCAAGCTCCGTCACCGAGTGTCCACTGGACCAGCCCTGCCAGTGGGGGACCGCAGCCGTTCCCACCTAAGCCCCGCTCATCATACCGAGCGATAACCCTGTCCCATTAATGTGCACATCCCCTCCCGTGGCGGGTTCCACGAAGGGCGAAACTAAGGAGTGAAGCCACTCCCGCAAGTGACTCCACTCAGCCGAGAACGCATCTCGAGAACTAGAGACAAACAATCACAACTCACTGCAATACAACAACAACCAACAGCCGTATACACGCTGCCACAAAAACACAACCACAATACAACAACAACGACACCACAATCGACACACTAGACTATCCATAGAAACTGAGTAGGCGAACCTATCTTTAAGCAACTGCAACCAATCCATGCCAACATACGACATATCCAGCAATCAAGCAACACCTATAAACACAACATAATCATCTATCACGACCAAGCAAACCCTAACTGCAAAGACAAGGACACAGACGATGATGACGACATACCTACAAGGAGAAACTCGGCAAAAGACCGCTACCCGACTCGAGCTATGCTCTCCTAAGGCACAAGGACCTTCAAAGGCTTCCATGGAGGTTTTATGGTAAAGGGAAGGGAAGGAGGTGACTAAAGGATTGAAGGAATGAGGCGGAAATGATTTGCGGATTTAACAAAACGCGATTAAAAACCCTCGCTGAAAACCCGATACTCGATCGAGTATCCCCCATACTCGATCGAGTGACACCCTACTCGATCGAGTATCCAAGCTACTCAATCGAGTAGCCTCTACTCTATCGAGTACCACCCGAAACTCACAACCCAAGCTAACTTTGGCACGCACTTCTAAGGACTATTACCGCTCCCAAGGTCAGTCAACGCTGGTCAAAGGGTCTCTAAAAGGGCGGGTATTACAATTCCACACCGCCAGTGGGGGCCTACAGCCGTTCCCACCTAAGCCTCGCTCATGTCATCCGAGCGATAACCCATGTTCCTAAATGTGCACATCCCCTCTTTTGCGGGTTCCACAAAGGGCGAATCAAGGGCGTGAAGCCACTTCCGCAAGTGACTCCACTCAGCCAAGGACGCACCTCGAGTACCACAGACAAACAATAACAACCAACTACATTATACAACAACAATCACCAATTACCAATTCCAATACGATATGAATTAACAACAATAAACAATCATCAACAACATTATGTAATCAATAACCGAGTAGGGAAACCTTACTTGGAATAAGCAACCACAAGACCGTCACAGCAGCTAATCAGTAATGCTCCTCTACGAAACTTCCTCCTATATTCACATATTCATACAATTATCACCTAATCAACATAATCCTTCCAAAACCCCCAATTCTACCCAATTAGGGTTTTAAACAAACTCAATGAAAAAGTATAAAAATTATACAAGAATCTTACCCTTGACACGACGAACTCAACGGCGTAAAGAACACAATGATCCGACGATCCTAGCCCTTGGGATTTGCTAATAATGCGAAGAACAATGCAACGTACCTCTTTTATCTCTTTGAAAGGTTTTAGAAAAGTGAAAAGTGATTAAGAAAGATGACGGAACCCTTAAATACTAATCACGCGTTATTAACAAAACCCGGCTAAAATAACCCGTAAGACCAACTTACTCGATCGAGTAAGTGACTTACTCGATAGAGTGACCCTTACTCGATCGAGTGTCACACGTACTCGATCGAGTACCCATCAGGCAGACTACTGTTTCGTATAAAAACACACTTACTCGAGAGAGTAAGCCCCACTCGATAGAGTACCCATTGACATAGAAAACCGTAGTATTACAGTCTTCCCTCCTTAAAAGGAACTTCGTCCCCGAAGTTCAACCCATACACAAAAACAAACCATACTAACTCCAAACACGACACAACAACGCAACTAAAACTCAAAATAAAAACTCCCAACCACAACTCAACCCAACTCAAAGCAGCTACTAACTATGCAAAACTAACATAAAACCACACCAAAACCTTATGCGACCATCTCCTACTCCCCTAAAAGAAACATGGTTACGTTGTTAGGATTCACTAATTCCATTACTAAACATATTCATATATGTGACATTTTAATTTAGTCATAAAATTAAAACTAGATCTTATGCATGCAAACATAAATAAGATAAGAGAAGAAATCGTCACTTCTTACTATTGTAGTTTCGGATTTTTGGGCACAAATGAGTTCTCCTTCTCACTTGTTCTTGAGCTTCCTTAAAATGGATGAACAAAGGATCCAAATTAGAATCCCTCCCAAAAGTGAATACCCAAGGAAATCCCCTAATAACTAATATTATTTTGTACTAGAAATAATATAAGTTTTACATAAAAATGACACAAAATAAATTTTGTTCTCTCTTGTATATTTTTCGGCCAAGAGAGGAATGATTTAGAGAGGTTTTTATTTCTCTAAGTTTCACAATGTGTAGAGAGAAATTTCTATTTTCTTACACTAGAAAATATTTTGATCAAGTAGTGAATAATTAGAGGAAAAACTCTATATTTCCGTCTTAGAAAAACCGGTGGGGAGGGGTGTAGTGAGCCAATGCATGGTGCTCATTTTCTTCCCAAGAAAGTAGGCTTGCATGGCTATAATTAGGTAGCTAATCATTTTGTTCTCCACTTAAATAATTAACACAATTTAAACCTTATACACCCTCAATATTTTCTGCACTTTTAACATAAAATGGATGGTCCATTTTATTTTGTCATTTGTCAATTGTGACATATGTGACATGTTATTTGACATGTGAAATTGTAATGTATTTTTAACATATTAAAAATCAACATACTCAAAAAATATGTCATATACAATATCAACTAGTAATTCGTAATTACTTGTACCAAAACGGTTTATCAAATTATAAATTACAACATCTTGTATTTATAATAAATTATTCATTCAATTTCAATTTCAATTGTTTCGTAAACAATAATTTCATCTAAGTAATAAAACAATTCGATTACTTAGACCGTATCTAATTTAATCGAATTATAATAAGACACGTTAATCTCACTCACAAATCATCCGTCAATTTTAAGCAATTTAATTAACTCGTATCGGCATACGATTAATTAAATAATCAATTTAGAGTATTTCCCTATAGGTATGATCTAAGGGGATCAACTGATCACCACCGTCGCACGACAGTAATGTCAAACTCTAGTCAGCCAATCATTACCGATATGTGTGGACCAGTTGACTGTAAAATATTACATCCCACATGTATTCTTAAAACGAGATTTAAACATGTGATCATCATGATCGACAGTTGTGATCGCATTATTGTCGGAGGACACTTATTTCAACATACGTCCCCGTAAATACACATAACTAATCAAAAAGAGAAGGATACCGCTCCCTCATATCCTCTTCCGCCTCCCAAGTAGCTTCCTCAACCTCATGATTAGACCATAGAACCTTAAGCAACACTGTTTCCTCGTTCCTAGTTTTTCGAACTTTGCGATCAAGAATCTGTTTTTGGACCTGAAGATAAGACAAGGACTCATCCAACTCTATGTTCTCTACCTCTAGCACATGTGAAGGATCACTCACATACTTTCGTAACTGAGACACATGGAACACATTATGCACCCTATCCAAAGCCGTTGACAACGCTAACCGATAAGAAACCTCACCAACACGATCCAAAATCTCATACGGTCCAATAAACTTCTGGCTCAGCTTCCCTTTCTTACCAAACCTCATAACCCCACGCATAGAAGACACTTTCAAAAGAACCTTGTCCCCAACTTGAAACTCTATGTCACGGCGATGTAAGTCCGCATAACTCATTTGTCGATCCTGGCCGCTTTCATCTTTTGCCTGATCAGCTTAACCTGTTCTATTATCTCCTGTACCATTTGTGGTCCTAAAACCACGGCCTCAGCTCTATCATCCCAGCAAATCGGACTCCTATACCTTCTACCATACAAAGCCTCGAACGGTGCCATACCAATACTCGTGTGATAGCTGTTGTTATAAGAAAACTCAATCAGATCCAATCTATCCTCCCAGCTACCACCAAACTCCATCACACAAGCTCGCAGCATATCCTCCAAAGTCTTGATGGTCCTCTCTGTCTGTCCATCTGTTGCAGGATGAAAGGTAGTACTCATCTTCAAAGTAGTTCCCATCAACTCCTGCAACTCTCTCCAAAACCGTGATATGAACCTCGCATCTCTATCTGACACTATATCCTTAGGCACTCTATGCAAACGAACCACATGCTTCCTATAAGCCAAAGCTAACTGTATCTTGGTCCAAGTATCTTTCATCGGAACAAAATGAGCTTACTTAATCAAACGGTCAACTATCACCCATATCATGTTGTTACCTTGTTGACTCCTCGGCAAACCCACTATAAAATCCATAGAGATAGATTCCCATTTCCATTCAGGTACCTCAAGAGACTGAATCTTACCCCGTGGTCGTCGCTGCTCTCCCTTAACCCTCTGACATGTTAAACATCAAGTCACAAACTCAGCTGTTTCCTTCTTCATCCCAGGCCACCAGAAAGTCTTCTTCAAATCTTTATACAACTTGTCACCACCTGAATGTACTGAATATGGTGTGCAATGAGCCTCTGTCATGATTATGTTTTTTAACTCCTCGTCACTAGAAACACACCATCTCCCATCAAATCTCACACTGCCATCTGTATGAATAGAGAACCGAGACACCGTCCCTTTGTCTACTCCAGCTCTCCACTCCTCAATCATAGGATGATCATAAAGATTTGGCTCCGCTGTTAATTCCCCTCTAGCATCCCTTTTTATATCATATGTATCCCCATCTTCTCTACCTCATCTCTCAACCTCATCAAAGACATAGCTGTGCATAGAGAATGCACACTCTTCCTGCTCAGCGCATCTGCAACCACGTTTGCCTTCCCTTGATGGTATATAATATCCATGTCATAATCCCCTATCAGCTCCATCTACCTCCTCTGTCTCATGTTCAGCTTCTTTTGAGTGAAGATGTACTTGAGACTCTTGTGATCAGAAAACACTTTAATGGTCGCCCCATAAAGATAGTGCCTCTAAATCTTAAGAGCAAACACAACTGCACCCAACTCTAAATCATGTGTCGGATAGTTCTCCTCATAAGGCTTTAATTGCCTATAAGCATAGGCAATAACTTTCCCATTCTGCATCAACACACATCCCAAACCATTCTTTGAAGCATCTGTATATACCACAAAGTTCTCACACCCTTCAGATAATGCTAAGACTGGAGTTGTGGTCAAACGCTCCTTTAATGTTTGGAACGCTGTCTCACAACTTTTATCCCAACGATACCTGTTCTCTTTCCTCATCAACGCTGTCATAGGTCTGGCTATCTTAGAAAAGTCTTTCACAAACCGACGGTAGTACCCTGCCAAACACAAGAAACTCCTGATCTCTGCCACATTCTTCGGTGCTTCCCAGCGAGTGACCGCCTTAATCTTTGCCGAATCTACAGCTACACCCTTCTTGGAAATCACATGCCCCAAAAAGGCAACTTCCTCTAGCCAGAACTCACACTTAGACAACTTTGCATACAACTGATTGTCACGCAAAGTCTGCAACAGCAATCTCAAGTGCTCCTCATGCTCCTCCTGAGTCTTGGAATAGACTAAGATATCATCTATAAACACCACCACAAACCGATCTAAAAACTGACTGAAGACCCGATTCATCAAATCCATAAACACTGCAGGTGCGTTAGATAACCCAAACGGCATCACAACATACTCATAGTGACCATACCCCGATGTAAAAGCTGTCTTGGTATATCTTCATCCCGAATCTTCACCTGATGGTAACCTGACCTCAAATCAATCTTGGAAAAGACTGCTGCCCTGTTCAACTGGTCAAACAAATCATCTATCCTTAGGAAAGGATACTTATTCTTCACCGTAACCCTGTTCAGCTCTCTGTAATCGATGCACAACCTCAAACTCCCATCTTTCTTCTTCACAAACAGAACTGGTGCTCCCCACGGTGATACACTAGCTCTAATGTATCCCTTATCAATCAAATCATCCAGCTGTTTCTTCAGCTCCTCCAACTCCTTAGGACCCATGCGCTACGAGGCCTTAGAGATTAGTCCCGTCCCCGGTTTCAGCTCCACACTGAAATCTATCTCCCTCTTTGGTGGTAAACCTAGTATCTCCTCCGGAAAAACATCTGGAAACTCTCCCACCACTGGTATCTAATCAACTGTCGAACTCACCATACTATGGTCTCTCACATGGCATAGGATCAACGGACACCCCTTCCTTAGATAAGACTTAATGTCACCGCTGCAATCATTTTGACTTTGGGTTTGACAACAAACCCACGATAAGACACACTAACTCCCTTAGGACCTCTCAAAGAGACTCTCTTTTGGTGACAGTCTATCCTTGCTTTATACTTACCCAACCAATCCATGCCAACTATCATCTCAAAACCATCCATAGAAAACTCTAACAAATCCACTGGAAGGTCAACCTGCCCAACTATCATAGACACACCCTTATACAACCTCCCATAAGATACAGACTCACCCGACGGTATAAAAACTTCCTCTTTAACAGACTCAAACTCTCTCAAACCCAAAAGCTTAGCATGACTGGATACAAAATATTGTGACGCCCTCGAATCAAACAAAACAAAGGTAAAGACACCATTAACAAGAAAAGTACCCGTGATTACATGAGCATCATCCTCAGCTGCCTTCTTGTCCATCATGAAAAGCTTTCCACTGGTCTTTTGTCCACCTCCCTGGACACTACTAGCAGAAGTAGACAGCTTAGCAGCCGACCCCTGGTTGTTTGTTGTTGCTTTCTGATATGAATTACCGCCATTGCGGTTAGCCCACCGTTGTTGTTATTATGACCACCCTGATTGTTCCATGACCTAGCCGGCCTGTTACTAGCATAACTCTGAGACGGACCCTGAGAGAAACTCCCCTGTGATGGCTTCTGAAAACCCCTGCCCACCGCACTGGTGCACTCATGTCTCTTGTGGCCCATACCGCCACAGTTAAAGCAAGATATACCCTAGCTGCTACTACCACCACCTCGACCACGCCCATAGGAAGCTCCACCACCACTCAACCCCGACCCCGATGAGTAATTCCTCGCTTGGTTATGGTTGCCCCTCTTATAACTAGACTGATCACCACTCTTTCTCTCAGCCTTCCTCTTCTCGGCACCCTTCTTCCTATTCTCCTTAGCTATCTCTACCAACCTCTCAGCTCTCCCGGTGCGCTCATACACTTCCTTAACATCAGTAAGGACTCCTATAGGCAGCTTCTCCATGATCTTATATGTCAGCCCCTTCTCAAACCTCAAAGCCAGGTTCTCCTGATTCAACCCCATATCCTCAACATACATAGACTTCTCAATGAACTTATGGTAATACTCAGCCACAATCATCTCCAGAGTCATTTTAAAATCATCAAACTCCTCTCTCAGCTTACCACGGACATGCTCCGGCAAAACTCTCGACGCATAGCTCTCTTAAACTCATCCCAAGGTATAGCTGACTTCCCTTGTCTCACATACAGATCTAAGGCACTCTCCCTCACCTTATCCCACCATTCTCCAGCCACATCTCTCAAGTAGAACGCAGCTTATTCCACTCTAAAATCCTCAGGGCAATGAACCACATTAAGAATATTCTCCATCTCCCTATGCCAAATGAGCAAAATTGGCGCTCTGGTGCCCATGTATTCTTTCGGGTTGAAACGCGCTATGGTGACACTCATCTTAGAAAAATCCACCCCAGCCTCTTTATCCTTCCCGAACTTCTTTAAGGCCTGTGGTCATGGCCCACCTACACGCCAAGCCAATCCGTGGACGTATAGCGGTCTTTTGAAAGCCACGCTCGGCGGCGTAAAAATGCTTTCGACCGGATCGTTTTAGATTGGTCGGTTTCGTCTCGGTAAGGGTCTCGAAACGATTAGAGATGTTCGGATTCGCCACCAAGCATTTATGGGATGCTTGGAACCCGTTCGAAATCCACTTTATACCTCGGTCAAATCGAAGCACAAACCAGCGTTTGACATAGGTACTAAAGATAAGGAAATCGTCCCTCTTTAGCATCCTATCTCTAGAATGACTCTCGTACGCCCTGGATAAGGTCGTCCACTATCCAAGTTTCTGAGTAAGAGCTGAAGGTACGTATTGGGAAGCCCTTTAATCAGATACCCAATCCCGCCCGCGTTAGCGGCCTCTACTGATCGATCTTGGTTGGTTGAATGCAAAAGTTGATAAAACGGTTTAAATGCATGAATGCGCATCCAATAATTTAAACCTAACATGTGAGAGTTTTCTAAGTCGGTTGATTTAATCCAAGTATCAAGTATAAGATATCGAGTTGGATTAATGATTGATTTGTATGCAAGACGGAAATTAAACATCCATTTACCGTATTAGGTTTAGGGTGCATAACGTGATCCATTTGTGTTAGTAAGGGATTTTGCAAATGTGATTTTGAAATGAACAAATAGTCATCTGATCCGTCCTATATCCGAGTTAACCGGAGTTGGGATCGTCCTAGACTCATGCTGGAAAAGGGAACAGGTCCTGTACCAGACGGCTACATGAGGCGCGAGACAGCCGGCGGTGTAAGGGGCCTCTCCCTGGTTTTGAAAATGAGAAATGAAGGACCTGTTTAGGCGCGGGTTAGCCCACGGTTTATGTGCCGTGTTCTGACTTTTTAGAAAACGTTATAAAACGTGTAGAAAATGGGTATTTGAACCCGGTTTGATTTAAAGGGGTCATTTAGACCGCATTTGTTAATTTGAGGAACTAGACTCGAATAATCATCATTATTTTGATAATATTCGGTGTCGGGTTCGATTGACAAACTTGACATGAATAGTTTTGAAAGTAATTATGGACTAATTGTCTTAAGTCCATTTGAATGTAATTAGTCGATACTCATCATCATACCCGGGTTAAATTCCGGCATGGTATGTAGAACCAAGGATGACTTTGTGTTGGGGACTAATATGTTTGTTTTTAGAAATGCAAAGAAATGAAATAAAAGGTTTTAAAATACCTTTTAAATGTCATTAACCAAATATTATCACCGAAACACGGATTTAACCGTCATGGTATGAGGAACCAAGGGTGAAAAATGTTTTATGGTTAAAACAAATGAAATAAAATAAAAAGGGTTCGAAAATAATTGGAATGGTAAAAACCGATTACAAATGTGAAAATGGATTAAAGGGAATGACGAGAACAAACACGGTTGATCTCTGACCTGGACACGCCATTTAGGCGCGGGCAAGCTGGCGACCTAAGGGGCTTCTGTCTCAGGCCAAAAATCAGTTTTGGCTCGTTTATTCCATGTTTTGGTTCATGTTATGCACGTTTTAGCATGTTATAGTCATGAAACAAGTGAAAACATAATAAAGGAGGATTTTTACACCCTCACACTTACATGTTTGGTTATTATGAGTGACCGACGTAAGTGTAACAACTCGTTTGATCGGAAAAAACTCGATTTAAAACCGTTTTGGTAAGTAAAAAGAGTGTTTTAATATTAGTAAAGGTTGTAGTGGTCGGTCAAGTGATTTAATGCACGATGACGGTACCAAACAATGTGTAAGGCTTGTATTTACGATCGGTAGGTCGTAAATATGCGTCGGGTTGTGACTTAAGAAGTCGAGTCGAGAATTTTAAGGGAGAAAAGAGGGGCGGACACTCGCGTAAGTCTCAAATGGGTGGCATTTGAGGGGTATTTATAGGGAAATGAGTGGTTGTGTGAGTTTTGAGCAACGTGGCCACTTGGGCTTCTCAAAGAGGCGCGAGCCACGTCGCGGGTTCTTCGAGGTGAGTTATCGCTTTCACAACAAACGCAATCATGATTTGTTCTATCCTAGGTTTTGTAGTCACATGTTTGGTACTTGACCAACATGAATCCGGGAAAACTTAAGGTAGTAGATTTGAAATGTTATGTTTTTGGTGGTTGACTCGGTTTGACTCGTTGTTGGAGTCGGGATTTGAATTTTGAGTCGGTTTTTGGTTCGGTGTCGGTTTTGACTCTAGTTAGTGTCATTGCGACCCCGTCGTTGTGCATTAAACACTCCAAGTATTTTTGAAATGTTTTATTTTCGAAATCGTTTTAAGTTTTCCGACGTAAAGTTGTACACAATTTGTCGATTAAACGCCGCGATTCCAAAGCATGTTATAGTCCGATAATCATCGAGTGTTTGTTGGAGTCTTAGCAGATACTGGGTATCTACAGAGCCCCCACTTTGACTAAGTCTTGGACAGGGCGAAAGTCAAAGTAGAACCCCCAGGTCAATCGAAGATTACAACCTGGAGATCCAAGCGACGTCGAGACGGCTCGAAAGGATTCGGGCCAAGGACCTGCCGTCGGGAAGGGCGACGCCAAGGTGACTCGAGGGTACGAGCCAAGGACCTGTCATCGGGAACAGTTTAGAGTCTGTCGACTATCCGTGTGGGTCGCTTAAAGTCCGTTAGACTATGTACAAAGGCTTGCCAGCCATATGAAGGAGTCATACGTGAGGCATCTTCGGATATGTCCTTGCACGTTTGTGGACAAAGGCTCGCCAGCCATGATAAGGAAATGTACCCGAGGCATCTTCGGGATGTGTCCTTGAGTGTTTGCGGACAAAGGCTCGCCAGCCATGATAAGGAAATGTACCCGAGGCATTTTCGGGATGTGTCCTTGAGGGTTTGCGGACAAAGGCTCGCCAGCCATGATAAGGAAATGTACCCGAGGCATCTTCGGGATGTGTCCTTGAGTGTTTGCGGACAAAGGCTCGCCAGCTGTGATAAGGAAATGTACCCGAGGCATCTTCGGGATGTGTCCTTGAGTGTTTGCGGACAAAGGCTCGCCAAACATGATAAGGAAATGTACCCGAGGCATCTTCGGGATGTGTCCTTGATGTTTGCGGACAAAGGCTCTCCAGCCATGGGGCGGTCGGTTGATGGACCGTGAGCATAGCCGCGTCGAATGGGCTTGTTTTGAAAGTAGCGGACTCGTGATGCCGTTGTGGAAATAGTGAAGTCGAATTTTCACTATCACTGTTTTTGGAATGAGCGGATTCCGCGAGTAAGCCCCCTGCTGGTATTTGAAGTAATAGTGAATTTGGAAATTTCACTATTAATTGAAGTGACGGTTTATGTGCCGCCGTCGACATTTGATCAAAATAGTGAATTTGGAACCTTCACTATTAATTGAAGTGACGGTTTATGTGCCGCCGTTGACATTTGATGGAAATAGTGAATTTGGAATCTTCACTATTAATTGAAGTGACGGTTTATGTGCCGCCGTTGACATTTGATGGAAATAGTGAATTTGGAATCCTCACTATTAATTGAAGTGACGGTTTATGTGCTGCCGTTGACATTTGATGGAAATAGTGGAATTTAATTTCCAGCTATTATTTTGAAATTGACGGTTTTAATCGCCGTCGTTTGAAATTTGAAGAAATAGCGGATTTTGGATTCTCGCTATTATTTTTGGAATTTTTGAAGGAAAACAGTGAACTTTGATTTCACCATTATTTTGAAGTTGGCGGTTTGATCGCCGTTTGTTTGAAATTTTCGAAAATAGCGAATTTAAAATTTCACTATTTGTTTGAGAAAATGACGACCTTTAATATCGTCAATGAAAATTCGAAGTTTAATGTGTGAAATTGGGCCAAAGCCCAAATTTCGGTGAAAAAAAGCAAGGGGAGGCCTGATTGAGGCGCGAACCTCCTTGCGAATCAAAGGGGCTTCCCTTTTTTCTGTAAAAGACGCGAGTTCAGGCTGCATCTCATTCATCACTTCGTCTTCTCCAAATTTCGACAAAAACAAGCTAAGATCGCCATTGTTAGACCTTCTAGCTCACTTCCATTCATGCCATTAACAACAATGTCATCTCAAGGTATGCATTTCCTCAAGAATCTATTTAAATTTGTTGATCTTTAGTTTGATTGAATTAGGGCGGAATTTTACCCTAGAAAATCGAATTGGGCGTTTTTGATTGAGCCCATTTCGAGTGAAATTGATGATTGCATTAGGTTAGAAACCTGTTTAGGAGTATAGGGGTGCTTTTAGTTTGCATTTTGGTCCCCGTTTCCGCTCCCTATGCTCGAAAAACGTGAGTGAGGTGAGAAACCGTCTCATTTCGCAATGCCAAGTTTATTTGCTTGGGTAGTGGGTCCCACTAGGTTGCATTGTAGTTGGGAAAACCCGCATTCGCCATTTATGGACCTTCGTTGGGTATTGTGGGCAAAATTGGATTTTTGCCTTTGTGACGGTCTTATGTCTGACAAAATAAGCGCTTGTTTGGGCTTGAATTGAGTCAGTTGGCCTTGAAATGGACCTCATTGGTAGTTTAGGTTGCTTTGAGGTGTGATAAAATCACGTTCGCCCTTTTGCGGTCGTTTTTGAATTTTTGACCGATTTGGGCTCAAATTAGCGTATGAATTGCCTTTTTGAGCCGTAGAAAAAATACCCCATTGTATCGGGAATGTATTTTGGTTTGTTGGCGGACCTTGTAGGGGTCTTGGAATGCCGATTTTTTTGTAATGGTTTTGACTCGTCTTTTGCTTGAAAAGATGGGCGAGTGTAGATACCCAGTATCTGCTGAGACTCCAACAAACACCCGATGATTATCGGACTATAACATGTTTTGGAATCGCGGCGTTTGATCGACAGTTTGTGTACAACTTTACGTAAGAAAACTTAAAACGATTTCGAAAATAAAACATTTCAAAACATTTCAAAAATACCTGGAGTGTTTAATGCACGACGACGGGGTCGCAATGACACTAACTAGAGTCAAAACCGACACCGGACCAAAAACCGACTCAAAAATTCAAATCCCGACTCCAACAACGAGTCAAACCGAGTCAACCACCAAAAACAAAACATTTCAAACCTTCTACCTTAAGTTTTCCCGGATTCATGTTGGTCAAGTACCAAACATGTGACTACAAAACCTAGGATAGAACAAATCATGATTGCGTTTGTTGTGAAAGTGACAACACAACTCGAAGAACCGCGACGTGGCTCGCGCCTCTTTGAGCAGCCCAAGTGGCCACGTCGCTCAAAACTCACACAACCACTCATTCTCCTATAAATACCCCTCAAATGCCACCCATTTGAGACTTACGCGAGTGTCCTCCCCCTCTTTTCTCCCTTAAAATTCTCGACTCGACTTCTTAAGTCACAACCCGACGCGTATTTACGACTTACCGATCGTAAATACAAGCCTTACACATTGTTTGGTACCGTCATCGTGCATTAAATCACTTGACCGACCACTTCGACCACTACACCGTCACTAACATTAAAACACTCTTTTTACTTACCAAAACGGTTTTAAACCGAGTTTTTTCCGATCAAACGAGTTGTTACACTTACGTCGGTCACTCACCATAACCAAACATGTAAGTATGAGGGTGTAAAAATTCTCTTTTATTATGTTTTCATTTGTTTCATGACTATAACATGCTAAAACATGCATAACATGAACCAAAACATGGAATAAACGAGCCAAAACTGATTTTTGGTCTGAGGCAGAAGTCCCTTAGGTCGCCAGCTTACCCGCGCCTAAATGGGGTGTTCAGACCAGAGATCAACCGTGTTTGTTCCCGTCATTTCCCTTTAATTCATTTTCATATTTGTAATCGGTTTTTACCATTCCAAATATTTTCGAACCCTTTTTATTTTATTTCACTTGTTTTAATCATAAAACATTTTTCACCCTTGGTTCCTCATACCATGACGGTTAAATCCGTGTTTCGGTAATAATATTTGGTTAATGACATTTAAAAGGTATTTTAAAACCTTTTATTTCATTTCTTTACATTTTCAAACAAACATATTAGTCCCCAACACAAAGTCATCCTTGGTTCTACATACCATGCCGGATTTTAACCCGGGTACGATGATGAGTATCGACTAATAACATTCAAATGGACTAAAAACAATTAGTCCATAATTATTTTCAAAACTATTCATGTCAAGTTTGTCAAATCGAACCCGACACCGAATATTATCAAAATAATGATGATTATTCGAGTCTAGTTCTTCAAATCAACAAATGCGGTCTAAACGACCCCCCTTCAAATCAAACCGGGTTCAAATACCCATTTTCAACACGTTTTATAACGTTTTCTAAAAGGTCAGAACACGGCACATAAACCGTGGGCTAACCCGCGCCTAAACAGGCTCTCCATTTCTCACTTTCAAAACCAGAGGGAGGCCCCTTACACCGCCGGCTGGCTCGCGCCTCATATAGCCGTCTGGTACAGGGCCTGTTTCTTTCCAGCATTAGTCTAGGCCGATCCTGACTCCGGTTAACTCGGATATAGGATGGATCAGATGACTATTTGATTATTCAAAACCATATTTGCAAAATGCCTTACTAAGACAAATGGATCATGTTATACACCCTAAACCTAATACGGTAAATGGATGTTTAATTTCCGTCTTGCATGCAAATCAATCATTAATTCCACTCGACATCTTATACTTGATATTTGGATTAAATCAACCGACTTAGAAAGCTCTCACATGTTAGGTTTAAATTATTGGATGTGCATTCATGCATTTAAACCGTTTTATCAACTTTTGCATTCAACCAACCAAGATCGATCGAGTAGAGAGCGCTACATGCGGGCGGGATTGGGTGTCTGATTAAAGGGCTTCCCAATACGTACCTTCACCTCTTACTCAGAAACTTTGGATAGTGGACGACCTTATCCAGGGCGTACGAGAGTCATTCTAGAGATAAGATGCTAAAGAGGGACGATTTCCTTATCTTTAGTACCTATGTCAAACGCTGCTTTGTGCTTCGATTTGACTTAGGTATAAAGTTTATTTCGAAAGGGTTCCAGGCATCCCACAAATGCTTGGTGGCGACTTCGAACATCTCTAATCGTTTCGAGACCCTTACCGAGACGAAACCGACCGATCTAAAATGATCCGGTCGAAAGCATTTTTACGCCGCCGAGCGTGGCTTTCAAAAGACCGCTATACGTCCACAGATTGGCTTGGCGTGTAGGTGGCCCATGTCCACAGATTTGGCGATTCGGCTGGGGAGAACTAGGACACTTACGTCTTTGTGATCCCTAGATGGTGAGACTCGAACGAGGTCTTGGTTGGAATGCATTAATTGATATTACGGTCACGGTCGGGTTCCTTGTCCGGGCCCACAACCTAACCCTTTTCGACAAATTGGCTCGTCTCGTTGGCGTGACTCTTTCTCATCCCCGCGTTTTGAATCCCGATTGAGTCAAGCATACCATTGACGTTACACATTTCTGTTTCGTCAAAGAGCTTTCATCACTTTCGAGCACGAGGCTAGGGCACCCTCCTTACATATTTTGTTTGGATTGGTATCCCTCTCGCAAATCGGGGTTTGATCGCTTGGTGTGTAACCCGCCCTATTAAGCCAAAACCCGTGTCAGCATAATGCATAATATAATGAACTGCGAGTGCTTATGTGCTACTTGATCATAAGTCCTTCCGTGTCATTTTCAAACTTTCAAAATTACCCTTTTGCGCCGTTATAATGGCCGTTTCAAACCTCGGTCTTTCGCCGACCGTTGCACGCATTTCTAGGATGTCGTAATTACGATTTTCAAACCCGGTTTTTATAACCATTTCAACACGCCTTTTTAGGCCGTCGTAATGACAATTTTCAAACCCGGTTTTTATAACCATATTAAATCACCTTTTTACGCCGTTATAATCGCCGCGTCTAGACACGGATTTTAACCCATTTCGCACCGACAATGGCTCCTTCAAAACCCGAGAAAAGCACACACCCTTTTCTCGAGACACTTTCGGGATCCCAGGACCATAACCGTCCCCGAGACCCCTTCAAACATTTCAAACCCGATTTTCAAAACATACAATTTTGAATTTCAAAAGCCGTCTTGGGAAACAATACACTGTTTTCCGAGCCGACTCAAACTCAAACCGTCTTTTGCAAATAAACTTAAGACGACCCTTTCAACTGATCGACTTGTGGAGATTTCTATCTTCGGAAGCCGTCCATTAAAGCGACAAATGAATCTTTTTGAAAATTTCTATTTTCGAAAACTTCAGTCCACCATTCCAATTCCGCCTCGTGTCTATCAAGTCAAAGCAAACGTACTTATGGGTCTTTACTTATGAGTCGTCTCACCACGAGACCCGTCCAATGATGTCACGCCTTCATGTAGGACTCAAGTCAAAGGTTCGGTCAACACCGTCACGTCATAAATCGAGTCAGCACCGAGGGACCGCACACGGTCACCCCCGTCTTCTTGAGTCTGATCTTTGTCTTGTCCTTTATGTTGTCTGCGTTCAGTCTTGGAACCGTGTCGAATTGAGTTGTAATGTTAGCCATTTTTCTGCCTCAGAGCCATGGCCCCGTCTTCAACTTCGTCCAACAACAACAATGACAACAACAGAGATGTCACAACTGATCAGCTAGCCAGCCTGCTTACCGCTCTTAAGGTCACCCTGGATCGCGTCGAGACCCGTATCGACGCCCTGGAGAACAAGGAAACTGGGGAACACAATACCCCACCTCTGACTGAAACTGAGAAAAGGCTAAAGCTCTTGGAAGAACAGCTCCTAGCCCGGGGTAACAATATCCATCTTGAGAACAACCGAAGGTTCGAACCTGTTGGGGACCAGTTACCTGACAACTTCACCCTGACCGATGTGCCTAAGTTCAAAGGAGTGGAGGATCCACTCAACCATATCCGTGCTTTCAAGGACTACATGGCCATTAAAGGGGTCAAATATGAACTTTTTACTCGGATCTTCCCATCCTCTTTGGAACCGATCCCTCGCCAATGGTACTACTCCCTTGATCCGAAAAACCTTACTACTTGGGAGGAGATCGCAGTTGAGTTTGCCAAACAGTATGCCAACAATGTCGAGATCCAGGCCAATACCCGTACTCTCGAAGTGCTAACCTAGAACGATAAGGAGGGGTTCACTGAGTTCCTAACCCGTTGGAGGAGGGTGAGTACTCAATTGGTCAGTAAGCCGAGTGAGTCAACTTTGGTGGAAACATTTGTCAACAATCTCCGCCCAGTTTATGCCAACCTACTGAGGTATCAGAATATCAAGACCTTCCAAGATCTGCAAATTCTTGGGACGCGCATTGAGGATGACCTCCGAAAGGGTGTCTTAGCCAAGACCACTGGCAGAGGTTATCAGGGATCCACCTCAACCGGATCTCGCCCTTACGGCCAGACAAACAAGATTGATGAGGTCAACCTCGTTGAACCATCTACTAAGAGAACTGAGCGCCCCCAGAGAGTGTTTACCAACATAGGGTGGACTTATGCAAGTGCCCTGAAAAGGCTCATGGACCAGGGGAAGTTACAACCGATCGTACCCACCCCGGATCCGACCGATTCCAAGAAGTCCCGGTTCTAGAACCCCAACGCCTACTGTCAGTATCATCGAGGGAAAGGGCACGATACCGAAACTTGCTTCAAACTCAAGCACCTCATTCAAGACATGATTGAGAAAGGAGATTTGCCTATACCCCCACCGACTAAACCGAACAACAAAACGAATCCCCTGGGAATCCACGCCGTCTCTGACGATGAGCCGACCCTAGACTGCTCTCACCTCATCCTGCCAGTTGATGACGAGGTGAATGCTTTATAAAAGGATTCTTCAGACGGAGTGTTTGTGTTTAGTGCTGCCACTATGCTCACTATGTTTCAACAAGTTGAACAGGCCATAGCCAGCCTCTCTGAGAGAATCACCCGACTTGACGACGCCTACCGTCGACTCATCTTCAATCCTCCAGCACCGCGCCCGAGGGAGAATTCCCCAAGCATTCAAAACTACCCACACCAGGATGGATTGCTCCCGCGACCATTCTGGCATAGACCCCACGAAAATCACCCTCAAAATAAACACCCTCAAAATAACTACCCCTATAAAAATCGCCCTCACAAAAGTATCCCTCACAAGAACTGCCCACGGAGGAACACCCCTCCAAGGTACCTCGAGACTCTGAAATTAATGGCATCTGGAGAGATGATGTTGAGGATGTCTATATCATCCCAGGGAAGGAAAAACGGGCGAAAGAAATCGGGCATCTCACCCGGTCCGGACGTCCCTACCAGAATCCGAACAATCCAACGGTCGTTCCAACAACGAATGACCAAGTCGTTCCTGAGGTAGACTCTCAACCGAAATCCTGAAACAACTTCAGAAAGCAAAAGCCGAGATCTCGATCTGGCAACTGATCGCAACGTCTGTTGAGCATCGGCAGGCCTTGCTGCAGGCCTTGGGAAAATTAACCGTGCCCTCCACCTCTTCCCCAGAAGAAATAGTGGCGCACATGACAAGGGACGCCCCTGATCTGAACAACCCGGTCGTCTTCCTCGACGAGGATATCCCTCCGTTCGAAGCCAATCATAACCTGGCCCTGTATATCACCGTACAATGCCTCCAGAAAAATATACCCATGGTCCTCGTGGATGACGGCTCCGCGGTGAATGTCATTCCTCTCAAGACTGCCCACAAGCTGGGGATTAAGGAACAGGACTTGGTCCCAACGAATCAAGGAGTACGCGCCTACGATGGCACTCGTCGCAAGGTCGCTGGGCTTATCACTTTGACCGTCGCAACCGGAGCACTGGAAAGACAAACCAGTTTTCAAGTGGTCGACATCGACGCTTCTTTCAACATGCTTCTGGGACGTCCCTGGATTCACGCCGTCAAGGCGGTCACCTCAACTCTCAACCAGAAGATCAGGGTCCCCTTCAACGGGAAAACAATCACAATTCCTGCTTCCCCGATCAAAGCTGTCATGAGAAGGGGAATAGCCTCCCAAGTCATTGAGGAGGATGACAATGAAATATGGGGTTTCCAAGCCGTGAACGCCATAACTGATGAATTGACGCCCTCTGATTATGACCCGTTCACCAGCCTCACGGTCAACCGTATTATGATGCATTAGGGTTATTTCCCAGGTTTGCCGCTCAATCCACTGAAAGACCCATTGCCTCCCTTAAAACATGCTAAGGTCCCCAACATTCCCTTTGGGCTGGGATACGAACCTACCGACGAACATATCCAGGAGATAAACCTCCTAGTCCGAAAACGCAAGAAGCACGGAGTTATCCTCCGTCCCTACCATCTGACTCTCAACGGATACTTTGTCCCCGAGGGAGAGTCCGAGCTCTACCATGGCTTTCCGGAGCCAATCTATGACTCTGTGGCCAGGGCTAGGTACCCGGGAGTGGAAGTCTTCCAGGACTGCTACTTTATCCCCGACAACATCAAAGCTGCATCAACTGAGTCCAAGCCGTCACCATGCCTTGACGGACAAGCTGTCACACTCCTCTTTGGGGAAGATAACGTCAAACACCTCGACTATGAGGACAACATCAACATCGCCCTGAAGGACAATCAATTTGATCCAACTGCCTTAATCTCCGATACTGACCCGGCGAGAGCTACATAGGGCTGGAGGAAGACCGTCAAGTGGACCGATCGCCAAGGCCGCATTCTCAAGATAACAACTGGAGAAGGCCCTATGTTCAAGGAGGGAAGTGAAGAAGGATCTAAATCTGAGTCTGAGTCGGAGTCAGAGTCTGTCGTAGCTCCTAACACTCCTGATGTCCCAGTCAAGGTCCCCTTCCCACTGTTTTATCACAAAATCGTGGCTGATTCAGAGGTTGAGTCTACTAGGGTCACCCCCACTCCCATGAAAGGTGACAACCTGGAGCCTGTTCCAGGGGCCACTTCCTCTGTTGTGTTGACTCTGACTGACCACGAGATGTCTGTCCTTTCCGAGCTTTTCGCTCGTGTCAACTTAATGAACGCTGAGTTTGCTTATGACTCGTCTCAATTTAACTGCAATGCAATTCTGAATAACTACGAGGAATTTGACTTGAGTGACTACCCACCTCACCTAGCCAAAGAACTTGACAAGCGGGAAACCAGAACCCCCATCATTGAGGAGACCGAACCTATTAACGTAGGAACCGACAATACACCTCAAGAACTTAGGATAGGGACAACCCTGGACCCCTCGGAAAGACAACAGTTCATTGACCTCCTCCACGAATACAAGGACGTGTTCGCCTGGTCTTATAGAGATATGCCTGGGATTGACAGAGAAATCACAGAGCACCGGATACCCATTAAACCCGGGCTAAACTCGAAAGCGAAGCTACGCCGGATGCGTCCCGAGTGGGCCCTAAAAATCAAGGAAGAAGTGGATAAACGATTCTTCAAGGTGGTTTTATCAAAGTGTCTGAATACTCGGATTGGGTGGCCAACATTGTGCCAGTACCAAAGAAAGACGGAAGAATTCGGGTTTGCGTCGACTTCAGGGATCTGAACAAGGCGAGCCCAAAAGACGACTTCCCTTTGCCACATGTTGACATTCTGGTGGACAATACTGCCGAGCATGCTCTCCTATCATTCATGGATGGGTATGCTGGGTACAACCAGATTAAAATGGCTGAGGAAGACATGCACAAGACTGCGTTCACTACACAGTGGGGTGCATATTGCTACACGGTCATGCCTTTCGGCCTTATCAATGCCGGGGCAACCTATCAAAGAACCGCTACCACTCTCCTACATGATATGATGCACAAGGAGGTAGAGGTATATGTCGATGACATGATCGTCAAATCGAAAGAAAGGGACGGCCACATCAGTGCCCTTCGGAAATTCTTCGCTCGTCTGCGGAAATATAACATGAGACTAAATCCTCAGAAGTGTGCATTCGGGATCACCTCTGGAAAACTCTTGGGACATGTCGTCAGGAAAAGAGGCATTGAGATTGATCCAACCAAAATCAAAGCCCTTCAACAAATGCCTCGGCCAAGGAACGAGAAGGAGATTCGTGGATTTCTCGGCCAGGTCCAATACATCAGCCGGTTCATCGCCAAGCTCACTATGATTTGTGAACCAATATTCAAAAAGCTTCGCGCCTCCGATCACACCGATTGGGACGACGACTGTCAGAAGGCCTTCAACAGGATAAAGGAAATACTATCCAAATCTCCTGTCCTCATGCCACCTCAACCGGGGATTCCTCTATCCCTATACCTGACTATTACCAACACGGCCATGGGAGAAATGCTAGCACAAACAGCCGGAGATGAAGAACGGGCCATCTACTACATCAGCAAAAAGTTCATTGAGTATGAGACGAAGTATACCCAATTGGAGAAGACATGCCTTGCCCTTGTATGGTCAACAAAGAAGCTGCGGCATTACATGCTCAGCTACAAGGTCCACATCTACTCCAAGATGGACCCGGTTAAATACATCTTCGAAAAAACCGTACTAAACGGAAGGCTGTCTAGGTGGACACTCATGTCGTCCGAATTTGACCTCAATTTTGTACCCCTCAAGGTTATCAAGGGAAGAGCGGTTGCCGATTTCCTGGAAGAGAATCCCGTCAACGAAGACCCAACGACCGACACATGGTCACTTTCTGACGAAGACATCCTTTGTGCCGACTCCGACGCATGAGACCTATAGTTCGATGGTGCATCTAATATGGGAGGCTTCGGGGTAGGAATCCTTCTAATATCACCAGAGGGAGAACATGTTCCGATCTCGGTCAAGCTAGACTTCGCCGTCACCAACAATGCCGCTGAATATGAAGCATGTCTCATCGGCCTACAAGCAGCCATCACACTTGGCATCAAGAGATTGAGGGTCCACGGCGATTCCTCGCTCATCATCAATCAGGTGTCCGGATCATGGAAAATCCGATCTGACAGCTTAGCTCCCTACCGAGCAAAGATCAATCAAAAGGCCGAGTTCTTCGACCAAGTCGACTACTTCCACTTGCCACGAGAAGAAAATCAATTTGCTGATGCCCTGGCAAAACTTGCCGCGCTCGTCAACATACTTAACGACATGACATCAATGCCCCTATGTGTCGAGAGAAGGAGCGAGCCGGCTCACATTTGTGCCATTATCAACGACGAGGAAAGCCATGATGAACCTTGGTACCAAGCCATCCTCAATTACAAAACCAAAAACGAATTCCCTCCCAACTCTGATCAAAGAGGACAAAGAGCCATCCGTTTACTTGCATCACAATTCGTGATAAACCAAAATCAACTCTACAAAAGAACACCCCAAGGAATTCTCCTCCTTTGCATTGACCATCACAAAGCCAAAAACGTCATGGGAGAGGTTCACGACGGAGAATGTGGCCCTCAAATGAGTGCAATGATGTTTACACGGAAAATCATGCGGCTAGGTTACTACTGGACCACCATGGAGGCCGATTGCCGTAACTACGTCAAACATTGCCACAATTACCAAATCTTCGCCAACATACAACACATACCACCATCCCTTTTATACACCATGACATCACCCTGGCCTTTCTCAACCTGGGGCATTGACATCATCGGGAAAGTCAACTCGATAGGCACCAAGGGGCATTGCTTCGTCCTCGTCGCCATCGACTACTTCACCAAATGGGTGGAAGCACAGTCATATGCAGTCTTGACCGCCAAACAAGTAGCTAAGTTCATTCAAAACAACATTATCTGCCGATACGGGGTACCCCATGAAATCATCAGCGATCAAGGCTCTCACTTCCGGGCAGAAACTCAAGCTTTGCTGGACAAATACAAGATCAAACGACATCGATCATCCCCCTACCGTCCCAAAACCTACGGAGCGGTGGAGGCAGCAAACAAAACTCTTGTCACCATTATCAAGAAAATGCAAGACAACTACCGCGATTGGCCGAGCAAGCTCCCGTTCACACTCTGGGGATACCGAACCTCCATTCGAACACCGACATGCGCCAAACCCTTCTACATAGAATACGGTATGGAGGCGGTTCAACCGTTAGAGTTATAGGTCCCTTCTCTATGCATCCTACTGGAGAGTCAAGTCCCTGAGGCGGATTGAACCCGCCGAAGGTACGAGCAACTCACCCTTCTAGACGAACGGCGACTCAACGCCTTGCACAACGTCCAGCTATACCAACGACGTATATAACGGGCATTCAACAAGAAGGTCAAACCCAGAAACATCCAGGAGGGCGACTTGGTCCTCAAGTCAGTTTGAGCACAATTACCCGTCGATCCGAGGGGAAAATTCAAACCCAACTGGGCCGGGCCATACCTGGTCAAGAAAATACTTTCGGGGGGTGCAGTGAGACTGAGTGACCTAGATGGGGAGGACTTTACAAACCCGACCAACCTAGACCAACTCAAGAAATACTACCCTTGAACCATAACAACCAACGACCTAGCCTAGTTTTACAACTAACAACGACCTCAACCCTTTTCAAGTCAAGTTCCTCAACGTGTTCTGATTTGAAATTGCATGTTTTATCGAGTCTAAGCTGCGGCACCTTGCCTGTTTCGAATGTCCTTTGATCTGTCCAAGGCAACGTCCATTTGCACTAAAACAAAACAACCCCCCGAACTACGAGCATGGTTTGATTTCACCTCTTCAGGTGAATACGTAGGCAGTCCCTCTTATGCCCGAGGGATACAACCACAAAACCCAATCAAATTCACAAAACATTTTGAACTACGATCATGGTTTGATTTCACCTCTTCGGGTGAATACGTAGGCAGTCCTTTCTTACACAAGAAGGATACAACCATTCCCACAATCAAAAACAACCATCCTCATACAAAAATCCCACGTACAAAAACATCCCAAAAAAAAAAGAAAAGGGAAAACCATTCCCTTTTTCCCACAAAAATACAAAATAAGCCTTTCTCCCTTTCCACAAAATACCACTTTTCCAAGTATAAATGTTTAGGACGTTTCGAATCGAATCGCCTTCACCAAATGGATGGAAGAAACAAGTGTTCACAATTTTCGACACGAACAATCCTCTTATTTAATTAATAATGGGAGGGATTACAATTTCAACAACAAACAAAGCTCGATGAGTCTACACCCTGTCGAAGCTAAGGTGTCAACTAAAACACCTCACATAATAAAACTAGCACAAAACACACAACAACTAGCTAGTACAACATAATAAAAACTCACAACAATAATACAACATAATAATAAAACGGGTAATGGAGGTCTTCACTCTTCCATTCTACCCTTGCCTTTTCCCTCGGGGTACATCTTCCCCTTGTTCTTCTTGTTGGCCCGCCTAGCATGGACTTTTTCCTCAGAACGGATCCTAAACGGATCTAAGACGGCGACGGCCTCCGGTCTAGCAAAAGACCCCATATTCGACCCAAGACGAGCCAATGCACGACCCACCATATTCTTGGGGCCGGAACTCCTCCTCTTCGGTGGTCTCATCACATCGGGGGTAGCTCCATCAACATACTCCTCAAAGAAGGCACGGTTGGCCTTGCCAACCTCTTGATACTTCAAGTCGACAACCTCGTCCTTACGAAATTTGGATCTCTCTTCCAAGCACGGAGCACGTGACCACTTGACATAAGCGGGAGTCACCCATGTCATGGCAACTGACATAAGCGGGAGTCACCCACTTAACTTTCGCCCTCATTAGAGTAATCTAATGCCTAAATAACTCTAGGTCCTTTCGGTCCACTAGGGTAGTCTATTGTTCATAATTAGGTCTATTCCCTTCCAATCTTTCGATCTAGGTCAGAAATTCCCAAGTTATCTAGCTAGTCTCCGGCCGGTCGATTCGCTAGATGTAACAATTAAAACAACTATGAGGCAACTCTACTAATACCAATTCCAGATCTAAAACATATTAGTCCATCTATGCTATAGATTCCCTAATCCTAGCATGCAAATTAGCTATTCATGAAAAGGAATTAAAGGAAAAGAGATTTAAGGGTGCAAGAAATAACATAAATTAAAATAGAAGAGGAAGGAGAAGTTACAGAGATTTAAGATCCAAAGAATAGAGGAAAGAAAGCCATAACGAATGTCGTAACATGTGGCTGAATGAATAATAGTCCACGAATAATGCCCCCCCCCCCCCGATTAGCGAAGCTAATCTCTTATTTATACTAAAGCTAATACGAAATTAAACCTAAAGTGTCGCGGAATCAAAGCCCATGACGGAATCTACTCGATCGAGGACAAATTCCTCTCGATCGAGTAAAATCCTCCAACCAATCACTCGATCGAGTAAGATAGATACTCGATCGAGGTCTTCCTTCCCCTTAATCACTCGATCGAGCAAAGAAGCTCTCGATCGAGCAAATAAGCTCTCGATCGAACATAAAGAGTACTCGATCGAGTACTCCTCAGCGCGTAATTCCTGCTTCGCGCACTGAACTTCAAACGACCGCCATTTCTTCGTTACTTGGGAAAACAGGGCGATTACGGTGGCGTTGGAAAACTAAGAGGACAAAATTTCATCTCCAATTGCAATCACCTGAAAATCAGTTGTAGAACTCGAGATATAGCTCTTCAAAGTAGGCACTAGCAATTTGAAGTTCTTCTTTTGTTTGCCTAGCTTCTTTTCTTCTATGCGCACCTCAAACTGGTAGTTTCCAAGCTCCAACTCAACTCCTCGTTCTCCGTAAATGCATGCAAATGGGACGAATTAAGGCTCGATTTAGCTCCTCTTTGGTTTATTCCTGCAATATACATAAAACGAACCAAAGTAGAATATTCGGGGGTATTTGTAGCCAGATGCTACATAAATAATACAGAAATGTGTGTAAAAATGAGGTAAAAACCTTATATAAAATACACGCATCAAATCTCCCCAAACCAAACCTTTGCTTGTCCCCAAGCAAACTATATGCAACTAATAAGGACCTAAGGGAAAGGAGTAAATCTCAGAGCTAGCTACAAGTCAATACTAAACCATTTTAATACGCAATTCAGCTACTGCAGCTCAATACGAAGCGAACGAAATTTATGCATATCTTGGAAATAAAATGTACATTCGACCTTGCACGACTCATAAATAATGGACTCTCCCGGTTCACTCTTCTCTCAACAAAGAAAATGGTAAGTAAGAAAATGTGTGTAGAGAAAGAAGAAAATGCAGACTCTCACCTAGACTGCGACCAACACAACATGTAACGCTAACTAACATGAGTAATGATTCAGTCACCGTACACACGCAAAACCACCGTCCAAGGACTATCACGTGCCGAACAATTGCATAATATGGATATGTGAGGCTCAATTGGTAAGAAGGGGCAAAACAAATATGGAAATGTGAAGGTAAAATAGCCGAGCTAGAACCTAACCAAGACCATAATAAAATACATCCCGCTCTTCCAATCATATAAATAACTCAATGCTTTATAATTTGGCATATACAACACAAGAATCCATAATAAATGTACCTCGTAAAGTATAAATAAGCACGAGAGGTATAAAATATTTTTCAGCCATTTTTTCCTTTTTTTTTCCCTTTTTACACGGTTTTTTCCGTCTTTTCATAGGCTGATTTTTTTCTTTTCTTTTTCTTTTCTCATTAATACACACTCCAAAATAAGATGTACGAGCCAAAATCCGATACATAACAATATATTCTACAAAACTACTAACTAGCTCAGCAAAGGTAGGCTAAATATAGGTTGTAATTTAAGGGCAACTGGCAGATTTGGCTAATGTGGAGTTGATGGTATAAAATGAGAAAGGGGAATATGTAATAGTTCTCAAAACACGTAATTCCCGACCACAAACCCATGCATGCAGGCAAAAAGAAATCAAAACTCATATACATGCGATACAATGAAATGTGGGGAGTAACTACTCTCAATCCTAGATAAACCGGTCATAAATGTCACCAGTTATAGGCTCTAAAACTTAGAAAATATGAGTAGGTTGCCAAAATTTCGAGTCAAGTCTAATAATACAAATTAATTTCCAAGACAAAATTCGAGAAATCGCTTGATTTTACTAAACAGTTTGTGAAAAGCGCAAGGCATAGCAAAAATTTGATTTATAGTGCAATATCATCATCGGTAATACTCCAATCCGACTCAACTATATGCAAAAATAAACGTGAATTGTTTTTTTTAAAGAACAATGCATACGGAAACGAAACGTGATAATGGAAATGCAGTAGAAAAATATGCAGAGAAGATATGGATGCATAACCTCCCCAAACGAAACTGTACAATGTCCCCATTGTACAAAGTAAAGGAAAAGAAATGCAAACTAAAGAGAGGGAGTTAGAAACTTACAAGAACGCGCGTACCACAGACCTCCCCAAACCGAGCCAGACATGGGAGGGAATCAGGGCGCTCGATCGACGAAAATCCCAGTCGATCGAGCAGAAAGAGGCAGGAGAAGTGGTCGATCGAGGAACATAGGCAGTCGAGCGAGGACTCTGGGAAGGGAGTCACTCGATTGAGGAATAGGGGCAGTCGATCGAGCAGAAGGGGAAGCTTCACCGCTCGATCGTGTAGATAGAGAACTCGATCGAGCCCTTGTCGCATCAGCAAGCGACAAAACAACAGCGGGAAAGAATGCGCACAATCAAAACAACTCAAAGCGCGCAGAAACCAATCAAATAACTGCGCATGTGCTACACAAAACTGTAAGTAGTACCTTAAAACAGTGATAGCATATGAAATTAAAATGTAATAACATTTAAGTCTAACAAATTTCCTATGACAGCTCCTAAAAATATCCACAAAATATTCCTCCCTCCAGCTAAGGGCGGAATATAAAAGCTGGACTTAACCGCAAGTGGAAAAAACTCAGGAGCATTGGACTCGAAAATAACGCGAGTAGAATTCAGATGCCCGGACGGGTAGAAACGGTGAGGCGGAGGAATCTGGTGTGCTAAAGGGGAAGGTGGGTATTCATCCCAGATGCAAGGGACGGTAAAGGCAATTGAGTCAATTGGGTCCTCTATAATAGGTTCATCTACTATATCATCGTAACTATCCCATTTAACCTCAAGACAGTCAAAAATTGTCTCCTCACTCCCCCTAGCGCTAGACTCGTCAGTAGGGAAGTTCTCAAAGAGACTCTCCCAGTCGTCCTCACTGTCTGTGAAAGAATCATAAAGGGGTTCTAGATTTTCCCTATAGAAGGGATTGTCAACCATGCTAGAAGTCTATTCTATGTCTCCGTAAAAAATTATGGCATCCTCTAGATTGGTCTCTAAAGTCTCACCCATCCCCACGTCTGAGTCAACATGAAGAGAGAAATTGGGTTTAACAGTTTCAGCAGCAAACCAATCAAAAAATTCTAATACCTCTTTTGTGGGGAGTCCATCAAAATCCCCCTTACCTTTAGCCTCGAAGTATGCTCGCGTAGGGACATTCATTCCCTAGATGATAGACTGGCATATTTGGAGTCCCGAAAGAATTCCTCGTCTTGGTTCGAGAAACTCCTCCAAACTGTCTATATAAGCACCAAAGCTTTCGTTCTCATCCTGCGGAAATCTGAGAACGGAAGACATAAGAACGGTCTCAAGGAACTGAAGTTCCCTGAGACAAGAAATAAACTAAAAAAAACAGATAAAACTGCGCTGCCTCCCCGGCAACGGCGCCAAAATTTGATACCGTCGTTTCAGTACCAAAAATAAATACCTAAGTACAACTAACCGAAGTCAGCGGTAAGTAGGGTCGATCTTCACAGGGAGGCAAATGAGATTTATCTGTCTAATTCTAGTCTATGAGTAACGGGGGTTGATTGATTGTAATTAATCTAAAACTAATCTAAAGCAAAGAGAGGAAGAGTACGAGAAAATAAGAGCAGAGTAATAAGAGAGAAAGATACTAGGATTTCGGGTCACTACAGCTATGACGGTCTAAAATAGCTAAGGTCCGGTCTGGGTACTCATAGAAGGGCAGTGAATATCTCCTTTCGGTCTCTATTCGCCCTAGATTACTTCTAACTTAACTTTCGCCCTCATTAGAGTAATCTAATGCCTAAATAACTCTAGGTCCTTTCGGTCCACTAGGGTAGTCTATTGTTCATAATTAGGTCTATTCCCTTCCAATCTTTCGATCTAGGTCAGAAATTCCCAAGTTATCTAGCTAGTCTCCGGCCGGTCGATTCGCTAGATGTAACAATTAAAACAACTATGAGGCAACTCTACTAATACCAATTCCAGATCTAAAACATATTAGTCCATCTATGCTATAGATTCCCTAATCCTAGCATGTAAATTAGCTATTCATGAAAAGGAATTAAAGGAAAAGAGATTTAAGGGTGCAAGAAATAACATAAATTAAAAGAGAAGAGGAAGGAGAAGTTACAGAGATTTAAGATCCAAAGAATAGAGGAAAGAAAGCCATAACGAATGTCGTAATATGTGGCTGAATGAATAACAGTCCACGAATAATACCCCCCCCCCCCCCGATTAGCGAAGCTAATCTCTTATTTATACTAAAGCTAATACGAAATTAAACCTAAAGTGTCGCGGAATCAAAGCCCATGACGGAATCTACTCGATCGAGGACAAATTCCTCTCGATCGAGTAAAATTCTCAAACCAATCACTCGATCGAGTAAGATAGATACTCGATCGAGGTCTTCCTTCCCCTTAATCACTCGATCGAGCAAAGAAGCTCTCGATCGATCAAATAAGCTCTCGATCGAACATAAAGAGTACTCGATCGAGTACTCCTCAGCGCGTAATTCCTGCTTCGCGCACTGAACTTCAAACGGCCGCCATTTCTTCGTTACTTGGGAAAACAGAGCGATTACGGTGGCGTTGGAAAGCTAAGAGGACAAAATTTCATCTCCAATTGGAATCACCTGAAAATCAGTTGTAGAAATCGAGATATAGCTCTTCAAAGTAGGCACTAGCAGTTTAAAGTTCGTCTTTTGTTTGCCTAGCTTCTTTTCTTCTATGCGCACCTCAAACTGGTAGTTTCCAAGCTCCGACTCAACTCCTCGTTCTCCGTAAATGCATGCAAATGGACGAATTAAGGCTCGATTTAGCTCCTCTTTGTTTTATTCCTGCAATTTACATAAAACGAACCAAAGTAGAATATTCGGGGGTATTTGTAGCCAGATGCTACATAAATAATACAGAAATGCGTGTAAAAATGAGGTAAAAACCTTATATAAAATACACGCATCACATAGCATATTGGCCCCTCCTTCTTCAAGACATCAACAAAGAGATACACATGGACAAGGCAAAATGCAAGAGCCCTTCTCCTAGCCACCTCCGAGGCATTAGCATCTAATCGGTTTGAAAAGATTTTTATAAGAGCCAACATGTCCACACCATGTGGAGCAAGAAGAAATTTGATTTTGTTTGTTAACAAGCCCAACATGGAACGAAATGTCTCCTTGTAGCACAACCGAGTCGGAGGAAGCACCGGAGCACAATCCGACCACCCACCAATGGCTCCAACTTCTTCGGCAAGAGGACAAAGCTCACCTTTCGGAAAAACGAAAACATGGTGTTTCGAATCCCAAAACCGAGAACATGCTTCAAGAAATGAAGGTTGCACCTTGACTTGACGAAGCACCAACAATTGACCAACTCCCATGCAAGCGAGTTGATACTTTTCGGGAGGCAACAAATCCCGGCACCATTGTCGCAATGCATTCTCAAAAGCATCCATGAAATATTTTTGTGGAAGAAGAAGAGGTTTTTTAGAGATGATTTTGTGTTTCGGATGATGAAACAATGAAGCGCAAACGTCCTTATTTATAAAAAATGATCGGCGCATTTTTCAGAAAAAGGGGAGAGCCGGCTTCCATCGCCAAGCTGCTCGCGCCTCTTTGAGGCTTCTCCGGGATTCCCGCTGTTGACTTGTCTCTTTCAACTTGTGTTTTCTCCTGACACCTCAAACCTCCCGCCGGGAAGCTCGCGCCTCTTCGGGATGATTCAGGATGTTTTGTGTTTCCTCACACTCACATTTCCTTGTTTTCGCGTTTTACGAAATCCGACACGGTTTGCAAGACGCAGCTTTAAACATACGGATTTTTCTTTCTTTTTTTTAAGGGGGGAAGGGCTAGTCGCCCCGATCCGTGATGGATCGTTTCCATGTCAGTCAAAATTCCGAAATTTTTTTCGAATTTTTTTTTCGCTTTTTCGCAATTTTCCATCAAAAATCAAAATCGAAGATTGATAACACGACGTCAATTTTCTTCAAAAATTTAAGCACTCACAAATTCGAGTCTTGACATCAAAAATCAAATATACTCGCAAAAATCCTTTTCTAAAATTCATCCTGGCGGTTTGAGTTTGAATTTTTCGAGTCAATTTCAATAATTTTGACGCAATTTAATTCACGACACGAGTTATGATACGTGCATATTGTATAGTCTTTTTAGCCTATTTCAGCACGTATTTCCATGCATTTATGTACTGTTTATATAGTATTATGCCCCGAATTGGCTACTTTAGTTCGTTTTGTAGAAATGAATGCGAAAGTAGTGGAATCGTACCCTTTTTCATCCTTTTTACATGCATTTAGAGGAGACGAGATTTTCCAGAGTGAGATACTGCATTGGAATGCGTGAAGGCACGGTTTACGAGGCAGTCGGTGATGAGAGTGAGCTGATTTGAAGGAAGAAGACTCGATCGAGTAGTTTTGTTACTCAATCGAGGGGTTTTCATGGCCCCAGTTGATTGATCGAGCAGATGTTTACTCGATCCAGAAGTGCTGAAAAGAGGGTTACTCGATCGAGTAACTATTCTACTCGATCGAGTAGATTTTCTGTGGTTTTTCTCGATCGAGTGGATTTAATCTACTCGATCGAGTGGTTTCTGTTGGCGTGGGATTTAATTAGCCCGTGAGTTGTTTTTAGTTGATAAACTTAGTGATTTTCCTATTTAAGCACGCATTAGCTAGGTCATTTTTACCTATTCTTTACTTAGCTTTTATCTATTCTTCACAACAAGACTGCGTTACTTTTTGCTCTTCACTGTAACTTTGCTTTCGGGATTATTTCGCTTGGATTTTGTCGTTCTTTACGCCGGATTCGCACGATTGTAATCTCTTTCTCCTCTCTTAATAATAATCGATCTTCTGTTTGCTTTAATCCTTTTTTTTACTTCATTTAATTTCTGCCCTAATTTACTTTTATGCAATTTAATTATCGTTCTACTATGTTGAATGCTGGTTATTTATTTGCTGTTAGTTTTGATAGTTTAATTAGCGATATGAGTAGCTAAATCTAATTCATGTTGGGATTAGGGGATCTACGGTAGAAATGTGACGATGTAGTAAATAGTTTAGATGAATTAATTGTGAGACTCTGTCACCATACCAATTTAACTGTATTTTTACCGACTTAGTTGAGTGCACGCTTCTGAGTCATCCCTTTAATCTGGCTAAAATTAATCCTAGATCGAAAGATTGGACTAAATAGGCCTGCTATGAACAGTAGGCTACCCTGACGAGGATGAAAGTTAAGTTAGTGGTAATTTAGGATAGAAAGTGGACCGAAAGGACCTTTCAATACCCGTCTTGCATTAATTCGTCTAAGTTGTTTACAGTTGAGTCATTGGACTACCGTAGTGAACCGAAATCCTGACATGACCTTTCCCTATTTGATAGTTTAAATCTATTTTCCTGCCTTTAGTGCTCTTGTCTTTACTTCTCTTTCCTTTAAACCTTCTAGTTTAGAAACCCAATTTAAACAACCCCCCATTTGTGACCAAATAGACGGCCTTCTACAGATATCTTGCCTCCCTGAGGAAATCGACCTGACTTCCCTAGCTATATAGTTAGTTTAGTTAGTTTATTTTTGATAGGTATACGATAGACGTATCAAATTTTGGCGCCGTTGCCGGGGAGGCAATTGCCCTATCTGTCTTTGTTTCGTTTATTTTATCCGTCTCAGAGAATTTTTATTCCTTGAGGCAGTTCTTATTTATTTTCTTTCAGTTTTGTTTATGCCCAGGTCAAACAGGTTTGAGTTAGTTTCAGCTGATTCAGAGCCAGAGAGACTATTTAGGCATAGACTCCGTCTGCAGAGAAAATCACGAAAGGAAGACTTGAGTACTTTCGAGCCAGAGCTACATCACTCTCTTTTCGCAGAAGACCAGTCTTTAGTGGAAGACATTCCCAATTCTGCCGATCAACAAGTAAAGATGCCGAAACTTTCTAGTCACTCGGTGCCTAAAGCATCCTCAATTCCAAAGGGTTTCAATCTCCAGACTGAGGATGGGAATACATTCGACACCCATCCTTCCTACATCAATCTGGTGGAAAGAAACCTCTATAGAGGTGTGGCAGGTGAAGGCCCAGGGAAGCACATGGAGGTCTTTACAGATTACTGTTCTACTATCCCCGCCACAAAGGGGGTAACTCAAGACAAGATTAAGGAGGTTTTTTTTCCTTTCTCTTTGACCGACTCAGCCAGGGAGTGGTCGATCGATTTGGACCGCACAAATGCAGGAGTTCTGATTGGGAGTCTCTTTCTCTTGCCTTTTACAAGAGATATTTCCCTCCACAACGCACCAATCAGCTGAGGGCCAAGATTACCAGTTTCAAGCAGGCTCCCGATGAGACTTGATATGAGGCATGGTCCCGATTTAAGAAATTGGTGAGGTCTATTCCTCACCATGGTTTTGAACCATGGTTTATATCTAACCAGTTCTACAATGGGCTGTACGATGACCACAGAGCCATACTTGATGCGTCATCTAATGGGAGATTCCAGGAAAATACCGACGATGATAAGGGATGGGCCCTTATTGAAGAGATGGCGAACCACAGTGTTGAGTATGGAAACCCGAGGGATGGTATTAGAACAGTTCATGCAGTCGATAAGCAGGTTGTGGCTCAGCTGGAAGCCATGAATGCTAGATTTGACAAGTTGGAGTTATATTCTGCTGGGGAGCCTCAGACGGTCCATATGCTTACTAGAGGGGAGACCGTCACATGTGAGAGGTGTGG
The DNA here is from genome assembly GCF_048544455.1 of Silene latifolia. NCBI lineage: Eukaryota > Viridiplantae > Streptophyta > Magnoliopsida > Caryophyllales > Caryophyllaceae > Silene > Silene latifolia. The sequence continues at coordinate 43,775,215 of NC_133536.1, forward strand.
GAGCAATGATGGTCACACTGGTGTTGGCTGTCTTACGGAGAAGGAACAAGTCTTTGCCTTTCAACAATATAGGCAAGGAGAGGGTTCGTATTACAACAACCAAGGGGAAGTCCATCCCAATTTGATGTGGACTAGTCAAAATGTCCTCAATCGTACCCCTCCTCCGCACCACCAGCAGCCGTATGTTCCTCCACATAAGAATCAACAAGGCTTTCAGAAGCCTCCTTCCTTCCCTCCTCCCAATCACGGAGCATCATCTTCTGGAGGGGTAAGTGAGATTGGTGAGCTAAAGACTATGCTGCAATCTTTTACAAAGCAGTGGCAGTTGAGTGATCAACAGAAAGATGCATCCATTAAGGCACTTGAAACTCAAGTTGCCCAATTAGACGCGAACCAATCTGCAAGGAATCGGGTCATTTACCGTCACAAACTGATAAAAATCCACATGAGACGATAAATTTAATTAATTTGAGAAGCGGTTGTTCATATAAGGGACCGAAAGTGTTGAAATCAGACCCGAGGAAAGAAATAATAGCTGATAAACAGTGTTCTGTCAAAGGAAATGAGCTGACGGCGAAGAAAGTATTCGATCGACTAGTTTCTGGAGGTCGATCGAGTAGATTTGTTGAAGAAAGTACTCAATCGAGTGGAATTTCTACTCGATCGAGTGAACAGGAAAAGCCAACTGCTCGATCAAGTGAATTTTCTACTCGATCGAGTGATGCTGTTGAAGAAACTACTTGATCGAATGGGAATTTTGGTCGATCGAGTAGTATGGACGACGGACAGCTTGATTGAGAGCCTGCTGATGCTCGAATGAGTGAGAAATCACCTGAAAGGCCTCGTTCGAGAGGAAAGAAGCGTCCAAAGGACACGGAGCTTGATCCGGCCGACACATTGGAAGAGAGAAATAAGGGACTCGAGATACCCATCACGGTTCCCTTCCCGAGGCGTCTGCAGAATACTAAAGCTAATCAACAATTCGGCAAATTTGCCGAGATCCTGAGAAGCTTGCAGGTCACTGTACCATTCGCCGAACTGCTGACACAGGTACTCTCTTACCTTAAATTTATGAAAGAAATTTTATCGCTTAAGAGGCACATCAGTGATAATGAGACGGTAGCCTTGACTGAGGTAGGGACGACCCTAGTTCAGAATAAGTTACCTCCCAAACAGTCAGACCCGGGTAGTTTTTCGATTCCGTGTCATATTGGTACCCACTTGATTGATAACGCGTTATGCGATCTAGGCGCTAGCGTGAGTGTCTTACCGTTGTCTCTAGCTAAAAGACTTGGTTTGACAAAGTTTAATTGCACTAACATGACTGTCCAGATGGCCGACCGTAGCATATCACGGCTACTAGGTGTAATAGAAGACATACCTGTTAAGATCGGAAGGTTCTTTATTCCCGTTGACTTCGTTGTACTTGACATCCCCGAAGATGCACATACCCCTATTATTTTAGGGAGACCATTTTTATCTACTGCCCGTGAAGTAATAGACGTCGGGGGCAAGACATTGACTTTTCAGGTTGGGGACGAGGAGCTGATATTCCATCAGTCTAAGTTCCGGAGGGCTCCTATGCAAGCTCAGCCTTGCAATGCCCTCTCTTCTATTGACCCTATTATTGACACTCCAAATGAAAATTTGGAGCATTGTGCTGCTATTGTTACCCCTCCGCCTCAGATTGAGAGCAAGAAGGAGGAAAGTTCGTCTGTTTTCCTTGCTGCAGGTACAGATAAAGACAATGAAGGAGCTGTCAAAGGGCATTGTGCAATTAATGTCAGTCAAGTTGGGAGTGACAGTGTTACAGTCGTTGAGAAAGGAGCGAGGGTGAGAAAAGTTCGAGCATATGTGGATGTGAACTATTCTCCTCCGAATGATTCAAGTTCAAGCTCATGGAAGCTGAAGAGGACGATCAATGTGGCTGAGGTGACGTCCTCTAGTCAGGAGCCCTCCGAGGGGCTACTGAATTGGTTTGGGAAGTAAGCGGGGAAATCCCTCGTGTACCATCTTGTATAAACAATTTTTGAATTTCCGTTGAATTTCTTTTATTGCTTTTAATTAGGACAATTAGAATTTAGACAATTTTTAGCGTAGATAAAGACTATAGACTGTTACTTTGCGTATTTGGTACTTTGGGATATTTTTGCAAGTGTTTCTATGCAGGTTTGGGGAAGTTTACGCAAATATAAAGGAAGAATGACGAATTCAGGAGCTTACACGAGAAAAAGAGCTCGATCGAGTACTTTTGTACTCGATCGAGTGGATTCTGTTCGATCGAGTAATGCCATACCAGTCGATCGAGAAAAGCAGAAATAGGTAGTTCTCGATCGAGTAAATTTTTACTCGATCGAGTAGATGGATCCACAGAGTCCTCGATCGAGCAGTTCTAAACCACTCGATCGAGTGAAATCGCAAGGGACGCAGGGAGTTTTTCCTTAACTTCCTTGTTTTTGGTTCGATTTTTCATTCTCCCCTATTATTTCGACTAACCTCCCTTTTTGCGATTAAAACACCCCCAAATCCCCATTTTTCTTGCCCTTTTGCTAAATCCGCCACCTATATCTTGCTATTTGCTAATTAATCATTCAAAGCCCCTTTTTTTCCCCTTGATTTGTGCTGTTTTACACGATTTATTAGTGGGATTAGGGTTTGCGGTTTTTCGATCAAAAAAATCGCCATTTTTGCTTGTTTTTTTGAAGATTAATTGCAATTTGTAGGTTCCTTCTCATCGAGTAAGTATCTCCTACACCTCTTTGCATTTTAATTTCACTAATTTCGCATTTTTATAAGGTGAATTAGGTTAAGGTTTCGAAATTCCTTGTTGAGTCGAGTTTTTCGACTTTAGCTATCATTGCTTGCCCTTATCTGTCTTGCTTGATGATCATTCCCATCTCCTCACTGTTTCTTACATGTTTAATTCGAATTATGTGAGAAATTTGTGATACGGGTTCAGGACAGTCGAAATTTTCGACTGTAATCTTGGTTTTTGCTGCTGTAATTTGCTTAGTCAACCTCAATTGTTGTTTAGTTGCTGCTGTTGATGCTTGTTACCCCGTCCCCTAGCGCTGTTTACATATCTCTATTCGAAATTTTTGAGGAAAGTTGGGAATTTTGTGCTGTAAGTCAAATTTTTCGACTGGTTAGGGGAGTTTCCTGTTGTTTTCAGGCCATTTATCACGCTGTTTTCATGCTCTTTCTTATCAAATTCCCCTGCCCTTGGTTTACAGGATGGATTCTAGCTCACTGCCCTCTACTAGCCAGACTTCTAGTCCATCCTTACCTGAGACGGTGGTCCCTGCTGTTACCACCGTCTCCACTTCTGTTAGTACCGCAGCCCCCGTGTTCTTAGTCTCTCGCTGCCGTCTTGTCTTTATGCCGGCTAGCACCGCTTTGCTAGCTCGTTTTGGCTGCCACTTCGATTACGGGCACCACCACCGCTAGCACTTTGCTAGTCTTTCTTCGTCGATGGTGGTAACAAAGAACGACCTCTACTCCGACCACGGTGAGCACACCCGTGGCGACTCACCCGCGATTCTTTGCCTTTAGAGCGGCCTTAGTTCCTCGCACCGTCACTGGACGGGCTTCTACTTCGGGTTCTAGAGGCCGGGGCCGAGGTCGTGGACGTTCCCGTTCTACGCCAGCTCCCAGCACTTCCACTTCAGCTGCTCCTTCTGGCACGGTCACTGTTCGAGGGGATAACTACCTCGACTCTCACCCAGACTACCTGCAGGTAATTTTTATTAACGGTGTACATCGTAAGGGGTTTTATCACCTCCTAGGCTGTGAGTTTGTACCTTCCCGGTTGTTAGATAAACCGGCACTTGAGAGACTCGACATCTACGAGTCAGTTTGTGAGCTTCTACGGGGCACGGGGATGGCCAGACTCATTACTATGAGTGGTCGTACCTTTCTGGAGCTGAGTCTTGAGTTCCTCAGCTCCTTCACCTTCTCCTCCGGGGCACACGACGCAGCCGCCACTAGTACTTCTGTGTCTTTCCGGTTGTTAAACCGGACTTTTTCGATCAATTTGGAGGAGTTTGGTAGGAGACTTGGCCTCTTCTCTACAAGCGACGCTACCGCCCCTAGGAGGGTCATTCGTCAGCTTTGGAGGACCTTGGCCCAGACCACCTTTCTCGAGCGAAAGCTCGCACAGGTCCACTTTCCCCCTGCCTGTTACTTTTTTAGATTGATGGGGAGCACCATTTTTGGCAGAAAGGAGCCAAACAACATTAACAACAAAGAACTCTCCATCTTAGGCGGTTACCTGAACATCGATTGCGAGGGTCCTTTTACCCTCAACATCGCCTATCTGACCGCCCAGCACTTCCAGGCCCAGGGGCTGAAGGAGACGGGATCTATTTCCTGCGGTGGCATAGCCACCATTCTTGCCCGTTCCCTTTACCCCGTCTGGCCTCGTGACTTACCGTACCTCCGGGGAGAGAGGTACTTGAGCTTGGATGCCATGCACTCTCAGCATTGGCTGACCGCCGACTACCAGACATGGAAGATAGACGGTTCCTTGTCTGTGGACCTACCTTGTGACACTCTCCCCCGTCTAGCCCCTTTGCCTACTGTCGCTAGGGGCGACCGACTGCCACCTCCACCGGACTACCACCTTCCACTCCGACCACCTCCCACTTTACCCGCCGCCAAGAAGCGGCGTAGACTTGAGATTGGAGAGGGGTCCACACCTTCTGGGAGTGTCCAGCCTTCCACGTCCATTCCTATCCCGACCCCTACTCCCACTCCTACTCCTGCACCCGCTGACCAGATACAGCCGGTTTTTTCGGACACTTTCGTACCACCTCCACCCTTTGTGGCGTCCGCGGTCATGGACCAAGGGCGCCGTGACGGTTTGTTGTTTGAGATTGCAGAGATACAGGCTCGTATGGAGAGGAACTTAGCTCTTACTTTGCACCCTCTGTACGAGTATCACTTGAGGCGACACCGTCCGATCCCAGAGGGTTGGCCACACCCTTCCTTTTACCGGTACCCAGCTGAGGGGTACCCGGAGTCTGCTGAGGAGGAGGAGGAGGAGGAGGAGGACCCTGAGGTGGCAGTGGAGAGAGCTCGCGCTGAGAAGATGAGGAGGAGAGAGGAGGAGGAGGATCCGGAGTTCACGGTGGAGGACATCCGTGACGAGGAGGCTGATGAGTAGCTACTGGTCTACTCACTTCCCCAGTTTTCTGGTTGGTTTGGGGAAGTTCGTGCTTTGTATGTACATCTTACTCTTTTACTTTTTGTCTCCTTTTTATTTTATTGTTTTTATTCTTTATTGGTTGTATTTTCCCGTTCCCCTGTATATATCTGCTGGTGTATGCTGGAGGACAACGAGGGCGTTGTCCGTTTTGGTTTGGGGAGGGTATTGCATCCTTTTGAGTCTGCATTTACATTTGTTTTGCATTCACGTTTATTTATTTCAGCTTGCATTGTTTATTTATTTCATTAAAAAAATTCAAAAAATAAAAAAAAAATTAGAAAATTTCAAAAATTCAAAAATATTCACGTTTAATTTTGCATATAGGTTGAGTCGGAACGGTAGATTTCCGTGATGAAACTGCACTATAACTTGTCATTTTCGCTTGAGCCTTGCACTTCTGTTGATAGTTATTAGCTTTGTCATACGCATAATCTACGAGTTTCTGTTCAAATATAGTTGACTGTTTAGACTTGACCTGATAAATTGGCATACTACTCCATAAATTCTGAGTTTTAGAGCCCATAACTGGTGACATTCATGACCAGTTAATTAGGAACTGAGAGTAGTACTCCTTTCATAACATGTTCATCATTTTTGCACTTTTATGACATTAAATTTCTTGTCAAATGCACACATTCGGGTTTGTGGTTGGTGTCACATGCAGGGAGGTGCTTGCAAATTTTCCCCTTTCCTTATATTCTTCACCCATTTAGCTCCACATAAGCCAAAACTTGCCTTTTTAACCCATTAGCTACATCCCAAAATGAGTATGCCTAGTCAAGCTAGTTTAGTATGTCTTTTGTGGTATGATTTTCCGTCTGCAGTTTGGCCCGTATTTATTTGTATGGATCTAGATACCTCATTTCTGCACCTCCCGCAAACCACCCGGTGATGATTGGGCCGCATGTTTGGTACGCGGAACGATTTGTGACAGTTCATAAGTTTATTGTCAAGTGATTGCTCAAACACTGATGTCTACCTCTTAATTGTCATCTACGCGCCGATACGGTCGTTTTGATAGTAATTAGAGTACATTTGGAGTCCGGGCCTAAAATCGTCTTTATTTTCTGATAACCGCTAAATCCCGAGTCAGAATGTTCTGGAATGTTCCTGATATTTCTATTCCATATTTTATAAATCTTTCACAATCTTTTATTCTTTGGTAAAGTATTTCCCGTAATATTCATACAAAATATTAAGGAAAATAAGATTATCCCATCATTCCATAAACCAAACACGGAAATCTTTCTTCCGCAGGAGGAAACCACTTGGGAACAGATGCAGTAGGTGCTGCGCCTCTTCCAAGAGACGCAGTGACTGCTGCGCCTCTTCCCAGGTCCTTTTCTGCGTATTTTTTCGTATCTTTTCATATCTTTTCGAGATTCACTTCCAAAGTTTCTCCGAAAAATCTATTCCTTCACGTGATTAGTATAAATAGGAGCCTTCGCTCCTCATATTTCTCACGCGAGTGTCCGCCCTTCTCTTCTCCCTTTGCATTCTAGACCACGTTCTTACTTTTTGGCGTCTACGTGCTTGAACATTCGACCACGTAAGCTCGGATCCTTCTGAGTACCAACCTCGTTTGCATGACCGACCAATTTGACCAACTCCCCAATCAATCAACTTAATTAATCTTAATCGTTTTCCTCTTACGAGGGCACTTTCGTTACATTCGAGTCGAGCATCACTAATCATAAACTTAGTTCATCTCGTTTCGTCAAACATGTAAGTCTGAGGGTGTAAATCTCTCTTTTATTATTGTTATTTACTTTTTGTATCATTAATGTATGGTTTATGTCGAAAATACTTCTTAAGAACGATTTATAAAACCATGCTTTAAAACTCTTTTTACGGATTACCAGAAGATGACCGTCGAGAAAGGACGCAGCAACTGCTGCGCCTCTTCGAAGGGACGCAGCACCTGCCGCGCCTCTTCGTGAGGCTGCCGCAGTTCCTGCTTCCTTTCTTCTTCCTTCGTCCTCAGTCAATTCGTCTTTCATAATTTGTTTCCGTTTGTTCTTCAATTCTTTGGCATACAATCACAATTATTTCACATGTACATTGTTTATCATCATTAATGCGTATAATTCATCGTTAATCTCGACTTAAATCCCAAGTAATCCAATATTTGCGGGTTTTCGTCATTAAAGTCAATCCGGGTTGTAGAGATTCGATTCTTTCATATCGAGTTTCTGGAATTCGATCTTTGGTATATTTCCATCTGTCTATAGTTCTATTCATCATTATTTTGTCGTATTTAACCTATTTAGTTCACCTATGTCACTAATCAATCCTTCGTTCATGTAATTAATTCGTTCAAATTCGTCTCATCCATGCTTTATTGCTTTTATGACTCATTCGCGTGTAATTAATCTGTTAAATCACTTTCATCCGAGTCTAATATCGTAATCAATCCTTAAATTCACTAACAAATATTAACGATTTGCAGTTCCGGCTCCACAGCCAGAACTCACCCTTGGAACAGACGCAGCATTTGCTGCGCCTCTTCCAGAGGGCGCAGCTCTGCTGCGCCTGTTCCAGGATGATTTCTGTCTCTGAACTTCTGTTATGTCTTGACCTAGTTTAATTAGTTTACGTATTTAATTAAATATTAATCGTATTATCGCCTAATTCCTGTTCGCTTATTTGTTTATTCTGTTCTTTCCCAAATTATCCGTTTTAAAGGTATTTTCGACATAAATCAATTGAATCCATTGTAATTATTTTAATTTTTCATTATTGTAATTTTCATTATTGTATTGTATTTCTTTTATTGTATCATTTGTATGCTTCACATATAATTGAACCTAAATTCCTAATTCGGGCCAATTGTATGCTAATTTACGTGTTAACCGACTTAGTCTAATTCTTCTCATGTTAGGATTAATCTAATGAATGTTGCATTGCATGCATATAATCGACGATATATCAAGTATAGACGATTTTCCCTAATCATTAGTAGAAGCCGCTATCGAGGCGGGCGGGATTAGGTGTTCGATCAAAAGAGCTTCCTAATACGTACCCTCACCCCTTACTCCAGATCTCTGTGAACATCCGTGTTCATTGGCATCCACTAGAGTCATTCTAGACATAGAATGCTAAGGGTAACGAGTTCTTGGTGTTCATGTCACTACTTTGTGTCTTGACATGACACGAGGTATTCGAACGGTTTCCAATTTTCCACAATAAATTGGTGGGGACTCCACAAATGCAAACGCTTGTTCCCAAGCGCCCCCATGGCCCATGTCCACAGTTTGGCGACTCCGCTGGGGATAATACACTTGCGTGTAGCCAAAAGGGTGAAACTTGAACAAGGTTAGGGAATAGTTTGTACAAGACAATTGTCGGTTTTCATAACTCGGTCTTCCTAAACCGTTTTATTCGGCCTTCCTAGGCCCAACCCAACCCATTCGACCAATCGTCCCGTCTAAACGCTCCTAATTCTTATTTGGGCCTAAGGATGGATAGCGATTGACGTCATCCATACCATGGTACTTACTTTTATTTGTATCAAGGACTTTCACTACTTGAGGAAATGGACTAGGAATCGGCCTTACTCTTGTTTGGTACGAGCCTCTCCACAGACTTCGGGTTTGATTATTCGGTATGGCAACCCACCCTTTAAACCAAAACTTTTTTAAATGCACTCAGCATCCAGTTATAATGCTTGTATAAATGTTTGTACCTTACGTGATCACCATTTCTAAACAAAACCATGACGATTTTTTGTAAAATCAAAATCCCTCTTTTTAAAATAAAAATTTCGAAAAAAGGCCAATGATTAGCGCAAAACTGAGTCAAAACTCTGTCCATTTGTCGAGTCAAAATTCGGGCCCAAGCCCATTTCAAAACCTCACTTCGAGTCCACTCCTACAACTACACTAAAGTTGACTAGGACCAACATTTTTCAAACCTTGTGATGTAAACATTATTTGCGCACATTTAATCCCCTAATTGAGCCCATTTTGCATACTATTATAACATTTTATGGCCATTTTATCCGTCAAAACCTTCCTATTTGCTTCTCTATAGCATTTCATATGTTTTGTAGAAAAGGAGATAATAAGGCGGAAATTCTTGTCTTTCGTGCATATTTGGAAGCTTATTGATGATATTAGATGGACTAGTATGAAGAGGAGGCAAGAATGATGACCAATGTTGTAGGAATAAAGAGTATATAGAAGAATCAAAGGGTTAAAAGTAAGAATGACGAGAGGGAAGGCATTACAAGAAGAAATCGCTCGAAAACCGAACCAAGGGCTGCTCCTTTGGCTCTGAAAATATGCTAGATGGAACGGCGTCGAAAAAACAAGTGATCTAGGCTTTTGAATCACTCCAATAGGAGTCCGGATGAGAAAATGACGTCCGTTTCACAATCCGAGGTCAAACAAAGAAGCTGTTCGGGAATCCGCGCGTCTTAGGCAGAAGACGCTCGTCTTCTCAAGAAGACGCCCATATTCCTCCAAATCCGCCCGTGTTACCCTCTCTTTTTGTCCGAGCGTCTTGCTCCAAATCCGCCCGTCTTCCCCTGCCACAATCCGCCCGGATTCACCTGAATCCGCCCGTTTTCCCCCGCCTGAATCCGTCCGTCCCGACAACAATCCGCCCGGATTCAAGTACAGCGAATTTCGTCTTCTCCAAGCTACAAAGAAAGAAGCCCTTCCTTCGAAAACTACCGGCTCCTCCTTGCTCAATCTAAAAAGTGTAATTACTAATTTAGCCTTAGTTAACCTAATGAATCCTTACTATATATACCCCATTTGTAATAATCAAACCATCAAGTTTTATTAGATTAGAATCAAGTTTTCATTAGGTTAATTCAATCCTTCTTTAGATTAGATTAGGAGTAGATTAGAATAGATTACTCTTCAATCTTTCCACAAATCACACATTAATCTCTCCTTAATTATTGTTCAAGTTTATTACTTTTGGGTAATTGAAGATTATTGGGTTATTATTGGAGGATTGACAACCTTCCATCAATCAATCAAGTTTCTTCTATTATTCTTTGCTTTATTATTTGGAATCATCTCAAGTTTGGTATAATTCCTTTACTCTTTAATCTTTATTGTTCATTTCTTCATTCTATTATCATGTTTATACTTGTTGTGATGATGGACACCATTAATGACATATTTTCCATGATAATGAGTGAGTAGTCTCTTAGCTAGGATTAATGGGTAATTAGGGGAAACCAACATGGGATTGATTCATGCTTAATCTAATATGTTCACATGATTAAATTGCTTGCTTGTTGTGATGTCAACTTTATGCACATGTTATGTTTGATGAAATGCTAAGCCTATGAATCCTTGCAATTTTACCATCTCTTATCTACTCAACTTGACTTGTAAGATATAAACCAACTCGAGTCTTGTTAGACCATGCATAGAAGGTGAATAGGAGGAAAGTAAGTCGACTTGTAGGTGTTGTACAATCTAATCGATTCGGCTCGGGACCCAACTCTTCCTATGAACCGTAAGACATAACCCAACTCGGTTCCACCACAACATTAATTGCTTGCAACTTTGTAAACATGTTTGTATGATCAATACCATGAATCCCCTATGACCCCATGATATCCTAGCACTTTTAATCAAGTGTTTACATCTTTCCTTTTATTGCTTGTTTTACTATATTATTTGCATTAGTCTAGACACAATTACAAACCTAAACAAATTGTGACACTAGCATAAATTGAGATAGATAGACTTAGAACCCAAAGCACACTGTCCCATGGATCGACCTCGACTTACTGCTAACTAGTTGTTTGTTGAGTTTTATAAATGTGTTTGATTGGATGTGACCCGACGACATCACCCTCAAAATGGCGCCGTTGCCGGGGATGGTGCTATGTGATTAAGTTCTTGCTTGTTTGTCTATTTTGATTGTGCTTTAACCTTGAGGAACTTGTTCCTCAAGGATTGTTTTCACCGTTTTCTTGTAGTTTCCTTGTTTGTAGTTATATCTTTGTCCTAGTTATGATGATGACCGAAGGCTTGACACATAGAGTATGTGGTGAATCTTTTGAGTATGACTACCATGGGTATGGGAAGTTTCTGGAGCAAGTCAAAACAAACCTACTTTACAACTCATACAATGAAAGTCCTAACCACTACCCCAACTTTTCTTACCAAAGCCCCCACATCCAACATCCACAACAACCACCCTCCCAAAACCCACTTTACAATCAATGCCAAATGTCATCCTACAATGAACATCCATACCACCAAATTCCCATGTACTCCCAACAAGAAAATGAGCATAATTTTGACATGCAAAGTGTGGTTCTCCAAATGCTAAGAGACCAACAAAATCTCTTCATGCAAATGCTAGAAGAGAGCCAAGCTAGGGACAATGTTCTCAAAAACATTGTTACCAATGGTGAGAAGTTGGCAAATCAAATTGCCCAAATGGAAGCCACCCAAATGCTAAATGAAGAAGAAGGGGAAGATAATGAGGGTGAAGAAGAATTTGGATGGCATTATGAAGCTACTCTTGTGAATCCCCCACCACCTCCTAAATTCATAAGTATTGAACACCCCCATATTCCAACTTGTACCCAACTTTACAAACATTCATGATAGATGTGAATATGAAGATGTTACTTTTGAGGAAGGGGAGTGCTTGATTGATTATGGACCAAGAGTGGATGATGAATTGAAGCATGATGAAGTTGGAGAGGAGAGCAATGGTGAATATGAATTGGAGGCCAATTATGAGACAAGCACTTTGTCTAAATTGCCTCATGTATCTAGCTCCCACACTAGCCTTGCTTCTCCAATTTGGGACACCTATGATGATGATGAGGAAGACCTCCCACCACAATTTCCCTCTATGACCCATGTAGAGGAAGTGTGCTCCCTTGGCACTTATGGGAGTGAAGGTAAAACTTTGAAAGAAGAGGTTGATGAATTTGAACTTGCAATCTTTGGGGAATTGAGAGGTCAAGAGGAAAACTATGATGTTGGCATCTTTGATCATAGTTTGGAAGAAATTGAAGCCCTCTTCTTTGGAAATGGTTCAAGTTCTAAGGAGGGTCAAGAAGAAAGTGAAGATAATGAAAGCATGAATGACCTCAATGGTGAGAAGTTGACTCCTCCACATCTTATCCTTCAACTATCCCCTCATCAAAGAAATGAGAACTCTCCTTCTACGATTGAAGGATTGATGAATCAATGCTCTATCATCATAGAATTTGAAAGAGATGGTAAAGAGTGGAAGCCTCCGGATGAGAATGGGCAATACTTCATACATTGTATTGACAAGAATCATGGGCTTGTTGGTTTGAAGCATTGTAAGAAGCCAAGTGCCAAGGGCAAAACAAATGGGAGAGTATTTGGCAAGTTCTATTCCAAGCCAAGATGGGTAAACTACGTTTTGACATCACCAATCTCCTATTTATGCTTACATGAAGCCCATTCAAAATCCTTTGACCGGTTGTTGAGAGCATTAAGCAACATGGACAACATCAATAATCATGGCAACAAGGAATGAGTTTGGTGGAGTCCTCCTTCAAACCACCATTTGTAAGATATCCTTTCCTTTCACTTTGCATTACTTTTCCACTTGCATTTAGTTATATACATATACATTTAGCTTGCATTTGTATTATATTTCATATTGCATTTACATTAGTGAGTTCATATAGTATAGTTGCATTGTAATATATCTCACATACTCATATATAGATAGTTGCATATAGACTAGAATTCATGCATAATCACTAATGGCCAAACCTATTCATTTCTACACTAGAAATAGTGTTTAAATCGGTTTGGGGAGGTTTGATCATAAGTGACTTAAGCATTTAGCATGCATCATATAATATAGTTTAGTTTGCATTCATTTGTTATATATGTCATATAGAATTGCATTTAGTTAGAGCATGCATTCATTCATATCATATCATTTCATTTGCACTTTATTTCAAAAAAAAAAAAAAAAATTCAAAAACATGTATTTCCTTTTTTTATTCCTACTTCTACATGTACATTGAGGACAATGTCCAAAATAAAGTGGGGGATGGGAATTTATATTCCAAAAATGATAAAAATTGATTTTTTTTTGAAAAATCCCAAAAATATGTCTTTTAATTTCATAAAAACAAAACCCATAAAAATTTGAAAAATTTAAAAATCCAAAAACAAGTTCATTTCCTTTGTAGTGTAGTCATGTATATATTATTGTATATATTGTGTTTGTTCATCCTTGTTCACATTGATTGACTACGACACATCCGAGACATGAGGATATTGAAGACCGCATGGTATGATCTTTCCAATCTCCTTTTTCCTCTTTATGTTAATGACTATGTGGCTTTATTTTGATTGATGCGGTAAAAACAATGTGAATTTAGGATTGCATTTAGTTTATTTGGCATATTAGTTGGTAGAATCATATGCATTAGGATGTATGTATTAGTTGCATCATGGCATGTAGTTGCATTTAGATAAAAAGTTTTGAAAAGTGCCTAATTGAGAATTTTGACAAGAGCAACTAAGCCATTACAAATACTTTTTCAACTTAAGACTTTGCCTATTAGAATGGTTGTAAAACACCCTAGATAGTGTCATACTAGTGTCTTTTGACCCATGACCCAAAGCCTAGTCAAGGGTTTGCATGTGAGTCACCTATCCAACCCCGTGATGCAATGTGGACTTGGTTAACTTGTCTAGGTGACCTTGATTGACCTTGTGGTAAGGCAACCCAAAAATACTTTCTATCAATAAGCTTGAAGTGCTCATTTCGAAGATTTTGTTATGTGGAAGTAATTTATTGCTAAGGAAACCTCAAATGTTATGAATTGTTGAATGTTGAGAAATTTAAATTGTTTTAATGGAGGCGTACCACTTCGATGTGCTTTGGAGCGGGATCCATTGAATTGGGCTCCCACACGGTTGTGAATTCGGCCGCCCAGAGACAGAGTGACTATCACCCCGAAAAGTTATTGTCTAGAGGTTAACCGGTTGCCTAATAAGCGATTGGCGAAAGCAAAGGACACTAGCCCGGAAGGGACAAACCCCATCTCTAAGTTTTGAAATGTGAAAGTTGAATGAGGTCAATTTTTGAATACTAGTCATATCCACCCTTTGTGTATAACGATTTGAGCATTTCATTCCCAAAAAGCCTTTTTGTCAAGCCACTTTGTCGAGTTTGGGACGATCCATGACCTTTAATTTTGTAGAGAATTCGAGACTTGTCATGTCATATGCTACTAGCATCATAGGGATCATCATTCCATAACCATCCGATCGCTCTTGACGAAAGCATTTGGAAATTAAGGACGAAAGTAGTCTAGTTTAACACCATTTGGAGGTGATTTAGTGCCATCCTCTTAGCCTTAGTAATTTGTTGAACTAGTATTTGTGAAGGATTATATGCTCTTAAATTTGTTCTCTTTTAGTTTCCTCTGCCACTTGATGAGGAAGTGGCTATTCTTTTTGTAGATGCATCCATTATTTGATTTTGTGTGCTTTAATGTTTGGATGTATCGCCATTTTGGCAAGCCCCACCTTGCCTTGCAAGAAGGCATCCTACCTCATGGTTGTCTTGTTGTGAGTTGAAGGGGCGGAGTGAGACCCGCTTATTGTCTCATATCGGCTATGATATTAGGTTAGTTTAAATAAAGGTCTAGTTTTAGTCACCTCTTTACTCAGGACGAGTAAAGGTTCGGTTTGGGGATACTTGATGTAAACATTATTTGCGCACATTTAGTCCCCTAATTGAGCCCATTTTGCATACTATTATAACATTTTATGGCCATTTTATCCGTCAAAACCTTCCTATTTGCTTTTCTATCGCATTTCATATGTTTTGTAGAAAAGGAGATAATAAGGCGGAAATTCCCGTCTTTCGTGCATATTTGGAAGCTTATTGATAATATTAGATGGACTAGTATGAAGAGGAGGCAAGAATGATGACCAATGTTGTAGGAATAAAGAGTATATAGAAGGATCAAAGGGTTAAAAGTAAGAATGACGAGAGGGAAGGCATTACAAGAAGAAATCGCTCGAAAACCGAACCAAGGGCTGTTCCTTTGGCTCTGAAAATATGCTAGATGGAACGGGGTCGAAAAAACAAGTGATCTAGGCTTTTGAATCACTCCAATAGGAGTCCGGATGAGAAAATGACGTCCGTTTTACAATCCGAGGTCAAACAAAGAAGCTGTTCGGGAATCCGCGCGTCTTAGGCAGAAGACGCTCGTCTTCTCAAGAAGACGCCCCTATTCCTCCAAATCCGCCCGTGTTACCCTCTCTTTTTGTCCGAGCGTCTTGCTCCAAATCCGCCCGTCTTCCCCTGCCACAATCCGCCCGGATTCACCTGAATCCGCCCATTTTCCCCCGCCTGAATCCGTCCGTCCCGACAACAATCCGCCCGGATTCCAGTACAACGAATTTCGTCTTCTCCAAGCTACAAAGAAAGAAGCCCTTCCTTCGAAAAATACCGGCTCCTCCTTGCTCAATCTAAAAAGTGTAATTACTAATTTAGCCTTAGTTAACCTAATGAATCCTTACTATATATACCCCATTTGTAATAATCAAACCATCAAGTTTTATTAGATTAGAATCAAGTTTTCATTAGGTTAATTCAATCCTCTTTAGATTAGATTAGATTAGGAGTAGATTATAAAAGATTACTCTTCAATCTTTCCACAAATCACACATTAATCTCTCCTTAATTATTGTTCAAGTTTATTACTTTTGGGTAATTGAAGATTATTGGGTTATTATTGGAGGATTGACAACCTTCCATCAATCAATCAAGTTTCTTCTATTATTCTTTGCTTTATTATTTGGAATCATCTCAAGTTTGGTATAATTCCTTTACTCTTTAATCTTTATTGTTCATTTCTTCATTCTATTATCATGTTTATACTTGTTGTGATGATTGACACCATTAATGACATATTTTCCATGATAATGAGTGACTAGTCTCTTAGCTAGGATTAATGGGTAATTAGGGGAAACCAACATGGGATTGATTCATGCTTAATCTAATATGTTCACATGATTAAATTGCTTGCTTGTTGTGATGTTAACTTTATGCACATGTTATGTTTGATGAAATGCTAAGCCTATGAATCCTTGCATTTTTACCATCTCTTATCTACTCAACTTGACTTGTAAGATATAAACCAACTCGAGTCTTGTTAGACCATGCATAGAAGTTGAATAGGAGGAAAGTAAGTCGACTTGTAGGTGTTGTACAATCTAATCGATTCGGCTCCGGGACCCAACTCTTCCTATGAACCGTAAGACATAACCCAACTCGGTTCCTCCACAACATTAATTGCTTGCAACTTTGTAAACATGTTTGTATGATCAATACCATGAATCCCCTATGACCCCATGATATCCTAGCACTTTTAATCAATTGTTTACATCTTTCCTTTTATTGCTTGTTTTACTATATTATTTGCATTAGTCTAGACACAACTACAAACCTAAACAAATTATGACACTAGCATAAATTGAGATAGATAGACTTAGAACCCAAAGCACACCGTCCCATGGATCGACCTCGACTTACCGCTAACTAGTTGTTTGTTGAGTATTATAAATGTGTTTGATTGGATGTGACCCGACGACATCACCCATCACCTTGTCATTTATTCAAAGGCTCACTGACACAAGTGGCACACACCCACTTCACGAGTAAAAACATTTCTTTCTTAGTAGGTGTGCTAGAATGGTCGGTCGTGTTTTGATTCGTCGTCGCTCTTATCCAGTTTCCAAGATGCCTGAAACAAGCGACGCAAACTTCAATCAACTCCAAGATAGTAATGATCGAATCCTAGCCGCGCTGGCTCAAATTCAAGTTACTCAAGACCAAGTGCATGATCGCCTTGACACCATCGAGGGCCGGATCTATACCGTAGAAACAAGGATTCCTCCTCGAGAAAGTGAAGTCGTTGATGACTTCGTGAATGACTTCAGGGAAGAAAGCCCTCCCATGGGTGTGACTGCAGCTGAAAAACGACTCCAATACTTAGAGGAGCAATTGATGTATCTTAAAGGGGATGACATTTATAGGGAGAATAATCGCAAGTATGAGGCCGTGAATTCCAAATTGCCAACCAACTTCAACATGACGGATATCCCTAAATTCAAGGGGCATGAAAACCCTTTGAACCACATCCGTGCTTCAAGGACTATATGTCTATCAAAGGCATCAAACCCGAGATGTTCTTAAGGATATTTCCTTCATCTCTTGACACCATCCCAAAGCAATGGTTCTACTCTCTAGAACACAAGAAAATCGCTACTTGGGAAGACGCCGCGGTCGAGTTTGCTAAACAATATGCGGATAATGCCGAAATTCAAGTTAACATGCGCACTTTAGAGGTTCTTACCCAAAATGACAAAGAAGGTTTCACCGACTTCCAAAGTAGGTGGAGGAAGACTAGTACCCAACTAGTTGAACGCCCGGATGAGGCTACCCTTATGGAGAAATTTGTGGACAACTTAAAGCCCATCTATGCCAATCATTTGAGGTACCAAAACATTAAAACTTTCAAGGACTTAACCGTACTAGGAACAAGGATCGAATATGACATCCTTAAAGGGCTCTTGTCCAAAACGGTAGGTCGAGGATATCAATGTTCAACAAGTCGTTCTTACGGCTCCACTAGCAAGACCGATGAAGTTAACCTCCTCGAGCCATCCAAGAAGAGTGCCCCACCAAGAAAATTTACAAATCTTGGGGACACATACTCCAATGCTCTAAAAAGGCTAATGAAACAAGGCAAACTCCAACCCATAGGACCTACTCCCGAACCTGAAAAGAAGTCCAAGTTCTGGGACGAGAACTTATACTGCGAATATCATAGGGGTAAGGGACATGACACAGAAAAATGCTATAAATTGAAAAATGTGCTTCAAGACATGATAGAGGATGGTCGACTACCAATACCGCCGGGAGGAAAGCCCAACAACACTCAGAATCCTCTTGGAATTCTAGTGATCACAAGTGAAGAATCTACCTTAGATTGTTCACACCTCATTTCTCCAGTCGAAGACAAGATCCACGCGATCGAGAATGAAGGGTTCTACTCTACCATTTCCCCTACCATTGCCGACTTCGTCGCATGGGCAAGAAGTGTAGATAAGCAAGTTTGGGAATTAGAAAATGTGGTGACAACTTTACATGACCCCAATGCGACACCCAAAGAACATGCGCCATTAATCTTTTCCCAAAATGACACTATGCAAGAAATAGTCGCCGTGGTTGATAAACTAGTCGACCAAGTCACACAATTAGAGGACGAGATCATGAGAATGAGGGAACTAGCTACAATCAATAGAGTATAGGCCGATGATGATGAGGACGAGTATCTCATTGAACACTCCCTAGTCAAGGAAATAGTCCAAAATGGTGAAGACCAAGATGTGGACCACCTAACCCGTTCGGGGCGTCCATATCAAAGCACTACTCAAAATGGTCCAACCAACGTTATCACGCCAAACGATAATAAAGATGACTCTACTGATCATTTTCTCAAGCAATTACAGAAGACAAAAGCTGATCTTTCAGTCTGGCAATTAGTAGCAAGCTCATTCCCACATCGCCAAGCTTTACTGTAAGCTTTGGCCAAGCTAAATGTAGCGCATAACTCCACACCCGACGATGTAGTCAACTTGGTCTTCCAAGAATCACCGAAGCTAAGTAATCCTATTACTTTCTCAGAAAAAGATTTTCCACCCTTTGGCGCTAGTCACAACTTGGCTCTTTACATCACCATCATTTGCTTAAAGAAGAATGTGCCAATGACCTTGGTAGATGATGGCTCCGCGGTCAACGTCATACCCTTGAAAACGGCATACAAACTAGGTATGAAAGAGTCGGATTGGACCCCTACCAATCAAGGTCTCCGTGCATATGATGGTACACGACGAAAGATCGTAGGATTCATTAACCTAACCATAGCCACATGGCCAATTGAGCGAAAGGTTAACTTCCAAATAGTGGACATCGAAGCTTCCTTCAACATACTTCTGGGAAGACCTTGGATTCATGCTTCCAAAGCGGTAACATCCACCCTTCACCAAAAGATCAAAATTCCACTAAATGGCAAAGTGGTGACGATCACTTCATCGCCCATCAAGGCAATAATCGAAAAGAAGTCAAATAATCAAGTCCTTGCGGATCCAGTACATGAACTTGGGGGCTTTCAAAGCATAAGTGTCATAGAAAGCGAATTGGCACCCTTATACTACGATCCCTACTCCAACTTGGTGGACAACCACATACTCAAATCCCAGGGATACTTCCCTGGAATGCCTTTGAACCCTATCCGAAGAAACACCTTCGCACCCTACAAGGAAGGCAACTAAAAAAGGATACCACTTGGACTTGATACAAACCCACTAAAGAGGAAGTTCTCGAGATGCTTGCTCAAGTTCAAAACCGTAAGTACATAGGAGTCCAAATGCGACCCTATCTCCCTACCCTAAATGGATACTTTGTTAAGGAAGTAAGTCTAGAACTCTTTCACGGATTTCCCGAACCTTGGCATTATCTCGAAAGGAAGCTAGCCGGAATCGAGATCTTTCACGATTGCTACTTCATTCCTCCAGAAACGGTTCCTACCGTCAAAGCACGTCAAGCACCTTGCTTAGACGAACAAGCTGTTAGTCTACTATTTGGAGAAGATCGATTTGTTAGAGCCGCGCAGGATGAGATCATTACTATGATACTTCAAGACAACCACTTCAACCCTACCGCGTTAATCACAAAAACAAACGCGAATCAGCAGAAAGGATGGAGAAAATCAATCAAGTGGACCAACAATCAAGGAAGACTCTTCAAGCTCACCACTGGAGAAGGAGAGATGTTCAAAGGAGAACCAGAAGACGATTAATTCGAGTCAGAGTCAAAGTCGGAGTCTAGAGAAGTCACTAAGGAGTCTCCTCCTGTCGTCATCCCCACTCCATTTGTTTCTCCTAGCTTAGTCTCAAATAGTAACAGTAGTTCAGGAAATGTCCCAACAACTGTCCCTTTACCGCCGCTGACCACAGATCAGATGGCTTCTTTGTTTCAACTTTTCTCAAACTTTAATATGAATAAATCAGGTTCTGCTTACTCTGTGTGTTATCTTGAATGCAATTCTGTTTACGATGATACTGAGGATGACCCAGACCCAGACTCAATTGAGATACCTCCCTACATAGCCAAGGAAATAATACAAGAAGGGGAAGGGGGACCAGTAATAGAGAACACTGAACCCATCAATGTAGGAACCGAACTAGAACCCCAAGAACTTAGGATAGGCACTACCTTGAGCTCCACCGAAAGGGCCAGTTTCATAGACCTCCTAAACGAGTTCAAAGACGTTTTCGCTTGGTCCTACAAAGACATGCCAGGGATCGACAGGGATATCGCCGAACATAGAATCCCAATTAAGCCAGGTTTCAAGCCCGTAAAACAGACGCTTCGTCGAATGAGGACAGAATGGCTCTCAAGATCGAAGAAGAAGTCGATAAACAATTCAAAGCCGGGTTCATCAAAGTTTCCGAGTACTCTGACTGGGTAGCCAAAATAGTATCCGTACCCAAAAAGGATGGGAGAATCCGTGTTTGTGTTGATTTTAGAGACTTAAACAAAGCAAGTCCTAAAGATGACTTTCCTCTACCACATATCGACATATTGGTGGACAATACCGCAGATCACGCGCTACTATCCTTCATGGATGGGTACGCGGGTTACAACCAAATCAAGATGGCCATAGAAGATATGCACAAGACCGCCTTTTTCACTCAATGGGGAACTTATTGCTATAAGGTTATGCCGTTTGGGTTAATCAACGCAGGAGCTACATATCAACGCACCGCAACTACACTCCTACATGACATGAAGCACAAAGAAGTTGAGGTGTACGTAGACGACATGATTGTCAAATCCAAAGATAGAGAGGGGCATATTGCGAACCTTTGCAAATTCTTCTTGAGGCTACGAAAGTACAACATGAGGCTCAATCCTCAGAAGTGCACATTCGGAGTAACATCTGGCAAACTCCTGGGATACGTCGTTAGCCAACGAGGTATAGAAATAGACCCTTCCAAGATCAAAGCCTTGATCGAAATGCCGCAACCTCAAACGGAGAAAGAAGTCAGAGGATTCCTGGGAAAAGTACAATATATAAGTCGATTCATATCGAAACTCACCATGATCTGTGAACCTATCTTCAAAAAGCTCAAGAAAACAGATCACACCATGTCGGATGATGACTGTCAGAAGGCATTTGACCGAATCAAGGAGATATTAGCTAAACCACCCGTGCTCATGCCACCTCAACTGGATCAACCTCTTAGTTTGTATCTCACAGTGACTGAAACAGCCATGGGCGCCATGCTAGCTCAAACCGTAGGAAAAGAGGAAAGGGCTATCTACTGCCTTAGTAAGAAGTTCTTGGAGTACGAGTGCAAATATTCACAACTCGAAAAGCCATGCCTCGCTCTTGTGTGGGAAACGAAGAAGCTACTAGATTACATGCTTAGCTACTCCGTCAAAATATACTCCAAAATGGATCCAGTCAAATACATCTTCGAGAAACCCGTTCTCAATGGACGATTAGCAAGATGGACCTTGATGCTCTCAGAATTCGATCTCAAATACGTGCCCCTGAAAGTTATAAAAGGGCGCGCCGTTGCCGAATTCTTTGCAGAAAATCCCATTAATGATGCACAAACAATAGATACTTGGTCATTTCCAGACGAGGATATACTCCAAACCGATGTAGACTCCTGGGACCTTTACTTCGAAGGAGCATCAAACTTAAGAGGATTTGGAATAGGAGTATTACTCATTTCTCCTCAAGGCGAGCATACACCGATCTCTGTCAAACTCGACTTCGATGTGACAAACAATGCCGCAAAATACGAAGCTTGTCTCATTGGACTATAGGCGGCAGTAAGCTTAGGGATTAAAAACCTCCGAGTACATGGGGATTCGTCCCTGATCATCAATCAAGTTACGGGATCTTGGAAAATCCGAAGCGAAAGCTTAGCACCTTATCAAGCCAGAATAGACCAAGTTGCCCAAATCTTTGATCACGTGACCTATCTACACCTACCTCGGGAAGAAAATCAATTTGCGGATGCTCTTGCAAAACTCGCATCTTTGATTAATATGCCAGATGACATGGTGGAAATGCCTTTGTGTATCGAACGACGATCAGAGCTAGCTTATGTCTACCAAATCACCGACGAAGAGGAAGTCGCAGAGGAACCTTGGTTTCAAGCAATACTAAATTTCAAGCTCGACGGTACCTATCCACCGGATATGGACAAAAGGGGACAACGTGCTATACATCTACTAGCTTCCCAATACGTTCTCATGCAAAGAGAACTATACAAAAGAACACCTCTTGGTGTAATCCTACGTTGCCTTGATCATTCATAGGCGCGAAAAGTAATGGAAGAAGTTCACGATGGAGAATGCGGTCCTCACATGAGTGGGCCCATGATGGCAAAGAAAATCACACGTTTGGGGTATTATTGGACCACAATTGAATCCGATTACATCAAATACGTAAGGCATTGCCACAAGTGCCAAATATTCGGGAACGTACAACATGTCCCTCCTTCATTGCTCTATACGATGACATCTCCTTGGCCATTTTCTGCCTGGGGAATTGATATAATCGGGAAGATAACTCCAGCCGGAACAGGAGGTCACTGTTTCATCCTAGTGGCAATCGACTATTTCACCAAATGGGTAGAAGCGGCTTCTTACACTAGTCTCACAGCTAAAAACGTGGAAAAGTTCATACAGAACAACATCATCTGTCGATACGGTTGCCCACATGAGATCATTAGTGATAATGGATCACATTTCCAAGCCGAGACTGAGCAATTTCTAGCCAAGTATAAAATTAGGCATCACCACTCTTCGCCGTATAGACCACAGACTAATGGCGCGGTAGAGGCGGCAAACAAGAACGTTGTCACAATTCTCAAGAAAATGATTGACAACTATCGAGATTAGCCAAGCAAAATACCATTTGCTTTATGGGGATATCGCACATCAGTTAGGACGCCCACTGGGGCCACCCCCTTTCTATTTGACCTATGGCATGGAAGTTGTATAACCAGTCGAGTTAGAAATACCATCATTGAGTATTTTACTCAAAAGTCAAATCCCGGAAGCCGATTGGAAGAGGGATAGATATGATGAACTCATCCTCTTGGATGAACGTAGGCTACGCGCATTACATAATGTCCAAACATATCAAGCACGTATCAAACGAGCCTTCAACAAAAGGGTCAAGCCAAGGAACATCAAGGAAGGAGACTTAGTACTCAAGTCGGTTAGAGCTCTTTTACCTGTCGATCCACGGGGAAAATTCAAACCTAATTGGGCCGGGCCATTTCTAGTCAAGTCCATACTTCCAGGGGGTGCGGTTAGGATCACAGACCTAGATGGGAATGAATTCGCCAACCCGACAAACCTTGACTAACTAAAGCGGTATTATGCTTAGAATAGGTACAAAAACGCGCCTCGCGTAACCTCACGTGTCGCTCTTGTGGCACTAAATAAACGGCCCCCGGCCAAACTGAAATAAGCTAATGTCACTCTGCTCTTGCATTTTGACAATTTGTCATCCTCATATCATCAAATAAACTAAATTGCACCTTAAGAGTAAGTAAAAAGCTCATGCTTATCTTCTAAGTTCTTACAAGCTCTTGCTTAGAACAATTATTCTTTTACATTTACTCGAACTACGCGCAAGGGTTTGATTTCATTTTTAAATGAATACGTAGGCAATCCTTCACAGGATACAATCCATTAATTTCAAAATGTAAATAGAAGGACATTTGCAATTGCATTTGGAATTCGACAAGAATAACAAATAGAAAGTCACAACGGTTTCATAACCAATTAACCTCTTTTATTTCATTCATTTCTAATGATAATAATAATACATTACATAATAATAATAATAATGCTAAAACAACAATAAAATTAGGCTAGGATTCTAAAAACCCCACCCTCTTATTACAATAATAATAATAAATAATAATAAAGACTTGGGCTATTCCTCCATCTTTCCTTTGCCCTTGTCATTTTTGTCATACTTCTTGTCACGACCTCGAGCCGGACGCTCTTGCGCCACTTCGGACCTAATCACCAACGGTCTTTCTCGAGGCCTAGCCTTCCCATTCTTGTCGATCACTTTGTCCACGACAGGAGAGGTCTTCGGTTTCTTCGAAGGACGAACAACTCGAAACCCGGCTTCCTTCTCTCCCTCAGTCAGATGCTTCTCTTTCTCCTTTTCCACTTCGCGCACCTTGTAGTCAACGGGTTCGCGCTTCTTCAATCTCTCACGCTCCTCGGGAGTAGTAGCTTTCCTCCATCGCAGATAAGAGTCCGACACCCATAAGGCACTAACAGAAGAGTTCAGGAACCACACGTTTCTTTGAGCCCATTTAATGGCCCACTCCCTTCGACTCTCAGTAGTAAGCGCCACGGCAGTCTGCGGGACACTGTCAAGCTTCGGGATCATCTGCTTTAGTCCAACTTGTCTCATCAACCTCTCCGGGAAGATGCATACCATGAATTCCAAGCCAGGAATGCGCACAGAGCGGGTAGGATCCAAGGAAGATACTCCAGTGACAGATTTAAGATGCCACCATGGTACAACCCATCTAATCAAAGGGCCATCATCACTCTTCAGTTTTTTTTCCCAGTAATTACAGACCCGAGTGAAGTCCACCATGTAAAGCCTGGTCCTCATGGCAATCGAGCGAGCATGATAAGAAGGAACATGAACTGGGGGCTCGATCAATTGAAGGTGCTCCATAAGCCAGACCTACCAAAAGCGGGTATTAGACAAACAAAAAAAACAAAAAACAACAAAAAAAAAGACGAAACGAAAAAAAAAAGAGTACGAAACGAAAAAAAAGAGAAAAAAGAAAAACTAAAGAGAGAAAAAAGGAAAAGTGTTCTTTTACCTGCAGAATAATGGGACTCCCTAAATAAGGTAGGTCGCGATTGGCTTTCCTGTTATCCAAACCCAATAAGATCTCTCCTAAGCATAAACAAGCTGGGCTCCTGCTCAGTTCCATTTGCTCAACTAGGCCCAAGAGATGGGGATCACCTCTCAAATCTTCATCAACATGCCCTTGAAGGACATACACATGTAACAAGCAAAATCCGAATGCCCTTCGCCTGGCAACATAAGAGACGGTGGGGTCGGCCTTGTTAATGAATCGGTCAATAAAGTCCAACATTCGCACTCCTTTCGAGGTCACTAGACGATCCACCTCAATTCTCGTTAATCCGAGCAAGTCTCTAAATTTGTTCTTATACCCTTGTGAAGTAGAAGGAATAGCAGGCAAGTGCTCTGGGTCCCATCCACCGATCACAGCAATTTCTTCAGGAAATGGGCAAATGTCACCTCCGGGGAAAGCAAAGACATGATAATTCGGGTCCCAATAATCAAGACAAGCATCAAGGAATGGTTTGACCACCTTGATAAGCTTCAAGCTCAACAATGATCCAAGATTATAAGCACCCATGTCATGTTTCTCCATGTTGGAAAACTCGTTGGTCCATTCTTTTAGACGAATCTCTAAAGTATTCATGACGAAGGATTATTTTGAGGACTTTATGTAATAAGACGAGGAAGAGACGGAAGAATTGTGTGAATAAAACCTCTATCGACGTCTCTATTTATACTAAAATATGTTTCCTAAAATCCGCCAGGACGGAAACACTTGGGAACAGGCGCAGCACCTGCTGCGCCTCTACAAAGGGATGCAGCTCCTGCTGCGCCTCTTCCTCAGCATTGTTTCTGTGATTTTCCGCGTTGGATCTTTCCTAAATTCCTTAGCGAATAATTTCCTATTCATACAGGTTATTATTTTGGTAAATACGTCAAAATTGCCATATTTCGCGTTTCCTAATTTCGCGGATGCGCATTTCGAGACAATATCGACATTTTCGTCATTTTAGCACACTTGTACATTTCTTTTAATTTTCTTTTCAGGAAATAATTTCACGTTCCATTTCAAACTTATACGTTTTTATTTTTTTCTTTTTTAGGGGGAACCCTCCCTACCGTCCGGTCATTTCCGGCAAGTTTTTTGCATTTTTGCATTTTTTGCATTTTCAAGTCATTTGTTTTGTGCTAATTTAGGCCATATGTACAAATACATGCTCTATGTGATTTCTATGTAAATTTTGGCAGCATGACGGCATAAACCGTCATCTACCAAACCTGTTCAAAACTAACCTGCAGGTACAAGCAACACAACCCAGCAGCAAAGGCACTCAGGCCATCATATACAACCGAAAAAGGGATATGTACAACAAACTGGGGGCTCGAGCCCCAAGCAAAGTCCAAATATCCAAAATGTAGGTCCTAAATGTACAAATGTGCAAGATACAGCCAACAAAAAACAACAACAACAACAAAGCTATTGCCGGTCGCCGCCTAACTCCTCAACTCTCGCCTCGAGAGCAGCAACCTCGGCGTCGCGAACCTCTAGCTCTCTCCGCAGACGAGCTGTCTCCTCCCGAGACTGGGCAAGCTCTCGCTCCAGCTCATGCTCCCTCTGCAAGCAACAAAATTGGCTCATGTCAATCACTTCATTTCAATCATAAGAAAATAAGAAAATTCAAAAATGAAGAAAGGTTCATACCTGACGACCTCGACCGCCGATAAGTGCCTCGATGGCTGTAGCTTTCAGCCGGTTGGTCACCCTCCATAACGCCACAAACCGGGACGGTGCAACCTGCATTTTTAAAAAAGAAGTTCTTAATAATGGGATAAATACAATTAAACGTGTTCTTACACAAGGAAATCATACAAATTAGAGGCTCACCCTCCGAATCAGATGTTGCCAGTCGTCCAGGCCAGCATCCGTCACAGCTAGGTCAAAGTCACGCAGCTCGGAGATCGTCGTCCTCCCGGTCGCGTCAGTGTATTCGAGGGTATCGGGGTACTCTAGGGGCTCGATGCCCACCGCCTCGACCTCCTGCAAAGTCAAATGATTCCCATTAATCGATGATCTTTCATCGCGTTCTCAAAAAACGAAAGTAAAGAAAGATAAAAGCACTTACCACAACTGGCCAGTACGCCAACCTATCGTAGAGGAACGCCGAGTAGTCCTCACCTGGAAGAAGGAGGGCGTCACCACCAACGCCAGCCAAGTCAGCCTCCCTCTCAGCCTCAGAAGGCTCCCTGAACATCGTCCTAGGAGGATCGATGGGAACCGTCAAGACATCCTGAGAGCACTGACGAGCCAAGCGCTCGCCCAAGTACCACACAGGACCCATCGACGTCCTCAACAGCAGCCGGCTCGAGCTCCTAGGTCGAAGGACCTCAGCCACGAAAGGAGGAGCGCCAGCGTACTCCGCCCAAGCCCTGGGCACCCACTGGGAAAAGACAAGCAAGAAATCATTCTTATGATCGGTAAAACTAATAAAGAAGCAAAACGAATATAAGTGAGATGCTCACGCTGTCCAGCTGAAGAGCGTTCACGTCCCGCTGGTAGACACCGTGAGAGGAGCGCTTGCTCCTCGTCCGACACATCACCCAATCCCTCACAACGGGATAAGCCTTCTCCAGCGACTCCGTCCTCTTGGGCGAGAGGCTCGGAAAGTAGGAGTACACCCACGCCTGTAAAGCAAGATAGTCAATAACGATCTTTCGTGATTCAATAAGGAAAAGAAGTGATTATTAGTCCTAATGAAGGTTCATACCTCCAACAGTAGTCTAGGGCCGACAGCACCAGGAGAAGTCCCCTTCTCCATCAACTCCGGACGAACCATGGCCCTCATGAAGCGGATGAGGACCGCAAAACCAGCAGTGACCCAGTCCCAACGCCCTAGGGAGCTCAGATCAGAAAGGAAGGGAAGAAGCTTCGTCGACAGCCTCTCTCCCTTGTCTCCGAGGTAGATCGAAGACAAGAACCACTAGAGCCACAAGCGGACTCTCTGCTCAGCTGTACAGGAAGGAGGAGCCGTCTCTCTCCCGTCGATCACCACCAGCGCTGGGGTCTTCCTCGCAAAGTAGTCTCGGACATAAGAACTAGGCACCAAACCGAGGCATCAGAATGTGACCTTCGGCGCCAAGTTCCAGCCGATCAACCTCCTAGCCTCGGCCGAGTCCACCCTCATGGCAGTCTCAGGCCACTCCACCTCCTCGGTCCCACACGACAGCCCAGAGATCATGCCGTAGTCCTCCAACGTGACTCCCACCTCACCAAAAGGCATGTGAAAAGTGGAAGTCGTATTTCAGAATCGGCCCAAGAAAGCACGGACCAGGCTGAGGTTAGCCCGCAGCTTCCTCTTCGCGATATCCCTCCAAGCCTGCACCAAGGAGCCGAACGCTCCACGCTCGATCATGGCCTGCTCCTCCGCTGACAGCCTCTCGTAGCACTCTATAGCCGTCGTGTAGCCCGAGAACAATCTGATGTTCCCGGCCTCCTATTGTGATTTGAAACAAAAGCTATCTTTAGTTCGAATGAAATTGGAAAAGAAATGGGAGCGAATGAAACGAAAGAATATGAGTGATGAGCAATGAATTCAGCATTACCAAGCTCTTCACCGTCCTATAGGACAGGTGACCCTCCACCGCCCAAAACAAGTGCCTGCTGTCCCAGGTCTCAGCCCACGCAGGTTCTCCCCTCAGATGGCGACCTCCTCGTCCCACGTTGGCCCGTCTCGGGGCCTCCTCCTCCTCAGCAACCTGCTCCTCGAGGATCTCGTCCTCGAACCTCCCCCCGCCCCTAGCCGCGAAGAAAAGCCTCCTCGAGAGCACGAGAAGCGTCAACAGCAATGTCTATCTCCATGGGAGCTCTCCCAGAAGTAGAAGCCTCATCACCTGCAAAATTAAAGTAACTTTAGGCCGCGTCAAGTGACGACGAGCCTTGATTAGGGGATTTTCGAGTTTTAAAAGCCCCGAAATCGCTCTTTTCTCGCCATCTTTGGCCGTATTCCCACAAACCTGATCACTCATGTGGTAATGTGGGTTAAGTCAAGCCTAAGTTGAAGCCTAGTCATGGTTTGAGTCGAAATTTCGGTAGCATTTCGTTATAACGGCGATTATGCCCTAGAAAAGTGCCCTGAAAAAGCCGTCACAAACCGAAATTCCGAGATGGTAGGAAGTTTACCCATCATTCAAGTATTCCAAATGTCAAGTTTCATCGTAAATGGGCAAGCCTAAGGCCATTTTCGAAGCGATTAACGATTTAGCTGTGAAACCGTCTCAATTTCACTCAAATGCGCAAAACTCAACGAAAATTCGAAACAAATACATGGTTATGATCCTTATACTACCAATTAGCCATTTACATGGTCAATTTTACAAGGCAAGATCATTTGGGGGAAAAGCCCCAAATTTTCGACATTTCAGGGTTGAAAACCCTAAATTTTGTCGATCCAATTCGTCCGTTACAGAAGATTAATGCAAGAATGATATACATACCTCAATTAGTCATGGCGAATGCAAGCTTTTGGATCAAATTTTGGCGGAAATGGTTGAAGTTTGAGAGAGAAATGGATGATTTATGTTTCGAAACAAATGAATGAAACCCTCTGTTTCAGCGCGTTTTTACGCAGAAAAGACACACTAAGGAACAAACGCAGCAGGTGTTGCGCCTATTCCAAGAGACGCAGCTCTTGCTGTGACTCTTCCTAAGCTTCCATTCATACGAATTTTCAAAAATTCGTTACGAGTTCGTTATTTGTGGGCCCATCTTTGGTGCGCCTCTTCCCCGTTCCCATTTTATCTTTTTTGGTCCGTTTGACGATTATTCTTCGTTCAGACCCGCATTTCTAAGACAACTGCAGACTGTTATACATTATTTATTGCTTCCAAGACCTTCCTTGTCACAACGAGCGAGTGTTCCCCAATAGGTGTTTCGACACACCTCCATTATATTCCCCAGCGAGAGTAAGCGGATAGGCAATCCCTTTCGAGACATGGAGATAAATTCCTGATAAGGTTTTCCCAAACGAGAGTTCGCGACATACAATCGTCCTTCTCGAGTTCTTCTGAAGTTTGTTTGAAGACTACCCAAGCAGATTTCTCCCAGCAGTTCCCGCCTGTGTCCTGCTACCCACAATATTTCCTGTTTTCCCACGGAGTGCGATAAAGGTGTCGTTCTCCAGAGGTTCTCAGACCAGCAGAGTTCTTACACTCAAGCCTTAATTACCTCTCAGTTTATATTTTGGGCCTCCTTCCCATTGATGCTTTCTTTTAGGGTCCCACACCCTAGCACAATCCTTACTTATCCTTTAGGTCTTATCCTTTAGCTCCTACGCTTATCCTTTAGGTCTTATCCTTTAGCTCCTATGCTTACCTTTAGCTCATATGCACCTTCGGAAATGTCTCTCAAGAAGTTTTAGTTATGCTCTCTTTTTATGGCTGGCGAGCCTCCTCACGTAGTCTAATGGACTTTAAACGACCCTCCCCGATAGTCGACAGACTCTAAAATGTTCCCGACGACAGGTCCTCGGCTCAAACTCCTTGAGCCGCCTCGCGTCGCCATAGTCGTCAGGTTGTAATCTTCGATTAACCTGATGGATATTCTTTGACTTTCGCCTTGTCCAAGCCCCAGTCAAAGTGGGGGCTCTATAGATACCTCATTTCTGCACCTCCCGCAAACCACCCGGTGATGATTGGGCCGCATGTTTGGTACGCGGAACAATTTGTGACAGTTCGTAAGTTTATTGTCAAGTGATTGCTCAAATACTGATGTCTACCTCTTAATTGTCATCTACACGCCGATACGGCCGTTTTGACAGTAATTAGAGTACATTTGGAGTCTGGGCCTAAAACCGTCTTCATTTTCTGATAACCGCTAAATCCCGAGTCAGAATGTTCTGGAATGTTCCGGATATTTCTATTCCATATTTTATAAATCTTTCACAATCTTTTATTCTTTGGTAAAGTATTTCCCGTAATATTCATACAAAATATTATGGAAAATAAGATTATCCCGTCATTCCATAAACCAAACTCGGAAATCTTTCTTCCGCAGGAGGAAACCACTTTGGAACAGACGCAGCAGGTGCTGCGCCTCTTCCAAGAGACGCAGTGACTACTGCGCCTCTTCCCAGGTCCTTTTCTGCGTATTTTTTCGTATCTTTTCATATCTTTTCGAGATTCATTACCAAAGTTTCTCCGAAAACCCTATTCCTTCACGTGATTAGTATAAATAGGAGCCTTCGCTCTCATATTTCTCACGCGAGTGTCCGCCCTTCTCTTCTCCCTTTGCATTCTAGACCACGTTCTTACTTTTTGGCATCTACGTGCTTGAACATTCGACCACGTAAGCTCGGATCCTTCTAAGTACCAGCCTCGTTTGCATGACCGACCAATTTGACCAACTCCACAATCAATCAACGTAATTAATCTTAATCGTTTTCCTCTTACGAGGGCACTTTCGTTACATTCGAGTCGAGCATCACTAATCATAAACTTAGTTCATCTCGTTTCGTCAAACATGTAAGTCTGAGGGTGTAAATCTCTCTTTTATTATTGTTATTTACTTTTTGTATCATTAATGTAAGGTTTTTGTCGAAAATACTTCTTAAGACCGATTTATAAAACCATGCTTTAAAACTCTTTTTACGGATTACCAGAAGATGACCGTCGAGAAAGGACGCAGCAACTGCTGCGCCTCTTCGAAGGGACGCAGCACCTGCTGCGCCTATTTGTGAGGCTGCCGCAGTTCCTGCTTCCTTTCTTCTTCCTTCGTCCTCTGTCAATTCGTCTTTCATAATTTGTTTCCGTTTGTTCTTCAATTCTTTGGCATACAATCACAATAATTTCACATGTACATTGTTTATCATCATTAATGCGTATAATTCATCGTTAATCTCGACTTAAATCCCAAGTAATCCAATAATATGCGGGTTTTCGTCATTAAAATCAATCCAGGTTGTAGAGATTCGATTCTTTCATGTCGAGTTTCTGGAATTCGATCTTTGGTATATATTTTCACCCGTCTATTGTTCTATTCGTCATTAATTTGTCGTATTTAATCTATTTAGTTCACCTATGTCACTAATCAATCCTTCGTTCATGTAATTAATTCGTTCACATTCTTCTCATTCATGCTTTATTGCTTTTATGACTCATTCACGTGTAATTAATCTGTTAAATCACTTTCATCCGAGTCTAATATCGTAATCAATCCTTAAATTCACTAACGAATATTAACGATTTGCAGTTCCGGCTTCACAGCCAGAACTCACCCTTGGAACAGACGCAGCATTTGCTGCGCCTCTTCCAGAGGGCGCAGCTCTGCTGCGCCTGTTCCAGGATGATTTCTGTCTCTGAACTTCCGTTCTGTCTTGACCTAGTTTAATTAGTTTACGTATTTAATTAACTATTAATCGTATTATCGCCTAATTCCTGTTCGCTTATTTGTTTATTCTGTTCTTTCCCAAATTATCCGTTTTAAAGGTATTTTCGACATAAATCAATTGAATCCACTGTAATTATTGTAAATTTTCATTATTGTAATTTTCATTATTGTATTGTATTTCTTTTATTGTATCATTTGTATGCTTCACATATAATTGAACCTAAATTCCTAATTCGACCCAATTGTATGCTAAATTACGTGTTAACCGACTTAGTCTAATTCTTCACATGTTAGGATTAATCTAATGAATGTTGCATTGCATGCATTCATATAACCGACAACATATCGAGCATAGACAATTTCCCTAATCATTAGTAGAGGCCGCTATCGAGGCGGGCGGGATTAGATGTTCGATCAAAAGAGCTTCCTCGTACCCTCACCCCTTACTTCAGATCTCTGTGACATCCGTGTTCATTGGCATCCACGAGAGTCATTCTAGACATAGAATGCTAAGGGTAACGAGTTCTTGGTGTTCATGTCACTACTTTGTGTCTTGACATGACACGAGGTATTCGAACGGTTTCCAATTTTCCACAATAAATTGGTGGCGACTCCACAAATGCAAACGGTTGTTCCCAAGCGCCCCCGTGGCCCATGTCCACAATGGAGTTGGTGTAAACAGAGGAGGGAGAAATTGAAAGAGAAAAAAAAAGAATTGAAAAAAGAAAGTGTGGAAAACGTGAAAGAAAGAAAAAGAAAAAAAGAAAAAAAATGGAAAAAAGAGCTGAATCACGTGAAAACAGAAAGAAAAGAAAAAGATAGAAAAAAAAGGGTTTGATTTGTTTGATTTGATTCGTTTAGACGGTGTTTAAAAAAAGAAAGTTTGTGACCGTCTAACTCCTCCATTCTTATTCCATATTTTTGAGGAGATTGTGTTTGAGTTTAGTGAGCCGTGTGCCAAATGAAGGGCATTTGTATTCTATTTTTCAGTCAGTTGAGATTCGGACGGTCTTATATGGTCCTGTTTAGGAACTAGCTTGACGCTTTTACCTCCACTTTACCATAACTTGTTTTGCCTTTTCTCACCTGAACCTCACTATTCCCATATTATTTGTAAGCCCTCGGCTATGACGGACATTATTGGTTGGAGTGTGTGCATTAGTACTTGAATTGTCTTTCATTTTTGTTGTATGCATGCTATGTAGGTCGCAGTTAGGTGAGTGACTGTCTTTCCTTCTCTCTTTTACATATAACATTCACCCTTTGCTTCATGAGAGAAGAGTGACGATGAGAGAGTCCGATTTTGTTGGTCTTGGAAGGTCGATAAGTCGGCTATATTTCTGAACAGCTTATAACTCGTTTGCGTATTGACTGCTTAGCTATAACTGTTCGTTTTTGTTGCATTAAATTGGTTCAAGTAGACAAGTTAAGCTAGCTCCGAGTTTTCATTTCCGTTACATTAGTTGCATTTTAGTTTACTCGAGGATGAGTAAAGGTTCGGTTTGGGGAGATTTGATACGTGCATATTGTATAGTCTTTTTAGTCTATTTCAGCACGTATTTCCATGCATTTATGTACTGTTTATATAGTCTTATGCCCCGAATTGGCTACTTTGGTTCGTTTTGTCCGTTTTGTAGAAATGAACGCGAAAGTAGTGGAATCGTACCTTTTTTCGTCCTTTTTGCATGCATTTATAGGAGACGGGATTTTCCAGAGTAAGATACTGCATTGGAATGCGTGAAGGAACGGTTTACGAGGCAGTCGGTGACGAGAGTGAGCTGATTTGAAGGAAGAAGACTTAATCGAGTAGTTTTATTACTCGATCGAGTGGTTTTCATGGCCCCAGTTGATCGATCGAGCAGATGTTTACTCGATCCAGAAGTGCTGAAAAGAGGGTTACTTGATCGAGTAACTATTCTACTCGATCGAGTAGATTTTCTGTGGTTTTTCTCGATCGAGTGGATTTAATCTACTCGATCGAGTGGTTTCTGTTAGCGTGGGCTTTAATTAGCTCGTGAGTTGTTTTTAGTTGATAAACTTAGTTATTTTCCTATTTAAGCACGCATTAGCTAGGTCATTTTTACCTATTCTTTACTTAGCTTTTATCTATTCTTCACAACAAGACTGCGTTACTTTTTGCTCTTCACTGTAACTTTGCTTTCGGGATTATTTCGCTTGGATTTTGTCGTTCTTTACGCCGGATTCGCACGATTGTAATCTCTTTCTCCTCTCTTAATAATAATCGATCTTCTGTTTGCTTTAATCCTTTGTTTTACTTCATTTAATTTCTGCCCTAATTTACTTTTATGCAATTTAATTATCGTTTTACTATGTTGAATGCTGGTTATTTATCTGCTGTTAGTTTTGATAGTTTAATTAGCGATATGAGTAGCTAAATCTAATTCATGTTGGGATTAGGGGATCTACGGTAGAAATGTGACGATGTAGTAAATAGTTTAGATGAATTAATTGTGAGACTCTGTCACCATAGCAATTTAACTGTATTTTTACCGACTTAGTTGAGTGCACGCTTCTGAGTCATCCCTTTAATCTGGCTAAAATTAATCCTAGATCGAAAGATTGGACTAAATAGGCCTGCTATGAACAGTAGACTACCCTGACGAGGATGGAAGTTAAGTTAGTGGTAATTTAGGATAGAAAGTGGACCGAAAGGACCTTTAAATACCCGTCTTGCATTAATTCGTCTAAGTTGTTTACAGTTGAGTCATTGGACTACCGTAGTGAACCCAAATCCTGACATGACCTTTCCCTATTTGATAGGTTAAATGTATTTTCCTACCTTTACTGCTCTTGTCTTGACTTTTCTTTCCTTTAAACCTTCTAGTTTAAAAACCCAATTTAAACAACTCCCCATTTGTGACCAAATAGACGGACTTCTACAGATATCTTCCCTCCCTGAGGAAATCGACCTCACTTCCTTAGCTATATAGTTAGTTTAGTTAGTTTATTTTTGATAGGTATACGATAGACGTATCAAGTTAATTGCTCAAATTTTCAAATCAATTCCTTTTGAATTCCGAACATGACGATTTGTCACGAAATTTTCAAAATTCATTTCAAAATTTCAATTTTAACTTCAAGTCATCTTGGTTAATTTTGGTTTTCGATCAAATGCTTTACGTGTTTTCAATCAAATGCTTTTTACGTGTTTGCGTTTATGCATACGTGCTATCTGTTGCCTGTTTTCTACACTAACGATGCAGGAACTGGTGCAAAGCAAGAGGAGAATCGATAGCCAACATCGCTCCTCCGAAACACAACACAAAAAGCCAAAATTCACAAAATCAACCACAATCCAAAAACGCATATATACAAACCGCCTCACGCAAAATACATCGACATGCGTTTGATACGAGCAACTGACCGTACAAACAAGATCCAGTACGGACATCTATCATATAGACACTAGCCTAAGACAACCGTCTATCATACAGACACTGGCCTAAAGACAATGAACTGGGGGCTATCTGCCACCTACTGAACTAAGCACTCTCTATCCTCTCAAACAGAAAAGAAAGGAAGCAACACAGGAGACAGAGCAGCAGCAATGGAAGCAGAGGTGGTTACCATGACGGTAATACCTCGTTCCTGCTCCACGACAAAAAGAAAAATGGTGCCTGGCAGATTTTGGACGACGCGATGATCGAGGCTCGTAGCTCAGCGCGCTACCCGGACGTTGGCCTCTAAACGTCAGAATTCGAGGATGGAAAGGGATCAGGATAACGGATACTACCCCGATGTTGAACCCCACTCAGCTGAACTCAACAGCGACCAAAAGCAACAACGTGGGATAACACACTCGTACTGAACCCCACTCAACAGACGTCCAGACCTCCGCAGGCAACGACCAACGATCGATACCCGATCATTGGCTGGACAAAGGCCGCCAGGCAGAAACACAACCAAGCCTGTAACCAAAAACAGTCGTCTCTCCCCCTCCAGGATCGTCTTCCTCCTACAAAGCCTCCACGACAGGCCCAATAGGTCCCAAACAATACCCTGCAATCAAAAAACACAACAAACAAAAAAACGTCAGCCAAAATTTCGGTATGACGACGGCATGAAATGGATAAATCCAAAAAAACAACCTGCAAAACAAAACAAGGGCAATCCCGCCCAAAATCCAAGCAAACAAAATAATTCAAAAAAACGAACACAGACACAAAACGACTCGCCCATCTTTTCAAGCAAAAGACGAGTCAAAACCACAAAAACGGCATTTCAAGACCCATACAAGGTCCGCCTACAAACCAAAATACATTCCCGACACAATGGAGTATTTTTCTACGGCTCAAAAAGGCAATTCATACGCTAATTTGAACCCAAACCGGTCAAAAATTCAAAAACGACCGCAAAAAGGCAAACGTGATTTTATCACGCCTCAAGGTGACGTAAATTACCAATAAGGTCCATTTCAAGGCAAACTGACTCAATTCAAGCCCAAACAGACGCTTATTTTGTCAGACATAAGACCGTCACAAAAGGCAAAAATCCAATTTTGCCCACAATATCCAACGAAGGTCCATAAATGTCGAATACGGGTTTTCCCAACTACAATGCAACCTAGTGGAACCCACTACCCAAGCAAATAAACTTGGCATTGCGAAATGAGACAATTTCTCGCCTCACTCACGTTTTTCAAGCATAGGGAGCGGGAACGGGGACCAAAATGCAAACTAAAAGCACCAATATACTCCTAAACAGGTTTCTAACCTAATGCAAGCATCAATTTCACTCGAAATGGGCTCAATAAAAAACGCCCAATTCGATTTTCTAGGGTAAAATTCGCCCTAATTCAATCAAGCTAAAGATCAACAAATTTAAATGGATTCAAGAGGAAATACATACCTTGAGATGACATTGTTGATGATGGCACGATTTCGAGCAAGCTAGAAGGTCCAACAATGGCGATTTTGGTTTGTTTTTGTCGAAAAATGAAGAAGACGAAATGGGAATGGGATGCAGCTTGAACTCGCGTCTTTTACAGAAAAAAGGGAAGCCCCTTTGATTCGCAGGATGGCTCGCGCCTCAATCAGGTGTCCACTTGCTTTTTTAGCAAATTTTGGGTTTTAGCCCAATTTCCACATAACAAAATTCGAATTTTCATTGACGATATTGAAAATCGTCATTCCCTCAAAGACAAACAAAAGCAAATAGTGAAAATTTAAATTCGCTATTTTCAAAAATTTCAAGCAAACGGCGATCAAAACCGCCAACTTCAAAAATAATAGTGACATCAAATTCACTATTTTCCTTCAAAAATTTCAAAAATAATAGCGAAAATTCAAAAACCGCTATTTCTTCAAATTTTAAGCGACGGAAATTAAAACCGTCATGCTCAAAATAATAGTTGGAAATTGAATTCCACTATTCTCACCACGCATGTCAACGGCGGCACATAAACCGTCACTTCAATTAATAGTGAAGATTCCAAATTCACTATTTCCATCAAATGTTAATGGCGGCATATAAACCGTCACTTCAAACGCAATAACAAAATTTAAAATTTGCTATTTCCGTCAAAATTCAAACAGACGGCGATCGAAACCGCCACCCCAAATTCAAAGAAGAACGACGAATGGTGAAGATTCCAAATTCACTATTCCTTCAAATACCAGCAAGGGGCTTCCTTGCGGAACCCGCTCATTTCAAAAAAAGTAATAGTGAAAATCCAAATTCACTATTTCCACGGCGGCATCGTGAGTTCGCTACTTTCAAAACAAGCCCTTTTGATGCGGCTATTCTCATTCACGGCGGCATCACGAGTTCGCTATGTCCAAACAAGCCCATTCGACGCGGCTATTCCCATGGTCCATTAACCGACCGCTCCATGGCTTGCGAGCCTTTGTCCGCAACCTTCCAAAGACAGATCCTGTTGATGCCTCGGGTACATTTCCTTGTCATGGCTGGCGAGCCTTTGTTCGCAACCTTTCAAGGACGGATCCCGAAGATGCCTCGGGTACATTTCCTTACCATTGGCTGGCGAGCCTTTGTCCGCAAACATTCAAGGACAGATCCCGAAGATGCCTCGGGTACATTTCCTTACCATTGGCTGGCGAGCCTTTGTCCGCAACCTTTCAAGGACAGATCCCGAAGATGCCTCGAGTACATTTCCTTACCATTGGCTGGTGAGCCTTTGTCCGCAAACATTCAAGGACAGATCCCGAAGATGCCTCGGGTACATTTCCTTACCACAGCTGGCGAGCCTTTGTCCGCAAAAGTGCAAGGACATATCCGAAGATGCCTCAGGTATGACTCCTTCCTATGGCTGGCGAGCCTTTGTACGTAGTCTAACGGACTTTAAACGACCCACACGGATAGTCGACAGACTCTAAACTATTCCCGACGACAGGTCCTTGATTCGTACCCTCGAGTTGCCTTGGTGTCACCCTTCCCGACGGCAGGTCCTTGGCCCAAATCCTTTCGAGCCGCCTCGACGTCGCTTGGGTCTCCAGGTTGTAATCTTCGATTGACCTGGGGGCTCTACTTTGACTTTCGCCCTGTCCAAGCCTCAGTCAAAGTGGGGGCTCTGTAGATACCCAGTATCTGCTGAGACTCCAACAAACACCCGATGATTATCGGACTATAACATGTTTTGGAATCACGGCGTTTGATCGACAATTCGTGTACAACTTTACGTCATAAAACTTAAAATGATTTCGAAAATAAAACATTTCAAAACATTTCAAAAAATACCTGGAGTGTTTAATGCATGACGACGGGGTCGCAATGACACTAACTAGAGTCAAAACCGACACCGGACCAAAAACCGACTCAAAAATTCAAATCCTGACTCCAACAACGAGTCAAACCGAGTCAACCACCAAAAACAAAACATTTCAAACCTTCTACCTTAAGTTTTCCCGGATTCATGTTGGTCAAGTACCAAACATGTGACTACAAAACCTAGGATAGAACAAATCATGATTGTGTTTGTTGTGAAAGTGACAACACAACTCGAAGAACCGCGACGTGGCTCGCGCCTCTTTGAGCAGCCTAAGTGGCCACGTCGCTCAAAACTCATACAACCACTCATTCTCCTATAAATACCCCTCAAATGCCACCCATTTGAGACTTACGCGAGTGTCCGCCCCCTCTTTTCTCCCTTAAAATTCTCCACTCGACTTCTTAAGTCACAACCCGACGCGTATTTACGACCTACCGATCGTAAATACAAGCCTTACACATTGTTTGGTACCGTCATCGTGCATTAAATCACTTGACCGACCACTACACCGTCACTAACATTAAAACACTCTTTTTACTTACCAAAATGGTTTTAAACCGATTTTTTTCCGATCAAACGAGTTGTTACACTTACGTCGGTCACTCCCCATAACC
The DNA here is from genome assembly GCF_048544455.1 of Silene latifolia. Classification (NCBI taxonomy): domain Eukaryota; kingdom Viridiplantae; phylum Streptophyta; class Magnoliopsida; order Caryophyllales; family Caryophyllaceae; genus Silene; species Silene latifolia. The sequence continues at coordinate 43,815,109 of NC_133536.1, forward strand.
AAACATGTAAGTATGAGGGTGTAAAAATCCTCTTTTATTATGTTTTCATTTGTTTCATGACTATAACATGCTAAAACGTGCATAACATGAACCAAAACATGGAATAAACGAGCCAAAACTGATTTTTGGTCTGAGGCAGAAGTCCCTTAGGTCGCCAGCTTACCCGCGCCTAAATGGGGTGTTCAGACCAGAGATCAACCGTGTTTGTTCCCGTTATTTCCCTTTAATTCATTTTCATATTTGTAATCGGTTTTTACCATTCCAATATTTTCGAACCCTTTTTATTTTATTTCACTTATTTTAACCATAAAACATTTTTCACCCTTGGTTCCTCATACCATGACGGTTAAATCCGTGTTTCGGTGATAATATTTGGTTAATGATATTTAAAAGGTATTTTAAAACCTTTTATTTCATTTCTTTACATTTTCAAACAAACATATTAGTCCCCAACACAAAGTCATCCTTGGTTCTACATACCATGTCGGATTTTAACCCGGGTACGATGATGAGTATCGACTAATAACATTCAAATGGACTAAAAACAATTAGTCCATAATTATTTTCAAAACTATTCATGTCAAGTTTGTCAAATCGAACCCGACACCGAATATTATCAAAATAATGATGATTATTTGAGTCTAGTTCTTCAAATCAACAAATGCAGTCTAAACGACCCCCCTTCAAATCAAACCGGGTTCAAATGCCCATTTTCAACACGTTTTATAACGTTTTCTAAAAGCTCAGAAAATGGCACATAAACCGTGGGCTAACCCACGCCTAAACAGGCTCTCCATTTCTCACTTTCAAAACCAGAGGGAGGCCCCTTACACTGCCGGCTGGCTTGCACCTCATATAGCTGTCTGGTATAGGGCCTGTTTCTTTCCAGCATTAGTCTAGGATGATCCCGACTCCGGTTAACCCGGATATAGGACGGATCAGATGACTATTTGATTATTCAAAACCATATTTGCAAAATGCCTTACTAAGACAAATGGATCATGTTATACACCCTAAACCTAATACGGTAAATGGATGTTTAATTTCCGTCTTGCATGCAAATCAATCATTAATCCAACTCGATATCTTATACTTGATATTTGGATTAAATCAACCGACTTAGAAAGCTCTCACATGTTAGGTTTAAATTATTGGATGTGCATTCATGCATTTAAACTTTTTTATCAACTTTTGCATTCAACCAACCAAGATCGATCAGTAGAGGCCGCTACCGCGGGCGGGATTGGGTGTCTGATTAAAGGGCTTCCCAATACGTACCTTCACCTCTTACTCAGAAACTTTGGATAGTGGACGACCTTATCCAGGGCGTACGAGAGTCATTCTAGAGATAGGATGCTAAAGAGGGACGATTTCCTTATCTTTAGTACCTATGTCAAACGCTGCTTTGTGCTTCGATTTGACCGAGGTATAAAGTGGATTTCGAACGGGTTCCAGGTATCCCACAGATGCTTAGTGGCGACTTCAAACATCTCTAATCGTTTCGAGACCCTTACCGAGACGAAACCGACTGATCTAAAACGATCTGGACGAAAGCATTTTTACGCCGCCGAGCGTGGCTTTCAAAAGACCGCTATACGTCCATAGATTGGCTTAGCGTGTAGGTGGCCCATGTCCATAGCGAGTCATTTTGTGTTTTTTTTTTTTTGTGAATTGTTTTGTTTGGTTGGATTTAGGGCGGGATTGCCCTTGCTTTGCTTTGCAGGTTGTTTTTTTTGCTCTTTTTTTTTTGGATTTGTCCATTTCATGCCGTCGTAACGCCGAAATTTTGGCTGACGTTCTTTGCTTGCAGGAGAGTGTTCGGGACAGGCTGAGTCTCTTGCTGCGACTCTCGAGGAGTTGTTCGGGGCCGGGCCGGTTAGTACTCCGGCTAGCACGCCTGCCGTGGTTGTGGAGGACGTTACCGAGGAGGAGAGACCTCCCGAGCAGGCTGTTGGGGCCGCGGGGGCCGCTGAGGAGTGTGAGGTGCCCGTTGTTGGGGCCATTGTCACTGGGAGAGCTCAGAATGGGTCTGAGGCTGGTACCTCCGGGAGGAGGATTTCTACGAGGCAACGTCGTCCCCGGGCGACTAGACAGACGTTACAGAACGTCACCAGAGTCATTGAGATGGGCCCTATCCATCACATTGAGTCTCGCGGCCAGAAGAGACGGAGGGCAGAGACAGTCGAGGACGATGCCGACGTCGCGAGCTGGAGAGCCAGGCGAGCTACAGCCCCACGGGGGTTGCACTTGCGGGCTGCGCCTGCTTGGGCTGAGGGTTTTGACGGTAGCAAGTTGTTGCTTCGACTGGACAGGCACCTCTCCTACCGTGCTCACGAGGGCTTGGTGAGTCGTGTTCCTCGATTGACTTTTGTCACTTTTGAAGTGTCGGGCCTGAATAGGCATTCTGGCGTTGTTTGTTTTTGATATCAGGAGATTGGCACCATGAGGACTTTTTCGGGCTTCTCTACCTGTTTGGGTTTCTACGACGTTCTCCGAGCTGGGACGAGGGCGTTGATAGAGAGGCCGGCTTTTGGGCCGTTGGTGGCAGCCTGGCGGGACATTCACAGGTCTTCGATTAAGGCGAACCTGTGTCTTATCCGCGCCATGTTGGATCGGTACTGGGATACGACGTCGTCGGTCCAGATGGAGTTTGGGGAGGTTGGCGTGACTTTAGAGGACTTCACCATGGTATCCGACCTTCCCTTTGGCGAGTTGCCTATTCAGTTTACCGAGACGCTGGAGAGAGTGTCCTCTCCTGCGGTTACTGCTTTGATCGGTACTGCTTTGCCGGAGCCTTCCGACGTCAGTCCGTACTTGATCACGAGTTCGTACGTGAAGGACCACTTCACTGGGAGGGTGGCAGGTGTTACTCCCGCGCCGTTGGAGAGTCCGGAGGCAGAGGTTGAGGCCGACACGAAGGAGGCGCGGCTGTAGTTGTGGTACTTCTTGGGTGCCACGTACTTTGGTGACAAGGGTGAGCGCTTGTCGACCAAAGTGCTTCCTCTCCTTACTGACCTTGATACTTTGGGTCGGTTTGACTAGGTTACGCCGGCTCTGGCGAATTTCACCGGGTACTTGCACGCGACGGTGCGTCCGGAGACAGTGGGAGAGGGTAGTGCTCATGCTTTGGTTGGTCCCGGCCTCATCTTTGAGGTACGAGTATTTTTTGTGGTAGCTTTTCTTTGAGTTTGATTTTGATTTTGATTTTGGCAATTTTTTAGAAATTGGCTGATTTATGTTTGCTGTGTTTGATTACAGGCTTGGTTGTATGCTTACTTCACTCCTCTGCGTTCGGGGACCACAGACGGTGTTCCCTCGACCTACACTGCTGTGAGGGGTTGGACGGTGGCTCGGAAGAAGTCGATTAAGTCGACTTACAAGGACTGCAGGCGTCGCGTGAACAAGCTTCGGATTGCTGATGTAAGTTCTTGCTCTCTTTCCCCTCTTCTTTATAGAAATAGATAGAGCTAGGATGACTAGGTAGTTTATGAAACCCCCAGTTGGCTGAGTAGCATTGTCTTGAATGCAGTTTGTTGGGTGGCCTTGGGAGCACTACACGGGCGTACCGGCTGCCATCAGGGAGCGTTTGCGGCCTCGCAACTCCCTGCGTTTGTACTTGGAGACGGCGATTGAGCCGGTTTGGTAGTTGGGCGAGCGTTTAGTTCGTCAGTGCTTCACCGAGACTTTCGTCGTTCCGGTTGACCCACCTAGGGTGTTGTTCCAGGAGTCGACCCCTGATGAGGTTGAGGAGCACCTTCACAGCCAGGGAGGTGAGGAGCTGCTGTTACGGGATGCCGACTACGACACCTTTCGGTTGTCGAGGCTTGCTTGGTACCCGATCGAGGTATGTTTTCCTCAGCCCTTTTGTTTTCATTGCCTCTCTTAATAGGAGGGTTTGTCATCTCTGATGTGGATCCAAATGGTAGGGAGTCGATCTGCTGATGAGGACTCGACTCCCGACTTTCCCGACGGAGACCACTTTTCAGGGGTCGGGTGGCGAGGAACTTCAGTTGCGCTTACCGGAGCCCGCGACGGGAGAGGTGACCGATGCTGGCATGGAGTGGAGGTTGATCGTTCTGAGGGTGAGTTCCTGACTTGAACATTTTCCTCAATTACACTTTGCCTTACATTGTATTTGAAGGACATTTTTGATTTGTAGGTGACGACTGTTAGTCACTAGGACTTGTGGCGGATGGCTAACCACTGGAGGGCGCTTGCTGGTGACCTGGCTGCAAGGGAGGTTCGGCTTTCTCAGGTACTTTTGTGTGCTGTTTTTGTGTATTTTGTGTTGGATTTCACGTTTCTAGATCTTGAGGATCTGTTATTATGTTTTGTAGACCACTTTGTGTTGGATTTCACGTTTTTAGAGCTTGCTCGGGTCCGTGCTGAGCTGGAGGCAGCCAGGTCGACGATCGAAGGCCAGAAGCTGAGGATTATCCGTCGAGACCAGGATTTGAGGCGTCGTGAGGATCAGCTGCGGAGATTGCCTCTCTCAGGGGCTCAGTTGGCTGCGGCAGAGGAGCTTCGCGTCGTGATGGAGCAGGAGACGCTGGAGAGTTCTCCGGAGAGGGAGTCTGAGCAGGTGGTGGTGTCCGCATTGGCGGCGACTCCTAGTGAGACCAGGACTGGTCCGACGGGAGACGTTGAGTAGTTGTTGTAGTTTGTCCGTGTCTTGGACTCTTGTTTGTACATATTTACATTTTGCGTGAGGCGGTTTGTATATATGTGTTTTTGCATTGTTGTTTATTTTGTGAATTTTGGCTTTTTTGTGTTGTGTTTCGGAGGAGCGCTGTCGGCTGTTGATTCTCCTTTATTTTTGCACCAGTTCCTGCATCGTTAGTGTAGAAAACAGGCAACAGGTAGCATGTATGCATAATTTTAAACACGTAACAAGCAATTGATTGAAAACGAAACTTAACCATGACGACTCGAAGTTAAAAATTGAAATTTGAAATGGATTTAAAAAAAAAAAATTTGCGACGAGTCGTCACGTTCGTAATTCAAAATCAGTTGATTTGAAAATTTGAGCAATTAACTCGTGTCGCGAATTAAATTGAGTCGAAATTATTGAAATTGATTTGCGACTCGAAAAATTCAAACTCAAACCGTCAGGAAAGAATTTTAGAAAAGGATTTTTGAGGAAAATTGACGTCGTGTTATCAATTTTCGATTTTGATTTTTGATGGAAAATTGCGAAATAGCGAAAAATTTTCGGAATTTCGACTGATGTGGAAACGATCCGTCGTGGATCGGGGCGACTAGCCCTTCCCCCTTTTTAAAAAAGAAAGAAAAATCTGTATGTTTAAAGCTGCGTCATGGAAACCGTGTCGGATTTCGTAAAACGCGGAAACAAGGAAATGTGAGTGTGAGGAAACACAAAATGCCCTGAATCACCCCGAAGAGGCGCGAGCTTCCTGGCGGGAGGTTTGAGGTGTCAGGAGAAAACACAAGTTGAAAGAGACAAGTCAACAGCGGGAATCCTGGGGAAGCCTCAAAGAGGCGCGAGCCTCCTGGCGATGGAAGCCAGCTTTCCTCCTTTTCTGAAAAACGCGCTGATCATTTTGTATAAATAGGGACGTTTGCGCTTCATTGTTTCATCATCCGAAACACAAAATCATCTCTACAAAACCTCTTCTTCTTCCACAAAAATATTTCATGGATGCTTTTGAGAACGCATTGCGACAATGGTGCCGGGATTTGTCGCCTCCAGAAAAGTATCAACTCGTTTGCATGGGAGTTGGTCAATTGTTAGTGCTTCGTCAAGTCAAGGTGAAACCTTCATTTCTTGAAGCATGTTCTCAGTTTTGGGATTCGAAACATCATGTTTTCGTTTTCCCGAAAGGTGAGCTTTGTCCTCTTGCCGAAGATGTTGGAGCCATTGGTGGGTGGCCGGCTTGTGTTCCGGTGCTTCCTCCGACTCGGTTGTACTACAAGGAGAAATTCTGTTCCATGTTGGGCTTATCAACAAGCCAAATCTACTTTCTTATTGCTCCACATGGCGTGGATATGTCATATGTTGGCTCTTATCAATATTTTTTCAAACCGATTAGATGTTAATGTCTCGGAGGTGGCTAGGAGAAGGGCTCTTGCATTTTGCCTTGTCCATGTGTACCTCTTTATTGATGTCTTGAAGAAGGAGGGGTCAAAATGCTATGGTAGCATGACCCTTATTCATGTGATTGAGCAAATGGAGCATGGTAGAGATCCATCATGGTTGGTGCTTGGAGAGATTATCCAAGCTTTGGACAAGGAAGGCTCTTGTGGAGAAGCTCCCTCTTTCGGATCCCCAAGGATCCTCCAAGTGTGGCTATTGGAGAGGCTAAGGTATGTAGAGCCTCCGGTTGATTCTTCTTCTTATTCCTTCCGTCATCTTACCATGAGGAAGAAGTTGTACCCGGATAGTTTTGCTTCCACCGAGGCTTATTGGGCCGCAAGATTGGCGGAGGAGGGTGGTCCTCATATCCGTTGGGTGGTGTCGTGGTGGCACTTGAGGTCCTTCACAGGGTTGCCCGCTTCGGGTGCTAGTCCTCGTTCTTTGATTGTGGTGGGTTTGAAGGTTGTGTCCTTCATTTATCCCGAAAGGCTCATGAGGCAAATGGGGCGTCAACAAAAGGTGCCCGCTCAAGATACTGTTGTCCAAGAGAATGTCTTCCGGAACTCCGAGCTTGTGGAGGTCTTCGAAAGGTGGTCGGCCACTCGGCCGCTTTGGGAGGTACCAAACCCCGTTGCCACGACATGGGTGACTCCCGCTTATGTCAAGTGGTCACGTGCTCCGTCCTTGGAAGAGAGATCCAAATTTCGTAAGGACGAGGTTGTCGACTTGAAGTATCGGGAAGTTGGCAAAGCTAACCGTGCCTTCTTTGAGGAATATGATGATGGAGCTACCCCCGATGTGATGAGACCACCGAAGAGGAGGAGTTCCGGCCCCAAGAATATGGTGGGCCGTGCATTGGCTCGTCTTGGGTCGAATATGGGGTCTTGTGGTAGACCGGAGGCCGTCGCCGTCTTAGATCCGTTGAGGATCCATTCCGAGGAGGAAATCCATGCTAGGCGGGCCAACAATAAGAACAAGGGGAAGATGTACCCCGAGGGAAAAGGCAAGGGTAGAATGGAGGAGTGAAGACCTCCATTACCCACTTTATTATTATGTTGTAGTAGTGTTGTGAGTTTTTATTATGTTGTACTAGCTAGTTATTGTATGTTTTGTGCTAGTTTTATTATGTGAGGTGTTTTAGTTGACACCTTAGCTTTGACAAGTTGTAGACTCGTTGAGCTTTATTTATTGTCGAAATTGTAATCCCTCCCATTATTAATTTAATAAGAGGATTGCCCGTGTCGAAAATCGTGAACGCTTGTTTCTTCCATCCATTTTGTAAAGGCAATTCAATTTGAATCGTCCTAAACATTTGTACTCGGAAAAGTGGTATTTTGTAGGAAGGGAGAAAGGCTTATTTTTTGTATTTTTGTGGGAAAGGGAATGGTTTTACCTTTCTCTTTTTTGGGATGTTTTTTTTTTGTAGGCGGGGGTTTTCGTCTTTGATTGTGGGGATGGTTGTATCCTTCTTGTGTAAGAAAGGACTGCCTACGTATTCACCAGGAGAGGTGAAATCAAACCATGATCGTAGTTCGAAATATTTTGTAAATTTTAATTGGGTTTTGTGGTTGTATCCCTCAGGCGTAAGAGGGACTGCCTACGTATTCACCTGAAGAGGTGAAATCAAACCATGCTCGTAATTCAGGGGTTTTTATTTTAGTGCAAATGGATGTTGTCTTTGACAGATCAAAGGACACTTGAAACGGGCAAGGTGCCGCCGCTTAGACTCGATAAAACATGCAATTTCAAATCAGAACATGTTGAGGAACTTGACTTGAAAAGGGTTGAGGTGGTTGCTAGTTGCAAGACTGGGCTTAGGTCGTTGGTTGCTATGGTTTAAGGGTAGTATTTCTTGAGTTGGTCTAGGTTGGTCGGGTTTGTAAAGTCCTCCCCATCTAGGTCACTCAGTCTCACTGCGCCCCCCGAAAGTATTTTCTTGACCAGGTATGGCCCGGCCCAGTTGGGTTTGAATTTCCCCCTCGGATGGACGGGTAATGGTGCTCGAACTGACTTGAGGACCAAGTCGCCCTCCTGGGTGTTTCTGGGTTTAACCTTCTTGTTGAATGCCCATTGTATACGTCGTTGGTATAGCTGGACGTTGTGTAAGGCGTTGAGTCGCCGTTCGTCTAGAAGAGTGAGTTGTTCGTACCTTCGACGGGTCCATTCTGCCTTAGGGACCTGACTCTCCAGTAGAATGCGTAGAGAAGGGACCTCTAACTCTACCGGTTGAACCGCCTCCATACCGTATGCTAGGTACAAGGGTGTGGCGCCTGTCGGTGTTCGGATGGAGGTTCGGTATCCCCAGAGTGCGAATGGGAGTTTGCTCGGCCAATCACGGTAGTTGTCTTGCATTTTCTTGATAATGGTGACAAGAGTTTTGTTCGCTGCTTCCACCGCTCCGCTAGTTTGGGGACGGTACGGGGATGATCTATGTCGCTTGATCTTGTATTTGTCCAGCAAAGTTTGAGTTTCCGCCCGGAAGTGAGAGCCTTGATCGCTGATGATTTCGTGGGGTACCCCATATCGGCAGATGATGTTATTTTGAATGAACTTGGCCACTTGTTTGGCGGTCAAGACTGCATACAACTGCGCTTCCACCCATTTGGTGAAGTAGTCGATGGCGACGAGGACGAAGCAATGCCCCTTAGTGCCTACCGGGTTGACTTTCCCGATGATGTCGATGCCCCAGGTTGAGAAAGGCCAGGGTGATGTCATGGTGTATAAAAGGGATGGTGGTATGTGTTGTATGTTGGCGAAGATTTGGGAATTGTGGCAATGTTTGACGTAGTTACGGCAATCGGCCTCCATGGTGGTCCAGTAATAACCTAGCCTCATGAGTTTCCGAGTAAGCATCATTGCACTCATGTGAGGGCCACATTCTCCGTCGTGAACCTCTCCCATGACTTTTTTGGCTTTGTGATGGTCGATGCAAAGGAGGAGAATTCCTTGGGGTGTTCTTTTATATAGTTGATTTTGGTTTATCACAAATTGTGATGCAAGTAAACGGATGGCTCTTTGTCCTCTTTTGTCAGAGTTGGGAGGGAATTCGTTTTTGGTTTTGTAATTGAGGATGGCTTGGTACCAAGGTTCATTATGGCTTTCCTCGTCGTTGATAATGGCACAAATGTGAGCTGGCTCGCTCCTTCTCTCGACACATAGGGGCATTGATGTCATATCGTCAGGTATGTTGAAGAGCGCGACAAGTTTTGCCAGGGCATTAGCAAATTGATTTTCCTCTCGCGGCAAGTGGAAGTAATCGATTTGGTCGAAAAATTCAGCCTCTTGATTGATCTTTGCTCGGTAGGGTGTTAAGCTGTCAGATCGAATTTTCCATGATCCGGACACCTGATTGATGATGAGCGAGGAATTGCCGTGGACCCTCAGTCTCTTGATCCCAAGGGTGATGGCTGCTTGTAGGCCGATGAGACATGCTTCATATTCAGCGACATTGTTGGTGACGGCAAAGTCCAGCTTGACCGAGATCGGAACATGTTCTCCCTCTGGTGATATTAGAAGGATTCCTACCCCGAAGCCTCTCAGATTAGATGCGCCATCAAAGTATAAGTCCCATGCGTCAGAGTCGGCACAAAGGATGTCTTCGTCAGGAAGTGACAACGTGTCGGTCGTTGGATCCTCGTTGACGGGATTCTCCGCCAGGAAATCGGCGACTACTCTTCCCTTGATAACCTAGAGGGGTACAAACTTGAGATCAAACTCGGACAGCATGAGTGTCCACCTAGACAGCCTTTCGTTTAGTACGAGTTTTTCGAAGATGTATTTAACCGGGTCCATCTTGGAGTAGATGTGGACCGTGTAGCTGAGCATGTAATGCCGCGGCTTCTTTGTTGACCATACTAGGGCAAGGCATGTCTTCTCCAGTTAGGTATACCTCGTCTCGTACTCAATGAACTTTTTGATGATGTAGTAGACGGCCCGTTCTTCGTTGCCGACTGTTTGTGCTAACATTGCTCCCATGGCTGTGTTGGTAACAGTCAGGTATAGGGATAGAGAAATCCCCAGTTGAGGTGGCATGAGGACATGAGGTTTCGATAATATTTCCTTTATCCTATCGAAGGCCTTTTGACAGTCGTCGTCCCAATCGGTGTGATCGGAGGCGCGAAGCTTTTTGAATATTGGTTCACAAATCATGGTGAGCTTGTCAATGAAGCGTCTGATGTATTGGACCTGACCAAGAAATCCCCGAATCTCCTTCTCGTTCCTAGGCCGAGGCATTTGTTGAAGGGCTTTGATTTTGGTTAGATCAATCTTAATGCCTCTTTTGCTGACGACATATCCCAAGAGTTTTCCGGCGGTGACCCCGAATGCACACTTCTGAAGATTTAGTCTCATGTTATATTTCCGCATACGAGCGAAGAACTTCCGGAGGGCATTGACGTGGCCGTCCCGTTCCTTTGATTTGACAATCATGTCATCGACATACACCTCTACCTCCTTGTGCATCATGTCATGTAGGAGAGTGGTAGCGGTTCTTTGATAAGTTGCTCCGGCATTGATGAGGCCGAAGGGCATGACAGTGTAGCAATATATACCCCACTGTGTAGTGAATGCTGTCTTGAGCATGTCTTCCTCAACCATTATAATCTGGTTGTACCCAGCATACCCGTCCATGAATGATAGGAGGGCATGTTCAGCGGTGTTGTCCACCAGAATGTCAACATGTGGCAAAGGGAAGTCGTCCTTTGGACTCGCCTTTTTCAGATCCCTGAAGTCGACGCAAACCCGAATTCTTCCGTCTTTCTTTGGTACGGGCACTATATTGGCCACCCAATCAGAGTATTCAGACACTTTGATGAAACCAACCTTGAACTGTTTATCCACTTCTTCCTTGATTTTTAGGGCCCATTCAGGACGCATCGGCGTAGCTTCTATTTCGCAGGTTTAGCTCCGGGTTTAATGGGTATCCGATGCTCTGCAATTTCTCTGTCAATCCCAGGCATGTCTCTGTAAGACCAGGCGAACACGTCTTTGTATTCGTGGAGGAGGTCAATGAACTGTTATCTTTCCGAGGGGTCCAGGGTTGTCCCTATCCTAAGTTCTTGAGGTGTGTTATCGGTTCCTACGTTAATAGGTTCTGTCTCCTCAATGATGGGGGTTCTGGTTTCCCGTTTGTCAAGTTATTTGGCTAGGCGAGGAGGGTAGTCACTCAAGTCAAATTCCTCATAGTCATTCAGAATTGCATTGCAGTTAAAATGAGACGAGTCATAAGCAAACTTAGCGTTCATTAAGTTGACACGAGCGAAAAGTTCGGAAAGGACAGATATCTCGTGGACAGTCAGAGGTGACACAACAGAGGAGGTAGCCCCTGGAACAGGCTCCAGGTTGTCACCTTTCATGGGAGTGGGGGTGACCCTAGTAGACTCAGCCTCTGAATCAGCCACGACTTTGTGATAAAATAGCGGGAAGGGGACCTTGACTGGGACATCAGGAGTGTTAGGGGCTACGACAGACTTTAATTCCGACTCAGACTCAGACTCAGATTCTTCTTCACTTCCCCCTTTGAACATAGGGCCTTCTCCAGTTGTGATCTTGAGGATGCGGCCTTGGCGATCGGTCCACTTGACGGTCTTCCTCCAGCCTTGGGTAGCTTTCTCCAGGTCAGTGTCAGAGATTAAGGCGGTGGGATCAAATTGGTTGTCCTTCAGGGCGATGTTGATAATGTCCTCATAGTCGAGGTGCTTGATGTTATCTTCCCCAAAGAGGAGAGTGACAGCTTGTCCGGCAAGGCATGGGGACGGCTTAGACTCAGTTGATGCAGCTTCGATGTTGTCGGGGATGAAGTAGCAGTCCTAGAAGGCTTCCACTCCCGGGTACCTAGCCCTGGCCACAGAGTCATAGATTGGCTCCGGAAAGCCATGTTAGAGCTCAGATTCTCCCTCGGGGACAAAGTATCCGTTGAGGGTTGGATGATAAGGACGGAGGATAACTCCGTGCTTCTTGCGCTTTCGAACTAGGAGGTTCATCTTCGGATATCCTCATCGGTAGGTTCATATCCCAGTCCAAAGGGGATGTTGGGGACTTTAGCCTGTTTTAAGGGAGGTAATGGGTCTTTCAGTGGATTGAGCGGCAAACCCGGGAAGTAACCCTGACGCATCATGATACGGTTGACTGTGAGGTTGGCGAACGGGTCACAATCAGAGGGCGTTGGTTCATCAGTTATGGCATTCACAGCTTGGAAACCCCACATTTCATTGTTATTCTCCTCAATGGCTTGGGAGGCTATTCCCTTTGTCATGACAGCTTTGATCGGGGAAGCAGGAATTGTGATCGTTTTCCCGTTGAAGGGGACCCTGATTTTCTGGTGGGGAGTCGAGGTAACTGCCTTGACGGCGTGAATCCAGGGATGTCCCAAGAGCATATTGAAAGAGGCGTCAATGTCGACCACCTGAACACTGGTTTGTCTTTCCAGTGGTCCGGTCGCGACAGTCAAAGTGATAAGCCCGACGACCTTGTGACGAGTGCCGTCATAGGCGTGTACTCCTTGATTTGTCGGGACCAAATCATCTTCTTTAATTCCCAGCTTGTGAGCAGTCTTGAGAGGGATGACATTCACCGCGGATCCATCATCTACGAGGACCATGGGTACATTTTTCTTGAGGCATTTTACGGTGATATACAGGGCCAGGTTATGATTGGCTCCGAACGGAGGGATATCCTCGTCGGAGAAGACGACTGGGTTGTTCAGATCAGGGGCGTCCCTCGTTATATGTGCCACTATTTCTTCAGTGGAAGAGGTGGAGGGCACTGTTAACTTTCCCAAAGCCTGTAGCAGAGCCTGTCGATGCTCAAAAGATATTGCGATTAGTTGCCAGATTGAGATTTCAGCTTTTGCCTTCTGAAGCTGTTTAAGGATTAAATTCTCAGGAGCCCTTAGTTGAGTGTCCACCTCCGGGTGAACTTGGTCATTCGTTGTTGGAACGACCGTTGGATTGTTCGGGTTATGATAGGGGTGTCCGGACCGGGTAAGGTGGCCGATCTCTTTTGCCCGTTTCTCTTTCCCCGGGATGATATAGACATCCTCAACATCATCTCTCCAGATGCCATTAATTTCAGAGTCTCGAGAGTACCTTGGAGGGGTATTCCTCGGTGGGCAGTTCTTGTGAGGGATATTTTTGTGAAGATGGTTTTTGTGAGGGTGATTTTTATGGGGGTAGTTATTGTGAGGGTAGTTATTGTGAGGGTGATTTTCGTGAGGTCCATGCCAGAATGGTCGCGGGAGCAATCCATCCTGGTGTGGGTAGTTTTGAATGCTTGGGGAATTCTCCCTCGGGCGCGGTGGTGGAGGATTGAAGATAAGTCGACGGTAGGCATCGTCAAGTCGGGTGATTCTCTCGGAGAGGCTGGCTATGGCTTCCTCAACCTGTTGGAACATAGTGAGCATAGTGGCAGCATTGGACACAAACACTCCGTATGAAGGATCTTTTTCCAAAGCATTCACCTCGTCATCAACTGGCAGGATGAGGTGTGAGCAGTCAAAAGTCGGCTCATCGTCAGAGATGGCGTGGATTCCCAGAGGGTTCGTTTGTTGTTCGGCATAGTCGGTGGAGGTAAAGGAAAATCTCCTTTCTCAATCATGTCTTTGATGATGTGCTTGAGTTTGAACCAGGTTTCGGTATCATGCCCTTTCCCTTGATGGTACTGACAGTAGGCATTGGGGTTCCAGAACCGGGACTTCTTAGCATCGGTCGGATCCGGGGTGGGTCCGATCGGTTGTAACTTCCCCTGGTCGATGAGCCTCTTCAGAGCACTTGCATAAGTCGACCCTATGTTGGTGAACACTCTCTGGGGGCGCTCAGTTCTCTTAGCATATGGTTCGACGAGGTTAACCTCATCGATCTTGTTTGTTTGGCCGTAGGGACGGGATCCGGTTGAGGTGGATCCTTGGTAGCCTCTGCCAGTGGTCTTGGCCAAGACACCTTTTCGGAGATCATCTTCAATGCGCGTCCCCAGAATTTGCAGATCCTGGAAGGTATTAATATTTTGATACCTCAGTAAGTTGGCATACACTGGGCGGAGATTGTTGACGAACTTTTCCACCAAAGTTGATTCACTCGGTTTACTGACCAATTGAGTACTCACCCTCCTCCAACCGGTTAAGAACTCGGTGAACCCTTCCTTATCGTTCTGGGTTAGAACCTCAAGAGTACGGGTATTGGCTTGGATTTCAACATTATCAGCGTATTGTTTAGCAAATTCAATTGCGACCTCATCCCAAGTAGTAAGGTTTTTCGGATCAAGGGAGTAGTACCACTGGCGAGGGATTGGTTCCAAAGAGGACGGAAAGATCCGGGTGAAAAGTTCCTGTTTGACCCCTTTAATGGCCATGTAGTCTTTGAAGGCACGGATATGATTGAGCAGGTCCTCCACTCCTTTGAACTTAGGCACATCAGTTAGGGTAAAGTTGTCGGGTAATTGGTCCCCAACAGGTTCAAACCTTCGGTTGTTCTCAAGATGGATATTGTTACCCCGGGCTAGGAGCTGTTCTTCCAAGAGCTTTAACCTCTTCTCAGTTATGTCAAAAGTTACTACTTCAAATTCACATTCATGATCAATGTCCAAAGAATGGTGGGGAGTGATTGCTTGGGATTCTTTCATTTGGGCAATTTGAATTTCCATCTCCTCGCCATGGGTAACAATGCTTTGAAGAACATTGTCCCTCTTTTGGCTTTCCTCTAGCATTTGTTTGAAGAAGTTTTGTTGATCTCCCATCATTTGGAGAATCACATTTTGAATGGGTTCATCTTCTTGTTGTGGGTATGTGTGAAAGTGCTCATATTGTGGCATTTGGAATTGATTGTAAAGTGAGTTTTGGGTAGGTGGTTGTTGTGGATAATGGATGTGGGGATTTTGGTGGGAAAAGTTGGGGTAGTAGTTAAGATTTTCATTGTATGAGTAGTAAAGTAGGTTTGTGTTGACTTGCTCCTCAAACTCCCCATACCCATAGTCATACTCAAAAGATCCACCACATACTCCATATGTCAAGTCTTGGGTCATCATTATAGCCAAGATAAAGATACAACTACAAACAAGGAAACTACAAGAAAACGGTAAAACGAACCTTGAGGAACAAGTTCCTCAAGATTAAAGCATAAATAAAAAAATACAAACAAGTAAGAACTTAATCACATAACACCGTTCCCCGGCAACGGCGCCATTTTGATGGGACGAGAGTTGTTCGTCACACATCCAATCAAACACATTTATAAAACTCAACAAACAACTAGTGAGCAGTAAGTCGAGGTCGATCCATGGGACGGTGTGCTTTGGGTTCTAAGTATATCTATCTCAATTTATGCTAGTGTCACAATTTGTTTGGGTTTGTAGTTGTGTCCTAGACTAATGCAAGCAATAAAGTAAAGCAAATAATGAACTAAGATATATAAACAAATGACTAAAAGCACTAGGATGTCATGGGGTCATAGGGGATTCATGGTGTTGATCATACAAACATGTTTACAAAGTTGCAAGCAATTAATGTTGTGGAGGAACCGAGTTGGTTTATGTCTTACGGTTCATAGGAAGAGTTGGGTCCCGGAGCCGAATCGATTAGATTGTACGACACCTACAAGTCGACTTAAGTTCCTCCTATTCAATTTCTATGCATGGTCTAACAATACTCGAGTTGGTTTATATCTTACAAGTCAAGTTGAGTAGATAAGAGATGGTTGTAAATGCAAGGATTCATAGGCTTGGCATCATCAAACATAACATGTGCATAGGTTGACATCACAAAAAGCAAGCAAATTTAATTATGTGAACACATTAGATTAAGCATAAATCAATTCCCATGTTGGTTTCCCTAATTACCCATTAATCCTAGCTAAGAGACTACTCACTCATTATCATGGAGAACATGTCATTAATGGTGTCAATCATTACAACAAGTGAAAACATGATGAGAGAACGAGGAAATAAACAATAAAGAGTAAAGGGTAAAAGATTTATACCAAACTTGAGATGATTCCAAATAATAAAGCAAAGAATTAAAGAAGAAACTTGATTGATTGATGAAGCGTTGTCAATCCTCCAATAATAACTCAATAATCTTCAATTACCCAAAAGTAACAAACTTGAACAATAATTAAGGAAAGATTAATGTGTATTTTGTGGAAAGATTCAAGAGTAATCTATTCTAATCTACTCCTAATCTAATCTAAGAAGAATTTCTAATGTGGAAGACTCCTTTGATTATCATCAAAATGGGGTATTTATAGTAGTGCTTCATTAGGTTAACTAAGGCTAAAATAGTAATTTAACATTTGTGAGTTCTAGGTAGGGAATCGCTAGTCTTTAGGAGAGATGGGCATCTCAGCTGAAGACGCCACGATCCGCTCGTCCAGGAGGGGAATCCGCTCGGATTGTTACAGGGGTGGACGAGCGGCTTTGGAGCTAGGACGCTCGGATTGTAGGCCTTTTGGACGAGCGTCTTCTTCCCTTGGACGCTCGGATTCTTTGGCAGAGTGTTTCTTTTCGCGAATTCCTTATTCTTGTAATGTTGGCCTTCGGTTCATGCCTTTCCTTCAATACTCGTTCAACCAAGATTGCCAATGTCCTTCCAAATAAGCTCAAGAGACGGGAATTTCCGCCTAATTGTCTCCTTTCCTACAAAACATTTAAAATGCACTAGGAAAGCAAATAGGAAGGATTTGACGGATAAAATGGTAATGAAATGTTATAAAAGTATGCAAAATAGGTTCAATTAGGGGACTAATGTGCGCCAATAATAGTCACATCAGGAAGCACTCTCGCTCTCCGCCGCGCGTCGAGTCATTTTTGTCAAGTCATTCATTTTTGCTCGCTATATAGGGCACTGTTTTTTTTCTTATTTATTTTTATTTCTACATTTTCGACTTGATCAAGTTTCATGTTGCGCTGTTTAGGTCAGGTTTTATGCTACAAGTGTTCTATTTGCGTTTTTTTTCATGTGAATTTCGGCAGCATGACGGCGTAAACCGTCAAAATGCGAAACTTGTTTCCAAGCTAATTTGTAGGTACGATAGATGTTACACCCAGCAGCATGAAATGGCTCGCGCACAGGCCATCATGTATACAAAACAAAGCATTCATATGTACAACAAAAGTCGAGCTCATGCCTGAAAGCAAAACAATTGTACAAAATACAAGTCTAGCTGCGACGATTGGCCATTTGACTCCTGAACTTTGCCACCATCGCCTCAAGAATGGCGATGTCAGCATCTCGAAATCCAACTCCCTCGACAAGCGGGCCGTCTCCTTGTGTGACTCGTCCAGCTTACGCTCCCTCTAAAAGGAAGAGAAGGCTGATAAGTAATAGCAAACATGGCATAGAAAAGCAAGCACTCCGAAAGTACTTCAAATGTTCATGCATATCAAGACAGAAAGAAAGGGAGGTTCATACCTGCCGACTCGGGCCACCTGAAAGAGCCTCCACAGCCATCTCTCACAGCCAGTTGGCCGTCCTCCACAGCTCCACGTGCTTCGACGGTGCCACCTACATTTCTATTTTAAAACCAGGATTAATATCGTGTTCTTACACGACCATTTCAAAAGAGGAAAAAGATAGTCTAAACTGGGCGGCTTACCCTCTTCACGACATGCTGCCACTCGTCGAGTCCAGCCTCCGTCACCGCCTCAGTGAAAGATGGAATCTCCATAAGCACTCTCGCACCAGCCGGCCCCGAGTACTCTAGCGTCTCAGGAAAAGCTGGGGGCTTAATTCCCGCCACCTCGATCTTCTGCCAAGTCAAAATTATCATTTCCAAGCTATATTCAAATTCGTCGTTTCAAATAGTCAAGAAAAAGGTATACTTACCACAAACAGCCAGTATGCCAGCCTCCTCCGCACAAACTCTGAGTACTCGAGCTCGGGAAGGAAAAGAGCATTTAGAACGCCTTTTAAAAGATTGCGTGGTACGATTGGATCAAATCTCCTGCGAGGTCATCTGTCCTCTCAGTCTTTGAAGGCTCCCTAAACATCGTCCGTGGAGGGTCGATGGGAACCACAAAAATGTCACGGAGACGCTGCCGAGCCAATCGCTCACGCACCCAAGTACCACACAGGTCCCATAGGCGTCACCAGAACCAGCCTACTCGAGCTCCTAGGTCGGAGAACGTCGGCTACGAAAGCTGGAGCGCTAGCATAGTCCTCCCAAAGTCTCGACACCCACTGAAATGGATACTAAAGCTCATTCCTATGATCACTACTATTCAAGAAAGGCAAAATAAAATCAAAAGTAAGAAGAAGTGGTTAACTGTGAAGCTGCACAACGTTGACACCCCTCCTGCAGGTGTCTTAAGAAGACCGCTGGCTCTTCAGCCGACACATAATCCAGTCTCTAACTACGGGGTACTCCCTCGCCACGTCTGCAACCCTCTTGGGAGCGAAGCCAGGAAAGTACGAGTACACCCATGCCTAAAACAAGAAATGATCATTCATTATTCATGCATTCAAGAATAATCTTTTATTCAATTAAAAAATTCCCGAAAATCCAATTTTCTTTTCAAAAATGATCTATCATTCAATTCGCCAATATTTCAAAATGATCTTTCATTATCCATTGCCTATATATTCGTGCTCAAAATAATCTCTCATTCCAACAATTCAATTCATTTCAAATAAATTTTCAAATTCATATTCAAAATGATCTTTCATTATTTCCTATTTCAAATCTATTCTAAATGATCTTTCATTTGTAAAGGGTTTTATCATTTTTAATTCATAAAAGAAAAGTAAAGGAAGGTTCATACCTCCAATATAATACCTGGACCGACAGTAGCAGGAGAAGTCCCTTTTTCCATCAACTCGGGACGAACCATGGCCCTCAAGTACTGTATGAGGACCGCAAAGCTAGGAGTAACCCAGTCCAGATGACCCAGGCTACTCAAGTCAGTAAGGAAAGGAAGAAGCTTCGTCGACAGCCTCTTCCCCTTATCTCCGAAGTAAATCGAAGACAGAAACCACCAAAGCCACACTCGGGCTGGCTGCTCAACCGTACACAGTGGAGTAGGCACCATAACACCACATGCAGTCATCTGCACCCTTACCGGAGTCTTACCATAAAAGTAATCCTTGACTTAAGAACTCAAAACTAGGCCGGGTACCCTAGCCGCAGCCTTGGCCATGTTTCAGCCGATCAAACCCCTAGCCTCAGCTGAATCCACTCTCATGGCCGTCGCATGCCACATTATCGGCTCCTCTCCATAAGGCAAGCCGGAGATCATGCCTTAGTCCTCAAAAGTAACCCCGGTCTCTCCAAAAGGCATATGGAAAGTCGAGGTCGTATCCCAGAAGTGATCCAGGAAAGCTCGAGTCAGGCACATGTTGGCCCGAATCTTCTTCCCTATGATTTCTCGCCAGTCCCTCACCAAGGATCCGAAGGCCCCACGCTCGATGATCGCCTTCTCTTCCTCCGACAGCATCTCACAGACGTCCATCATGGTTGTTTACCCAGAAAATGACCTCATATTCCCGGCCTCCTGCATTTTCAAAATTTCATAAGCTTATTAGCTAAGGTAAACCAGATAATATAAAGAGGGACTTAATATGATACAAGACAAGATGAAAATCTCACCATGCTTCGTGCTGCACGGAATGAAAAGTGACTCTCTGCGGCCCAAATGAGATGTCGGCTATCCCATTTATCAGCCCACTGAGGCGCAGGCACAAGCTGACGCCGTCTCCTCCTGAAGTTGGCCATCTGGCCCGCCTCTTCCTCATCCTCCATTTTTGTAATACTACGGTTTTATGAGTCTTTGGGTACTCTATCGAGTGGGGCTTACTCTGTCGAGTAAGTAGTTTTTGACGCAAAAACAGTAGTCTGCCTGTAGGGTACTCGATTGAGTAGGTTGCGTACTCGATCGAGTAGGGGGCAATCGATCGAGTAAGTGCCTTACTCGATCGAGTAAGTGAGTTTTACGGGCTGAGTTTGACGGGTTTTGTTAATGATGCGAGATAAGTATAAAAGGTTGTCCGTCACTTTTATTAGTTTCTTTTATCTATTCTAATACCTAAGTGAGGAGAAAAGGAGTTACGTAGTTTGTTTGTCATCGCATCATTAGCAAATCTCAGAGCTAGAGGTGTCTGATTTCATCGTTCTTTACACCGTTGTGATCCTTGTATCGAGTGTAAGCTTTACATATAATTTTTATATTGTTTTGTTAAAGTTGGTTAAACCCTAATTGGGTGATTTGGGGGTTTTGTGGAGTATTGTTGATGTTAGATTGTGATTGTATGATTGTATGTTTGATAGGAAGTAATTTCAGTGAAGGGCGATGTTGATTAGCTGATTGTGATGATCTTGGTGATTGCTGTTCCAGGTAAGGTTTCCCTACTTGGTATTAATTACATGATTGTGGTGATTGTGTTGTAGTTAGTAATTGTTGATTGTTTCAGACGGTTGTGTTTTCATATTGTTGAATGTTTCAGACGGTTGTTGAGGTTGTATTGTGATTACTGTTTATCTGTCTGTGTTCTTCGGGGTCCGTCCTTGGCTGAGTGGAGTCACTTGAGGGAGTGGCTTCACACCCTTGATTCGCCTTCTGTGGAACCCGCCACAGAAGGGATGTGCACATTAATGAACATGGGTTTATCGCTCGATGGAGATGAGCGGGGCTTAGGTGGGAACGGCTACGGTCCCCCACTGGCGGCAAGGAGTATCTGTTACGATGGGTACTCTGGCAGGGCTTCACACTTTAGTGTGTAGTCAGTTATGAGGTGATTGGAGATGGAGACTGGGATTGTGTGTGAGCTGTTTGTATGACTGTTTCAGTGTGGCTTTGATTGTGTAATTAGTAATGACCCCGTTTAAATGTTTTAAAAACGTTGGTGATCCATTCGGGGGTGGTGAGCAGTTATTGAGCTGGTATGATATGATGCGTATGGGATAGCTGGGATGAGTCATCATGTGGCAGTTAGAAGTCTTCCTCTGTGTCAGACGATGTTTATAGTTTTGACAGTTTTATCAGTAGACCGTCTGAGAACCTTGTATTTCAGTTTAATAGTTTTGGTTTTGATCATGTAATCACTTTAAACTATATTGTTATTTAAATTATATTTCTTCATTGTCATTTGATTATCATTGCCTTAGGTAACCGAGATGGTGAAATTCTTATACTTTAAGTGGTCCTGGTAAGGCACTTCGAGTATGGGGTGTCACAAAGTGGTATCAGAGAGACGATCCTGAAACCTGTAACTAATGAACCCAATGAATCTAGAGAGTCAAAATAAAATGAACCTGGGTAGAAGTTGTAGGAACTAATGCAAAGGCTTGGGAGACGTCCTAAAGTCGCGAACTCGCCCTACAATTTTGAACCGGTCACCATGGGATATGAGTCGGGATCGCTATGTGTTTATTTTGTGAATTGTGTACCATTATAGTGATGTGTGGCATGAATCGGTGTGATTTTGTATGTTGTTGGTTGAAAGCATGTTAAATGATAGTTGCTTTACAATGTTGGTTGGAGTAGTTGGAAAAGTATGTGAGAATGATGAATGAGGTGATGGAAAAAGGAATAGTTCATATGTGATAATATGTGATGAATAATGATGTTGCAGGATGAATGATTTATAATGTGTCTATAGTAGTAACATGTGATTAGGAGATTTGATATGATTTACATAATTTTGTTTGCGTAAAGTTATATAATAAGTTCATGTAATTGTCTACTGTGGTATCATATGCACTTGTTAGATGGAGAATGTGATTGAACTAGGTGAATTGATTGGAAAAGATGAAGTAGCAATTGCATGAGAATATGAATTTCGTGATTATGAATATACGTTTAAGTGACATAGTGGATTTGTAATATATAGTAACATGGAAATAGGATTTGGAATGTATGAGTATGTTTTATTTTACGAAAAGTTATAAAGTTAAAGCATGTGGTAGTACATGATTGATAAGTTGAATGTTATATGAGCATGATAGATGTCAATGTCTGGCTTTTGGTAGGTAGTAACATGTGGTTGGGGATAGTGGTTTTACAAGTATCGAGTTGCTTTTTTTCACCTTGTTGATGTTTAAGTTGTTTGAAAGAAAAAAAAATCAAATAGTTATGTCGTCTGATTACAACAAAGTTGTCTTTAAACTGTTATAACTTGATATGCATAAATAATTTTAATGTGATTTTAATTGGAGGTGATAGCTTGTTCTTTTAAGATTCTAACGATAGGTCACACACCCAAAACGACCAAGAAACAAGTGAGTTATGACCGTTTTACGAAAATTGGACAGTGCTGAGAAATGCGTAGGGTACTCGATCGAGTGGCCCTTACTCGATCGAGTGCACCTCTTGTTACTCGATCGAGTAACCCTTACTAGATCGAGTAGCCCTGGTACTTTTTATACGTGTCTCTGACCTTCACCTACTCGATCGAGTAGGCTATTCACTCGATCGAGTGCCCTGTACTCGATCTAGTGACCCCTGTTTTGGATCATATGCTTATCTTTTGACTTCCGTTGCATATTATGTTTAATTCAAAGATGTTATATTCTTTCTTTATGCATTTGTTTACGTATGTATTGGTTCTGATACGTAAGTTACCCAATCTTATGATGTAATGAGTGACACCTGTGGTTAGTATGAGTTCGGTGGAGAGGACATGAGTTATATGTGGTTGCGATCAATAGTGGAAAAAAAAGAAGGAAGATCGGTATGGCTTGTTGAGGCATGGAGCATGCATTGTGGGATAAGGTGAGTGATATGGTTGTGTGTTGAGTAATGTAAAAGTAAGTGAGTGTGGGCAAGGGATGAAGTGAGTCTAAGGAACGTGAGAATGAAGATATTGAAAGGAAGGATGTGGATAGTAGCAACTTGAAATGTGTAAAGAATTATGGAGGGAGATGGTTAGGAGTCGTGTGGGTTAAGAATATATGTAGTGTAAGTTCGTTTTAAAGGGATTGAGAAGAGTGGTATATAGTGAACTTTATGGAGACCTATCGCGACGTGGATTTGCAGATAGTGAGTGAGTTTGGGAATTTGTATTATCAAGAGGTGAAACTAATGTGTGATTTCCTTGGGCAAGTAACGTTATGAAATGAGTTTTGGGATTCAAAAAAAAAAAAAAAAAAGAGCCTGATTGGTGATAAGTGTGAGTGATGGCATGATAAGAGAGGATCCATGGTAAGAAAGAGTGAGATTATACTGATATGAAATAATGAGATGAGAGTTTTGGAGCAATGAGAAGGTAACCGGGGCACTAAAGAGTTAGGTAGAAGTAATAAGGAGTTGAATGGTTAATTGATTTTGTTGAGTGTAAAAGAAAAGAATGAGGGGAGTAAAACTAGGAGAATGTTCACCGGGGTTATGTGATATAAAAAGTAAGGAATCGTCGAGATGTATGATACTATCATGTTGATATGAGTTAACAGTATATAGGAGTTCCAGGATGACATGTTAATCATGAGTTTCGAGGAATTAAGGAAAGTGAAAGCTGGGTAAGGAATTCGCACGATATGAGATCTTGGTGGTGAGTTGAGTGACGATAAAATTAAGGATAGTATTGGGAAGAATGTTGAGGTAAATTTTGTTGGTGAATTTGATTTTAGTTATTGAGAATGTTAACCGAAGATACGAAATGAACTGTTATATTTAAAGGTGAGTGTAAGAGGTTTTATGTCCGAACGGTGGTAGTGCTGAGGTGTTGTTACTAGTGGTTAAGAGTAATGATAAATAGGAAAGATGGTCATTCTAAAGAGGTTGATTTTGTAGAGACCCGATTGTTGTGTATGGTTGTGAGGAAGTATAAGCTGTGGTCTTATAAGACGGTTGCTAGTAGTTGAGTATTAGCTGTATGGTTATATTTGGTAGGAGGTCATGGTTATGCGAGTGGGAGAATGTGTTATGAGGAGCATACGAGTTAAGCTTAAGCGAGAGGTAACCTTTATCAGGTGGTAACTTACGTGATCAGGATTGACTAGTTGGATGTGAATGCGAGTCTATGGTGTGTATAAATGTTTGTGTGAGGTTCTGACCTCACGAGAAGTGGTATGGTGTGATTGTTATAAAGTTGTTCTCTGAATGTTCTATATGTTGAGTGCGGTAACCTAATTGAATGATATTAAAAAAAAAAAGGTAATAATTTGATTGATCTGGCATGGTTAGTTATAATTGTATGTGTATTTAAAATACATGTGTATTCCGTGAAATGGTAGGGATGATGTTCATGAGGTGCTTATCTGTTTATTCAGATAATATGTTGCGTTGTGATTTAGTAAAGTGGATTTGAGTAAGTTTTCTTGTCCGAGAAGTTATTTTTGAGTCAGTGTTTATGGGATTGTGTATGTTGCGATGTCTATCGGTGTGGTTGTGGTGCCTCGGGTGGTGATCCGGGCACGGTAATTCGTGTTGTGATGCGGGTATTTTTCGCGCTGCGGTGCGGCTGTTGGTGGCGGTGTTGCGATGCCGTCACCGGTTGTGGTGGAGTAGGCGGGATGATTATGATTCGAGTGTCGAAAGTACATAACAGTTATACATAGATTGTTGTTTTGTTTGATGTTGCTTCCCGTGAGTTTCAGTTTGTACAGATAGATAGTTGTTTTGTTTATTGATGTTTCTTACCAGTTAAGTTTGGGAATGAGGGTAGAGTATGATATGAAAGAGAGTTGTATATGTTTTCGTTGTTGTCATGGTCTAGCAATATTCTGTTGATGGGACACAGTTGTAAGAAGTTGTTACAGTAATTCTGATCTTGTTTTAGGATGAGGCATCGGTAGACATAGTCATGGCAAGTGATTTGTAGAACATTTGTGGTACTGATCTGAAAGCTGCAGGTGGTTCATAATCTTTTGTTGAGACAGTGAGTATAGGGTGTTGGAAATTAGTATCATGTTAAGTGATGAATGAGTTTTGAGGTAATGAAAGAAAAGAACTTGAGGATCTAGTGTGAGTGTACGTAACAAGTGTGAATCGTGAGACATGCTTTTGACGATAGGATTTTTATATAGTTTATATAGAGAGGTATGTCGTGTTGCGGTAATGTGGAGTATTGGTTATGATAAGGATTTTATGGTATTGGTTAGATGGAGTGCAAAATGAATTGAGGTACGAGAGCTGTTTAAGTAAGAGGGCCTTGGATATATATAGGAATGGTGAGTGTTTAGATTGTAGGCGGTTATCTTTGACATATGGTGGTGATGAGGATAATGAGAAGATATAGCTAAGGATCTAGTATTAGTGAGTTACGAGGAAGTAACATTTATCTTAAGAGGAGTAGGATGCGATAAAAGAGATTTTGATGGTTATGCATATGGTAGTATAATCGGAAGTAGAGTGTTGGTGTAGCATAAAGGACGGATATTTGCTTTGGTTGATTTTGTTAAAGGTCATGACCGTGCTTCTAGTAGTGTGATGTCTACGAGTGTGAGAATATTTCGATAGTGTTGACAGTTGGATGATGATGTTTATGAGTGTGAGTAAACTTCAAGGACGAAGTTCCTTTTGAGGGTGGTAGAATGTAACATCCCGTTTGATGTTTATAGGTGTCTTGATATTGGATTTTCTAGTGGATAATATGTTAGTGAATCGGAGCTACCGGCATTTGAAGATGGTAGTTGGTAATGTATGGAGTAGTGTCGAGAGAGGCTATAATGTGGTGGATACGATATCGTGAGTCATGTTGTGGAGGTAAACATAGTTGGGGGAGTTGGTGTTAAGAGTTCATGTTTTATAGGTTGGGGTTTTGTTTAAGTTCTTAGTGGCGTTGTTGTGTCTTGTTTGAGTTAGTATGTTTGTTTTTGAGTATGGGTTGAACTTCGGGGACGAAGTTCTTTTTAAGGAGGGAAGACTGTAATACTACGGTTGTATGAGTCTTTGGGTACTCTATCGAGTGGGGCTTACTCTGTCGAGTAAGTAGTTTTTGACGCAAAAACAGTAGTCTGCCTGTAGGGTACTCGATCGAGTAGGTTGGGTACTCGATCGAGTAGAGGGCACTCGATTGAGTAAGTGCCTTACTCGATCGAGTAAGTGAGTTTTACGGGCTGAGTTTGACGGGTTTTGTTAATGATGCGAGATAAGTATAAAAGGTTGTCCGTCACTTTTCTTAGTTTCTTTTATCTATTCTAAAACCTAAGTGAGGAGAAAAGGAGTTACGTAGTTTGTTTGTCATCGTATCATTAGCAAATCCCGGAGCTAGAGGTGTCGGATTTCATCGTTCTTTACACCGTTGTGATCCTTATGTCGAGGGTAAGCGTTACATATAATTTTTATACTGTTTTGTTAAAGTTGGTTAAACCCTGCTGATTGGGTGATTTAGGGGTTTTGGGGAGTATTGTTGATGTTAGATTGTGATTGTATGATTGTATGTTTGATAGAAAGTAATTTCAGTGAAGGGCGATGTAGATTAGCTGATTGTGACGATCTTGGTGATTGCTGTTCCAGGTAGGGTTTCTCTACTCGGTATTAATTACATGATTGTGGTAATTGTGCTGTAGTTAGTAATTGTTGATTGTTTCAGACGGTTGTGTTTTCATATTGTTGAATGTTTCAGACGGTTGTTGAGGTTGTATTGTGATTACTGTTTATCTGTCTGTGTTCTTTAGGGTGTGTCCCTGGCTGAGTTGAGTCACTTGCGGGAGTGGCTTCACGCCCTTGATTCGCCTTCTGTGGAACCCGCCATAGAAGGGATGTGCACATTAATGAACATGGGTTTATCGCTCGATAGAGATGAGCGGGGCTTAGGTGGGAACGGCTGCGGTCCCCCACTGGCGGCGAGGAGTATCTGTTGCGATGGGTACTCTGGCAGAGCTACACACTTTAGTGTGTAGTCAGTTATGAGGTGATTGGAGATGGAGACTGGGATTGTGTGTGAGCTGTTTGTATGACTGTTTCAGTGTGGCTTGTAATCTGGCAGGGCTAGACCTTCAGGCTAGTCAGGTGATTGGAGATGTGACGGTGTTGTAGAATTGTGTTTGTGAATTGTTGTTGTATTGTCTTATATTTTGTAATCAGTAACTGACTTCGTTTAATTGTTTTAAAAACTGTGGTGATCCATTCGGGGATGGTGAGCAGTTATTGAGTAGGTATGATTTGATGCGCGAGGGATTAACTAGGTGATGTGACTCATATTTGCACACATTTTGTCCCCGAACTAGCCTCGTTCCTATGCTTTCTTGCTTGTATTAGAGTGTAGATACCTCATTTCTGCACCTCTCGCAAGCCACCCGGTGATGATTGGGCCGCATGTTTGGTACACGAAACGATTTGTGACAGTTTGTAAGTTTATCGTCAAGTGATCGCTCAAACACTTGTGTCTACCTCATAGTCGTCATCTACGCGCCGATACGGTCGTTTTGGTAGTAATTAGAGTACATTTGGAGTCCAGGTCAAAAACCGTCTTCATTTTCTAATAACCGTTTAAAATGGTGAGTCAGAATATTCTGGAATGTTCCGGATATTTCTATTCCATATTTTCCGATCTTTTGATATTTGGTTAAATATATCCCGAGATTATCATATAAAATATTAAGGAAATCCGTTATTCCATAATAGAAACACGGAAATCTTTCTTCCGCAGGAGGAAACCATTGAGGAAAAGACGCAGCAGGTGCTGCGCCTCTTCCAAGAGACGCAGTGCTTGCTGCGCCTCTTCCTCAGTCCTTTTCTGCGTATTTTTCGTATCTTTTCGAGATTCACTTCCAAAGTTTCTCCGAAAACCCTAATTTTCGTCGTGTGATTAGCATAAATAGAGACCTTCGGTCTCACATATTTCTCACGCGAGTGTCCGCCCATCTCTTCTCCCTTTGCATTCTAGACCACGTTCTTACTTTTTGGCATCTACGTGCTTGAACTTTCGACCACGTAAGCTCGGATTCTTCTGAGTACCAGCCTCGTTTTGCATGACCGACCAATTTGACCAACTCCACATCAATCAACTTTATTCAATCTGTTTAATTTCCTCTTAGAGGGCACTTTCGTCGTACATTCGAGTCGAGCATCACTAAACGTTAACTTAGTTCATCTCGTTTCGAAAAAACATGTAAGTCTGAGGGTGTAAATCCCATCTTTAATTATTGTTCTTTATTTTTGTAATCACAATTGTAAGACTTACGTCGAAAATATGCTTAAGACCGATTTATAAAACCTTACTTTAAATCCTTTTTACGGATTAACAGGAGACAAACGTCGAGAAAGGACGCAGCAACTGCTGCGCCTCTTCGAAAGGACGCAGCACCTGCTGCGCCTCTTCCTGAGGCTGCTGCAGTTCCTGCTTCCTTTCTTCTTCCTTCGTCTTTTGTTCGTCTGATTGTTTTGTTTTGCTTTCAATTGTTCACGTTTCTTTTAACACGATAATTCTAATAACATAATTCTAACATGTAAATCATTAATAACTTATCATCATTAACATCCCGACTTAAATCCCTCATAATTCATATTTGCGGGTTTTCGTCATTCAAACCAATTCGGGTTTTAGAGATTCGATTCATCCATATTGAGTCTCTAGAATTCACCATTGATATATTCCCATTCGTTATTTATCGTTGCCATCATTAGTTCTTCATTAATAACCTGTTTAACCTAATTAATTTGTTTAATTTGTTTAGTTTGTTTAGTTCGCATAATTAACCTTATTAATCTTGTATATAATTCATCCCAATTAGTTTTATCCCGTCTTTTATTATTTTATCATGTAAATAATCTGTTAAGCACTTCCATCCGAGTCAAATAATATAATCAAGCATTAAAATCACCAATTAATATTAACGAGATGAAATTCCGGCTTCACAGCCAGAACTGAGCTCAGGAATAGATGCAGCGTCTGCCGCGCCTCTTCCAAGGGACGCAGCTCTGCTCCGCCTGTTCCCGGTTGATTTCTGTCTCTGAACTCCCGTTTCTGCCTTGACCCAGTTTATTAATTACGTATTTAATTAACTATTAATCGTATTATCACCTAATTTTTGTTTATTTATTTATTCTTTCTTTTCCCAAATTATCCGTTTTGAATGTATTTTCGACATAAATCAATTAACCCGTTGTAATCATTGTAATTTTCTTTATTGTATTTTTATTATATCATTATTATCATATTGTTTGTATGCTCTCACATGCAACTAACCTTAAATTCCTACTTCGACTCAATTGCATGTTAAACTACGTGATAACCGGCTTAGTATTAATTCTCACATGCTAGGATTAATCTAATAGATGTTGCATTTCATGCATATAATCGACAACATATCAAGTATAGACAATTTACCTAATCATTAGTAGAGGCCGCTATCGAGGCGGGCGGGATTAGGTGTTCGATCAAAGGAGCTTCCTAATACGTACCCTCACCCCTTACTCCAGATCTCTGTGAACATCCGTGTTCATTGGCATCCACGAGAGTCATTCTAGACATAGAATTCTAAGGGTAACGAGTTCTTGGTGTTCATGTCACTACTTTGTGTCTTGACATGGCACGAGGTATTCGAACGGTTTCCAATTTTCCACAATAAATTGGTGGTGACTCCACAAATGCACAAGAAAAGCTTGCTCGCTTTTCGCCCCCGTGGGCCTGCGTCCACAGTTTGGCGACTCCGCTGGGGATTAATACACTTACGTGTTGCCAAGGGTGAAACTTGAACAATGTTAGGGAATATTTCGTACAAGACAGTTGTCGATTTTCATAACTCGGTCTTCCTAGACCGTTTTATTCGGCCTTCCTAGGCCCAACCCAACCCATTCGACCAATCGTCTCGTCTAGACGGTCCAAATTCTTATTTGGGCCTAAGGATGGATAGCGGTTGACGTCATCCATACCATGGTACTTACTCTTGTTTGTATCAAGGACTTTCACTACTCGAGGAAATGGACTAGGAATCGGCCTTACTCTTGTTTGGTATGAGCCTCTCCACAGACCCCGGGTATGATTGTTCGGTATGGCAACTCACCCTTTAAACCAAAACCCTTTTAAATGCACTCAGCATCCCGTTATAATGCCTGTATAAATGCTTGTACCATATGTGATCACCATTTCTAAACAAAACCATGACGATTTTTGTAAAAGTCAAAATTTCTTTCAAAATGTAAAAATTTCGAACATAAGCCCAATATTAGCGCAAAACCAGTCAAAACTCTGTCCAATTGTCGAGTCAAAATTCGGGCCTCAAAGCTCATTTCAAAACCTCACTTCGAGTGCACTCCTACAACTACACTACAGTTGACTAGGACCAACATTTTAAAACTTTGTCATTTCTTCAAAAACTCACTTAACACGAGTGGCACACTCCCACTCTACAAGTCAAAACATTTTTTTCAAGTAAGTGTGCTAGAATGGTCGATCGTGTTTTTATTCGTCGTCGATCTATTGTTCAGTTTCCAAGATGCCTAACACAAGCGACGTGAGCAACAATCAACCCCTGAATGGTAATGATCAAATCCTAGCCGTGCTAGCTCGTCTCCAAGTCACTCAAGACCAAGTGTATGATCGCCTCGACACAATCAAAGGCCGAATATATAATGTGGAAACAAGGTTGCCTCCTCGAGAAAGTGAAGTGTCTGATGAGTTTGTGAATGACTTCAGGAATGAAAATCCTCTTAGGGGAGCACATGAGGTTAACCCTCCCGTAGGTATGACTGCCGCTGAGAAACGACTCCAATACTTGGAGGAACAATTGATGTATCTCAAAGGGGATGATATCTATAGGGAAAATAATCGCAAATATGAGGCCGTGAGCTCCAAATTGCCAACCAACTTCAGCATGACGGATATCCCTAAATTCAAGGGGCATGAAAACCCTTTGAACCATATCCGTGCTTTCAAGGATTACATGTCTATCAAAGGCATTAAACCCGAGATGTTCTTAAGGATCTTTTCTTCATCTCTTGACACTATCTCAAGACAATGGTTCTATTCTCTAGAGCACAAGAAGATTGCTACATGGGACGACACCGCAATTGAGTTCGCTAAGCAATATGCGGATAATGCCAAAATCCAAGTCAACATGCGCACTTTAGAGGTTCTTACCCAAAGTTACAAAGAATGTTTCACCGACGTCCTAAGTAGGTGGAGGAAGACTAGTACCCAACTTGTTGAACGTCCAGATGAAGCTACCCTCGTGGAGAAATTCGTGGACAATTTAAAACCCATCTATGCAAGTCATTTGAGGTACCAAAACATTAAGACCTTCAAAGACTTAACTATACTAGAAACAAGGATCGAGGATGACATCCGTAAAGGGCTCTTGTCCAAAATGGTAGGTCATGGATATCAAGGCTCAACAAGTCGTTCTTACGGCTCTACTAGCAAGACTCATAAAGTTAACCTTCTCGAGCCATCTAAGAAGAGCACCCCACCAAGAAAATTCACTAATATTGGGGACACATACTCTAATGCTCTAAAGAGACTGGTGAAACAGGGTAAGCTTCAACCCATAGGCCCTACGCCCGAACCAGAAAAGAAAGCCAAGTTCTGAGACGAGAATTCGTATTGTGAATATCATAGAGGCAAGGGACATGATAAAGAAAAATGCTACAAGCTAAAGAATGTGCTTCAAGACATGATTGAAGACGGTCTCCTACCAATACTGCCTGGATGAAAGCCTAATAATACTCAGAATCCTCTTTAAGTTATAATGATTACAAGTGAAGAATCTACCTTAGATTGTTCACACCTCATTTCTCCAGTCGAAGATGAGATCTATGCAATAGAAGAAGAAGGGAACTACTCTACCATTTCCCCTACCATCATCGACTTTATAGCATGGGCGAAGAGCGTGAATAGGCAAGTCTAAGAATTAGAAAGTGTAGTGGCAACCCTACGTGATCCACGTGAAACACCCAGAGAACGTGCGCCACTAAGTTTCTCTCAAAATGCTATAATGCAAGAAGTAGTAGCCATAGTTGATGAACTAGTCGACCAAATTATCCAATTGGAGGCCGAGATCATGAGGATGAGAGAACTTGCTACTATCGATGGAGTGTGGGCCGACGATGATGAAGATGAGTATCTCACTGAACACTACCTAGTCAAAGTCAGTGAGGAAATAGTCCAAAATAGTGAGGATGAAGATGTAGACCACCTTACTCGCTCAGGGCGTCCATACCAAAACACTTCTCAAAATGGTCCCATAGCGAATGGTCCAACCAACGTTGTCACACCAAATGATAACGAAGATACCTCTACTGACCATTTGCTAAAACAACTACAAAAGACAAAGGCTGATCTTTCAGTCTGGCAACTAGTTGCAAGCTCATTCCCACATCGCCAAGCTTTACTACAAGCATTGGCCAAACTAAATGTGGCACATAATTCCACACCCGATGACATGGTCAACTTGGTCTTCCAAGAATCACCTAAGCTAAGTAACCCTATTACTTTCTCGGATGAAGACTTGCCACCCTTTGGGGTTAATCACAACTTGGCTCTTTACATCACTGTCATTTGCTTGAAGAAGAATGTGCAAATGACTTTGGTAGATGATGGCTCGGTAGTCAACGTTATACCTTTGAAAACGGCATACAAACTGGGCATGAAAGAGTCAGATTGGACCCCTACCAACCAAGGTGTTTGCGCATATGATGGTACACGACGAAAAGCGGTAGGACTTGTTAACCTGACCATAGCCACAGGGCCGATCGAACGAAAAGTCAACTTCCAAATAGTAGACATTGAAGCATCCTTCAACATACTTCTAGGAAGACCTTGGATTCACGCTTCCAAAGCGGTGACATCCACCCTCCACCGGAAGATCAAGATCGCACTAGATGGTAAAGTGGTGACAATCACTTCATCACCCATCAAGGCAGTAATAGAAAAGAGATCAAGTAACCAAGTACTCGCGGATCCAGTACATGAACTTGGGGGCTTCCATAGCATATACGTCATAGAAAGCGAGTTGGCACCTTTATACTTCAATCCCTACTCCAATTTGGTGGTCAACCACATACTCAAATCCCTGGGATACTTCCCGGGAATGCCTTTGAATCCTACCCGAAGGAACAGCTTTGCACTCTACAAAGAAGGCAACTCACAAAAGATACCACTTGGATTAGGGTACAAACCCACTAAAGAGGAAGCCCTCGAGATGCTCGCCCAAGTTCAAAACCGTAAGAACGTGAGAATCCAAATGCAACCCTATCTCCCTACCCTAAATGGATAATTCGTTATGTAAGGAAGTCAAGAACTTTTTCATGGATTTCCCGAAACTTGGCACTATCTCGAAAGGAAGTTAGCCGGAATCAAGATCTTTCACGATTGCTACTTCATTCCTCCAGAAACGGTTCCTATCGTCAAAACTCGGCAAGCACCTTGATTAGACGAACAAGCTGTTAGCCTACTATTTGGGGAAGATCGATTTATTAGAGCCGCGCAGGATGAGAGCATTACCATGATACTTCAAGACGATCATTTCAACCCTACCGCATTGATCACAGAAACCAACTCAAATCAGCAAAAAGGATGGAGAAAGTCGATCAAGTGGACGAACAATCAAGGAAGACTCTTCAAGCTCACTACGGGAGAAGGAGAGATGTTCAAAGGAGAACCAGAAGACGATGACTTCGAGTCAGAGTCAGAGTCGGAGTCTAGAGAAGTCCCTAGAGAGTCTCCTCCTGTCGTCACTCCCACTCCCCTTGTTTCTCCTAGCTTATCATCAAATAGTAACAGTAGTTCAAGAAATGTCCCAACAGCTGTCCCTCTACCGCCACTGACTACAGAACAGATGGCTTCTTTGTTTCAACTTTTCTCAAATTTTAATATGACTAAATCAGGTTCTGCTTACTCTTTGTGTTATTCTGAATGCAATTCTGTTTACGATGATAATGAGGATGACCCAGACCCAGACTTAATCGAAATACCTCCCTATATAGCCAAAAAAATACTACAAGAGAGGGAAGGGGAACCAGTAATAGAAGATACTGAACCCATCAACGTAGGAACCGAACTAGAACCCCAAGAACTTAGGATAGGGACGCCCTTGAGCCCCGCCGAGAAGGCCAGTTTCATAGACCTCCTACACGAGTTCAAAGACATTTTTGCTTGGTCCTACAAAGACATGCCAGGGATCGACAGGGACATTGCAGAACATAGAATCCTGATTAAACCAGGTTTCAAACCCGTAAAACAAAAGCTTCGACGAATGAGGACAGAATGGGCTCTTAAGATCAAAGAAAAGGTCGACAAACAATTCAAAGCCGGGTTCATCAAAGTTTTCGAGTACTCGTACTGGGTAGCTAACATAGTACCCGTACCCAAAAAGGATGGGAGAATCCGGGTTTGTGTGGATTTCAGAGACCTAAACAAAGCATGTCCCAAGGATGACTTTCCTCTACCACATATCGACATATTGGTGGATAACACAGCAGATCACGCGCTATTGTCCTTCATGGATGGATACGCAGGATATAACCAAATCAAGATGGCCATAGAAGATATGCATAAGACCGCCTTCGTCACTCAATAGGGCACCTATTGCTACACGGTTATGCCATTTGGGCTAATTAATCAATGTCGGAGCTACGTATCAACGCACCGCAACTACGCTCTTACAAGACATGATGCATAAAGAAGATGAGGTATACGTAGATGATATGATTGTCAAGTCCAAGGATAGAGAGGGGCACATTGCAAACCTTTGCAAATTCTTCTCAAGGCTACGAAAGTACAACATGAGACTCAACCCTCAGAAATGTGCATTCGGGGTAACATCTGGCAAACTCCTGGGATACGTTGTTAGCCACCGAGGAATAGAAATAGACCCTTCCAAGATCAAAGCTCTAATCGAAATGCCGCAACCTCAAACAGAGAAAGAAGTTAGAGGATTCTTAGGTAAGGTGCAATACATAAGTCGATTCATATCGAAACTCACCATGATTTGTGAACCTATCTTTAAAAAGCTAAAGAAAACAGATCACACCATGTGGGATGATGACTGTCAGAAGGCATTCGACCGAATCAAGGAGATACTAGCCAAGCCACCAGTGCTCATGCCACCTCAACGAGATCAACCTCTTGGTTTATATCTCACGGTAATCGAAACAGCCATGGGCGCCATGATAGCCCAAACCATAGGAAACGAAGAAAGAGTTATCTACTACCTTAGTAAGAAGTTCTTGGGGTACGAGTGCAAATACACACCACTCGAGAAGACATGCCCGCTCTTGTGTGGGCAACGAAGAAGCTACACCATTACATGCTTAGCTACTCCGTCAAAGTATACTCCAAAATGGATCCTGTGAAATGCCTCTTCGGGAAACTTGTTCTCAATGGAAGCCTAGCAAGATGGACCTTGATGCTCTCAGAATTCGATCTCAAGTATGTACCCCTGAAAGTTATAAAAGGTTGCGCCGTTGCCGAGTTCTTCGCAGAAAATCCCATCAATGATACACAAACAATAGACACCTGGTCATTTCCGGATGAAGATATACTCCAAACCGATGTAGACTCCCGGGACCTTTATTTTGATGGGGCATCGAACTTGAGAGGATTTGGAATATAAGTGTTGCTCATTTCTCCTGAAGGCGAGCATACACGAATATCTGTCAAACTCGACTTCGAGGTGACAAATAACGCGACAGAATATGAAGCTTGTCTCATCGGATTACATGCAGCAGTAGGTTTAGGCATCAAGAATCTTCGCGTACATAGAGATTCATCTTTGATCATCAACCAAATTACGGGATCTTGGAAAATTTGAAGTGAAAGCCTAGCACCTTATCAAGCCAGAATAGACCAAGTTGCCCAATTCTTCAATCAAGTAACATACCTACATCTACCTCGACAAGAGAATCAATTTGCAGATGCTCTTGCAAAACTTGCATCTTTGATTAACATGCCGGATAATATGGTAGAAATGCCTTTATGCATCGAACGACGGTCAGAACCGGCTTACGTGCACCAAATCACAGAGGAAGAAGAAATTACAGAGGAACCTTGGTTCCAAGCAATCCTGAACTTCAAACTCAATGGCACCTATCCACCGGATATGGACAAGAGGGGACAATGTGCTATACGCTTACTAGCTTCCCAATACATCCTCATGCAAGGAGAATTATATAAAACAACGCCTCTTGGTGTAATCCTACGTTGCCTTGATCATTCACAGGCACGAAAAGTGATGGAAGAAGTCCATGATGGAGAATGTGACCCTCACATGAGTGGACCAATGATGGCAAAGAAAATCACACGTTTAGGGTACTATTGGACCACAATGGAATCCGATTGCATCAAGTATGTCAGACATTGTCAAAACTGCCAGATATTCGGGAATGTACAACACGTCCCTCCTTCATTACTCTACACCATGACATCTCCTTGGCCATTTTCTGCTTGGGGAATTGACATCATCGGAAAGATCACGCCAGCCGGAATAGGAGGTCACTGTTTCATTCTAGTGGCAATCGATTATTTCACCAAATGGGTAGAAGCGGCTTCCTACACTAGTCTCACAGCCAAGAACGTGGCAAAGTTCATACAAACCAACATCATCTGTCGATACGGTTGCCCACATGAGATCATTAGTGACAATGGGTCACATTTCCAGGCTAAGACTGAGCAATTGCTAGCCAAATACAAAATCAAGCATCACCACTCCTCGCCATACAGACCACAAACTAATGGCGCGGTGGAGGCGGCAAACAAGAACATTGTCACGATCCTCAAGAAAATGATTGACAACTATCGAGATTGGCCAAACAAGATACCATTTGCCTTATGGGGATATCGCACATCTGTTAGGACGCCCACTGGGGCCACCCCTTTATATTTGACCTACGGCGTGGAAGTCGTGCACCCAGTCGAGCTCGAAATACCATCCTTGCGTATTTTACTCGAAAGTCAAATCCCGGAAGCCGATTGGAAGAAGGATAGATATGAAGAACTCATCCTCCTGGATGAACGAATATTGCGTGCATTGCATAATGTGCAAACATATCAGGCACGTATCAAACAAGCCTTCAACAAAAGGGTTAAGCCAAGGAACATCAAAGAAGGAGACTTGGTCCTCAAATCAATCAAGGCTCTTTTACCTGTCGATCCACGAGGGAAATTCAAACCCAACTGGGCCGGACCATTTCTAGTCAAGACCATACTTCCAGGGGGTGCGGTTAGGATCACAGACTTAGATGGGAATGAATTTGCCAACCCGACAAACCTCGACCAATTGAAACGTTACTATCCCTAGAATAGGAATAAAACGCGCCTCGCATAACCCCACGTGTCGCTCCTGTGGCACGGAAAATAAACGGCCCTGGCCAAGCTAAATAAAGCTAACGTCGCCTTGCTCTTGCATTTTGACAATTTGTCATCCTCATATCATCAAATAAATTGAATTGCACTTTAGGAGTAAGTAAAAAGCTCATGCTTATTTTCTAGTTCGCTACAAGCTCTTGCTTAGAACAATTATTCTTTTACGTTTACTTGAACTACGCGTAAGGGTTTGATTTCATTTTTTTAAATTAATACGTAGGCAATCCTTCACAGGATACAACTCATTATTTTAAATGTAAATACAAGGACATTTGCATATGCATTTGGAATTTGACAAGAATAATAATAGAAAATCCCAACGGTTTCATAACCAATCAACCTCTTTTATTTCATTTCTTTTAATAATAATACGCTACATAATAGAAATAAAGCTAAAAAAACAATAGGCTAGGATTCTAAAAACCCCACCTTCTTATTACAAATAATAATAATAATAATAATAATAATAATAATAATAATAATAATAATAATAATAATAATAATAATAATAATAATAATAATAATAATAATAATAATAATAATAATAATAATAATAATAATAATAATAATAATAATAATAATAATAATAATAATAATAATAATAATAATAATAATAATAATAATAATAATAATAATAATAATAATAATAATAATAATAATAATAATAATAATAATAATAATAATAATAATAATAATAATAATAATAATAATAATAATAATAATAATAATAATAATAATAATAATAATAATAATAATAATAATAATAATAATAATAATAATAATAATAATAATAAAGACTCAGGCTATTCTTCCATTTTCCCTTTGACTTTGTCATTTTTATCATATTTCTTATCTCGACCTCGAGTCGGACGCTCTTGCGCCACTTCAGACCTAATCACCAACGGTCTCTCTTGTTGGGGCTGGTGTCCTCTACAGTTAGTGCAATAACATTTAAATCTCTAAAAGGATCAAAGGGTATACTTTTGTATTATTATCAGTTGGTCCACGTTTATCAATAACGGTTGGCTTGCTAGATAAGTTTGACGTTATTGTCGTACTGATGGCGGTGATCAACTGGTCCCTAAAAGTCACACCTATAGGATACGTTTGAGAGATGTGACGGTATGAAAATACAGTCATGTTGATGCCTAATTTGACTAAGCAGTTAGTCGGAGTTATTGACTAATAATTAGTGAAACGCGATGTTGAGATAATTATTTAATACGGATTAAATAATAATGGCTAAGACGAATTAAGCGGTTAATTCGTAAATTGAATATAAACGATTATATTTAATTGATGTATATTGAATTAATTATACAATATTGTCTTTGTCGGACATGTATTAATATATCGACTGAGTCATGTTACTAGTTGATATTTTAATAACCGATAACCGATGACGATTTATAATAAAATCCCGTTATATACATTTAGCGAAAATCGAGTCGGACCATGAGTTAAAAAATAAGGAGAAAGTGAAAGCCCACTCTCTCCCATTTGAAACCCACGGCCGAAACAACAAAAGGGGAGCTTCTCTCCTTTTGTGACCTAATGATCTCATTTGCAAAGAAATTAGGGTTTCGGGTCAATTTTCTCTGAAATTCTAGATCTCACATCGAAAAACCTCACAACAACTCTCTCAATATTGCAAGTCAATTAGAGAGTATTTCTAGCACAAGGGGCATAGTCTCAGACGGTCTTGGGTGCAACGATTAGGAGGAAATCTACTTTGATTTCTGTTCTTAGGCCGCATTCACAAAAGACCCGGGGTTGATTCTTGTTCTTTATCGTTTCTCTATTGTTTTTCGTTTATGACCATAAATCGCATGTTAAATTTACGTTATAGTCCTAAAATTTAAGGGTTTTATACGGATATTACCCCACAAGTGGTATCAGAGCGAGGCCACGTAAATTTTTCTTTGTGATTTTCATTAAACGAATTGAATCGATAATTTTTTTTTGCATAAATAAAACCGTGCGGCTGTTTTTTTTGTCTCGGCAGATTTTTGTTGTTGTTTTGCACGGCCTGTTTTTTTTTTTTGTGCTTTGGAAACCGTGCCTTTTGGCTTACGTCTGATCAGACGGTTGATGATTTGTTTTGTTTTCGATTTGTTCTTGCATATTGTTATCGTGTTTAATCTTTATAGCAATATGTTATAGTTTTGATGATTGTAGATTTAATTCTATACGGATTAGTTCTAAATTACAATTGGTTTTTTGTCAAATCGATATTGTCTTTGTTTTTGGCCGCGCTAAAAACATTGAGCCGCTGAATTTTTTTTCTGCTCTTTCTTGTTCTCGGCAATGCTGCTGATAATAAAAAAAAAAAAAATTTTGCTGCACTGTTCACGGTTCAGCCGTGAAAAAGAAAAAAAAAAATTTTTTTTGTTTGTTTCAATTTTTTTCGGCCTTAACATATGCATAATACGGATTTTATGCATTCGCTTGATAGTGAAACGGTTCACTCACGTACCATTTAGTTATTTTAAAGCGATTTAAAGTAACGGATTATCATGAATTAAAATTAAGTTGATAGAAGCGGTTTTGTCACATAATTTTAATTGTTAAAAGGTGGTTTGGATAAATTTAACATAATTACGGAATTATGTCACGAATGAATTTTATTTTAGTTGATGCATTTTTATTTATCGTTATGTTGAATGCCTTGAATGTTTTAATTACGTATTTAATTTTTACAAATGGTTGTTACTTAGTGTGGCCTTAGTAGAACGTGTTACCGTAATGATGGAACACGGTCTTGGTTGTATTTTGAGATCTCGCATCTCCATTTTGATTTTTCCTTGTAATTACAGTTTTAATTTAGAATGTAAATAGGTTTATTTTTGTAAATTTTAATTGTAATTTTGAGAAGACCAAAGATGGAGATCGGATGCTCACTCCCGCTGCATGGACAAAGATGGAACATCAAGACAAGCTTCTCGGGTCCAACGGTGGATTCCAAAGTTGTATTATGTTCTTTTTACTAGGATAGGCCACACTAGGACTTTTATTTACGTTTTGCATTCTTTTATTTATTTTATCGTAACGATAGTTTGCATCATTTTCCGCCTAAAACCAAACCACCTAATAATTGCATGAAAACTGACTCATATAGAGGTCACGCGTTAGTTTTCTATGATATACAGATATCACACGTTTTTATAAGCCATCACCTAAATTAATTCATTCACGCAATGCTAGTTTTTCGTTCACTTAAAAAGAATTAAAACTAAGTTGATGGGCATAATATGACCCCTTCTACGTCGGGTAAGTTGGAACTGATTGACCTATTTTATTTCAACACTATGGTCACTCGTACGATCCTGTGATTATGGTGGACTATAGATAGGATTTACGGAAATCTATCGACCAAGAGTTCTAACGATAGAACTAGCTAAACAGTTGGCTTATCAATTTACGGAAATTGAGTCTTGTGATCACTTGTATTATTCTTGAGGGAGATCAATTATGCAAGTGCAATGAGTCTACACGATTAAAATGAATTTTAAATAGACTTAAATCACCTCGATGAGTTGCTTATTTCGTTTCGTTTTTCCTTTCTTTTTCAGTGTAGATCACGATCATTTAAACTGCTAATAACATAATGGCTGGCCGTTTGAACGACCCAATGCCAAGTGCCACATTGGACCGTGAGTCCTGGCTTCGGATCTTCATGAATCAGATGAATCAGTCTACTCGACTGAAGAATGATGGATCAAACTTCGCGGACTGGGAGGCGGCATTACGGAATGCTGCCGCCGCCGACGGAAGCTCAAATATCTGACAGAGCCCATCCCGTCAAACCCAGGCCCCACGGCTGGAGCTAACGAGATCGCCAAGTATAACGATTTCGTCATGGAAGCGGGTGCGATTAAAAACGTACTCATTTTTGCAATGGAATCCAATTTGCAGAAACGCTTCATAGCCCAAGGTGCAAACAAGATTTTCACCACGCTCACTAAGGAATTCTCGAAAGCACCGAGAATCGTGACCTATGAGCATACCACTCGCTTCTTTGATGCGAAACTCCAGAAGGGCCAACCGGTTAGCCCACACATTCTCAGCATGATTGAGAATGTCGAGAAACTGGAGGCGCTTGATTGTAAAATCAGCGAGAACATCGTGATTGACCGCATGCTTCATTCACTCCACGATGGTTTTGCGCTCTTTAGAGCGAATTACTATATGAATGATTTGAAGAAAAGTCCTCATGAACTACACTCCCTTCTCGTACAGACTGAGAAGGACATGAAGTTTAGTGGGAGCCTGAAACAGGATGTTCTCGTTGTGTCAAACAAGGGCAAGGGTAAGGGCAAAGCTCAGGCAGACATAGCAGTAGGTAAACCGAAGTTCAAGAAGTCAGGGTCAGGTAAGAGTGGGCCTGGTGAGTCGAGCAACTCATCAGGCGCGATAAAGAGAAAGACTGGTAACATGGAATGTCACCATTGCCACAAGACTGGGCATTGGAGGCGTACATGTCCTGTATACCATGAGGACATAAAAGCAGGTCGCGTCAATCCTGTTGGTATGTCTTCTTCTTCTTCTTTTATTCATATGATTGAGATTAACCATGCAAGTTACGGAACTTGGGTACTAGATACTGGTTGTGGTTCTCATCTGTGTAATCATGTGCAGGGCCTCCGAAACCTCCAGCCCCTCGTAAAGGGTGAGGTGGACCTGCGTGTCGGGAATGGAGCACGAGTGGCTGCCGTCTCGAGGGGAACATACGTGATCCAGCTTCCTAGCAGATTTGAGTTATTTTTATATAACTGCTATTATGTACCCAGTCTTTCTAAAAACATTATTTCAGTTTCTGCACTTGACAAACTTGGTTTTTCATTTGTAATAGAGAATAATAGTTGCATTTTCTCATTACACGATATGATTTATGGCAAGGCAGTCTCCATGAACGGAATTTATGTTTTAGATCAGACCACCGAAATATTGCACGTAATGAATAAGAAGTTAAAGGTTGGTGACAAAGATCAAACATATCTATGGCACTGCCGTATGGGACACATTAATGAGAAACACGTTAAACAACTCATAAAGAATGGAGCTATCTCGGCTTTTGATTTTCAATCATTTGGCACGTGTGAATCATGTCTCATTGGCAAGATGACTCGAATTTCCTTCAAAGGTGTTGGAATGCGCGCTGCTGACCTATTAGGACTTATACATACGGATGTGTGTGGACCTATGTCAATCACCGCACGAGAAGGCTATAGGTATTTCATCACTTTCACGGACGATTTGAGTAGATATGGCTATGTCTACTTAATAAAGCACAAAAGTGAGTCCTTTGAGAAATTCAAAGAATACCGAATCGGGTACGAACCTCTTTGGGTAGAAAGATTAAAACACTACGATCAGACTGTGGTGGCGAGTATCTTTCTCACGAGTTTGATCAACACCTTAAGGACTGTGGGATTGCCTTACAGTTAACTCCACCTGGAACACCTCAGTTGAATGGTGTGTCCGAACAGAGAAATCGAACACTACTTGATATGGTTCGATCCATGATGAGTCACACCGTGTTGCCTGACTCATTGTGGGGTTATGCTCTTCTGTCAGCTGCTCTAATACTTAACCGAAGTCCGTCTAAAGCTGTTGACAAGACTCCATATGAACTATGGAAGGGAACGGTCCCTAACTTGTCCTTTATACGGGTTTGGGGCTGCGAGGCTTATGTCAAGTGGAGACACGAGGATAAGCTCGGCCCGCGATCGGTCAAGACATACTTTATAGGTTATCCTAAAGGAACGCTTGGTCATTACTTTTATTCGCCAACCGAACAACGTGTATTTGTTGCGGCTAGTGCGACATTCTTAGAGAAGGAATTTCTCGAGAATGCAAAGAGTAATAGAACCTTCGAACTGTCGGAGATTCCAGAACCAAATACCGAGCAACCATTGGAGGAACCAATTCCTTCAATTTCGGCTGCGGTTAATATTCCTGAGGAACCTAGGAGGTTGGGAAGAGTCTCTATTCCCCCGGACAGATACATTGGTATGGTCGAGGAACATGACATAGATGACATTATACTCTTAACGAGTAGTGAACCCGCAACCTATAAAGGTGCCATGACTAGTTCTGACTCAAAGCTATGGCTTGAGGCCATGCAATCCGAGATGGACTCCATGTATGAGAACAACGTATGGGATCTTGTTGACTTACCTGCTAAGGTTCGTCTCCTTCAATGCAAATGGCTTTACAAGATAAAGCATTTTGTGGAAGGTCAACAAGATATCTATAAAGCACGACTAGTTGCTAAAGGCTTCACCCAAGTGCCAGGTTTGCACTACGATGAAATTTTTGCACCCGTGGTCATACTACGTTCCATTCGGATTATCTTAGCGATTGCCGCTTTTCATGACTATGAAATTTGGCAGATGGATGTGAAAACCGCCTTCTTAAACGGTTATTTGGAGGAAGAGTTGTACATGGTACAACCCGAAGGTTTCATCGATCCTGAACATCCTAAGAAAGTGTGCAAGCTTAAGCGTTCCATTTATGAACTTAAGCAAGCTTCTAGGAGTTGGAATCAT
Source organism: Silene latifolia (assembly GCF_048544455.1). Classification (NCBI taxonomy): domain Eukaryota; kingdom Viridiplantae; phylum Streptophyta; class Magnoliopsida; order Caryophyllales; family Caryophyllaceae; genus Silene; species Silene latifolia. The sequence continues at coordinate 43,858,913 of NC_133536.1, forward strand.
CGTTTCGACCAAGTGATAAAAGAAAATGGATTTACTCGATCGGTCGAGGAACCATGTCTATATATCAAGTCGAGTGGGAGCAAGATTGTCTTCCTAATATTGTATGTTGATGACATACTCCTGATTGGGAATGACATACCTCTCTTAACTTCGGTAAAAGTATGGTTGAAGAACCATTTCCAGATGAAAGATCTGGGTGAGGCGCAAAGAATTTTGGGCATCCGTATCTACCGAGATAGATCACGATGGATGTTATCTCTCAGTCAGGAGTCTTATATAGACAAGATACTAGAGAGATTCAGCATGACTAACTCCAAAAAGGGGGTTTCTTCCTATGGCTCCAGGGGTGCATTTGAGCAAGTCTCAGGCACCAGAGACACCGGAAGAGAAAGAGCGCATGACACGGATTCTTTATGCCTCGGCTATAGGATCAATCATGTATGCCATGATATGCACACGTCCGGACGTAGCATATGCATTGAGTATGACAAGTCGATTCCAACAGCATCCAGGTGAATCACATTGGATGGCTGTCAAGAACATTCTTAAGTACCTACGGAGGACTAAAGATTGGGCATTGACTTATGGAGGCGAACAAAAGCTATGCGCAACCTCTGCAGATGCTAGCTTCCAAACGGATCGAGATGACTCGAAATCTCGATCTGGATTCGTTTTTACTCTTAATGGCGCTGCATCACCGGAAGAGTTCCAAACAAAGTGTTACAGCAGATTCTACGACTGAGTCCGAGTACTATGCCGCGTCTGAAGCTGCAAAGGAAGCGATATGGATGCGTCAATTCTTACAAGGACTATCTGTAGTGCCTAGTTCGAATGACCCTATCACCATCTATTGCGACAATAGAGGTACCATCTTCCAAGCTAAGGAGCCAAGGTCTAGCAACAAGTCTAGACATGTACAACGGAAAGCTCATCTAATCCGAGATTACGTAGAGCAAAAGGAAGTAGTGATAGAAAAGATTGCTACAGATGATAATATAGCAGATCCTCTCACTAAACCATTACGACAAGATAAGCATGAAGGGCATGTTAATTCCATGGGAATTAAATGTGTTCCTGAGTTGTAGTACTCTTTTATGGATTAGATTCATTCTCTTTTGTACTCTATACGACATCATCGTTTTGATATTTATATATTTTGTTTTTCATGTGGAATTGTACGACAATTTTTGAACACCACAAAGTGAACTGAACAAACATTATATTTTGGTCCTTAATTGCCCACATAAGTTGATAACTCTGGCAATTATTTTGTGACGTTGGTTGATGGTGGGTTCAACGAGCCATAAGTCAAACGGTTGACTGACCAATCACAGAGGCGAGTTATACGGATATCTCGTAGGACACAATTGTGACATCGACATGGAGTCCTAAATGTTCTATAACATTCGGTGCCAGGTCGTGGATAGGACCTCCATGGTGATCCTAAGAGTCGATTCTTTTGACTATCGACTGTCTCTTGAGACTAAGGCAGATTTTGGGTGACTTAGGTTTCTTTCTCACGATCATCCGTAACAGGGGGCCAAGTAGATTTTTTCTGGGTCATTTCATGCTGTGCTTAGATCGGCAGGAGTCGAGTTGAAGGAAATATTCAGCCTTTATCGGTACTCGCTATTTCTCGGGGCCACTCGAGGAGTCAGAATCGAAATGCATGGCCATGCTCGAATGCGGATTCGTTTTATCGCTTAAGTTACTCTCTAGTCGGGAAACCACTCTTGATACGGATCGATTGTAAAAATACGACCTTTGCGGATCCGGATCTGCAAATTGTTTTACATTGAGTGGGAGAAATTTTAAATGAATATGAGAATCGGTTATCGCACATACACTTGTACGGACAAGTGGGAGTTTGTTGGAGCCGTGTCCTCCAGTTAGTGCGGATAACGTTATTGCACATACACTTGTACGTACAAGTGGGAGCTTGTTGGGGCTGGTGTCCTCTACAGTTAGTGCAATAACATTTAAATCTCTAAAAGGATCAAAGGGTATACTTTTGTATTATTATCAGTTGGTCCACGTTTATCAATAACGGTTGGCTTGCTAGATAAGTTTGACGTTATTGTCATACTGATGGCGGTGATCAACTGGTCCCTAAAAGTCACACCTATAGGATACGTTTGAGAGATGTGACGGTATGAAAATACAGTCATGTTGATGCCTAATTTGACTAAGCAGTTAGTCGGAGTTATTGACTAATAATTAGTGAAACGCGATGTTGAGATAATTATTTAATACGGATTAAATAATAATGGCTAAGACGAATTAAGCGGTTAATTCGTAAATTGAATATAAACGATTATATTTAATTGATGTATATTGAATTAATTATACAATATTGTCTTTGTCGGACATGTATTAATATATCGACTGAGTCATGTTACTAGTTGATATTTTAATAACCAATAACCGATGACGATTTATAATAAAATCCCGTCATATACATTTAGCGAAAATCGAGTCGGACCATGAGCTAAAAAATAAGGAGAAAGTGAAAGCCCACTCTCTGCCCTTTGAAACCCACGGCCGAAACAACAAAAGGGGAGCTTCTCTCCTTTTGTGACCTAATGATCTCATTTGCAAAGAAATTAGGGTTTCGGGGCAATTTTCACTGAAATTCTAGATCTCACATCGAAAAACCTCACAACAACTCTCTCAATATTGCAAGTCAATTAGAGAGTATTTCTAGCACAAGGGGCATAGTCTCAGACGGTCTTGGGTGCAACGATTAGGAGGAAATCTACTTCGATTTCTGTTCTTAGGCCGCATTCACAAAGGACCCGAGGTTGATTCTTGTTCTTTATCGTTTCTCTATTGTTTTTCGTTTATGACCATAAATCGCATGTTAAATTTACGTTATATTCCTAAAATTTAAGGGTTTTATACGGATATTACCCCACATATCTCGTGCTCTTGCCTTGCCATTCTCGTCAACCACCTTTTCCACGACAGGAAAAGTCTTCGGTTTCTTCGAAGGATGAACAACTCAAAACCCGGCTTCTTCCTCTCCCTCGGTCAGATGCTTCTCTTTCTCCTTTTCTACATCACGAACCTTGTAGTCAACAGGCTCGCGCTTCCTCAATCTCTCGCGATCCTCTGGAGTAGTAGCTTTCCTCCACTGCAAGTAGGAATCAGATACCCATAGAGCACTAACAGAAGAATTCAAGAACCACATGTTTCTTTGAGCCCATTTGATGGCCCATTCTCTTCGGCTCTCAGTGGTAAGGGCCATAGCGGTCTGCGGGACGGTATCAAGCTTCGGAATCGCCTGCTTCAATCCAACCTGCCTCATCAACCTCTCCGGGAAGATGCATATCATAAACTCCAAGCCAGGAATGCGCACCGATCGGGTAGGATCCAAGGACAATACTCCAGTGACAGATTTGAGATGCCACCATGGTACGATCCATCTAATCAGTGGACCATCATCACTCTTCAGTTTGTTCTCCCAATAGTTGCAGACTCGAGTGAAGTCCACCATGTAAAGTCTAGTCCTCATTGCAATTGAGCGAGCATGATAAGCAGGAACATTAACTGGGGGCTCGATCAATCGAACACGCTCCATAAGCCAGACCTACCAAAACGCAGGTATAAAAAAAACAAAAAAAAACGAAAAAAAAACCAAAAAAAGGAAATAAAAAAGCTTCGTTCTGTTATCTGCAATATGATGGGACTTCCCAAATAAGGAAGGTCGTGGTTGTCTTTCCTGTTATCTAACCCCAACAGAATCTCTCCTAAATACAGGCAAGCTGGGATCCTGCGCAGCTCCATTTGCTCGATTAAGCTCAAGTAACGTGGGTCACCTCTCAAATCCTCATCAACATGCTCTTGAAGGACATATACATGCAGTAGGCAAAATCCGAATGCCCTTCGCCTTGCAACATAGGAAATGGTAGGATCTGCCCTGTTTATGAATCAATCGATGAAGTCCAACATTCGCACTTTTTTTGAGGTCACAAGACGGTCAACCTCAGCTCTTGTCAACCCAAGCGAATCTCTGAACTTATTCTTATACCCTTAAGAAGTAGAGGGTATAGTAGGCAAATGCTCCGGGTCCCAACCACCGATCGCAGCAATTTCTTCGGGAAATGGGCAAATATCGCCTCCAGGAAAGGTAAATACATGATAATTCGGGTCCCAATAATCAAGACAAGCATCTAGGAATGGTTTGACTACCTTGACCAACTTCAAACTCAAGATCAATCCAAAATTATAGGCGCCCATATCGTGTTTCTCCACATTAGAGAACTCATTTGTCCACTCTTTCAGACGGATTTCAAGAGTATTCATGATGTATGCTTAATTAGAGAGCTTCTATGTAATAAGACGAGAGAAAGACGGAAGAATTATGTGAATAAAACCTCCCTCGACGTCTATATTTATACTAAAAGCTGTTTCCTAAAATCACAATCGGGACAGACACACCGGGGAACACAGCACGGACTGGGCCGCGCCTCTTCAAAGGGACACAGCTCTTGCTGCGCCTCTTCCTAAGCCTTCTTTCTGTGATTTTCCGCGTTGGAGCTTTCCTAATTCCTTCAAGAATAATTTCCTATTCATACAGGTTATTATTTTGGTAAATCCGTCAAATTACCATGTTGCGCGTTTCCTAAATTCCACGAGCACGCATTTCGAGGCAATATCGGCATTTTTCGCCATTTCAGCACACTTATACATTTCTTTTTAATTTTATTTTTTGGGGAGTCATTTCACCAATTTAGATATTCATTTTCAAACTTACGCATTTTTTTTTTATTTTCTTTTTTTGGGAATTATTTCACTCCCATTCCATTTCACATTTCAAACTTATATGTTTCTATTTTTCTTTGTTTAGGGGGTAACCCTCCCTACCGTCCGGTCATTTTCAGTAAATTTTTTGCATTTTCGAGTCTTTGTCTTGCGCTAATTTAGGCCATGTGTACAAATATGTGTTTTATGTGCAATATCTGTGTACATTTCGGCAGCATGACGGCGTAAATCGTCATCTACCAAACATGTTCAAAGCTAATTTGCAGGTACAAACAAAGCAACCCAACAACAAAGGTACTCAGGCAGTCATATATAAAACCAAAAAGGGAATATGTACACTACAGCTGGTCGCCGCCTAGCTCAGCAACTCTCGCATCGATAGCAGCAATCTTGGCGTCGCGGATCTCTAGCTCCCTCAGCAGGCGAGCTTTCTCCTCCCGGGACTGAGCAAGCTCTCGCTCCAAGTCACACTCCCTCTGCAAATGCAAGAATTGGCTCATGTCAATCGTTTCAAACATAAGGAAGTTAGAAAATTCAAAAAATGAAGTGAACGGAAGGTTCATACCTGACGTCCTCGACCGCCAGCAAGTGTCTCGATGGCAGTAGCCCGTAGCCGGTTGGCTACTCTCCACAAAGCCACGAACCGGGATGGCGCAAACTACATTTCAAGGATCCTCAATAATTTGATAAGTTTAAACAGGTGTATTCTTATACGAGAGCTAATTAAATTAGGGAGCATACCCTCTGAAGCAGATGCTGCCACTCGTCTAGACCAGCATCTCTCACCGCCGCGTCAAAGTCGCGAAGCTTGGAGATCGTCGTCATCCCCGTCGCATCAGTGTACTCGAGGGTCTCGGGGTACGCTGGGGGCTCGATGCCCGCCACCTCAACCTCCTGCAAAATTCAAATGGTTTTTATTAATTGATGATCATTCATCATGTTTTCATGTCAATCGAAAGGGATTAAAACACTTACCACAACTGGCCAGTACGCCAACCTCCCATAGAGGAACGCCGAGTAGTCCACACCAGGAAGAAGGAGGGCATCGCCACCGACGCCAGCTAAGTCACCCTCCCTCTCAGCATCGGAAGGCTCCCTGAACATCGTCCGAGGAGGATCGATGGGAACCGTCAAGACATCTCGGGAGCACTGACGAGCCAAGCGCTCGCCCAAGTACCACACAGGACCCATCGACGTCCTCAAAAGCAACCAGCTCGAGCTCCTAGGTCGAAGAAGCTATGCCACAAAAGGAGGAGCGCTAGTGTAGTCCGCCCAAGGCCTGGGCACCCACTATGAAAAGCAAACAAGAGATCATTCATATCATCGGTTCCGAAAGAGAGCAATGAAAAAGTAAACAAAGAAAAGTGGCTCGAAGATACTCACGTCGTCCAGCTGTAGAGAGTTCACGTCCCGTCGACAGGCGTCGTGGAAGGAACACTGACTCTTCGTGCGACACATCACCCAATCCCTCATGACGGGATAAGCTCTCTCCCCTGGCTCCGTCCTCTTGGGCGCGAGGCCTGTAAAACAAGATAGTCAATAACGATCTTTCATGATTCGATAAAGAAATGATCTTTCATGAAAAGAAATGGAGGTTCATACCTCAAACAACAGTCCAAGGCCAACAGTGGCAGGAGAAGTCCCGCTCTCTATCAACTCTGGACGAACAATGGCCCTCATATAGCGAATTAGGACCGCAAAGCCAGCAGTGACCCAGTCCCAGTGGCCTAGGCCACCCAGGTCAGAAAGGAAGGGCAGAAGCTTCGTCGACAGCCTCTCTCCCTTGTCTCCGAGGTAGATCGAAGACAAGAACCACCAGAACCACAAACGAGCTCTCTGCTCGGCAGTGCAAGGAGGAGGAGCCATCTCCCTCCCATCGATCACCACCATCGCCGGCCTCTTCCCATCAAAGTAATCCCGAACATAGGAACTAGGCACCAACCCAGGCACCACAGCAGCCTTCGGCATCAAGTTCCAGCCGATCAAGCTCCTAGCCTCAGCCGAGTCCACCCTCATGGCTGTCTCCGACCACACCACCACCTCAGTCCCGCACGGCAAGCCAGAAATCATGCCGTAGTCCTCCAACATGACCCCAACCTCACCGAAAGGCATGTGAAAGGTAGAGGTCGTATCCCAAAACCAATCCAGGAAGGCTCGAACCAGGCTAAGGTTAGCCCGAATCTTCCTCCTCGTGATGTCTCTCCAAGCCTGTACCAAGGCACCAAACGCTCCTCGCTCAATGATGGCCCGCTCCTCTGCTGACAGTCTCTCGTAGGCCCCCATCATCGTCGTGTAACCCGAGAACGACCTGATGTTGCCGGACTCCTATTTTGATTCGAAGCAAGAGCTATCTTTAGTTCGAATGAAAGGGAAAAGGAATAGCAATTAGAAATGAAAGAAGATGAATGAAAGAGTGATGAGTTCAAGTTACCAAGCTCTTCACCGTCCTGTAGGACAGGTGACCCTCCGCAGCCCAGATGAGGTGTCTGCTGTCCCAGCTCTCAACCCACTTGGGCGCTCCCCTCAGCTGGTGACCACCTCGTCCGACGTTGGCCCGCCTCGGAGCCTCCTCCTCCTCGACGACCTCGTCCTCAACAGCTGCCACTGCAGCAGTGAAAGCATGCTCTAACACCTCCTTAAGCGTACGAGAAGGGTCAAGAGCTGTGTCCACATCCATGGGAGCTCTCCCTGACGTAAAAGCCTCATCACCTGCAAAATTAAAGTGAATTTAGGCCGCGTCAAGTGACGACAAGCCTTAATTAGGGGATTTTCGAGTTTTCGAAGCTCCAAAATCGCTCTTTTCTCGCCATCTTAGGCCAATTTTCCCACAGACCCATCCACTCATGTGGTAATTTGGGTCAAGTCAAGCCTAAGTTGAAGCCTAGTCATGGATTCGAGTCTAAATTTCGACACCATTTCGTTATAATGACGATTATGCCTTAGAAAAGTGTTCTGAAAAAGCTGTCAGAAATCAAAATTCCGAAATGGTAGGAAGTTTACCCATCATATAAGGATTCCAAATACCAAATTGCATCGCAAATGGGCAATCCTAAGGCTATTTTCGAAGCAATATACGGTTTAGCTGTGAGACCGTCTCAATTTCACTCAAATGCTCAAAACTCAACGAAAATTCGAAATAAATACATGGTTACGATCCTTATACTACCAATTATCCATTTGCAAGGTCAATTTTACAAGGCAAAATCATTTGGGGGGGAAGCCCCAAATTTTCGACTTTTTAGGGTTGAAAAACCCTGATTTGTCGATCCAATTTGATCAAATACGGAAGATTAATGCAAAATTAATACACATACCTCGATTAGTCATGGAAAATGCAAGCTTTCGATCAAATTTTAGCAAGAAATGGTTGGAATTTGAGAGAATATTTGAGGTTTTAAGTTTCGAAATTATGAAATGAAACCCGTGTTTCATCGAGTTTTTACTCAGGAAAACCGCACTCAGGAATAGACGCAGCAGGTGCTGCGCCTCTTCCAAGAGACGCAGCTCTTGCTGCGCCTCTTCCTTAGTTTCCCTCCAAATAAATTTTCGAAGATTCCTTATAAGTTCGTTATTCGTGGGCCCATCTTTGGTGTTCCTCTTCCTTGATACCACACATCGTATATTTGGTCCATTTGACATTTGTTCTTCGCCCGGACCCGCATTTCTAAGCCAACTGCAAACTATCGTCATATTTATCTTTTACCAAGACTTTGCTTGCCACAACGAGCGGATACTTTCTGACAGGTGTTTCGACACGCATTTATTCTGTTCCCCCAGCGAGAGTACACAGACAGCCAATTGTCCCTCTCGAGACATGGAGATCAATTCCCGATTATGTTCCCCGACGAGAGTATAAGGACAGACATTTGCCCCTCTCAACACGTGGAGATCAACATCGAGCCCAAGCTCTTCCGAAGTTTGTTTGAAAGCCGACCCAAGCAGATTTCTCCTAGCAGTTCCTGTCTACGTCCTGCTGCCTCTTCCAATATCGTGTTTTGCTTCCCTTTGGAGTTTCAAGGAATTTCAGGTATGGTCTCTTCTTATGGCTGGCAAGCCTCCTTACGTAGTCTAATGAACTTTAAACGACCCTCCCCGATAGTCGACAGACTCTAAAATGTTCCCGACGACAGGTCCTTGGTTCAGACCCCTTGAACCGCCTCGCGTCGCCATAGTCGTCAGGTTGTAATCTTCGATTGAACTGATGACTATACTTTGACTTTCGCCTTGTCCAAGCCTCAGTCAAAGTGGGGGCTCTGTAAATACCTCATTTCTGCACCTCCCGCAAGCCACCCGGTGATGATTGGGCCGCATGTTTGGTACACGAAACGATTTGTGACAGTTCGTAAGTTTATCGTCAAAAGATCGCTTAAACACTTTTGTATAACTCATAGTCGTCATCTACGCGCCGATATGGTCGTTTTGGCAGTAATTAGAGTACATTTGGAGTCCGGGTCAAAAACCGTCTTCATTTTCTAATAATCATTCAAAATGCCGAGTCAGAATATTCTGGAATGTTCCGGATATTTCTATTCCATATTTTCCAATCTTTTGATCTTTGGTAAAATATATCTCGAGATTATCATATAAAATATTAAGGAAATCCGCTATTCCATAATAGAAACACGAAAATCTTTCTTCCGCAGGAGGAAACCACTGAGGAAAAGACGCAGCAGGTGCTGCGCCTCTTCCAAGAGACGCAGTGCTTGCTACGCCTCTTCCTCAGTCCTTTTCTGCGTATTTTTCGTATCTTTTCGAAATTCACTTCCAAAGTTTCTCCGAAAACCCTAATTTTCGTCGTGTGATTAGTATAAATAGAGACCTTCGGTCTCACATATTTCTCGCGCGAGTGTCCGCCCTTCTCTTCTTTTGCATTCTAAACCACGTTCTTACTTTTTGGCGTCTACGTTCTTGAACTTTCGACCACGTAAGCTCGGATCCTTCTGAGTACCAGCCTCGTTTTGCATGACCGACCAATTTGACCAACTCCACATCAATCAACTTTAATCAATCTGTTTAATTTCCTCTTAGAGGACACTTTCGTTGTACATTCGAGTCGAGCATCACTAAACGTTAACTTAGTTCATCTCGTTTCGTCAAACATGTAAGTCTGAGGGTGTAAATCCCATCTTTAATTATTGTTCTTTATTTTTGTAACACAATTGTAAGATTTACGTCGAAAATATGCTTAAGACCGATTTATAAAACCTTACTTTAAATCCTTTTTACGGATTAACAGGAGACAAACGTTGAGAAAGGACGCAGCAACTGTTGCGCCTCTTCGAAGGGACGCAACACCTGCTGCGCCTCTTCCTGAGGCTGCCGCAGTTCCTGCTTCCTTTCTTCTTCCTTCGTCTTTTGTTCGTCTGATTGTTTTGTTTTGCTTTCAATTGTTCACGTTTCGTTTAACACGATAATTCTAATAACATAATTCTAACATGTAAATCATTAATAACTTATCATCATTAACATCCCGACTTAAATCCCTCATAATTCATATTTGCGGGTTTTCGTCATTCAAACCAATTCGGGTTTTAGAGATTCGATTCATCCATATTGAGTCTCTAGAATTCACCATTGATATATTCCCATTCGTTATTTATCGTTGCCATCATTAGTTCGTCATTAATAACCTATTTAACCTAATTAATTTGTTTAATTTGATTAGTTTGTTTAATTCTCATAATTAACCTTATTAATCTTGTAAATAGTTCATCCCAATTAGTTTTATCCCGTCTTTTATTGTTTTATGACCAATTCACATGTAAATAATCTTTTAAGCACTTCCATCCGAGTCAAATAATATAATCAAGCATTAAAATCACCAATTAATATTAACGAGATGCAATTCCGGCTTCACAGCCAGAACTGAGCTCAGGAACAGATGCAGCGTCTGCTGCGCCTCTTTCAAGGGACGCAGCTCTGCTGCGCCTGTTCCCGGTTGATTTCTGTCTCTGAACTCCCGTTTCTGCCTTGACCCAGTTTATTAATTACGTATTTAATTAACTATTAATCGTATTATCACCTAATTTGTGTTTATTTATTTATTCTTTCTTTTCCCAAATTATCCATTTTGAATGTATTATCGACATAAATCAATTAACCCGTTGTAATCATTGTAATTTTCTTTATTGTATTTTTATTGTATCTTTATTATCATATTGTTTGTATGCTCTCACATGCAACTAACCTTAAATTCCTACTTCGACTCAATTGCATGTTAAACTACGTGATAACCGACTTAGTATTAATTCTCACATACTAGGATTAATCTAATGGATGTTGCATTGCATGCATATAATCGACAACATATCGGGTATAGACAATTTCTCTAATCATTAGTAGAGGCCGCTATCGAGGCGGGCGGGAATAGGTGCTCGATCAAAGGAGCTTCCTAATACGTACCCTCACCCCTTACTCCAGATCTCTGTGAACATCCGTGTTCATTGGCATCCACGAGAGTCATTCTAGACATAGAATGCTAAGGGTAACGAGTTCTTGGTGTTCATGTCACTACTTTGTGTCTTGACATGGCACGAGGTATTCGAATGGTTTCCAATTTTCCACAATAAATTGGTGTCGACTCCACAAATCCACAAGAAAAGCTTGCTCGCTTTTCGCCCGCATGGGCCCGCGTCCACTTAGGGTCATTTCTATCTTTAGCTTCCTACTTTGCATATTCTTTGAGGTTTTGTACCCTTAGTAGGGAAGGAGCGCTAGCCTTGCGTGTATGGAGCAAAAACGGAGCTAAATTGATCTCATTTAACGACCAAGCATCAAAGAGGAGACCAATACTAAAGGCCTAAGTCAATAAATCAAGTAGAATGGGCAATGATGAAGACCCCCATGACCCCTCAATGATCCTCACGGATCTTGAGGCAGTCAAGAGAAGAGGAAGCCAAGCTGACCCATGATTCGGGCGTCCCGAGAGCAGTCCGAGCGTCTTGAAGAACAACCCGGGCGTCCCGAGGCCCAGCCCGAGCGTTCCACAACCAAGACATGCGTTTCCCTATGCAGTATGAGCATCCAACATTGGGAGGTCGTGAGGCTCCTTAAGGACTTGCACGGCGTTAATCTTCTTCTTATGGACTTAATCGTCATTTAAGCCCTTAGTTACCCTAATACTTGTACTTAGTATATATACTCCATTGTATTAGGAGATTAGGAAAAAGTCATTAGAGTAGATTAGAAATCAATTAGCTTAATTTGATTGACACCCTTGTTAGCATGTTTACCATGATCATGAGTGAGTAGTCTCTTAGCTAGGGATAATGGGGTATTAGGGACTTAATTTTGGCTGGGGGTAGATCCATACTTAATTTAATATGTTTTCATATGAATGCTTTCTTGTTGTAGTTTCAACTTATGCACATGTTATGCTTGATGAAATGCTTGATTGACAGCCTAGCATGAATCTCTTATCCATTTAACAAGACTTGTAACATATAGTTGAATAGGAAGAAACTAAGTCGACTTGTAGGTGTTGTAAAGTTTTGACCAACTCGGCTCCGGGACCCAAATCTTCCTAGGAATTGTAAGACATAAACTAACTCGATTCCACTACAACAATAATTTGCTTGCATCTATGTAAACTTGTTTGTATGATCTTCACCATGATTCCCCTATAACCCCATGACATCCTAGTGCCTTTTATCAATTGTTTACTTTCCCATTTACTTTACGTTCTTTGCTTTTCCATTCACTTTCTTTTACTTGTCTAGTAGTTTAGATAACCATCTCAACCTAAACAGAACTGTTACACCCTAAGACATAGCTACTTGTAATCGATAACTTAATCCAATACCCGCCCCTTGGGATCTGATCTTTACTCACCACTCTACTAAGAGTAGTTTGTTAAGTTTATAAATAGTGTTTTGATTGGTAAGCTTAGACCACAAAGTTTAGACCAAATCAAAAAATGGTGCCTTTGCCGGAGACGGTGTTCAATTGAATGTTATCAATCTTTGCTTTTATTTGTGTCTTTTTTTTCCGTGGGGAAAAACATTTTCTCAAGGTACTTCTCACCTTTTTCTGTTAGTTTACATTGCAAGATGGGCCTTATATATGATTGTGTAGAGGACCATGCAAGTTCTACTCTCATCAAAGACCCATTGGAAGCATTGAAGGCCTTGGAAGCAAGTGAGGCTAACGGTAAACAGTGGGCATTGGAAGTAGATCTCCTTGAGGCCGCTCTAGACAACAAAGAGCTCACCTATGAACAATCCATGAGGATAGATAGCATCCTCAAAGAATCATCACAACCCATCAAGGTAGAACAAGCAATGCGAGTAGAAAGTGTAATAGAGGTGGAAAGCGTAATGGAGGTGGAGAGTATTCCCAATGAACCATCAAAGGTAGAAGTTGAGGTACAAACACCATCTTTAAAAACCATCCCCCCACATTTGAAGTATACTTACCTTGATGAGTCTAAAACCAAACCCGTGATTGTCAATGAAAAACTTGATGAATGTCAATTGGAAAGTTTGCTTGAAGTGTTAAGAGACCATGAGAATGTTATAGGTTATAGTCTAGATGACCTTCAGGGAATAAGCCCCGACTTTTGCATGCATAGGATTCATCTAGAGGAGGACCATAGACCTACCATCCAAGGACAAAGGAGACTAAATCCCCATATGCAAGAAATTGTTAAAGCAGAGGTTATGAAATTGCTTGATGCGGGAATCATCTACCCTATATCGAATTCCTTGTGGGTTAGCCCCGTTCAAGTGGTACCCAAGAAAGGAGGTACCATGGTGGTGAAAAACAACAAGAACGAGCTAATACCCAAAAGGAAGATCACCGGTTGGTGAATGTGTATTGATTATCGTAAGTTGAATTCTGCAACAAGAAAGGATCATTTCCCTCTTCTATTCATTGATCAAATGCTTGACAGGCTTGCCTCTAACAAATTATTTTGCTACTTGACGGGTACTCGGGATTATTCCAAATCCCGATACACCCGGATGACCAACATAAGACCACCTTCACATGCCCTTACGGAACATTTGCATATAGGAGAATGCCCTTTGGGCTATGCAATGCTTCCGCTACTTTTCAACGTTGCATGATGAGTGTCTTTTCCGATTACTTAGAAACCATAATGGAGGTTTTTATGGAAGATTTATTTGTTTATGGGAAAGACTTTGAGTCATGTTTGCATAATCTATCTCTTGTCTTGCAAAAATGTGAAGATGTTAGCCTTATTTTGAATTGGGAAAAGTGTCATTTCATGGTCAATTAAGGCATTGTCTTGGGTCATTTGATTTCGGAAAAGGGAATCGAGGTTGATAAAGCTAAAGTTGAGGTGATAGAGAAATTACCGCCACCCGTGAATGCCAAAGGGGTGCGGAGTTTTCTCGGTCATGCGGGTTTTACCGACGAATCATAAAAGATTTTTCTAAAATTGCAAAACCCCTCAGTTTATTTTTGCTTAAGGATGCCCCGTTCCAATTTACTCATGAGTGTGTTGAAGATTTTGATAGGATCAAGGAGGCTATAATTTTGGCACCGATCATTCAACCGCCAAATTGGGAGTTACCTTTTGAGATAATGTGTGATGCAAGCAACTATGCCGTTGGCGCGGTTCTTGGCCAACGAGTTGGGAAAGCTTTACATGTTATATAGTATATAAGCAAGACCCTTGATGCAACACAAGTCAACTATGATACCACGGAAAAGGAACTTCTTGCTATAATGTATGCTTTGGACAAGTTCCGCTCCTACCTACTTGGATCAAAAGTTATTGTATTCTCGGACCACCGTGCTCTTAGACATCTCTTGGTAAAGAAAGAACCAAAGCCACGCTTGTTGAGGTGGATATTGTTACTCTAAGAATTTGACTTAGAGATAAGAGACAAGAAAGGAGCCGAGAATGTAGTAGCGGATCACTTGTCAAGGATTCGGTTTGGTAATAATGAAGAAGATACCCCAATCAATGATTCCTTTCCCAATGATGTTCTAATGGCCATCCACATATAACTTGAGAGACATTCAACACCATGGTTTACCTATTTTTCAAACTACATTGTAGGAGGAGTCCTTCCTCCAAAATTGAACTACAATCAACGAAAGAGGTTCTTGTTCGAAGTGAAGAGATACTTTTGGGATGATATCAACCTCTACAAAGCATGTAGTGATGGTCTTTACCACAAGTGTGTTCCACAATTGGAAGTTCAAGAAGTTTTGGAAGGTTTCCACTCATCCCCATACATAGGACACCACGAAGCTAGGAGGACGGTTGCCAAAGTCCTACAATCGGGCTTCTATTGACCCACCATGTTTGAAGATGCTAGAGAGTTTATCCTTCAATGTGATCCTTGCCAAATGACCGGGAACATATCTACAACGAGGCATTTTGGAGGTTGAAATCTTTGATGTTTAGGGAATTGATTATCAAGGTCCCTTTGTATCATCTCAAAGCAACAAGTACATTCTAGTTGTCGTTGAATACGTGTCCAAATAGGTAGAAGCAATTGCTACCCCAACTGACGATGCAAGATGGTGACCAAGCTCTTAAAGAAAGTGATCTTCTCAAGATTCGGGGTTCCTAGACCAATTATTAGTGATGTTGGAACACATTTCCATGAAAAGAAACTTGCATCTCTCTTGACAAAGTATGGTGTTCAACATAGGACCGGCTTGGGATACCATCCTCAAACAACCAGTCAAGTCGAAGTTTCAAATAGAGAGATCAAGAAAATTCTTGAGAAGGTTGTTAACAAGACTCGTAAGGATTGGAGCATGAAGCTTGATGAAACTCTTTGGGCTTATAGGACGGCCTATAAGACACCCATAGGAGCTTCACCTTACAAGTTAGTCTATGGAAAGCCTTTTGGACAATCAAAACTCTCAATCTTGATCTCAAGCTAAGTGGAGAGAAGGGGATCTTGCAAATTGAATAATTGGAGGAATTTCGACTTCACTCTTATGAAAATACGAAGATCTATAAAGAACGTACCAAATTGCTTCATGACAAGAGAATCAAGCAAAAGGCCTTGCACAAGAGAGACAAAGTCCTTCTATTCAACTCCCGATATCGGCGCTTCCCCGGAAAGTTGTATTCACGAGGGACGGGTCCCTTTGTAATCACAAATGTTGGAAAGTATGGAGACTTTGAGCTAATGTCGGAAGATGGGAATCGGTTCAAAGTCAATGGTCAACGTATCAAGCCTTATTATGAAGGAGCTTTTGTAGGGGAGGTTGAGGTCACTCGCCATAAGCCTCTCCCACCATGATCTAGCATTAAAATGAAGGAGAGTTGGTGGAGTCCTCCCTAAACCACCACTTGTAAATATACTTACTTACTTGCACTTAACTTCATTGCATTGCATTTCAATTCCTTGTTTTAACTACAAGTTTTGATAAGAGAGCAAGTGAGGGAGGGTTACTAATCAAGCTTGATGTGTGAAGAAATTGAGGTTCAAGTGTGGGGATGCTTTTGCCTAGTCTAAGAGAGAGTCTATGTCACTCATTGAAGAAGGAAGAAACTATAGAAGATCTAAAAGGAGGATCCCCATGAGCTAGCCTCGACCTATGGGAGCTAGAGCCAAGAGGATTAGAAGATTTTATGCTAGAAAGAAATCCGGGTGACCTAACATCAGGACGGGCGTCCCGAATACTCAGGACATGCGGACCACCCATAGGAACGCGCGTTCCTATCTGTTCATCCAAGAAAATTTTTGTAATGCCACAAAATCCGAGCGTCTTAGCACTGGTCGAGCGTCCCATTGCTCGAGACGGGCGGGCTGCCTTCAGATCGCGTGTCCCCCCCGCGTTTACAATTTTTTCTAAAAGGCAGTAGACGCCCGACTCCCTAAATGAACCGCACGTCTCCCTCCCGTGCCGCTCTTCTATTGGCTACAATTTTTCTTTCCTTTCCTAATTTCCACCACATAAATCAAGCCACATCAACTCCCCTCACTTAGTAAACCCAAATCTCCCTCACAATTACACAAAATCACCCCACTTCATCCCCAAGAAAGCAAATCAACCTCTCTAAACTTGAGCTCATTCAATGTAGGGTTTCCAAAAAGCAAAGAGATCTAATTTAGAAGGTTTGATTTTACTCCCACTCAATCACAAACAAAGTCCTTAACCCACATCAAAATGAAAACACCAAGAAGGTTCACAACCAAGGAACAAAAAAGAACAAGGATCATTGGAAGTTCTTCAACATCACATCACAACACAAGGAGGAGAGAAAATGAAGAAATTATCGCTCTTTCAAGACTTGATCGGTTTTCTTACATTGAATTTGTTAACAATGCACAAAGGGTTATATTCCACCGTCTTTTAGGTAAGAACATCCTCCCAACTAAATTTGTTTGTCGTGAAACACTAAGAAAGTTAGGGATTTATCACCAAACTGAAGCATTGTTCGACTTGTTCGGACTCTCTACCATGTTTCATATGCATGAGCTCACATATAAATCACTAGTGCTTGAATTTCTAAACTTTTTGAAGATTTCTACCCTTAACAATACCATATGCATAGAGTTCCGATTGGAAAATGTCACACGAATGGTAACATTAGTTGAGTTTGCAGACATTTTGGGCTTAGATGTATCACCCTCTCGAATATCCAAGCCTAGAAATTATAGCATAGAACCGCTTTGGAGAGCCCTAACGGGCCGTGATATGTCAAAGATTAAGGATTGTTCGGCCTCCAACATTCAAAACCCCATCATTTGGTTCACTTACCGCTTTATCAAGAGCACTCTACTTGCTCGACGTGATCCAGCCATTGTTAATGAGCTTGATCTTACCTTTATGGAGTCTTACGTGCAAATCCAAGGTAAAAGTGGTTACCATTTCAATGCTCCTTTGCTACTACTTGAAAGATGGGCGCGTTTCCGAAACGGTTGTGATAATAGGATGAAGCATATTGTGAATGAAGGTTTTATAACAAGGATTGCAAAGTGGTTTAACCCAAACTTCAACAATGATAACTCGTATGTGCATATTTCGGGTGATACTAGGATTAATGAATGCCTTCTTTTCAAACAACATCATTGGATAGCCTATGAGGGCTATGAAATAAAAATTAAATGGCTAACAAAGGGAAGCGATCCGCTAATCCTTCCAATGGAAGGTTTGACAAGAATTTCACCAAGAAGATGGCCTCGATCCCGTTTACCTTCATACCTAGTACCCGAAAACTCAAGGCAAGAGAACCATGCTGCACCCCCTACTCAACAACAACAAGAGAATGAAAATAAGAATGAAGGGGAGAAGATCGTTATCCCTCCTTACACCTTCCCTTACGAACCCTACAACCACCCTAACCCGTTCATTCTTCCAAGGGATGGCTTTGCCACGGGTTTACTTCAAGCTATGCATCGCCAATAATATGATGATAGGGTGGATGCCTATTATGCTCTATACCGTTGTTTCCATCAAACGGCCGCCAAGGGCGCATTAGTGAAGAGGGAATGCTTCCCTCTTGGGCTCAAGTCGATAAACTCTTTCTTAATTCAGCCCATGGGAATGGTGGAGCGAATGGCAATGGTGGTGGAAGGGAGAGTGACAATGACACCGTGGAGGTGAATAGCGATGGGGACGAGTTCATGGACTTCTATAAAAGTGATGAGTTTAGAGCGGATTGGAGTGATGAAGATGGAGGAGATGATGACGATAAGTGAAGAGTTCTTTGGCTAGATGGAGCGGCAAGAGGCACCCATCATGGCTTATGTAAGCTCTTCTTTCCTTTCTCGTCTCTTTGGCAAAATTTGATTTGTTTAACTAACTTGTTTTGAGTAATTATTGTTGTTTCGGCTTTTTGCCTAGTGAAGTGTCCTAGCAACATCAAAGGACTTTTTCCACCTTAGCCACATCAAGGTGATGACAACTTTTGTTCCCACTAGGAAAAATCCAAAATGACAAATTGCATTGCATTGCATGCATGGCCTTGTGGCCAAAATTCACCCATAAAATTAACCGGTTTAGGGACGTTTAGTCACAAGCATCCCGAGTTAATCTAAATTAGCTCTCTGAACAATAGAAAGCATGCATCACTTAGACTAGTTTAGCTTGTATCATGTTGTAATATATTCCATATAGTTTGCTTTTAGTGTAGATTCATGCGTTTCTTATCATTCCATGCGCACAATTCCCTATTGTTTTGTCCATTAGGGACAATGTCCATTCTAAGTGTGGAGATGGGGAATTCTAACATGCTAACATTCTAACCTCTAACTTATTTCAAAAACTGATAAAAATTTCAAAAATTCAAAAACATTTTCTTTCCTTTGTAGTGTAGAATTGTATATATTGTATATATTTGTTTGTTTGTTGTTTACTACTATCACTTGGGACCGACTACGGCACATTCAAGGCATGAAGGAAATAGAAGACCGCATGGTATGATCTTTCCAAATCTCCTTCCTCCTTTTATATGTTAATGACAGTGTGGCTTCTTTTTGTTTGATGCGGTACAAACTTGTGTGATTATAGGAGTTGCATTTAGATTATGTGATCACATACTAGTGATAGAAGCATATGCATTAGGTTATATATATGATACTTGCATCATGGCATGTAGTTGCATATTAGAAATTTTTTATGAAAATGCCTATTTGGGAAGCTTGACAAGTGTATATAAGGCCCTTGTATATAATTTTTTTCCTAGAGACTTTGCTTGTTAGAATACTCTCAAGACACCCTAGGATGTGTCATACTAATATCCTTTGACCCATGGACTAAGGCCTAGTCAAGAGTGCCTTATGGTGTGATAACTCCTTGGCTACCGTTTATTCCAAGGTGACCCTTGATGCCATGCGACCGTCCTTACACTTCTATCATCATATTTTTGTCAACAAAAAGGGAATGGGCACAAAAATGTCAATTGAGTTCAAGTTATCAATGTCAAATGTTTGCAATTGCATCAATTGAAAAAGAGGAGTAAAAATAGACTCCTATACTTTAATAGAAGTACCCTTACTACAAATGGGGTTACTTTGAAAAATGTTCAAAGAAAATGCAAAAAGTTGAAAAATGCCAAACATAAAAAAAAAATGACATGTTCTTAATCGCCAAATGCTAGAAAAATGGGGGGAAAACAAACTCAAAAAGCAAACTGCTATCAATGAAGCTCATGTATCTTGAAACCCTTTTATCCTTTGATGATCCTACTTTGTTGCATGGTGGAGAGGGGACGACCCTTCTTCTTATCTAGGCAAGAGGGGGAATACCGCGATCCTACAGTGTTTCTAACACCATAGGGACTTGGCTCTTGACAAATGCATTTAGCGATTGTGGATAAAGGTACCCTAGTTTAACACAACTTGGAGGTGACTTGTTTGTATCCTCTTGGACTTAGTAACTAGCAGAACCAATATCTATGATGGAGTGTGTGCCCTTGAATTGCTTCTCTTGTAGTTGATTCCCACCACTTAGATGAGGAAAGTGGCTATTCTTTTTGTAGATGCATTCCTTACTTGTTTTTATGTGCTTAAATGTTAGTATGCATCGCCTTGCCTTGTAAGAAGGCATCTTACCTCATAGATGTCTTGTTGTGAGTTGAAGGGGCGAAGTGAGACCCGCTAATTATCTCACCTCGGCTAGTAGTATTAATAAGGGTCATAGTTTTAGTCACCTCTTTACTCGGGACGAGCAAAGGTTCGGTTTGGGGATATTTGATGTGACTCATATTTGTGCATATTTAGTCCCTGAACTAGCCTGGTTCCTATGCTTTCTTGCTTGTATTAGGGTCATCTCTACCATTAGCTTTCTAATTTGCATATTCTTTGAGGTTTTGTTCCCTTGGTAGGGAAGGAGCGCTAGCCTTGCGTGTATGGAGCAAAAACGGAGCTAAATTGATCGCATTTAACGACCAAGCATCTAAGAGGAGACCAATACTAAAGACCTAAGTCAATAAATCAAGTAGAATGGGCAATGATGAAGACCTCCACAACCCCTCAATGATCCCCACGGATCTTAAGGCAGTCAAGAGAAGAGGAAGCCAAGCTAACACATGATCTAGGCGTCTCGAGAGCAGCCCGAGCGTCCTGAAGAACAACCCGGGCATCCGGAGGCTCAGCCCGAGCGTCCCACAAGCAAGACGGGCATTTCCCTATGCAGTATGAGCATCCAACATAGGGAGGTCGTAAGGCTCATTAAGGACTTGCAAGGCGTTAATCTTCTTCTTAGGGACTTAATCGTCATTTAACCCCTTAGTTATCCTAATACTTGTACTTAGTATAAATACTCCATTGTATTAGGAGATTAGGAAAAAGTCATTAGAGTATATTAGAAATCAATTAGCTTAATTATATATTAATCCTTCCTTAATTATTGTTGAAGAATTCTTAGATCTAGTTGGGTAATTGGAAGATTATTTGGGTTTATTGAAGAATTGACAACTCTTCATTCTTCAATCAAGTTTTCTTCTATTATTCTTTCCTTCCATTTGTTCATCATAAGTTTGGTACAATTTCTTTACTCCTTGCTTAATTATTGGTTGTTGTCTCATTCATTCATCATGTTTGGACTTGTTAATGTGATTGACACACTTGTTAGCATGTTTACCATGGTCATGAGTAAGTAGTCTCTTAGCTAGGGTTAATGGGGGATTAAGGGACTTAATCATGGGGGTAGATCCATACTTAATTTAATATGTTTTTATATGAATGCTTTCTTGTTGTAGTTTCAAATAATGCACATGTTATGCTTGATGAAATGCTTGATTGACAACTTAGCATGAATCTCTTATCCATTCAACAAGACTTGTAAGATATAAACTAACTCAAGGCTTGTTAGACCATGCATATAGTTGAATAGGAAGAAACTAAGTCGACTTGTAGGTGTTGTAAAGTCTTGACTGACTCGGCTCTGGGACCCAAATCTTCCTAGGAATTGTAAGACATAAACTAACTCGATTCCACTACAACAATAATTTGCTTGCATTTATGTAAACTTGTTTGTATGATCTTCACCATGATTCCCCTATAACCCCATGACACCCTAATGCCTTTTATAAATTGTTTACTTTCCCATTTACTTTATTTGCTTTGCTTTTCTATTCCCTTTCTTTTACTTGTCTAGTAGTTTAGATAACCATCTCAACCCAAACTAAATTGTGACACCCTAAGACATAGCTACTTGCAATTGATAACTTAATCCCCCCGTCCCTTGGGATCCGACTTTTACTCACCACTCTACTAAGAGTAGTTTGTTAAGTTTATAAATAGTGTTTTGATTGGTAAGCTTAGACGACAAAGTTTTGAATGAATCACTGGGCATGAGTCACCACGAGTCTATTAGAAGTCTTCCACTGTTATGTCGAACATTTTATTTACTTTAGTTTGTTTTTGGTTTTGGAACAGTTGTATCATACTTTACAGTTTTTGGGTTTTGATGTATTCACTTAAACTATTTATTTAAAGTACATTCTTTTATGGTCTATTTGATATTCATTGCCTTGGGCAACCGAGATGGTAGCACTCTCATGCATTAGGTGGTCTTGGTAAGGCACTTTGGTGTATGGGGGTGTTACAAAGTGGTATCAGAGAGACGATTTTGGAACCTGTAACTAATGAATCTAATGAACTTAGAGAGTCAAACTAAAATGAACCCGGACAGGAGTTGTTAGGAGCTAATGCAAAGACTTGGGAGACGTCCTAATGTCGCAAACTCGCCCTACAACTTTGAACCGGTCGCTATGGGGTGTCATGGGATCACTATGTGTTTACTAATGTTTATATGAATATGTTGGATGGATGATGTGTGCTGGAATGGAGGATGTGATGGAAAAGGTGAAGGTAGATGTGTATGATTATATGATTGTGGTTAAGCATGTTGCATGATGAATTGATTTATAACGTGGCAATAATAGTAACATGTGAATAGGAGATGTGTTGCATACGTATATTTGATTGTTGTGAAAATTTATAAAGTTAATGGCATACGGGTACTTAGAAACGTCAGCATGACTCGATCGAGTATGGGTAACTCGATCGAGTAGGGTGGACTCGATCGAGTGGGCTGAACTCGATCGAGTGGGTATATGACGTTGGGCAGTAGCTGCTGTTTTGTGTGACTCGATCGAGTAACGGGAGTACTCGATCGAGTAGGGGCTACTCGATAGAGTACATATGTGACTCGATTGATTGTGTTTTACGTCAGTTTTGGTCAGATTCTGGAGTTGGGGAACTCGATCGAGTAAGTGGGCAACTCGATCGAGTGACCTCTACTAGATCGAGTGGGTGTGTTTACTCGAACGAGTAAGTGCTGTGCAGGTCATATTTTCTTTTAGTCGTAGGCTATGTGCTTACGTTTATCTCTCCTCCTATAGCTCAAATATATGCCGCCAAAGAGGCATGCCATGTATGCTAGGGCTCAGGAGATGAGTGTGGACGAGATTGCCAAGGTGCTTGAGCATCAAGATGCGGTTACTGAGGCCCTTAAGAGGTTTGGGAAAGATAAAGATGTCGGGGTCGACTTTGCCAAGATTAGCACTACAATATCCCGCTTCAATCCAAAAGAATATATGGGTACTGGTGCGCCAATTTTGCTCGACAATTGGCATAGAGTGATGGAGAATATCTTCGGAGTGGTTCATTGTCCCGAGGATTTTAAGGTGGAACAAGCTGCATTCTACCTGAGAGATGCAGGGGGGAATGGTGGGACATGGTGAGAGAGAGTGACCTAGACCTTTATCTGAAGCAGGATAAGTCTGCTATACCATGGGTTGAGTTCAAGAGAGCGATGAGAAAGGAGTTCGTTCCGGAACATGTTCGTAGTAAGTTGAGGGAGGAGTTTGATTCTTTCAAGATGACCTCGGATATGACTGTGGTGGAGTATTACCACAAGTTTAATGAGAAGTCGAGATATGCTGAGGATATGAGGTTGAGTCAGGAGAACTTAGCACTTCGGTTCGAGAAGGGGTTGACTTACCAGATCATGGAAAAGCTACCGGTTGGGGTCCTTACTGATGTTAAGGAAGTGTATGAGAGGGCAGGACGAGTTGAGCGGTTGGTCGAGATGGCCAAAGAAAACAAAGAGAGGGGTCCATAAAAGAGAAAGGCTGAGAGTGAGGGTGGTGGTCAGTCTAGCTACAAGAGGGGTAATCACAATCAGGCAAGGGCTTACTCATCGGGATCGGGTTTCAGTGGTGGAGCTTCTTATGAGCGAGGTCGTGGTAGTACCAGCAATTAGAGTATCTCGTGTTTCAACAGTGGTAGTATGGGCCACAAGAGGCATGAGTGTACTAATGCCGGGGGGAGAGGCTTCCAGAGGCCATCACAGGGGAGCTTTTCGCAGGGTCCGACACAGAGCTATGCTAACAACCGACCAGCTGGGTCATGGAATAATCAAGGAGGGCATGGTAACAACAACGGTGGGTCCAACCGCAATGGCGGGAATTCTTATCAGAAACTGGCGGCTAACAACAATCAAGGGTCAGCTGCCAAGCCATCTACTTTAGCTAGTACAGTACAAGGGGGTGGTTAAAAGACCAGTGGCAAGTTGTTAATGATGGACAAGAAAGCTGTTGAGGATGATGCACGCGTGATCACTGGTACCTTTCTTATTAATGATGTCTCTACCTTTGTTTTGTTTGATTCGGGGGTGTCACACTCTTTTGTATCGTCGGGTCATGCTAAGTCTATGGGTTTGAGAGAGTTTGAGTATGTAAAAGTTGAGGTTTTTATACCATCAGGTGAGTAAGTATCTTGTGGGAGGTTGTATAAGGGTGTATCCATGATAGTTGGGCAGGTTGATCTTCCAGTGGATTTGTTAGAATTTCCTATGGATGGTTTTGAGATGATAGTTGGTATGGATTGGTTGGATAAGTAAAAGGGTAGAATAGATTAAAGTTTCTTTGAGAGGTCCTAAGGAAGTTAGTGTGTCTTACCGTGGGTTTGTTGTAAAACCCAAAGTCAAAGTGATTGCAGCGCTGACCTTGAAGTCTTACTTGAGGAAAGGGTGTCCTTTAATTCTATTGCATGTGAAAGATTATAGTATGGTAGAGCCGACAGCATATGAGATACCAGTGGTGGGAGAGTTTTCAGATGTTTTTCCAGAGGAAATACCGAGTTTACCACCAAAGAGAGAGATAGATTTCAGTGTGGAGTTGAAACCAGGGATGAGACCGATTTCAAAGGCCCTGTACCGCATGTGTCCTAAGGAGTTAGGGGAGCTGAAGAAACAGCTGGATGTTTGATAGATAAGGGATACATTAGACTTAGTGTATCGCCATGGGGAGCACCAATTTCGTTTGTGAAGAAGAAAGATAGGAGCTTGAGGTTATGTATCGACTAGAGGGAGCTGAACAGTGTTACAGTGAAGAACAAGTATTCTTTGCCAAGAATAGATGATCTGTTTGACCAGCTGAGTGGGGCCAGAGTCTTTTTAAAGATTGATCTAAGATCAGGGTACCATCAGGTGAGGATTCGAGATGAAGACATACCAAAGACAGCTTTTCGATCGAGGTATATGGTCACTATGAGTATGTGGTGATGCCGTTTGGATTATCTACTGCATCAGCAGTATTTATGAATTTGATGAACCGGGTCTTTAGTCAGTTCTTGGATCATTCCACGGTGGTGTTCATAGATGACATCTTAGTCTATTCCAAGACTAAGGAAGAGCATGAGGAGCATTTGAGGTTGGTGTTGCAAACTTTGCGCGACAACCAACTTTATGCAAAGTTGTCTAAGTGTGTGTTCTGGCTAGAGAAAGTGGCTTTTTTGGGTCACGTGATTTCTAAAGAAGGTGTATCTGTGGATCCTAGAAAGATAGAGGCAGTAACTAAGTGGAAAGCACCAAAAAATGTGGCCGAGATCAGGAGTTTCTTGGGTTTGGCAAGGTACTATCGATGGTTCGTGAAAGACTTTTCGAAGATTGCAAGGACTATGACCGCGTTGATGAGGAACATTAAAGGAGTGTTTGACCACAGCTCCAGTCTTAGCTTTACCTGAAGGGTGTGAGAACTTTGAGGTGTATACAGATGCTTCAAAGAACGGGTTGGGTTGTGTGTTGATGCAGAACGGGAAAGTCATTGCCTATGCTTCTAGGCAATTGAAGCCCTATGAGGAGAACTATCCGACGCATGATCTAGCGTTAGGCGCAGTTGTGTTTGCTCTTAAGATTTGGGGGCATTATCTTTATGGGGATACCTAAGGTGTTTTTTGATCACAAGAGTCTAAAGTACATCTTTACTCAAAAAGAGCTGAACATGAGACAAAGGAGGTGGATGAAGCTTATCGAGGATTATGACATGGATATCATATACCATGAAGGGAAAGCAAATGTGGTTGCTGATGCGTTGAGCAGGAAGAGTGTGCATTCTCTATGCACATCTATGTCCTTGATGAGGTTGAGAAATGAGGTAGGTAAGATGGGTATACATGTGATTCAAAAAGGGGATGCTATGGGAGACTTGACAATGGAGCCGGATCTTTATGATGATATTCACAGGAAGCAGGCTCTTGATTCTAAGATTCAGGTGTGGAGGGCTGGAGTAGAGAAAGGGATAGTGTCTCGGTTCTCTATTCATTCTGATGGGAGTGTTCGGTTTGATGGGAGGTGGTTTGTGCCTAAGGATGACGAGTTGAAAAAGGTAATCATGACAGAGGCTCATTTCACACCGTATTCAGTGCATCCGGGTGGTGACAAGATTTATAGGGATCTGAAGAAGACTTTTTGGTGGCCTGGGATGAAAAGAGAGACAACTGAGTTTGTGGCTAGGTGTTTGACATGTGAGAGAGTCAAAGGGGAGCACCAAAGACCACAAGGTAAGATTCAGTCTCTTGAGGTACCTGAGTGGAAATGAGAATCTATCTCCATGGACTTTATAGTGCGTTTACCAAGGAGTCAACAAGGTAATAACATGATATGGGTGATCGTTGACCGTTTGACTAAGTCAGCTCACTTTATTCCAATGAAAGATACATGGAGTAAGGTGAAGTTGGCTAATGGCTACATGAAGCATGTGGTGAGGTTACATGGGGTGCCGAAAGACATTGTGTCAGATCGGGATGCGAGGTTCATTTCTCGATTTTGGCAAGAGTTGCAGGAGTTGATGGGAACTACCTTGAAGATGAGTACTACATTTCATCCTGCAACAGATGGACAGACAGAGAGAACTATCAAGACTTTGGAAGATATGTTGAGGGCTTGTGTGATTTGATCGAGTTTTTTTACAACAACAGCTACCATACGAGTATTGGGATGGCTCCGTTTGAGGCTTTGTATGGGAGGAGGTGTAGGAGTCCGATTTGCTGGGATGATAGTGCTGAGGCAGTGGTTTTAGGACCACAGATGGTGCAGGAGATGATAGAACAAGTGAGAGTGATTCGGCAAAAGATGAAAGCGGGCCAAGATCGACAAAAGAGCTATGCGGACTTACATCTTCGGAACATCGAGTTTCGGGTTGGGGATAAGGTTCTTTTGAAAGTGTCACCTATGTGTGGGGTTATACTGTTTGGTAAGAAAGGGAAGTTAAGCCAAAAGTTCATTGGTCCGTATGAGATTTTGGATCGTGTGGGACAGGTTGCTTATCGGTTAGCTTTACCACCAGCTTTGGATCGTGTACATAATGTGTTCCATGTGTCTCAGTTATGGAAGTATGTGAGTGACCCTTCCCATGTGTTAGAGGTGGAGAACATCGAGTTGGATAAATCCTTGTCTTATCTAGAGGTGCCAAAATAGATTCTTGATCGTAAGGTTCGCAAAACTAGGTCCGGGGAAACAGTGTTACTCAAGGTTTTATGGTATAATCACAATGTTGAAGAAGCAACTTGGGAGGCGGAAGAGGTTATGAAGGAGTGGTATCCGTCTCTTTTTGATCAGGTATGTATGGTTACGGGGACGTAACCATGTTTCTTTTAGGGGGTAGGAGACGATCGCATAAGGTTTTGGTATGGTTTTATGTCGGTTTTGGTACAATTGGTGGTTGTTTTGAGTCGGTATGAGTTGTGGTTTTGTTTTTGAGTTTTTGTTTCGTAGTTGTGTCGTAGTTGAGTTAGTAAGTTTTTTTTGTGTATGGGATTGAACTTCGGGGACGAAGTTCATTTTTAAAGAGGCAAGACTGTAATACTAAAGTTTTATGAGCTTTTGGGTACTCTAGCGAGTAAGGCTTACTTTGTCCTTTTATCGCTTTATGACGGTTCAATATGCCTGTAACACGATTAAATCACTTCTACTTGAGTTATATACCAATAATCAACATTAATTAACCAACGAACACTAACGATTTAGCGAGTGTGACTTTCACAGTCAGAACCCAAATAAAGCACAGACGCACGGTCTGATGCGCCTTTTCCAAGGGACGCAGCAGATGTTGCGCCTGTTCTGAGGTGGTTTCTGCCTCTGAACTCACCTCGTTCAGACGTAGCTTTGGTTTAGGTTGTTAATCGACTATTATTTTATATTACCACTTATAATCCGACATATTTTCGTGTTTTAAATTCGTTTCTTTTATTTTCTTTTCAATTCATTTCTTTTTAGCGTACTTGTGACGTAAATTCAAATTATCAATTATAATCCATTTATTGTAATTTATTCTTTTATTTCATTTTATCATTCTTGTATGATTTATTTACTTGGCATTCACATGTAATTAATCTAACTCCAACTTTGACCCAATTGGATGCAAAATTGTATGTCAAACCGATTTAGTCTAATTCTCATGTGCTAGTATTAATCTGTTGGATGTTGCATCTCATGCATACAATTGACAACATATTAAATATAAGCAACTTCCCTGATCATTGCCAGAGGCCGCTATCGAGGCGGGCGGGATTAGTTGTTCAAATAAACGAGCTTCATAATACGTACCCTCACTCCTTACACAAGATCTCTGTGAACATCCATGTTCATTGGCATCACGAGAGTCATTCTAGACATAGAATGTTAAGGATAACGAATTTCTTAGTGTTCATGTCACTACTTTGTGTCTTGACATGACGCGAAGTATTCAAACGGTTCCAATTTTCCATAAAAATTGGTGGCGGCTCCACAAATGTAGGCTTGTCAAACCTTTCACCGGTTTCAATGCCTTACAAATCGGTAACGGCCCATGACATGCTTTGGATCGCGTCGGAGTTTCGTGGGAGAAATGCCGCCGCCTCGAAACCAACGCGCGGCGTGGGTGGCTGTGTCCACACTTGGTCTACTGCACCATCGTGAAACTTGATTCTACTCTTGGCCATTTGGTTAGCAGCTTGAGCAAAACTTAATCTGGGCTGGAAACCACCGTTATATCTTCCAAGCACCACCAAATTCTCGTCCCTTCATCTTCTTCGCCGGGGAAACAAGACATAAATTCAATGCTAGTCATTGAGTTACACAAACACATAAGCTAGAAAATAAGTCTGTATTTGTTTCTACCCATATCTCACTACATATTTTAGATTTGTCTAATAAATCATCTATTAGTCTTTTTGACTAAAGATCAAAGTGTGAGCGTCGGGAGCAGTATGCTCTTATACCAACTTTAATCCCCTTTAAATCTAGTGCAAGACAATGACAGAAACATTGTCGAATTGGGATTAAACACACAATGATAAACACTAAATATTCAAACTCAAATTATTATAAATAAGATCCATGGGAAACATTCCTGAAAAGGTAAGTCATACAACGGCCACTTTTGCTAAAAAGGGCAAAAATTAAAATCTCAATATATATTGTTCAACAACAATCCAAAAGTATACGAAAAAAAAACAGTAGGATCAACTACTCTCTACCTCACTTTTCGAACCCAGCAAAACCAATACCTGTCATGTTATATACATAACAGACACAATTAGTGGGGAGTAATACATGCACTCTCCCAGCCACATTTCATAAAGTTAAAACAAGAAAATGCCAAAATATTACTTGAAAAACATTCGAAACATCAATATGTCCAAAAACTTAAATAAACATAAACAGTTGAAAATAAATTCAAGCTTAAACATTCAAAACTGCAAGTTGTAGTTGTTCTTTTCTTGGCAATTTGATATGTATTACCTCGAGCAACCGAGACGGTAACATCCCTACTTACCAAGGAAGGTCTTGCTGAAGGCTCATTGGTAAATGAGGGTATTACAAAAACAACCCCGTGCATTTGTTTTATACGGGATTAAAACTGGTGTGTAGGAAAATGGTATATTTGTTGTGAATGAGAGGGAGTAGAACTTCAAAGTATATATAAAATAGGATTATTTCATGGGAATAATCCAACCTAAACCCCCTCTTCTCATATTAATCCATCCTAGTGTTTAACTAATAAAAATCTCATATTCGACGTCATTTAACTTGCACTGATCTTTTAGGAGGGATACTTGTAAACCGGTTACCTTTCCTCTTGACCTCTTTCATTTTAAAAAGAAACAAAAATATCACTTAACATCTTCACCCCCCTTAATCAATCAAAAACCCTAAATTATTTTCCTCCAACTTGATTTCGTCACCTCTAATTATTTTTCCTAAATTGATTTTTCCCTTAAATTATGTCCCCCAATTACTTCCCCCCAGACTATTTCTTTTTTCTTTTCCTACTACCACTACAAGAGAATGATGATTTAGCTATTAATTTAGCAACTGACCAAAACTCAGTTGCTAAATATATAATTTAGCGACTAATATTGAGACAAAAATATATTTGTCTCTACTTTAGAAACCAAACTAAAATGGTTGCTAATTATGTCTCTATTGTAGAGACTAAATAAAGTAGGTAGCAAATTTAGTATCTATCTAATTTAAGTTTTTTAATACGGAAATTGCCAGTAGCTAAGTACGTAGTTATTATAGAGACAAACAAAGCGAGTAGCAAATTTAGTATCTCATTTAAGTTTGCAGCTACGAAATTACGTTGGTAGCTAAAGTTATAGAGACAAAACAAAGTGAGTAGCAAATTTAGTATCTAATTTAAGTTTTCAGCTACGGAAATACGTTGGTAGCTAATTTAATCTTCATTATCATGTATTTTTTATATTTCATATAAAATGTATGCCAATGTGAAATATACTTTTGAATTATTATTATTATAATCTATTTATATTATTATAACTATTTTGAAAAAAGTAACTTATAACTCACATACGTAACAATGACTTTTACGTTAAGTAAATATTCACCCAAATAGTCATTAATCCTCATTTGCCTCAACGGTTAGAATGTGAGTTACAGACTTGGAGGTCATGGGTTCGATTCCTCTTAACAACAAAAATTTCCAATGCCTCTACAAGAGGTGGTGCATGGACATACATGCATGTTCGGCGATTTCCAATGCCTCTACAAGAGGTGGTGCATGGACATACATGCATGTTCGACGAGCAGTGGTCCAATGCGGGGACTAACATGTTGGTCGCTAATTTAGAAACAGCTAAATTGGTCTCTAAATCGGCCACTAGTTTAGCTACTATACAATTTGTGGACTCTAATGTAGCTATTTCAACTTTGGTCTCGTCCCTATTTGTAATTAGCTACCGAATTCACTTCAACATTCATTATATTAATTCCTGAAATCCACTTCATTTCAGCAACACCTAATCAGCGGGTCTTTACCTCTATTAAACACCGCCACCTCCACCATTCCAGATCTGACCACCATAAATGTAAAGCTAAATAAGGTTGATTTCCCTTCTAACTCCCGTTATGCTCTTTTTTTAGTTTATGAGACTCGCGTGATTTGCACATCAATTCGGATATCGTGCACGATTGCATTATTTAATCTCATAAATCAAACTCCTAAAATTTCCTCTTATACAACAATTAAATGAACAATCAAAACCTTAATTCCCCAAATACTGCGTTAACCCAAAATGGTAGAATTGTGTGAATATTAGGCTTTTTAGTATGAGATTTGAGGAATTGTAGAATGGTGTGAAGATTGAATTTTTTATGTGGTAACTAGGTTTGTGACCCATGAAATTCACGGGTTTATCTGTTTGAGTTTTGATATTTTTATCGTATTGTTAATATTTGTTCGAGCAATTAGTTGTTGATCCATTTAAAAATATACAGTATTGAAATACATAGAAATTAGTTAGTTAATATCTTATTTCTTTGACAACTTTGGTTTATTTTTATAAATCAATTCCTGCAAGTGACAATGTGGTAGCTACTAATTTTGAGAAACTTGACAACAGAGCAATGACAAAGACGACTCATTATATATACGTGTGTTTTACTCCGCAATATAATAAAGTGAGTTTTTTAAATATTAAAAGTTGAAACCATCCGTATATAATAAATTCCGTATGGAAAAATCTTCAATGACGCCTTATAAGGTTGTAAACTCATTACCTCAATATAGTCATCTCCAAATTATTTCCAGACCTCTCCATCAACCCTCCCATAGAAATATCTTTGAAGTCTTATCACCACGTACATGTTTCAAATATTATTTACATCCGAAAAATATTTATTCTATCGATAGAAATATATTAGATACGATTCAACGGTATGCTCGGTAACTACTCCATGTATTACGAATTAAATTTTCATTTCAATTGCTCAATAATCTAAAAAACTATATTCCCTAAATCCGACTTCCAAAAGGTTCATTAAATTTTTCAAGTTCCTTATTACTATTTCAAGAATTTGATCAATCTCTTGTTATACTTATGTCCACGATCCTATATAAAAATAAAAATAGTATTAAAGACTATAAAATAATCTATTCCGATTTTGAAAAAAAAACACATAAACTTAAAAATATACGGATTAGAATTTAGAAACCATACTATTTAAAATTTATCTGATGGTTCACTTTCGCTTCTTTTTAGTACATGTCTTGATAATAGTTCATAGGAAATGAAAAAGAAAAATATATGTTAGAGATGATTATACTCATGAATACATAAATACAAATTCAAATAGGTTGATCGGGAAAGCATAATAGTAAAATTACACAACAATATACGCTTAATAACAAATTTAAAGAAATATTATAAGATCTCCATTTTGAGATCAACGATTATCTTATAATGGTTAAAAAAGCATAAACCACTTAAAAAAGTAAAGTAAATTTTATAGAAAAATAATCAAAAGGTAGGAGTTGGAGAAAACTTAAATTGGAAGAGGAAATGACATATATAATTAAAATGATTAATTATTGTCATGATGGTTCAAAAAGTAAATTGTGAAATTTTAAATATTTTTCATTCAATTATTTCTACTTATTTATTTACCATTAATTATGAGAGTAGGTTTTTTTTTTAAGGAAATTATGAGAGTAAGTTTTATGTAGTATTCCTGTTTTGACAAAAAAACACATAAACTTAAAAACATATGAAGTAGAATTTAGAAATCATACTATTTAATATTTACCCGAACGTTCACTTTCATTTCCTTCTATTACATGCCTTGATCAGGAAAGTATAATAGAAAAATACACCACAATATACGTTTAACAACAAATTAAAAGAAGTATTATAAGGAATCAACTACAATGAAAAAAGGTCTCCTCTAGGGTTTCCTATGAGGGTGTTGGTGTAGGTTTCGTCTTTGCTTTCTCCTTGCTTTTGAAAGCTCTAAATCCATTGATTTCGATCGTGGATTTCGTTTTTGCTCTTTTGTTTTACTTTACACACAAAAATCCTTTCTCAAAATTCTCTTTTTCTTCTGTTGTTTTGACTTTATATGGATTCTCATGAGAGGGGCTATGGTAATATGGGTTGCTTGGGGTACTGGAGGAGCAGGGCCATGAGACGTTTATTTGGGATGTAGGAGCGAGTTCGAAGGAGAATGCGAAGGCCGAATTACTGCTGCTAGGGAAAATCTGGTCTGCAAAAGCCATTAACGCGAAAGCTGCGATCGAATCAATGATCAAATTGTGGCATCCCAAAGGTAAGATTGTTGGCAACTTAATAGATGTTAAAGAAAAATTGTTCCTGTTCAAATTTACAGAGGGAAGAGATTTAGAAAAGGTGGTGGAAGGCCAGCCATGGCACTTCGATAAATTTATATGGTGTTTTAACGAACCGAATGACGAAGGCAAATTAACTGAAACACCTCTCTTTTTGTTACCTGTGTGGGCAAGGGTATATGACCTTCCAATAAAAGGAAGGTCGAATAAAGAAAATATTCGACGGCTGGGGCAGCAACTAGGGAGGTTTGTAACGGTGGATGAAGCACCCTTTCCTGAGATGGAAAGAGCCATACGGATTAGGGTTATTCATGACGTGAGACAGCCTCTGAAGTGAATGGTAAGTGTAGGTATGCCTTCGGGGGGACTGGTGGAGTTCAAAGTAAAATATGAGAGACTACCAACATATTGTTACGGGTGTGGTATTCTAGGGCATGGGGAGAAGGATTGCGATGAGGGACCCTATGAGGAGGATGAACTGAGGTATGATGATAGTTTGAGGGCGTCTCCATGGAAGGTTATTAAAACAGTTGCTGAACCGAAGGCCAAGAGTGCTAGATCTTTGAGTGGGGAGTTCGAAGAGGAGAGGAGGAAGAAAGAAGAGGACATGGTGATGGAAATGATCACAAAGCTGCAGGAAATTGCAATTAAACACCGAGGCAGCAGAGGGGGCACTGATAAGCAATTTAAATCGGGCAGTAAGGATATCATGAGGGAGGAAGAAACTAAGCAGGGAAGGGGAAGGGGGGAGATGGAATTTGGTTTAAGTAAGGAGTCTGTTTGTCAGTATGAGGTCGAGAAGGAGGGGGACGTTGTGATGGAAATTATGGGAGAGGGGCAATCTGAAGACATGGGCAGCGAAAGGGAGAATGAGGGAGAGGAAAGAACAGGGATGAGAGGAGCGGCTAAGTGGAGAAGGTTGGGGCGAGTTCAGCAGGAGGGACAACATCAGGTGGGTACGAATGGTGGGATAGAGGGGAGTCTTACCCCTTTGAAGAGGGGAGGTGATGCGAATCAGACTGTCGAGGAACCAGCTACAAAAAAGTTAAATTGCAGGGCGGGGGGCTTTATACCTGAGGCGGAGGTTGAGACGACTCAACCCCGCCAGGCCCAATGAAACTTTTGAGCCTTAACTGCAGGGGGCTGGGCAACCCCGATGCAGTAGGCGGTCTAAAAAATCTTGTCCGTAGTGAGGCACCAAGTATCATCTTCTTGTGTGAGACAAAATTAAGTGGAGAGGAGATGCGAAAAGTTAGGAGTAGAATAGATGGGTATAATGGAATAGAAGTTGACAGTATTGGAAGGTCAGGAGGCTTGGCTTTACTATGGAAGGAAACAGTAAACTGTACACTCAGGTCGATGACAAACCATTATATAGACGTGACCATTAACAATGAGGACTTGAGTTGGCGGATGACGGGCTTCTATGGATGGCCCACTATACAAGACAGATGGCTATCATGGCAGCATCTACGACTTTTGGCCGAGGAGGGTCCAGACCCATGGATTTGTATTGGCGACTTTAATAAAGTGTTGTATGCGAGTGAGATGCTAGGGGGTGAAAGGCAGCAATGGCAGATGAACAATTTCAGGGATGCGGTTGATGAATGCGGCCTAAGGGATATTCCATATGAGGGGTACGCTTATACTTTTGACAATGGACAGGTTGGAGCTGACAATAGACAATGCCGACTTGATAGAGATATGGTAACAGGAACGTGGTTGGATTTATTCCCGTATTCAAAATTGTTTCACCTCAATAGAGAATGGTCCGACCACTCTCCTATTTGTGTTCACATAGCCAGAGTGCGCAACGAAGATGACAAGTGGGTGAAGTCTTTTAGGTTTGAGCAGGTATGGGTGGGGGAGGACGGATGTGAAGAAGCTGTCCAAAGAGCGTGGTTTGGAGGAGAGGATGATATTATGACAACATTAAAGCGCTGTGCAGCGGAGCTAAAGGAATGGAAGGGTGTTAGCATAGGTAAAGTGGTTCGAGACCTCAAGAGAAAAAGGGAAAGACTTAAGAGACTCAATGAAGGGGAGAGAAGGGAGAGAGATGTCCAGGAGAGGAGAAAAGTGGTTAAGGATATTGCAAATTTAATTAAACGGGAATAAACTTTTTGGCGGCAGAGGTCGAGGGCACTTTGGCTCCAGGATGGGGACAAAAATACAACTTTCTTTCACCGCAGGGCAACGCAAATAAAAGAGAAGAACCACATATCCAGAATTGTTGATGACAACGGCCGAGTGTATGAGCGGACTTTAGATATTGCAAATTGTGCAGCTAGTTATTTTGAGAATTTATTCACCTCGACGAGACCAAGTGATTTCAGCGGCATAATGGAGGGAGTAGAAGGCCGAGTAACAAGCGAGATGAACGAGTTGCTTACGGAAACCTATAGAGGGGAAGAAGTGTTGGAAGCCCTACAACAAATGCACCCTTTGAAGGCCCCCGGATTGGATGGTATGAACGCTTTATTTTACCAAACGTATTGGCACATAGTGCGATGCTCGGTGGTGCGTATGGCGCTTAATATCCTTAATGGAGCTGATTTTCCGGAGGGGCTAAATCACACAAAAATTGTCCTCATACCTAAAAAGAAAGCGCCGGACAAACTAGCGGATTTTCGACCTATTAGTCTATGTAACGCTCTTTATAAGATTATCTCGAAGGTACTAGCTAATAGGCTTAAATTGTTCCTGGATAAGGTGGTGTCAGAAAATCAAAGTGCGTTCACGCCGGGGAGGCTTATCACTGACAATGTCTTGGTAGCTTTCGAGGTGTTCCATTATATGAAGAATAACAAGAGCGGCGGGGGCCATATGGCTCTTAAGCTCGATATGTCTAAGGCTTATGATATAATCGAATGGGCTTTTCTAGAGGAGGTGCTTACGCGAATGGGGTTCGATCAAAGGTGGGTGGGACGAGTGATGATGTGTGTGAAGACAGTGACTTATACGATTGGGGTTAATGGCGAGAATTCGCGTGTGGTGCGGCCTGAATGGGGCTTAAGGCAAGGTGACCCATTGTCACCGTATTTATTCATTTTATGTGCCGAAGTCCTATCTAGCCTTATTCGCAAAGCGGTTGAACAAGGAGTGATACAGGGAGTCCGTGTTGCACCAAATGCCCCGGCCATCTCACACCTCTTTTTCGCGGATGATAGCCTAATCTTTGCGCATGCGAATGAACGAGAAGCTGCCCAGGTACGTAATATTCTAAACTTATATGAGAAAGGGTCGGGACAGCTAATTAACCTCGACAAAACAACCATTTCATTCAGCAAGGGGACACGGCTAGTGAGAAAACAGAGAGTAAATGAGATATTTCGAGTGAGAATGGTGGATGAGCAGGACCGTTATTTGGGGTTACCCACAACGGTTGGGAGGTCGAAGTGAAACCTAACTAGTGTAGTACGGGACAGAATTAGTAAGAAGCTTCAAGGGTGGCGGGGTTTGACACTTAGCAAGGCGGAGAAGGAGATATTGATAAAAGGCTATAGGCCAAGAAATTCCTTCTTACACAATGAGTGTTTTCCAATTGCCATCGTCGTTTTGCAATGAGTTACGGTCACTAGTGTCGGGTTTCTGGTGGGGATCGGAGAGGGGTAAAAGAAAGATACCTTGGGTTGCGTGGAAAAAAATGCGTCGGCATAAGGGAGAAGGAGGGCTTGGATTCCGGGATTTCGAGAAATTTAATGAGGCTCTTCTAGGAAAACAAGCATGGCGGATAATAGCTAACCCGGACTGTCTTATGGCCAGAGTGTTGAAAGGGAAGTATTTTCCGAATAAGGAGTTCATGGAGTCGGATTTGGGCACCACACCAAGCTATACATGGAGAGGGATTTGGAGTACGAGAAGGGTAGTGTTGCTAGGGGCGAGAAAACGGGTTGGAGATAGTAAGTCAATATGGGTTTGGGCAGACCCGTGGATACCAAATACTCAGTCAAGACGGGTTATCTCGCCGAGAGGTGAACAAGTGGACGATTTAAGGGTATGTGAGCTTTTTAATGAGGATGGGGTGACTTGGAATGAGGAGAAACTGGCTACTCTGTTTTTACCGTTTGAGTGCGAACGGATACAACAAATAAGAATAAGCGAGTCGAAACCTCCGGATGAATGGTGTTGGGAACTCGAGAAAGACGGTCAATACTAGGCCCGGTCTGCTTACCGTGCTCTGCTAAGTGAAGATAATGACACGGCTGAACAGTCCGAGCACAATCAGGCCCGATGGGTGTGGAAGAAGATATGGAGCATTCCAGTCCTGCCGCGAATAAAAGTTTACTTTTGGCAGCTATGCATGGATGTCATTCCCACGAGAGGTAATATTGCAGCCCGAATGTAATTGACGGATGAGACGTGTCCATGGTGTCGCTATTGTGTGGAGACGTGTCTTCATGCGATGCGAGATTGTGGTAGGGTGGGGGATATTTGGGATGAATTGGGAGTGGAGAGAATCGAGGGAGTCGAGTTTGGGAAAGCGAAAGATTGGATTGAAGAAATGATGAAGGGAATGGGAGTGAGAGAATGTGCGGAATTCATGATGAGCTGTTGGGCAATTTGGGAAGATCGAAACAAACTCGTTTTTGAGGGAGAAAATGGGGGTGCTGCCAGGGTGGTGAGACGGGTCATAGAACTTATGTGGGAGATGCAGGTGGGAGTGAGTTCAGAGAGGGGTTCTGCGGGGGAAGTGCAAGGGTGTGGTGAAGAGGAGACGGATGGACTAAACCGAACCAGAGAAGGGTCAAGGTGAACATTGACGCGGCGGTTTTGGAAGGTATAGGAGTTGGCTGGGGAAGCGTAGGACGGGATGAACATGGGGAGGTTTTGTGGTGTGTTGTGACGCAACAAAGAGGCGAGATGAGTGTAGCGATGGTGGAGGCGGTGGGAATTTTAAAGTGTCTCCAAGAAGCAAGGATGAATGGACAAGCTGATGTGGATGTCGAGAGCGATTGTGAAGTGGTGGTAGCAGACTTACGCAGGCGTGCCAAGGGACGAAGCGATTTGCATCTAGTTTACGATGGTATTTATTTAGTTTGTAATTCTTTTAATAGCGTGTTTTTTAAGTTTACGCGTAGGAAAAACAATAAGGTAGCTCATAAGATGGCTCACTTTGTGCCATGGCAAGAGGGACGTAGGGGTTGGTCCGATACGATTCTGTTGGATATCGTTTGTATCGTGGAGCGTGATTCTATGTTAATGCATTGATCCCCTTCGGGGTTCACTTCAAAAAAAAAAGTATTATAAGACTTCTATTTTGAGATCAACAATCATCCATTACTTATCAGTTTCTACCTTACGTTTTTTTACCTTTAATTTTACCTCAGTTTCGTGCATTTTCTATTTCTTCCCTCTTCAGATTATCCACGTGATGGTTTGCCTTATCTGCATTCACATACGTTTCATGGTACTTTAAAGTTATATAAAAAATACATTGACCAAAAGATAAAACATCAACTTGGCAAAAACTTGACAAACGAATTAAAACATTGTCACATGTAAGTCACTTAAATTAAACCAACTGGAAAACATGAATTCAAATATAAAGCAAACAATTCATAAAACCAACAACATAACAAAATAAAATATACAACAACAATACTCAACAATAATACTCGACAATAATACTCAATATACTCAATATAATCAAATAAATAAATTAAATCATAAAAAACAATCTACAACTTAGAAACTCATGACAAATGGGCATATTTTAAATAAATAAAGTGAATAAAAACTATTATAGGTATTGTAGGTTTTATAGTCATTACACAACCATAAATTTCGATATTTTAATTTAATTTTTAATTTATTTTGTGGTATTATTAAATTAGATAATTGATTGCAGAGGACCTCAAGAGATGAATTAAATAGGACAAAATGTTGATGAAGATTATGGGTGTTAAGTAATAAGGAGTTTTAATAAAATTATTAGCATATTATATTACAAAAATTAATTAAATAGGAAAAAATTTTAATTAATTTGGTGTGTGTTAAGTATTATGAAGAGTTTTAATCAATTTATTATCATGTTTAATTAAAAAAAATTAAATAGGAAAATGTTAATAATGGTGGGTGTTCAGTAATATGAAGAGGTTTAATTAATTTATTAATAGGTTTTATTACAAAAATTTTAAAAACAATGAATTAAATATGAAAATATTAATAATGGTGAGTGTTTAGTAATATGAAGAGGTTTAATTAATTCCTTAACATGTTTGAGTCCATTTTTGAAATAATGGTCAAAAATAAAATATTTGTCGTTTTGGGTCGGTTTTGAAAATATTTGTCAAAATGATGTCCACGTAGGCTCGGGATTTCTAGACCTGAAACACGCCACTACTAATGGCGTGTTTTGTGAAGGAAACACGCCATTAGTAGTGGCGTGTCTTTACAACAATTTTTTTCCTCAACTGACTGAACTTTAAAAAAAAAAAAAGAAAAAAAAAATTACATAAGACACGCCATTAGGGGTGGCGTGTTTCCCCTCCGAAACCCGCCATTCCCAATGGCGTGTTTGTTTTAGTCCATTTTTTAATGAGATTTCTTTCCGTACTCATTATAAACACGCCATTGGTAGTGGCGTGTTTTAGGTCCAGAAATCCCGAGCCTACGTGGACACCATTTTGACAAATATTTTTAAAACCGACCCAAAACGACAAATATTTTATTTTTGACCATTATTTCAAAACTGGATTCAACATGTTTTATTACAAAAATTTCAATTAAAAATTCAATGTTAATTATAAATTATGAAATTTATTAACATGTTTTATTACAAAAATTTCAATTAAAATGTCAATATTAATTATAAATTATGAAATTTGATGTAAAATTGTAAGGATTATATAAATTTGGAAGACAATATATTTAATATACAAAATTAATTTAAGAATAATAATAATATCCTTTAATATTATAGAAATAAGTGAATTAAATTAATTTATAGATAAATGATTTAAATTAATGTCATGTAATAATAAATTGATAATCCATGTCACATTAAAAATATGCAACATCACATTTAAATTTGCCACGTCATATTAAATTTTAATCTAGGTGGGTTTTTGGATCTTACGTGGCTTTGTCTAGGTGGCGTTTATTTGTCATTTTAGGGTAGCCTTTTAATTATATTTTATAGATTTTATAGATTAAGAATGTAGTGAAATCCAGGTGAAAAATGGAGGAACAAATTGTATTTTTAATACAGTAATTAATGAAAAAATTGGTTAAATTACGGAATGTAATTCAAATATTGAGTTTCGAGTTTGATAACTAGTTTTTGTACACGTGAAAATCACGGGTGCATTTAAGATTAATTGTTTAAGTTAACGCATAACTGTAACCTCATTAGTATGAAACATGTTGATATTTTTATTGTTAACACATACACACAAAAATATTTCTCCTGAATTATAATTCAGGTAGTTTGGTGAGAACCATGATAATATTTTAATATCTATTTTTATATAAACTAAGATATTATATGAGTAAGTAGACGTAATACCAGATGAATGTAATATGCAACTACTTAATTGGACATTGAGAATTGTGATATAAAATTAACCGTGTTAATTGAATAGGTGATAGGTTCGTTGCTCATTTTCATCATTAGCCAATCTTTTTTACTTTTAATTTGTTTCTCATATATTTTAAATATTGACATCAGTAAGTGTGTCAATTTCACATGAACACCGCTTATTGTATGTTGTGTTTTTTTTTTTGCATTAATTTGTTTTTTTTCAATGCAATATAATTTTGGTTGCATAGGATAACATGACTTTAGAAAAGTATCCTTGGTGCTCTCTATATTATATTTGTATTATAATATTTTAATTTACTACGCTATATAATATTTAAAGTATGTTATATGAAAAAAAACACTATGTAATTTTAGTTTTTAAGCTCTTTTTATATGTAACCAATTCATTGAAACTA
Organism: Silene latifolia; assembly: GCF_048544455.1. NCBI lineage: Eukaryota > Viridiplantae > Streptophyta > Magnoliopsida > Caryophyllales > Caryophyllaceae > Silene > Silene latifolia. The sequence continues at coordinate 43,900,407 of NC_133536.1, forward strand.
CGGGTAAAATTATACTACATAATATTGGACAATTAAATTAATATGATGTTGTAACAATAAAATAGTAAAAACTTATTTATATGTTCAATTGTTTTTGCGAGATAACTTATTTTACAATAAAATCTTAAAATTAAAATTTAGAATTTACTTTGATGTTTAATTATTTTTTAAGTCGTTTAGTTTACTTAAAGTTAAAAAAGACAAATTTTAATGTTTGTGATGTTCTAGTCTGTATCTAATGGTACAAATTTCTTAAACCTTTACTTGTTTTTATTTTTAAATACTGTAACAAATAATATTAGTGTGACATGTTAAAATTCTTTTAAAAGAGGTCATTTATGTAGTGCTTTGATTTTTCTCCCTTTTTTTAATCTCCTCTAATAAATGACTTGTGATATGGAGTTAGGTTGTGTAAATAATTGAAAATATTGATGTGGTATTAGGATAGGTAGTTAGTTTATCTTTTTATATTATATATAGATGCAAGAACCCAGATGATAAAATTTCTTGATGATTGGATTTATTATAGAGTTGTTTGATTTGATGAGAAAAATGAAGAAGAGATAAAGAATGATTAAAAAAAATTAAGAATTAGGACCATTTTCATGTAGCAGCTTGATCATTTTCATGAAGAATTAGGACCATTTTGATACACATATTCACTCAAATCTTTGTTGGAAAAAATTCCGAATGATAAGCAAGACGGACCGGTACAATAATAAAACCACCTGGAAATTTGTTGAAGAGTCGCGTAATAAATCAGCTCTCCTCAAGACGATTCACGCCCTCCAAATTGTCGCAAGGAGTTACTAGCGTGTCACCCCCAGGATAAAGCCCCAACTATAAAGTAATCGTCTCTAATCTGCGTATTAGATAAGTGAAGCTACCACACACACAAAACACCTGACTATTTGTAAGAACTTGGGAGAATGTCTCTCTTTCTTGTAAATATTTTTTTTTTTGCTTTCGAAAAGTAGTGAGTACCTATATATGTAAAACTCAATCCGTATGATACGTAAAAACTTAATAGTTGATGACCCAAATTAAATCTTGCTCTTAAAGGCCAATATACGTTAAAACCTTAGCAACGGCAATAATATTAAATCTTTGTATTTGAATAAACAATTAAACAAGCATTAAAAAGATCAACCTCATAAACTCTGCCAAAGAATAGTCATTATACAAAATTATCCAAAGTAACGCACCAAATGCTTAATTAAGGGCCATTAAGAGCAAATTAAAATTTGAAAGATTCCTCCATAAAGTTTAGTAGTAAAGACTCAAGCTTGTCATTTCATCGATTGTTTCGGATTCTCAGCAGGCTTTTGTTCCCTCTCGACTTATGTCAGACGGATGTCTTATTACTCATGAGATTATGCATTATCTTAATAAAACGAAGAAAGAAACGGTTTCTTATGCGACTCTGAAACTTGATATGCATAAAGCGTTTGATCGTGTGTCTTGGCCGTTTCTCATTGCGATCATGAAAAAATTCGGGTTCCCGGTTTTCTGGCAGAATATTATCTGGGAATGCATCTCAACTGTAACTTATAATATTCTCATTAATGGCGAGCCCTCTAGTTCTTTTAGACCGTCTTGTGGTCTGAGGCAAGGAGATCCACTTTTACCTTATTTGTTTATTATGTGTATGGAGATCTTATCTTGCCAGTTGCGTGCTGCGGAGAAAGCTGCCACCTTACCTGGCCTTAAGATTTCTCGATATGCACCTCCAATCACACATCTTTTTTTATGCTGATGATGCGTTTATTTGCTGTAAAGCTACTCCATCTTCCTTTGAGACTCTTCGAGACTTATTTCGGTGCTTTGAGCTGGCCTCGAGACAGATGATAAATCTGGATAAGTCTTTTATTAAATTCAGTCCAAATGCACCAGCTGATTTTAAGTCTCATATGGCATCCATTCTGAAGATGAGAACTTCTGATAGTTTTGGGAATTATTTGGGTGTCCCTGTTGATCTTCCTTCGAGGAAGTCTTTGGTTTTTCAACCTTTGTTGGACAAGATGACGACTCGTATTATTGCTTGGTCTTCGCTGCACCTCAGCCAGCCTTATAAATTGCTCATCATCAACTCTATTATTTTGGGTTCTATCCGATTTTGGATGTCTTCAGTTCCTTTTCCGATCGGAATCTGTAAGAAACTTGACTCTTTGATTGCGGCTTTTTGGTGGTGCAAGGATGTTCGTCATAGATCTATTCAGTGGCTTTCTAGGGACTCTCTGCAGCTTCCTCGAGCAGATGGAGGCCTTGGTCTGAAATCTGTCTCTATGTTAATTCAGGCTTCCCTAATGAAGAATTTTTGGCGTATCCATCATCAGCCATCTGATTTATTAGTAAAATTTATGCTGCCCAAGTATAGGAAGGATCTACCGATTCCTGATTTGCGGTCTAAGGTCTCTCATCCGTCCTTTTTATGGTCTGGCTTATGTCGCACAGCTAATGCTTTTGCTCTAGGCTTCTCCTGGAAGCTCGGTAATGGTTCCTCTGTAGATCTTCTTGAAGGAAATGTAGATTCATATTCATACTAACATACTCATATATGTTAAAATTAATTTGTCATAAAATTAAATACGGATTTTATGCATGCAAACAATATAATAAAGAGAAGAGAAATCATGTCCTTACAATGATGTTTCGGTTTTATAGGGCACAAAAGAAATCTCCTTTTCTTTTGTTCTTGAGCTTTCCATATGGATGAACAAGATCTAAGTGTAAGATCTCTCCCTAAGCTTTATACCCAAGGCTTTCTCTTAATCTAATTAATATTATTGGATCTAGAATAATATTAATCTTGTGAAAATTGAACCAAAATAGTTGGTATTTTAGCTCCTAAAAACGGGTAGGAGAATGTATTTTGGAGTATATTATCTCTCTAATTTTACACTCAAATGTAGAGAGGATTTTCCCATTCTTTCTCTAGGAAAAATATGCAAAAGTATGAATGAATAATTGATAGAGAAAACTCTCTATATTGCCCCTTGAAAAACCGGTTGCCAAGAGTGAGAGGGAGCCAATGCATGGTGAAGTTTTTCTTTCCAAGAAAACATAGGCATGCAAGGCTATGGCTAGGTCTAATTATGTTGTTTTCCACTCAAAATAAAACATAATTTAAACACCATACTTCCTTCTAATTTTCGGCCCAAATAAGATAAAATGGATTCCATTTTATCTTTGTCAATTTGTCAATTTGTCATATGTCACATATCACATGTCACATAAAATTGTTATGTATTTTTAACTTATTAAAAATCAACGTATTAATAAAAATACGTCACATACAAAAATCGACTTAGTAATTTCATAATTACTTGTGCCAAAATATTTTACCATTTATAAATCACAACAGATTGTATTTATAACAATTCATTCAAATTTAATTGTTACATTAAACAATTTATTTCATCCGAGTAATTATACAATTTAATTACTCAGACCGTATCTCATTTAATCACATTTCAATTTGATACGTAAATTTTACTTCCAAAATCGTCCGTCAATTTTCAAGTAATTTAATTAACTCGCAACGTTATACGATTAATTAAATAATCAATTAAGAGTATTGCCCTTTAGGTATGACCTAGGGGGTCAACTGATCACCACCGTCACACGACAATAATGTCAAACTCTAGTCACCAATCATTACCGATATATGTTGACCAGATTGACATAACAAAATTACTTCCCAATTGTATTCTTAAAATGAGATTTAATAATGATATTTAAATCATGTGATCGCACTATTGTTGAGGACACATTTCCCAACAATCTCCCACTTGTCCTCGACAAGTGTGCGTCACCATTTCTCTTGTCCTATTACTATCTCCCACTCAATGCAAGGTGTCTTTCAGGTCGTACTTGCAAGTGATCATATCAAGAATGGTTTCCTCGATCTGGAGAATAACTGATTGACCGGATTTATCCACTCTGGATACCTTCCGAGCGTGGCCACGCATTTAGAGTTCATTACTCCTCGAGTGGCCCTGAGATATTGTTATAACCCTGACAAGGGGATGGACAATTCCTATCGCACTCATTCCCTTCAACTAGCCACAGCCATCATAACCCAAAATATGCCCATTTGACCCCATTTACGAAGGTCGTAGTAACACAAATCAAAGTTAATCTGAAACTGAGCCATCTTAGGTGAATAGTCTTTAGTCAAAAGAATCGACTCATTAGAATACTATAGCAGCTCTCGCCACGACCAGGCTATATAAATTTGCCAGAACTCTATAAGCGGTCATCAGGCCCGACAAAAAGTTCCTAACAGTCTGCCTATGTGATCGACTAGTCATCTCACATGACTCTATGGCATTTGAACTTGCCATCAATCGCATCACACTCTAGTCACTTCGAGACGTCACCTCATACAAGTGACCATGGGCGAATACAATGTTAATCCGTGTTCACTTTAACGGGGTTCAATTGTCACTACAACCCGTTTGGATGTAACAAAGTATAAAAGGAGTTTTTAAAGAAAAACTCGAACGACAAATGCGATTATCACATATGAATAGTCAATGCCTGATTACTATTCCACATTCTATAATCTAATTTGATCTTGCATGTAGTTGTTCATTTTAACTCAATTGAAATGACATGACTCATCATGTTTAGCCTATGAGAAGGCTTTGGTTAGTAGGTTTTATCAACTTCTTGTACCTTACTCAACCTTACTACATATTCGTTTTCCTTTGTAATGTATACATTTGCATCACAACACTTTCTGAGTACGTGTCGAGATCCACTCAAGACATAGGCCCTCTAGCCTAAGAGTAGCTCCCACTGTTTCACAGTGTGCGGGACTCATCCTCTTGCACATCTCATGATTGCAAGTGTACTCAATTTCCGTTATAAATATCTCTCATTGTTCTTCATTGCCTAGAACGATTCTAGAAAATCTACTTCTTAATTTTCATAGCAACAATGGTATCTTAACCATCCTAATGTGTTTTGATTATGATTTTGTCGGAAATCATGCGCAACCTCAATTGTCAATTGTCACTTGTGTAACACACTTACACAAAATTGCATCATAAACACTTTGCTTTACTTCCTTAATGCTTCTGCATGCACTTAAGGGTAATCTTTATGGCGTACTTGGCAAAGATTACTTAAATTCGATTTTGAAAACAATTCATCATACTCAAAGTATATGAAGTGTTGCACATCATTTCTTTTTAATTGATTCGGCAATGAAGCAAATGGAATCAATCAAATATGTTCAATTTAATTGAACTAGTCATGAATCTTATCAACATAAGACTTCTTACTGACGCTAATATCATGTGGATTTATCTGCATAAATCTAGATATTAAAGATGTATTATATTACTCCAAAAGTCTTAAATCATTCTCGATGATCAATATGTTATCCACATATCGGACTAATTAAAATTTCCGTAACTCCCACTAAACTCCATGTATAAACACAACTTCTCGACTTATCTTGAAGTGTTTTATCACATGATCCAAAATGTTGATTCCAACTCATTGATGTCCTACTTAAGACCCTCTCTTAAGTTTCACATTATCTTAGGATTGCAAGAATCTTCAAAACTCAAGACATGTATTGAATACATTCCTTCTAATTGAAGAAGTGGGTTCTAGATTCACTCGCTATGTATTTCATAATAATGAAACACAATCCCTAAGAAGATCCAAATAGACTTAAGCATTTCAATTGGTGCAAAACCCTTTGCAACCAATCAAACCTTGAAATCTCTCTTTATTGGTGCAAAACCCTTTGTCACTAATCAAGCCTTTTATTTCGGATTTTCATGGCTCTAAGCCTTGTATTGAGTTGTGACTTAAACACTCTTATGTAAGTCATATGTTCATTACTTTCCAGAAGTAATCAATCTTGAATCAAACAATTTCATTGTAAGTTATAAGCTAGCTCTTTACTTTCTTAAAAGTAACATGAATTCATCATTTTTAACAAGTGACGAATTTAACCTCCTAGGTTTTAAAGAAACAATGTCTTACACAAAGCGTCTCATGTAGCCAAGAAAGACCAGTTTCTTGCAACATAACATTCTCTGTGGCATTCTTTGTGGCTCTTGAATAATTTCTCCCACTCTGTCTTCTAAAAATAAACTTGTATTTTAGAAAGACAGTTTCACGAGCCGCAAACTCGTCGTACTCGTGATAATTGAAAGGGAAAAATGAGCATTTGTTTCTTTGTGAAAACTTACAAATATGGTACATTACCATTTCATATCTCATATGATTCGATTTAGTGGAAAAAATAATTTAGACAAAAATGATAAAATCCCCAAAAGGATCAAGTAACTCAAAGTAACTTGATTGAAATCCAAACCATATCGAATAGCGTTTGATTTCTTATCTAATCACACATTATTCCATAATGCGTGCTAGGAGAGATTAACTTGTGATACTATATCACATTTCCTTTGGCTTATATCAAAGTCTTCACTTTGATAATCCCATCACGACTAAATCGTGATTCCTTGAACTCTTTGAAATTCTTCAAAGATTTCTCTATTTACCTTATTAAGTGAACATATTATCGTCAACTTAAATCGTTGGTAAAAGAAAATGATCAACCTATTTTGGATCGATGATTTACAAACTCGATCTCCTTTTCAACCAAAAGGCACGAGACATCTTGCTTTGAATACAAGATACGCATACACCATTAACAATCTAATGGTTTCAAGAGTACTCGATAACTCTTTGCGTTCATCATTCCAAAATTTAAGGTTTAATCTTGGGTTACCAATTTGAGTCTTACATCATCTTCATGATATATCATTCTAGTTTGGTTTAGAATATAATCACCTTGATGATGGGCTAGCCATACATCAAATCATGGTGTAAAGGGTCACAAAGGTGAAAACCTCTTTTGCATCTTAACAAGTTTATATTCTTATTTAGAGTTTATGCACTTAATAGTCATAATTAAGTACAACTTTAAATCCAAAAACTAGATTGAGTACACAATTACTCTGTCTCTCGATATCATTGTTGCTAGTCGTCATATTCTAATCATCCTATGTATCAAGTACAATGATGAAAAACCTCCACTGGTTTCTAATATTGACGAAGTAGTATTAGCAAAATTTATGTTTAATCAAATAAACATTTAACGAAGAAGGTCCCATTAGATGTCCCACAACTAACTTGTTGATTCTTCAATAATTTGGGGTAGTTTCCTTTCTCGTGTCCAACATTTTAAGACAATGGAAACTTTATCGGTCGGGATTGATAGGTTTAGTATCGTTATTCTCAACAACTTTACCTTTAACATTACCTTGTATCAATTCCATTATAATCTTTACTTCTTGAACCTCGTCCTCATCTTAACGGTTTAAGAGAATGCTCCCACTCATTTCAATGAGTCTTTGCTTTGAGAAGCAAAATTGAATTCATGAAGAACACTCTTCATTTGTTCGTTTTAGTCTTAAAAACTTTCATTGAAGTGGTTGCGTTATTTTGGTCAATTACGAGTTCTTGACAAAACTAATTACCAAAACAATTTTATCGCTTCGATGTACTTAATGCATTTAAGTACATGAAAAACAATCCATTGCAAGTAGATGTGTTAGTCAAGAATCAAAAACCTGTTTGATAATGAATAACTTTAATCTATACTCTTTACAGGAGATCCTTAGCAATGGTTCATTTGAGGTTTTAGAAGCAAACTCATATTTGTCTTTAGTTACGATATTTTAATGGAGATTTGAATCAAAAATCGAAATGATATCGTATATGAATTGTGGTAAAGAAATAGAACAATAATAACAACGGAATAGTGGAAAACTTAACATTTATCGTTTTATTAATACTTGTAAACAAGTATAGCATTTACATAGTGACCTCTACCCAACTATGATAAATGATTCCAAGACCCAAATTCATATCGACTTAGGCACGGTATGGCCGATGAAACCCTTATCAATATAACTCGGTGGATTAACGCTTTAATCGATTCTACTTTTAGAACTCTTGGTCGATAAAATTACTTTAATAATTATCTATAGCCCGGAACACATGCAACTACGGTCGCGAATACTTCCGTTGAGCTCAATCCAAATTTCGAATAAATGTGTCCATTATCCAAATCCACATCAACTTGGGCACGGTATGGCCGATGAAACCCTCATTAACATGAACTCGGTGGATTAACACTCATCACCCACTTCCCCTACGTAACAAGGTTTGTACCCCGGTAGGGCCGAGTGCACTCCCTCGCGAAATAGGTTTTCATGGTTTCTACTATTTGGTAAGGCTATGTCTCAATTGTTTATTTTAGCGAGAGGTCATGTCAATTTATTATCTATCACGTTTTAAGTGAACTAAAGCGGTGAACTACGATAATTCGAATTGACACGGTCGATAAACTCGATAAAATAAGACAATGCATGTTTAGTTATGGCGATTTAGCGATGCATGTAACATAAAATAAAATGCAAGCATAAAGATAAATAAATCCTAGTATGGCCTTTCCTAAAATAGAAAAACTATTAATCTATTACATATTCGGAAACCAACTCCATTGGTCCCTAGAACTTCGGTTGTGGCACGCATCTCGAGGTAACACCGTCTTAATGTATCGCCATTCTTGAAGAAATCCGTCTTTTTGGAACTCCTAATGAATAAAATTACATAATAAATTACATAATTTCCTATTATACATTTGTAACTAAAATAAAATAAATCTATTAAATTACAAAACGGTGATACGAGATCACAATAAAAATACAACCGAATCGATATTCCCATACATTTCGGGAAATACCAATTAAAATCTAAGGCCATACTAAGTAAAATTACATAATTCAAAATTACATAAATTAAAATTATGACAATCATAAAGAAAATGCAGCATTATATTATGTATAAACATGCTCAATTTTTATGCTAAATCGCCTTTTAATTAGCCAATATCGTATATTACTCGGTTTTTACGGATTCGCGTGATTTCAACATTTTATAATCACAAAAAATGCATAAACTCATATTTATGCATAAGTTAATTACCCTAACCTCTTAGGACTCAAAATATAGTCTTCACTAATAATTTGACCATAATTAACTTTTATTTACCAAATTGTTCATAAATGGGCCAAAAATACAAAATTAAGCTATTAAACTTCAAATAAATCCAAAAATTCCAAATAAATTCAAAATTTGAAATTTAAATTCATGAACATTCTGGAAAAAATTCCATGACTCTCATAATGTTCAAAATCTTAGGTTAAAAATTTCGAAAATTTTCCGGAAAAACAATGTTGCGGTTTATCGATATTTAATAAAATAATCATAAAAAATATGGAAAAATTATTTTCATTAACTTTTCAATTTTAGATCTGAAAAATATAATAAAATGCAATATTAGACGTTTTTCCTAAGTCATAGATTATATTTTATTAATTTTCATTAATAATGTCACTATTTATGCCATTTTTCCTCAAAAATTCATAAATCATGCTAAAAGACTTCTTTATAGCCAATTATTTTACACACATCTTGTAAAATTGCATGTGACAACATATAAATTTTCTATGACCAGATTCGAAATTTAACTCATATTAACCTATTTTTCTCTTAAATCCGAATTTAATAATGAAAAATTCATTTTTCGAGCATAACAAGTGCAAAAATTATGAAAATTTACAGGTTATCTCAAAATAATATATGTAACAACATATCCAAAAACTAAGTGAAAATTCGAAGTATAGCTAATTTTCGACCAAAAATGACATTTTTACTCATAAAATCACATTTAAATGTCATTATTATTAAATATGAACAATAAAAATCCGAAAAATTAACCAAAAAATCCTAAAACACTTTAGGACCAGAAATATTAACATGCATGTAATTATTTCGTGATATATCATAATAACACAAATTTTACAAGTTTTATTTTGTTATTCATATAACTCGGAAAAACTTTTAACCAATTTGCATGCAAACAACCGTGGCTCATGATACCGATTGAAGGAAATGTAGATTCATATTCATACTAACATACTCATATATGTTAAAATTAATTTGTCATAAAATTAAATACGGATTTTATGCATGCAAACAATATAATAAAGAGAAGAGAAATCATGTCCTTACAATGATGTTTCGGTTTTATAGGGCACAAAAGAAATCTCCTTTTCTTTTGTTCTTGAGCTTTCCATATGGATGAACAAGATCTAAGTGTAAGATCTCTCCCTAAGCTTTATACCCAAGGCTTTCTCTTAATCTAATTAATATTATTGGATCTAGAATAATATTAATCTTGTGAAAATTGAACCAAAATAGTTGGTATTTTAGCTCCTAAAAACGGGTAGGAGAATGTATTTTGGAGTATATTATCTCTCTAATTTTACACTCAAATGTAGAGAGGATTTTCCCATTCTTTCTCTAGGAAAAATATGCAAAAGTATGAATGAATAATTGATAGAGAAAACTCTCTATATTGCCCCTTGAAAAACCGGTTGCCAAGAGTGAGAGGGAGCCAATGCATGGTGAAGTTTTTCTTTCCAAGAAAACATAGGCATGCAAGGCTATGGCTAGGTCTAATTATGTTGTTTTCCACTCAAAATAAAACATAATTTAAACACCATACTTCCTTCTAATTTTATTTAAATAAGATAAAATGGATTCCATTTTATCTTTGTCAATTTGTCAATTTGTCATATGTCACATATCACATGTCACATAAAATTGTTATGTATTTTTAACTTATTAAAAATCAACGTATTAATAAAAATACGTCACATACAAAAATCGACTTAGTAATTTCATAATTACTTGTGCCAAAATATTTTACCATTTATAAATCACAACAGATTGTATTTATAACAATTCATTCAAATTTAATTGTTACATTAAACAATTTATTTCATCCGAGTAATTATACAATTTAATTACTCAGACCGTATCTCATTTAATCACATTTCAATTTGATACGTAAATTTTACTTCCAAAATCGTCCGTCAATTTTCAAGTAATTTAATTAACTCGCAACGTTATACGATTAATTAAATAATCAATTAAGAGTATTGCCCTTTAGGTATGACCTAGGGGTCAACTCGATCACCACCGTCACACGACGAATGTCAAACTCTAGTCACCAATCATTACCGATATATGTTGACCGATTGTGATAACAAAATTACTTCCCAATTGTATTCTTAAAATGAGATTTAATAATGATATTTAAATCATGTGATCGCACTATTGTTGAGGACACATTTCCCAACACTTCTTACAAGTCCTTGGGTGAATGGGAATTCTCCCTCGGTGCGACCTTTTCCAGCTGATGCCTCGCCCGTGATTTCTAGTTTGCTCACTCCTTCAGGTGATTAGAATCAGGTTGCCGTTCATCGTTGGTTTCAGTCTCCTTGTGCAAAAATTATTCTTGCCATGGAACCTCCTCGTATAGATATTGACGATTTACTTTATTGGAAATACACAGAAGATGGAGTCTACACGGTTCGCTCTGGTTATGATTTCTTGTTGTCACGCATATCCTTTTCCTGCTCTCCATCTTTTTATTCCGCTTTTCCGTGTAAAGTTCTTTGGGGTCTTCGATGCTCTCCTAAGTTTCCGCTTCTTGTTTGGCGTATAGTTCATGATATCCTTCCCTCTTTAGAAATTCTATCTACTAGAGGCATCCAGGTAAGTACTTCCTGTGTTTTCTATCACTCGCATACTGAGTTTTTAAATCATTTGTTTCGGACTTGTACTGTTGCTCGACACGTTTGGTTTTCTTCGGCACTGGGTATTAATTCTGTAGCTAATCCTTCAGTTTGCTTGCAACGATGGCTTGCTGATTTTATTAGATATTTTCACAGGGTCACGGATGCGGTAGATCAGTGCCTTCTTCGGTTTCTTTGCATAATAAAGGCCATTTAGATGCATCGCAATTCTGTTATTTTTGATAGCTGCAGGGTTAATCCGTTTCAGATTTTACATATGGCTGACTATCTTTTTGCTTCTCACTCTCAGTTGCCTGTCCTTTCGCCGTCTTTTGTGCAGAGCACTAACAAAATTTCTATCTTACCTTCGGATAGTTCTATGTCTTTGTCTTCTGTCACTTACTTTATTCTGGTTTACAGGTCATCTCCTCGGGATCGTTTCATTGTTACTTCTTCGGATTCGATCTCAATCACCCCCATTACTCAGCATGTACGGGCTTCCTCTGCTTTTGCTGCATCGACGAAAGGTCTACTTCTCAACATGTATCGAGCTCATTCTGCAGCGCTACCATCTGTTTCGTTCCAAGTTACTTCAAAAAAATTATCTTCTGTTCTGGCCTCCACAGCGCCAGTACCAATCGAATTGCGTCACTCGATGTGCACAATTCATAGGTTCCTTCGTAGATATGTGCACTGGTCAGTAAGCTTGGCTACTGGCTGATGTTGTACTTGTTCTCAACTCTATGTTTGGTTGTTTTACATATATATAAAGTTCATTATTGTCAAAAAAAAAAGTAAAGACGGTCTCAAAATTTGATTAAAGAGAATATTTGACTAAGACATAAATGTAATATTATTTTTCTTTTTAACCTTTAAAATAAAGATATTTATATATTATTTTTATGTTAAAATATATAACATTCCCCCACTTATTTTAACAAAAAATAACTCACAAATGTCATAAGATATCATGCATCATAGAGGTGGCTCCGCCTTTAAACTCCTACTTGTGTTTTGGTTCACTACATACTAGAGTCAAAGTGGCACCGCCTTTAAACTTTGACTACTCATAGGCACGTTGGGAACCTCACACACATAATACCTTTGGTGTTCCAAGATTCAAAGGTCCGCACATTATGGCCATGTGCACCATCCCGGTATTCATGAGTGAATCTAGAGAATGTGCCCCCATTCTCACAGAAGCGGCCTCACTCCAACACTCATATAGGTGACCCATCAAAAATGCACTCGTGGCCAAGCATTCCGCCCACACGAGCTATGGATCATTAAGAGCAAAGCCAAATATTATTAATCAAGTTCTCATACAAAAATGCACTTTGCTCAACCTTATCAACGCCACAAGTATACATGCCTGCACCATAGGGAGGGACGTAAATAATAATAATGATCATAATATAAAAAATATATACACAGGCATGTCACCCGTCATCATATGATTCGTTTTTCCCTTTGCAGGGTATCCTCATACATGACGTAACTCATCTTTGGGCAAAAGTCCCATCCCCCTTGATGCTTTCCAAATTTTCTCTCTAGCTAGAGCTTTAGTCAATTGATCAGCTATATTCTCTTATGATCGCACATGGCTAACATTTATAGCACCATTGGACAAATGTCCTCTCACAATACCATGCATCCGTCTAACATATCGGGATTTACCATTATAGTACAAACTATGTACTCTGCCAATAGTCATGAATCTTTGTCACAATGAAGTAAAATAGGAGGCACTGGTCTATCCCACATAGGAATATCATGTAATAAATTACGCAACCAATTTGCTTCATCACTAGCATTTGACAAAGCTATCAACTCTGCCTCCATAGTAGAATGAGATATAATTGTTTGCTTTTTTTATCGCCAACTCACTACACCACCACCTATCAAAAACACAAAGCCACGGGTAGACATAGTGTCTCCGGCTAAAGAATTCCAATCAGCGTCAGTATAACCTTCAAGTATAGGAGGGTGCCTTTTATACGTAATACCATAGTTAATAGTTTTCTTTAAATAACTCATTAAGCGTTCAATTGCAAACTAATGTTCATGACACGGTCTACTAGTAAAACGACTTAACACACCAACGGCATAACTAATATCAGGTCTAGTACTGTCAGCGGCATATCTCAAACTACCAATAATTCTATAGTATTCTTTCTGATTTATCACATCATAGTCATTCATGGTAGGATATAATTGAATATGAGAATCAAAAGGAGAATTTCTTGGCTTACAATCAAAGTAATTAAATTTTTTTAACATTTTTTCTACATAGTGAGATTGATCGAGAAAAATTCCATTAGAACACTTATGAATTTTCATACCAAGAATTACACTAGCTTCTCCCATATCTTTCATGTCAAAATGTTTACAAAGCATTTTCTTAGTATCAACTATAATTGTCATGTTAGTACCAAAAATGAGAAGATCATCCACATATAAACAAATTATCACACTATCATTAATAACTCTTTTATAATAAACACACTTATCACTCTCATTAGCATAAAAAACCATTGGCTAAAACACAATCATCAAATTTTTTATGCCATTGTTTCGGAGCTTGTTTTAACCCATATAAAGATCTTGTTAGTTTACATACTTTATTTTCCAAGCCAGGTTGCACAAAACCTTCGGGTTGTTCCATGTAAATTTACTCATCTAAATCCCCATTTAAAAATGCAGTTTTTACATCCATTTGATGAATAAAAAGATTATGAACAGCTGCAACCGCAATCAGAGTCCTAATAGAAGAAATTTTAGCAACCGGAGAATAAGTATCAAAAAAATCAATATCTTCTTTTTGTCTAAAACCTTTAATAACAAGTCTAGCTTTAAATTTTTCAATACTACCATCTGGTTTCCTTTTTCTCCTAAGTACCCATTTATTTCCAATAGGTTTGCATCCGGGTGGTAAATCAACTAAAACCCAAGTATTATTAGACATCAAAGAGTCCATCTCATCATTGACTGCCTCTCTCCAAAAATTAGCATCAGGTGATGAAAAAGTCTCGACAAGGGAATTAAGTTCATTATCTATCATGCATATAATATTGTCCTCGAAAAGATAACTATCTTCTACATAATGAAGCTCAAAATCAGAACCAAAATCTTTTGCAATTCTAGGTCTTTTACTCCTTCTTAAGTCCTTTTATTATACTAGTTCATGTGTAATTGAGGGTCTAGGATCGATCACAAAGTTTTCGTTAGAAACTTTATCACCCCCACTATTTGCAAAAGGAAATTTATCTTCATGAAAAATAGCATCTAAAGACTCAATAACAACATTATTTTCCAAATCCAAAAATCTATAAGCTTTACTATTATAAGAGTAACCAATAAAAGCACATCTAGTAGCTCTAATTCCTAACTTGTGAATTTTAGGATCTGTCTTACGAACATAAACCAAACAACCCCAAATCCGAAAATAACTAATGTTGGGTTTATAACCTTTCCATAATTCAAATGGTGTTAGTAAAGTCTTTTTCCGAGGTATTCTATTCATCACATAATTACCTGTCAAAATAGCTTCTCCTCATAGGTTTTTAGGTGCACTAGCATGTACTAGCATAGAATTAGTCAAACCAATTAAAGTTCTATTTTTTCTCTCCGCTACGCCATTTGACTCGGGTGAATAAGGTGGGGTCACTTCATGAACTATCCCTAAAGACTTTATATAATCTATTAATCCCAAAGAAGCATACTCTAATCCTCTAATCCTCTATCACTACGAAAACATTTTATTTTCCTTTCAAAACGATTCTCAACTTCACTTATAAATGTTTTTAACCTATCAAAAGCGTCACTCTTATTTTTCATTAAGTAAACAGACGTAAACTTTGAAAAGTCATCTATAAATGTTATAAAATATCTTTGTCCACCTCGTGTTAATATCCCTTCAAACTCACATATATCGGTGTGTATAAGTTCTAATAATTGAGTACTTCTATAAACACTATTGTGAGGTTTTTTTAGTGATCTTAGTCATACTACAAATTTCACATTACTCAAATTTATTTACTAAGGTTGGTATTAATCCTATGTGACTCATGTCTTTGATATATATATTATTAACATGACATAAACGGGAATGCCAAATATTAACACAATTCACGATATAAATCGAACCATCAACAATATTATTCATCTCAACATTCAATTTGAACATACCATCACAAGCATAGCCTTTGCCAACAAACATATTATTCTTAGTGATAGAATAATTATCGGATTTAAACACTTGCTCAAAACCTGCCTTGTTGAGGAGATAGCCAGAAACAAGATTCTTCCGAATTTGAGGAGTATGGAGAACATCCTTCAAGGTCAAAACTTTACCAGAAGTGAATTTAAGTTCAACATCACCAATACCAAGAACCTTATTAGTGTGTGAATCACCTAAAAGTATTTTCCTATCGGAATCAACATGATTATAACTTTTAAACCAATTTCGATCATGACACACATGTTTTGAGGCTCCCGTATCAATCCACCAACCATCATAATTTTCCACCATATTAATTTCAGTCACCATAGCAACTGATGCGTGTCTAATATATGATGTTTTGCACCTCATTTCACACGCATTTCAGAGCTCAATTGAGTAGTTTATGCTACTATTTCCCTTGTTTCGTGTATTTCTTCCTTTTCTTGTGATTTTATAGGAATATGAAGATTTCAGTGGTAAATAAGCCGAATCCATCCCTAAGTACTTAGCATTGCATTTGACATGGAGTATTGACTCGAGGAATGAGTTTGGTGCGCGTTTCAAGGCCTAAAGATAGCAAAAGCAAGGGTGTGTACGAGTTTAACAAGCAAAGAAGCACTTCTCGACATTGCAGGCTGCTTCAGATGGCAATATTTCGAGTTCTAGAGCTGATAATTGAGTGATTCCAATTGGAGGTGAAAGCTTATCCTCTTAGCTTTACAACGCCGTGTAGAAAGCCTAATTTGACCAAGTAACGAAGAAATGACAGCTGTTTTAAGATAGGTGCGCGCTGCAGAATTCGTCAGAATGCATACTGTACAACACCCTTGGTCGATCGACTGGTCTCTATGGTCGATCGACCATATCACGACTCTGACGAGAGATTTAAAAGAACGAGAATTAAAGGATTTTAATCTAAGCCCATTTGTAATTAGGTTTGGAGGAGGAGTTACGTGATATTTTCTATATAACTAATTCTTCCTCATCAGTTTCATCATCATCTAGTTCCTAAAATACAGTAGCTATTTCCGTAGTTTAGAATTCTCAAAAAAAATTCGTACTTTGCTTTCGGATTCCTCTTGTTCCTTTGCTTCAGTAATTCTTCTAATCTTTCAATTCCTGTATTGTTATTTCGTTTCATTAGTATTAGTTCTTGCTAGATAGAATCCCAAAGCCCTAGTTATAGTTTTATGCGAATTTATTCATCATTTATTTCAATTATGCAATTCTTTATGCCTATTATCAAATTAGTTCTTGTTATTTGCGTAAGTATGAGTAGCTAAACACCCCTTGCTAAGATGTAGGGGATCTATGGCATAGATGGCATTAGAATAGGTGACCTCGCATTAAGGCTTGGTCGATCGACTGGCTTAACCAGTCGGTCGACTGAGCCGGTTGGTCGATCGACTGGGATAGCTGGTCGATCGACCGACTTCGCGTCTGGTTTTGCTTTGTTTGTTTCGTTAAGTGCTTTATCTTTCAATGAGACCGAGAGGAGACTTGATAGATGCTTAAACTTGACCATCCCGTAGATCGAGAGATAGGAATGGACAATAATTAACGAATTAAAACGACTAAATTGCTAAGATCGAGAGATAACGTGATTTAGTTTGCATTAGGAATCACTAATCAAGAACGAGAGTTAGTATTAATGAGACTTAGGGATTAGTAGCATAGGCCGAGAGGTAGCTACTATTTAACATGGACCGAGAGGACTTGTTTTCCCCATCCTTCGCGACCGTATTTCGAAGTTACCTAGGATTATGTGCCATCGCAGCTATAGTGAACCGACCGTCTTAGCATTTCTTTTATCATAGTTTACACCTTTTGCAACTTTTATTTATTTATTTGATTTATGTTATTAGTTTTAGAATTTATTCACATCAAAACCCCCACAATCATTACTTGACAGGACTAAAATATATAGCAACTATTATCTCCCTACCTCCCTGCGGATCGACCCTTACTACCGCTTGCTAGTTGTAGTTTGGTATTATAAATATTATTTTTGGTACTCACTTCGACAGGTATCAGCAACCAAAGGTTCTTCTATCATATTAGCTTGTGAGGTGGTTCCTTTTTTCTTATTATTACAAAATTTAGCGATATGACCATATTTTCCACACTCAAAACATTGTGGTTTGATGGATTGATTACTATTGTTATTACCATTGAATTTATTATTATTATTATTGCCAAAAGAGTTAGAACGAAAATGGTGACCATTATTATTATTATTATTATTATTATTATTATTATTATTATTATTATTATTATTATTATTATTATTATTATTATTATTATTATTATTATTATTATTCTTAAACTTATTAGTATTATTCTTAAAATGGTTTTGGTTATTAGTGTGATTACGAAAATTATTTTTAAAAGGCTTCCCTTTAGGTTTGAACTTACCACCATTTTTATTAAAGTTATGACCTTTATGGATGTCCTCGTTAGTAGTAATAAAATTTACCTTCGCCGACTCACCATTACCATTGTTAGAGACATTGTCCCTCTTAAGAGACTCTTCCTTAACTCGGATTCTTGTAATTAGATCAATGACGGTCAAATCACTTTGCTTGCGACGTAAATTCTTTTGGAACTCCCCCCATGATGGTGGTAGCTTGTCTATTATTGCCGCAACTTGCATTTGGTCATCAACGACGACACCTTCGGATTGTATGTCATGTACACATTTTTGCAACTCTTGTGTTTGTGTCACCACCGATTTGTTATCCACCATTTTAAAAGTAAAAAACCTGCTACAAGCAAACTTTTTTTGCACCGGCTTCCTCGGTGTCATATTTTTTCTGCAAAGCTTTCCAAATCTTTTTTGCAGTAGAATAAAAGCTAGCATAGTAGTCATAAAGCTCGTCAGAAAGACAATTAAGAAGATAATTCCTACAATCCTCCTCATCATTTTTCCACTTCTCAACTTCCTTTTCATGTTTTTCAAGTTCTTCTTTGGTCATATTACTTAAGTCTTTTTTAGTTGGATCTTTAACGGTTAAAATCCACACTACCTTCATAAGTTTTAGATAGAACAATACCTTCTTTGACCAACGCTTAAAATGCTCACCCGTGAACTTGAAAGGTTTGTTAAAGTCGGTTGGAGTGGAAGAAGGTAATGGAGTCGCCATAGGATCCATGAATCGTCTTGAGATTGTTGGAAAAAATTCCGAATGATAAGGAAGATGGACCGGTACAATAATAAAACCACCTAGAAATTTGTTGGAGAGTCGCGTAATAAATCAACTCTCCTTACAGCAAGTGAAATGAGATTATTTGGGACCATTTTCATGTAGCAGCTTGCATACCAGTCGTTCGCTAGTGCAGCTTCTGTTTTTGTTACCTGTTTGATTTGTGAGAAGATGAATTAGCTGATAATGGACTATATCTTTTAACTGTCAAAAGGTGGTAAATTTCCACAGTTTTAATCATTTCATACCACAAAAATTCATCTGAATTTTAAATCATTCATCTGAATAATATTGTTCAGAAGGTTATGCTAAAAGGGCGGTATCTTCTCCGAAGATATTGGCTTGATCATCTCAATTTTATTGTTCAGAGGGTTATGCTAAAAGGGCGGTATCTTCTCCGAAGATATTGGGTTAATAGTTATTACTCTCTCTCTGTTTAGACACTGCAAAATCTTTGATTGAATGCAATTTAGTTGAATTTTTCTTGGCAAGTAGTATTACCTAGGTTGCACCGTGTTCTTCACATAGCTTCAAAATATGTGAGGGGGATTTTGAAAACCCGGAAGAACACGAAAATGGAGGAGAGTATACAGTTATATTTATATGAATGAGATACCAAGGGACTGATGCTCATATACAAAATAATAGCAAGACTTAGCTAGCAAACTACCACGAGTAATCATATCTATAAAGAGAAGCAAAGTTAAGTTCGATTCAAAAGGGAGCACTTGACTCCCAACGATTCAGAAGGGAGCAAACTACCGTGTTCTTGCTTTGTAATGTTGTTATTAAATTTTAATTTAGTGGGATATTAGAGATATGACTGATATCTGTACATGTTTCATTCATGTTTGTAACTCAGGGTCGATGGAGCGCATATGAGACTATAAGGGACATTCGTATGCATTCTGTTTTTGAGGAGCACTCATACCCTGTTATTCTTTGTGAAAGCTGGAGAGAGGGCACATCTAGTGCCTTTGCCATTGTAAGTATCTCTGCCACTTCTACTCCTTGCTATTTCAAGTTGGCTCTGCTGTGGTACCTAAGCAAATGTTCTATAACTAGTTTAGATCCCGCGCAATAAATGCGCGTTATTTATAGAGTTACTAATATAGACCCCGTGTAATATATGCACGTTATTTATAGAGTTTTACTTTTTTAGTGTATTATTTATAGAATTTAAATTGACAATTCACTTATTTTCCATGTTTCTCCTTATTGTAGTTTGATTAGAGAAATAAATAAAAATTTAAATCGTAATAATTAATAAAATGAGTATTTTTTTTTTGAATTCTTTTTTTGTTATTTTTACCGAGAAATTAATGATGTTAATTTACAAAAATTTACTAATAACATATTTTTTAGCTACAAATTTTTATCATAAAAAGTCAGTGAATTTTAACAAATATTTACTAATTCCATATTTTTTAGCCGCAACTTCTTATGATAAAAAGTTAATAAATCTATATCAATAAGTTCTTTAAAAAAAGAATTTCCTTATCCTAAAAAGATCGGAGATAAATTTGTGCAAAATGTGAAATATTAAATGTTATAAATATTTAAATACAAAAGATTATATCCATTTATAACTTATCATGTCAACACCAATAGTATATGCTAAAAATATCTAGTACTAATCTAGGAAATATGTTTTAGACGGGAAAAATTGGAGTTTCGTCTATTCATTTAGTAAATAGCCAAAGGATTTGTTAAATTTACCCATTTCATAAGCGCTAATAGGTTGTATTCCAAAATGAATTGGTTTATACAATGAGTGGCTCCTTGATTTATAAAATAGTGAACGCACTCCTCAATTTGTCAATGTTGAACACTCACATGTGGAAAACCCACATAATTGAGCTCGTCTTTTCGAAAACATAGACGGGAGTGGACCAAATAAAGAGGAACAAACAAAGCTTGGATTAGAGAAAATATAGTAGAATGTTTGATAGAGAATAAACATGTCAGTAGCTCTATTCAAGTGTATTGAATTCTGAATTATAGAATTCTTGATCAAAAGTAAAGCAATTACTCAAGCTTAAAATGAACAACTTGAGTAAATAAAATGTGTAACTTTATTGATCAGAAAAACTTAATTTGCAATGAGTATGTATGTGTATATATACAAGTATGAGAAGCTGTACAAAATATCTGTAACAAACTTCCTATGACAGGCTGTCACCAGCTCAAGGTTGTTACAGGCTAACGTGGATCTGACAAGGAGAGGAGGGAGAGGAAGCTTCTAGACTGCTGTCATCAACGTTAGTCTTCAGTGATAGCAGCAGTGGCAGTCTGATATAATCAACACCCCCCCCCCCTCTCTCAAGTGGGACTAAGGTGGAGTTTCAACAAGTCCCAACTTGGCAGTGAGATAAACATGTTGTTTCTCCCCTAAGGCCTTCGTCAAAACATCAGCAAGTTGGTGTAAAGTAGAAACATGAGTAGTCTTAATCAACCCAGATGTGATTTGCTCTCTTATGTAATGGCAATCCAGCTGAATGTGTTTAGTCCTTTCATGGAACACCGGATTTTCAGCTATATGCTGAGCTGCTTTATTGTCACAATGTAATGTGATAGGTGTAGGCACATGAACCTATAATTCTTTGAGAAACTCATTAAGCCAAACTAATTCACTTGTTGTCTGACTCATGCTTTTGTACTCTGATTCTGCAAAAGACTTACTAACAGTAGCTTGCTTTTTAGTTTTCCATGAGATTAATGAATTTCCAAGTGATACACAATAACCTGTCAAAGACCTTCCTGAAAACACACAGGAACCCCAGTCTGCATCACAGTAACTGTGGAGTACTAGATCAGATTTAGCAGAGTAGAACAAACCCATATTCAGTGTCCCTTTCAAATATCTTATCAAATGTATAACAGCATTAAAATGAGGTTGCCTTGGTTCACAGACAAATTGGCTTAAGTGTTGAACATTATAGCTAATATCTGGCCTGGTTAAATAAAGATATAGCAACCTTCCAATAAGCCGTCTGTATAACTCAGGTTTTACTAACACCTGACCTTCATCAGTAGAGAGCTTCAGTCCTGTTGGAAGAGGGCACTTTACTGGTTTTGCTTCGGTCAGACCTGAATCTTTGAGAATATCAATTATATATTTTCTATGATTCAGCAAGATCCCTGCAGTAGATCTTGACACCTCAATTCCTAGAAAATACCGTAAATGTCCCAAATCTTTGATAGTAAAAGCTTCATGTAAATGATTTTTAATAGCCTGCATCTCAAGGCTGTTGTTGCCAGTTATCAGCAAATCATCTACATAGACCACTATAGCAACAAATGATCCAGTAGAATCTCTCTTAGTAAACAAAGAATAATCTGATTTGGCCTTTATGTATCCATATCTAATGAGAAATTTGAATAATTCAATATTCCATTGTCGGGATGCCTGTTTAAGGCCATATAGGGATCTTTTTAAGAGACATACATCATCTGGCTGCCCCTTGTTGTATCCCTCTGGCTTCTTCATATACACCTCCTCATCAAGAAACCCATGCAAAAACGCATTATTGATGTCCAATTGATGTAATGGCCATCCTTTGATAGCAGGAAGAGCAATTATACACCTGACAGTGGTGAATTTTGCCACTGGACTGAATGTATGCTTGTAATCCTTGCCTTCAATTTGACTGTAACCTTTAGCTACTAACCTAGCTTTGTATATTTCTATAGATCTATCAGGGTTAAATTTGATTTTATAAACCCATTTGGCACCTATGGCTTTCTTACCAGGTGGTAGAGTAGTTAACTCCCATCTGTGATTGTCCTCAAGAGCTGTGATTTCCTTATTCATGGCGTGTTGCCAGTGTGGATTATCTTTAGCTTGAGTGTAGGTAGATGGCTCATATAATTGAAGAGCATTATGGCAAGATATCTGATAATCAGAGGAAAAACCAGCAAACCTAACCAAGGCATGTAGTGCAGAATGGGACTCAGCAGCATTAGCAGTAGATGCAGAAGCATGTGCAATGAATGGTGGCAACCCCTGGCACTCATAGTCCTAGAGTTTGGAACTTAGGTACCTAGTCCTATTAGATTTCCTTGAGACAGTATTAAGGATACTAGCATTTGGGATGATTGTGTTAGGAAAGGTATTGGTATTATTATTTGTATTTGAATTTTCTGTTGTATTTGTTTGTGTACTAGTATTAGTATTGTCTACAGAGGAGATAAGAACTTCCTCTTCAGTGTGTGAAACAGAAGCAGGTGTATTATGAACTGAAATAGTATGGTCTGAATTTGTAAAAGAAGTTGAATATGGAAAAAGATGCTCCCTGAAAACAACATCTCTACTATAAATAATTTTATGATTATCAAGTCTAAAAAGTCTGTATCCCTTCTTGCCCATGGGATAACCTATGAAAATACACCTAACAGCTCTGTCAGCAAATTTATCCCCATCATGTTGTGCTGCATAGCACAGACAACCCACGACTCTTACATGAGTATAATCAGGAGGCTTCTTGAACAGACATTCATGAGGTGTTTTCCATTTAAGAACAGCAGTGGGTAGAAGGTTAATGATTTGAGTAGCAGCCAATATCATATCTCCCCAAAATTTCTTTGGTAGATGTGATTGAATTCTTAATGCCCTAGCCACCTCAAGAAGGTGCCTATGTTTGCGTTCTACCCTCCCATTTTGCTGAGGATTACCAGGTATAGAAGTCTGGTGAACTATACCATGCTCAGCAAGCAAATTATCACAATCCCTTTGTAGAATTTTTGTACCATTATCTGACCTTAAGATCTTAACAGTGGTGTTAAATTGAGTCTTGACATAGGCAAAAAAATGAGTCAAGGTTTGACAAACAAGATCCTTATGTTTTAACAACATTGTCCAAGTAGTCCGACTAAAAGCATCAACAATGGTTAAAAAATAAGAAGCACCAGTCAATGATAAAACTCTATAAGGCCCCCAAAGATCCACATGTATCAAATCAAAAGGAGCATGAGTAACAGAAGAACTAATAGGAAAAGGACTTTATGATGTTTAGCCATCAAGCATGTGTCACAATGGAAGCTCTTTTCATTCACATCAGAATGTGGTTGAGACAATACATGTTTCATTGTGGACAAAGAACTATGACCTAATCTAGCATTTAGTATGTGTACATCAGAAGATGCAGCATTTGCAGTGATATACTTGTTGCTAGTTACAGTGTCATTACATTTATTTGTAGGTAAGATACTAAGATGGTATATGCCAGCTTTCTTCAAGCCTGAACACATAATTTCCTCAGTTATACTGTCCTGGATAACACAATCATCAAATGTAAATTTAGCACATAGTCTGGGATTAGTTAGCAATTTGCCAAGGGAAAGCAAATTGTGTCGAAAATCAGGTAGATAAAGCACATCAGTCAACAGCAATTTATCAGTAACCTGAATACTCCCAACATAATGCACAAACTTAACCAAACCATCAGGAAGAGTGACAGATAAAGGTTTAGTCAACTGTTTCAAGGTCTGAAAATTAGACAAAGTATATGTCATGTGGTCAGACGCTCCTGAATCTATAATCCAATTCTTAGAAGCTAATCCATTGACAGGAACATGAATATGAGCACTAGCAGCCAAGAGAGTACCTGAAAGCTGAGAAGGACCAGCAATATCAGGAAGAGTCTTGTACTGCATTCTGAACAACTCCTTTGCTTCAGCCTGAATAAAAGAAGCATCAATCACTGGTGCAGTAAGAGCTGTAGATTCCAGAGGAGTGTCTGCCTCATAAGTCTTAACCTTTTCGACATGTGCTGCAAATTTCTTGCTAGCAGTAGCAGATGTGCCAGCACCTTGTTTCTGATTGAATGTTGCACGCTTTGCTTGCTCTCTCTTATGAACCCAACAGTACTCAAGAGTGTGACCAGCCTTCTCACAATGTGTGCAGTAGTAGTTTGGTCTCTCTGATGCTGCAGTTTGCTCACCGGAATTATCAAACTTGACTTTCTTAGCGTTACGCCTCCAAACATTCTTAGGAGCACCAGTGGATGTAGCTGCCAGAGCTATACCATCTGTATTGACTAAAGGAGTAGGAGAACTCATACTGAATTGTACCTCTGCCTAATAGAGCTTGGCATAAACTTGATTAATGCCTGGAATAGGATCTAGAGCAAGAATATGATCACGAATTATGTCATATTTCTTCTCTAATCCCATGAGGAAGTCCAGAATATGATGAACATTCTCTCGTTCAACAATCTTCTTGAGAATATTGCAAGTACAAGTAGCAATACCACCACAATCACACTCAGGGAGCGGATCAAGTGATCGGATATCTTCCTAGCCTGAGCGAAGCTTAGCATAATATTCCGCAATGGAGAGATCACCTTGCTTGATTTCAGCAACTTCCTTACGCAACTGATACAGGAAAGGAGTGTTTGACTGATTAAATCGCTCGTTCAATTCATCCCAAAGCTGCTACTCGAGGTAACATAAGAGAAACTCTTAGCAATTTCTTCAGAAAGAGAGAATTGAATCCACCGCATAATAGTATAATCAGTGCGTATCCAATCCTGATAGCGAGAATCCGTGGAAGAAGGCTGTGGACAAGCGCCATTGATGAAACCGAGTTTGTTCTTGGAGATTAACGCAACTCGTACATTTCTGGACCAATGGAGAAAGGATTTTCCAGTGAAAACGTGCGGAACAAGCTGAGATAAAGATTGATCACCGGCAGTGAGATGAAGCGGATCCTTGTAAACAGAGGATGGAGTAGATGCCGGCATTTCTGCGAATAGAAGAAGAACAGCGGAAGTCTGAAGTTGTAAAGATGATCGGAATCGAAGAAAAACAGTGAAAAAAAAACAAATATTTGTAGTGTTTTTGATGATATGAAAGAAACAAAATCAAGGTGCAGAAATGAACAACAAATTTTGTGAAAATGTAAACAATTGATGCAGGAAAAGCATCAAGATGATGATGAAATCATGCAAAAGAATCAATTTCTGACGATGATACCATATTGAATTCTGAATTATAGAATTCTTGATCAAAATTAAAGCAATTACTCAAGCTTAAAATGAACAACTTGAGTAAATAAAATGTGTAATTTTATTGATCAGAAAAACTTAATTTACAATGAGTATGTATGTGTATATATACAAGTATGAGAAGCTGTACAAAATATCTGTAACAAACTTCCTATGACAGGTCGTCACCAGCTCAAGGTTGTTACAGGCTGACGTGGATCTGACAAGCAGAGGAGGGAGAGGAAGCTTCTAGATTGTTGTCATCAACGTTAGTCTTCAGTGATAGCAGCAGTGGCAGTCTGATATAATCAACAAAGTGGCTACGTCATGATAAAGGCCTTGGGAGAACAACACCACCACTTCTTTGTCGCAAGCTAGGACTAGCGACATCTTCACCAAGTCCAACCTGAAGGGGCTGTAACGAAGATAGATCTTTTGAACTCTTTTCTCTCTCAAACTGGAGTCAAGAAAGTGCATAAAATTTATGTAGAGGGGAGGAACTCTGCATGCAGCTAACTCTGATTAGATAATATCAATCTCTCCTAATTATCATACTATACAAATAAGTCGTACTATGGGGAATAATGTCATTTAGAGCCTGAGTTTCATACTTTCATAGGGAAGGCACATAGCCTGAGTTTCATAGGGAAGGCACATGGGCGTCCTAATATATGATGCTAAGAAAGTGACTCGGTTGCAACTCCTGATATGCTTCAGGGACGTTGGATGACGTATATAGACTCCTTGTTCAAGTCATCCTCGAAGGAGCGTCTCTCCGAGATAGACTTACTAAGAAAAGAAGTGGATTTACCCATGTTGGTTAGGTCATGTTTTGACGTCGTGCATATAGTCGGTGATCGTTTGGCACTACAAGAATAACACTGATTAGCGTCAGATAATTACCGACAGCCAAAAAAATTCAGTCGATAATGTATTTTACGGACTGAAAATAGTCTGTAAAATATATTGGACGGTAATTACCGACGAATATTATAGTGGACTTTAATATTGTAAATCAGTCAGTAATTACTGACTAATTAGCCCATTTTACTATTTTAGCAACCATTAAAGTTGTCAGTTGTAATTACCGACTAATTAGCCCATGGGTTGTTTTGGTTAGGGAGTTGATGCATCTTACAATCTTCTCATTTTCATGTTTTTTTATCTGCTTGAATGAACTGTTAGGTCTTTGTCCTGCAAGATGATGACCTAATTTTGATTAGCATTCAAAAACTTTTATGACAGCGCTGTCGTATACCTATCAAAAATAACTAACTAAACTAACTATATAGCTAGGGAAGTCAGGTCGATCTCCTCAGGGAGGCAAGATATCTGTAAAAGTCCGTCTATTTGGTCACAAATGGGGGGTGTTTATAATTGATTTCCTAAACTAAAATCTTTAAAAGAAAGACTATGGTAGTTCAGTGACTCAACTGTAAACAACTTAAATAAATTACTGCGAGACGGATATGGAAAGGTCATTCCGATCCACTTTCTATCCTAAACTTCCACTAACTTAACTTCCGTTCTCGCCAGGGTAGTCTACTGTTCATAGCAGGTCTATTTAGTCCAATCTTCCGATCCAGGATTAAATTTAACCAGATTAAAAGGGTGACTCAGAAGCGTGCACTCAACTAAGTCGGTAAATACATTTATATTGCTATGGTGACAGAATCTCACAATTAATTTGTCTAACATATTTACTACATCGTCACATTTCTACCGTAGATCCCCTAATCCTAACATGAAACAGATTAGCTACTCATGCTATTAATATTGACAAAACTAATAACGATGAATGAACTAACAATAAACATAATGAAATGATAATTAAATTGCATAAAAGTAATTAGGGCAGAAAGTAAAAGGAACAAAACAAACAATTAAAATAAATGAAAGAACGATTAATACTAAGAAAGGAGAAAGAGATTACAATCGCAAGAATCCGGCGTAAAGAACAAACAAATCCGAGCTAAGTAACCCCGAAAGCAAAAGTTACAGTGAAGAAGAAATGTAACGCAGTCTTTATTGTGAAGATGAATGATAGATAAAACTTAGATAGAATAGAGTATGATAGATAAAAGATGCTAATGACCTAGTTGACGTACGTTTAAATAGAAAAACTACTAAGTCCATCAACTAAAACAAGTTCACGGGCTAATTAAAGCCCACGCCAGCCAAAACCACTCGATCGAGTAGTTTGAAACCACTCGATCGAGCATTTCTCCAAAATATCTACTCGATCGAGTAGAATTGTTACTCGATCGAGTAACCTCAATTTCCAGCACTTCTTGATCGAGTATAAAACTACTCGATCGACCAACTCCGGCTATAAAAAGCACTCGATCGAGTGATAAAACAGCTCGATCGAGTATTCTTCCTTCAAATCAGCTCAAACTCGTGACCGACTGCCTCGTAGACCGTTCCTTCACGCATCCCAATGCAATATCTCGCTCTGAAAAATTCCGTCTCCTCAAAATGCATGCAAAAAGGACGAAAATGGTACGATTCCACTACTTTCGCGTTCATTTCTACAAAATGGACAAAACGAACCAAAGTAGCCAATTCGGGGGCAAAATGCAATATAAACAAGATTTAAAGTACATAGATATACGTGCTAAAATAGGCTAAAAAGACTATATAAAATGCACGTATCAAATCTCCCCAAACCGAACCTTTACTCGTCCTCGAGTAAACTAAAATGCAACTAATGGAACGGAAATGAAAACTCAGAGCTAGCTTAATTTGTCTACTTGAACCAATTTAATGCAACAGAAATTAACAGTTATAGCTAAGCAGTCAATACGCAAACGAGTTATAAGCTGTTCGGAAATATAGCCAGCCTATCGACCTTGCAAGACCAACAAAATCGGACTCTCACGTGGTCACTCTTCTCTCATGAAGCAAAGGGTGAATAGTATATGTGAAAGAGAGAAAGAGAAACAGTCACTCACCTAACTGCGACCTACATAGCATACATGCAACAAAAATGAAAGACGATTCAAGTACTAATGCACACACTCCAACCATTAATGTCCGTCACAGCCGAGGGCTTACAAATGATATGGGAATAGTGAGGTTCAGGTGAGAAAAGGCAAAACAAGTTATGATAATGCGGAGGTAAAAGCGTCAAGCTAGTTCCTAAACAGGACCATATAAGACCATCCGAATCTCAACTGAATGAAAAATAGAGTACAAGTGCCCTTCATTTGGCACACAGCTCACTAATCTCATACACAATCTCCTCAAAAATATGGAATAAAGCGGAGGAGTGAGACCGTCACAAGGTAAAAATTAACATATACAGTCTCAATTAAACTTAATTACAAAAACTTCTAATTTTTTTTCTTTCTTCCACTGTGAACGTGAATCACACTTTTTTTCCTTTTTTTTCTTTTTTTTTTCTTTATTCACGTTTTTCTCATTTTTTTTTCTTTTTCAATTTCAAACTTTTTTTTCTTTCTTTTTCTCCTTTATTTAATTTCCACCAACTCCAATCATATACACACGGGACAAACTGCAGACGGAAAAATATACCACAAAAGACATGCTAAACTAACTTGACTAGGCAGGCTTAGTTTAGGATGTAGCTAATGGGTCAAAAAGGCAAGTTTTGGCTTAAGTGTAGCTAAATGGGTGAAGAATATAAGAGAAAGGGAAAATTTGCAAGCACCTCCCTGCATGTGACACCGACCACAAACCCGAATGTGTGCATTTGACAAGAAATCGAATGTCATAAAAGTGCAAAAATGATGAACATGCTATGCAAGGAGTACTACTCTCAATTCCTAATGAACTGGTCATGAATGTCACCAGTTATGGGCTCTAAACCTCATAAATTGTAAAGTAGGTTGCCAATTTATCAGGTCAAGTCTAAAAGTCAGCTATATTTGAACAAAAACTCGTAGACTATGCGTATGATAAAGCTAATAACCAATAATAGAAGTGCAAGGCTCAAGTAAAATGACAAGTTATAGTGCAGTATCATCACGAAAATCAACCGTTCCGACTCAACCTATATGCAAAAATAAACGTGATTTTTTTTTATTTTTTTTGAAATTTTCTAATTTTTTTTTTTTGAATATTTGATGAATTAAATAAACAATGCAAGCTGAAATAAATAAACGTGAATGCAAAACAAATGCAAATGCAGACTCAAAAGGATGCAATACCCTCCCCAAACCAAAACAGACAACGCCCTCGTTGTCCTCCAGCATACACCAGCAGATATATACAGGGGAACGGGAATATACAACCAATAAAGAATAAAAAGCAATAAAATAAAAGGAGACAAAATAAAAGAGTGAGATGGACATACAAAACACGAACTTCCTCAAACCAGCCAGAAAACTGGGGAAATGAGTAGACCAGCAGCTACTCGCCAGCTTCATCGTCACTCTCACGCACGTCCTCCACCGTCATCGTGAAGTCCGGGTCTACCTCCTGCTCTCTCCTCCTCCTCTGCTCAGCTCGAGCTCTCTCTGCCGCCGCCGCCGGGTCCTCGTCCTCCTCCTCCTCACTAGCAAACTCCGGGTACCTCTTAGTTGGGTACCGGTAAAAGGAAGGGTGTGGCCAACCCTCTGGGATCGGACGGTGTCGCCTCAAGTGGTACTCGTATAGAGGGAACAAAGTCAAAACTATGTCCCGCTCCATACGAGTCTATCTCTCTGCAATCTCAACTAACAAACCGTCACGGCACCCTTGGTCCATGACTGAGGATGCCTCAAAGGGTGGTGGAGGTATAAAATTAGCCGGTAAGACCGACTGTGTCTGGTCGGCGGGTGCGGGAGTAGGAGTAGGAGTAGGGATCGGGGTAGGTGTGGCCGTGGAAGACTAGCCACCCGTGGAAGGTGCAGATCCCTCTCCGGTCTCAAGTCTACGCCGCTTCTTAGCGGCGGGTAAAGTAGTAGGTGGGCGGACCTAGAGGTGGTAGTCAGGTAGAGGTGGAAGTCGGGCACCCCGTGCAACAGTAGGCAAAGGGGCTAGACGGGGGGGAGTGGTGCAAGGTAGGTCTACGGACAAGGAACTGTCTATCTTCCACGTCCGGTAGTCAGAAGTCAGCCAGGTCTGAGAGTGCATAGACGATAGGTTCAGGTACCTATCTCCCTCTAGGTACGGTAAGTCACGAGGCCAGGCGGGGAAGAGGGAACGGGCAAGAATGGTGGCTATGCCACCGCAGACAATAGATCCCGTGACCTTCTCCCCCTGGGCCTGGAAGTACTGGGCGGTCAAATAGGCGATGTTGAGGGTAAAAGGACCCTCGCAGTCAATGTTCAGGTAACTGCCTAAGATGGAAAGATCGTTGTTGTTGATGTTGTTTGGCTCCCTTCGGCCAAAAATGATGCTCCCCATCAGTCTAAGAAAGTAACGGGCAGGGAGAAGGTGGACTTGAGCGACCTTTCGCTCGGGAAAGGTGGTTTGGGCCAAGGTCCGCCAAATCTGACGAATGACCTTCCTAGAGGCAACAGTGTCGCCCATAAAGGAAAGGCCGAGTCTAGTACCAAACTCCTCCAATGTCATCGAAAAGGTCCGGTTGAACAACCGAAAAGACACAGAAAGACTAGTGGGGACAGCGTCGTGTGCCCCGGAGGAGAAGGTGAAGGAGCTGAAGAACTCGAGGCTTAGCTCCAGAAAGGTATGGCCACTCATAGTGATGAGTCTGGCCATCCCCGTGCCCCGTAAAAGCTCACAAACTGGCTCGTAGAAACCGAGCCTCTCAAGTGCCGGACGGTCTAAGAATCGGGTAGGGAGAAACTCGCAGCCAACTAAGTTATAAAACCTCTTACGATGTACACCATTAACGAAAATTACCTGCGGGTACTCAGGGTGGGAGTCGAGGGAGTCGTCCCCTCGGACAGTGACCGTGCCAGAAGGAGTAGCAGAAGTACTAGGAGCTGGAGTAGCACGACCACGACCACGACCTCGGCCCCGGCCTCTAGAACCTGAGGTAGAAGACCGTCCAGTGACGGTACGAGGAACTAGGGCCGCCCGTAAAGCAGCTGCAACTGCGGGTGAGTCCGCCACAGGTGTGCTCACCATGGCTGAAGTAGAGGCTGTGGCTGCTGTGACCGCCACTGAGGAAGAAAGACTAGCAGCAGTGCTAGAAGTAGTAAAAACCGTACCAGCAGCAGAGACTAGAAAAATAGAGGTACTGGCAGGTACGGAGACGGTAGTAGCAGCAGGGACTACCGTCTCAGACAGAGACAAGGATGGACTGGCAGCAGAGCTCGAAGAGGGCATCGAGCTAGAATCCATCCTAAACAAATTGGGCAGGGGAAAAGCGATAAGAAATCAGCGTGAAAACAGCATCACAATTCCCTAAACAGTCGAAAAGATTCGACCTACAGCCCAGAAATTCCCAAATTTTCCTCAAAAATTTTGAATGAAAGCGAGTAAATAGCGATAGGGGAAGGGTAGCAGGTATCATGGACAGCAAATTAAGCAACAATTTAAGCAATTTAAGCATAGCCAGCAGTACAGACCAAACGACAGTCGAAAATTCGACTGAGACGAACCCTAATCACCATTATCTCACAAAAATCGAATTAAACATGCAAAAATCAATGAGGTACAGGAATTAAGCATCAAGTAAGCTAAATTAAGCATTAAATCCAAAGTATAGTCGAAAATTTCGACCCAAAATGGAAAATCGAAACCCTAATTCCTAATTCACTTCATAAAAAGTAAAATTAATGGAATTAAAATGCAAAGAAGTGTAGGAATCACTTACTTGATGATTAGGAACCTACAAATTGCAATTAATCGACAATCAACAAGCAAAAATAGCGTTTTTTGATCAAAAAACCGCGGAACCCTAATTCCCTTAATAGACCGTGTAAATTAGCGTAAATCAAAGGGAAAACAGAGGGCAAATGACGATTAGTTAAAAATAAACACAATGTAGGTGGCGGATTTGGCAAATGGGCAAGAAAAATGGAGGTTTTGGGGGTTTCTTTGATCGCAAAAATGAAAGGGGGTCGAAATATTAAAGAAGGAATGAAAGAAATAAAACAAAAGAGGGAGTTAAAGAGACTCCCTGCGTGTAATTTCCAAATTCACTCGATCGAGTGGTTTAGAACTACTCGATCGAGAACTTCTTGCATTTATCTACTCGATCAAGTAAAAAGTTACTCGATCGAGAACTCCCCTTATCAGCTTTAGTCGATCGGGTAACTTGCGATCACTCGATCGAACAGATTTCACTCGATCGAGTATAAAAAGTACTTGATTGAGCTCTTTTCCTCGTATAAGCTCTTGAATTTGCGTATAATTCCCCAAGCCTGCATAAAAACACTCGCAAAAATATCCCAAAATACCAAATACGTAAAGTAACAGTCTATAGTCTCTAACCTATGCTAAAAATTGTGTAAATTCTAATTGTCCTAATTAAAAGTAATAAATAAAGTTCAACGGAAAATTTAAAAATTGTTTTTAAAATTTGTTACACGGGGCATTTCCCCGCTCACTTCCCGAAGCAATTCAGTAGCCTCTCGGAGGGCTCCTGACTGGAGGACGTCATCTCAGCAACATTAATCGTCCTCTTCATTTTCCACGAGCTTAAACTTGAATCATTGGAATCTTTAGGAGGAGAATAGTTGACGTCCACGTACGCGCGAACTTTTCTCATCCTTACTCCTTTCTCACCGGCTTTGACATCATCACTCCCACTTTGACTGACATTAATTGCACAATACCCTTTGACAGCTCCTACACTATTTTCATCTGTACTTGCAGCAAGGAAAACAGACGAACTTTCCTCCTTTTTGCTCTCAACCTGAGGCGGAGGGGTCACAATAGCAGCACAATATTCCAAATCCTCGTTTAGAGTGTCAATAGGAGGGTCAATAGAAGAGAGGGCATTGCAAGGCTGAGCTTGCATGGGAGCCCTTCGGGACTTAGACTGATGGAAAATCAATTCCTCGTCCCCAACCTGGAAAGTCAATGTCTTGCCCTCGACGTCTATTACTGCACGGACAGTGAATAAAAATGGCCTCCCTAAAATAATAGGGGTATGGGCATCTTCGGGAATGTCAAGTACAACGAAGTCAACGGGAATAAAGAATCTCCCAATCTTAACAGGTATGTCTTCTATGACACCTAGTGGTCGTGATATGCTACGGTCGGCCATCTGAACAGTCATGTTTGTGCAATTAAACTTTGTCAAACCAAGTCTCTTAGCCAGAGACAGCGGTAAGACACTCACGCTAACGCCAATATCGCATAACGCGTTATCAATCAAATGGGTACCAATATGACACGGAATCGAAAAACTACCCGGATCTGACTGTTTGGGAGGTAACTTATTCTGAACTAGGGTCGTCCCTACCTCGGTCAAAGATACCGTCTCATGGTCATTAATGTGCCTCTTACGCGATAAAATTTCTTTCATAAATTTAAGGTAAGAGGGTACCTGTGTCAGCAGTTCGGCGAATGGCACAGTGACTTGCAAGCTTTTTAGGAGTTCGGCAAATTTGTCGAATTGTTGATTAGCTTTAGTACTTTGCAGACCCCTCGGGAAGGGCGCCGTGATGGGTATCTCGAGTCCCTTGTTCCTTTCTTCTAACATGTCAGCCGGATCAAGCTCTAAATTCTTCGGACGCTTCTTTTCTCTCGAACGAGGTCTTTCAGGCGATTTTTCACTCGATCGAGCACTAGCAAGCTCTCGATCGAGCAGTTTCTTCAACAAAATCACTCGATCGACCAAAAATTTCACTCGATCGAGTAAGATCTTTTTCCTATTCACTCGATCGAGTAGAAATTTTAGTCGATCGAGTCATTTCTTCAGCACTTTCACTCGATCGACCCCCAGTAATCAGTCGATCGAGTTCTTTCTTTGTCGTCAGCTCATTTTCTTTGACAGAACACTGTTCATCAGCAGTAATGACCTTCCTCGGGTCTGATTTCAACACGTCCGGTCCCTCATATGAACGACCGCTCCTCAAATTGATTAAATTTACCGTCTCATCTGGATTTTTATCAGCTTGTGACGGTAAATGACCCGGTTTCCTTGTGGACTGGTTCGCGGCTAACTGGGCAACTTGAGTTTCAAGTGCCTTGATAGATGCATCTTTTTGTTGATCACTCACCGCCATTTGCTTTGTCAAAGACTGCAACATCGTCTTCAACTCACCTAGCTCACTTACTCCACCAGAAGATGATTCACCTTGATTAGGTGTAGGAAAGGAAGGAGGCTTCTGAAAGCCTTGTTGAGTCTTATGTGGAGGGACATACGGCTGCTGCTGCTACGGAGGATGGGTAGGATTGAGCACATTTTGACTTGTCCACCTCAAATTGGGATGGACTGCCCCTTGGTTGTTATAGTAGGAACCCCCTCCTTTCCTGTATTGTTGAAAGGCAAGGACCTGTTCCTTCTCTGTAAGACAGCCAACAGCAGTGTGACCGTCGTTACTCCCACAACTCTCACATGTGACAGTCTCCCTTCTAGTAAGCAAATGGACTGTCTGAGGCTCCCCAGCAGAATGCAACTCCAACTTATCAAATCTAGCATTCATGGCTTCCAGCTGAGCCACAACTTGCTTATCGACTGCATGAACTGTTCTAATACCATCCCTAGGGTTTCCATACTCAGCACAGTGGTTCGTCATCTCTTCAATAAGGGCCCATCCCTTATCGTCGTCAGTGTTCTCTTGGAAACTTCCATTAGATGATGCATCAAGTATGGCTCTGTGATCATCGTACAACCCATTGTAGAACTGGTTGGACAGAAACCACGGATCAAAACCATGGTGAGGAAGAGACCTCACCAACTTCTTGAAACGGGACCATGCTTCATAGAAAGTCTCATCAGGTGCCTGGTTGAAACTTGTGATCTTTGACCTCAGCTGATTGGTGCGCTGTGAAGGGAAATATCTCTTATAAAAAGCAAGAGTAAGGGTCTCCCAGTCTCTGACCCCCGCGGTCGTACGGTCCAAATCAGTCAACCACTCCCTGGCCGAGTCAGTCAAAGAAAAAGGAAATAGAACCTCCTTAATCTTGTCTTGAGTTACCCCTTTGTGGCGGGGATAGTAGAACAGTAGTCCGTAAAGACCTCCATATGCTTCCTCGGGTCTTCACCTGCCACACCTCTAAAGAGATTTCTCTCCACCATATTGATATAGGAAGGTCGGATGTCAAATGTATTTCCATCCTCAGTCTGGAGATTGAAACCCTTTGGAATTGATGTTGCTTTAGGCTCCGAATGACTAGCAATGTTCGGCATCTTTACTGGTTGACTTACAGAACTGGAAGTATCTTCTTCAAAAGATGGATTTTCTGTAAAAAGGAAATGTTGAAGCTCTGGTTCGAAAGTACTTAAGTCTTCCTTTCGTGATTCTCTTTGCAGACGGAGTCTATGCCCGAAACAGTCTCTCGGCTCGAATCACCAAACTAACTCAAACCCGTGTGACCTGGGCATACACAACACTGAAAGAAAATAAATAAGAACTGCCTCAAGGAATAAAAATTCCCTGAGACGGATAAAATAAACGAAACAAAGACAGATAGGGCAATTGCCTCCCCGGCAACGGCGCCAAAATTTGACAGGGTTGTCGTATACCTATCAAAAATAACTAACTAAACTAACTATATAGCTAGGGAAGTCAGGTCGATCTCCTCAGGGAGGCAAGATATCTGTAAAAGTCTGTCTATTTGGTCACAAATGGGGGGTGTTTATAATTGATTTCCTAAACTAAAAGCTTTAAAAGAAAGAGAAGCAAGGAAAGAGCCGTAAAGGCAGAAAAAGGGTGATAAACTATCAATAAAGAGGGGACATGTCAGGATTTCGGTTCACTACGGTAGTCCAGTGACTCAACTGTAAACAACTTAGATAAATTACTGCGAGACGGATATGGAAAGGTCCTTCCGGTCCACTTTCTATCCTAAACTTCCACTAACTTAACTTCCGTCCTCGTCAGGGTAGTGTATTGTTCATAGCAGGTCTATTTAGTCCAATCTTCCGATCCAGGATTAAACTTAACCAGATTAAAAGGGTGACTCAGAAGCGTGCACTCAACTAAGTCGGTAAATACAGTTATATTGCTATGGTGACAGAATCTCACAATTAATTCGTCTAACGTATTTACTACATCGTCACATTTCTACCGTAGATCCCCTAATCCTAACATGAAACAGATTAGCTACTCATGCTATTAATATTGTCAAAACTAATAACGATGAATGAACTAACAATAAACATAATGAAACGATAATTAAATTGCATAAAAGTAATTAGGGCAGAAAGTAAAAGGAACAAAACAAACAATTAAAATAAATGAAAGAAAGATTAATATTAAGAAAAGAGAAAGAGATTACAATCGCAAGAATCCGGCGTAAAGAACAAACAAATCCGAGCTAAGTAACCCCGAAAGCAAAAGTTACAGTGAAGAAGAAAAGTAACGCAGTCTTTATTGTGAAGATGAATGATAGATAAAACTTAGATAGAATAGAGTATGATAGATAAAAGATGCTAATGACCTAGTTGACGTGCGTTTAAATAGAAAAACTACCAAGTCCATCAACTAAAACAAGTTCACGGGTTAATTAAAGCCCACGCCAGCCAAAACCACTCGATCGATCGAGTAGTTTGAAACCACTCGATCGAGCATTTCTCCAAAATATCTACTCGATCGAGTAGAATTGTTACTCAATCGAGTAACCTCAATTTCCAGCATTTCTTGATCGAGTATAAAACTACTCGATCGACCAACTCCAGCTATAGAAACCACTCGATCGAGTGATAAAACAGCTCGATCGAGTATTCTTCTTTCAAATCAGCTCAAACTCGTGACCGACTGCCTCGTAGACCGTTCCTTCACCCATCCCAATGCAATATCTCGCTCTGAAAAATCTCGTCTTCTCAAAATGCATGCAAAAAGGACGAAAATGGTATGATTCCACTACTTTCGCGTTCATTTCTACAAAATGGACAAAATGAACCAAAGTAGCCAATTCGGGGGCAAAATGCAATATAAACAAGACGAAAGACATGTAAAATACGTCTTTAAAATAAATTTAAAAAGACTATATAAAATGGACGTATCATTTTATATGTGCTTTCATTGATGTGTCATGTGTACCTTCTATGACAAGTACAGGGAAAGAATCACTTTAGCTGCCTTAGTTTCCCTTTGATAAATGAATTTCACTAAAAGAAAAGTTTTCATAATTTCAGTTCTCAATTCTATAGGACTATCATGATTCATGACAGCTCTTTTTACTTACTGGCTGCTGAGGCAGTTCCCCTAACATTAGGGTCTGATCATCAGGGGTTATTGAAGTTGACTGTGACTGCTCAGCGGGAGGTTTTATTCTCTTTTCCTTCAATCTAAATAACCTATGCACATTGCTTGGCTGGGTAGAAGGGTGTACAGAATTGAAAGTCGCTGGAACTTCATATTCATTGACGTACTGTGCATGATCTCGAGAGAGTTAATACTATAGTACATGTGATGTCCCAACTTTTTTAGTACAAACCTTAAATACATGGAAGCTGCATAGATACAGCTTTTAGATGAGGAATCTCTGAATCTCCCAAGGCTGATTAGAACCGAGTTATTGGCTGAGACTTGCTCTTGAAAGTCATGATTCCGGTTTCAACTGTATAGATGTCACAGTTCACTAAAACTTGGGACATATCAGATTTGTGAAACATTAAGGCTTTCTAGATACGTATATACATATTTCTCAAATCCAATTTGCTAACCAAACAACAAAAATCCAGGTCACCCTTTCCCTCCCGTGAGTCCCCTCCTTTTCCTTCCAAATTCCTCCATTAAATCAAAGGGCATGCATTACGTGTTTTTCAAAGTCGAAGATTCAAGTCAAGGTCAGATTCTGGCGGTGCCAGTGGTGGTGGGAAAGGTGGTAGTAGTTGAGCTTCTTGTGACTCCAATCGATAACTTCCTGGCCACATCAGATTTGTGGAGACGTCAACTATAAAGTGACTCCCAGGAGAGTTGTCTGACTGTATATAGTTGTCTAACTGTGTATCTGGATCTTTGAAACTTGCAGCAAATGCATATGCTTCTCTCTGTGATTTGTGTATTAACGAGTGTTGATGCACGCCAAGTGATCGGTGCATCTGTAAGTTGATTGGTAATTCCATCATTGACATCAATCTTTGAGAATGGAATCTTCTAGCTGCCCCTCTTTCTCGCTTGTGTGCGTTCTGGTGGCCGCCTAAAGCCTGGGAACTGAAGAATTTCCTCATGCAGTAATTGCAAGAGAAAATTTTGCGAGGAACTCCTTTAGAAGGAGTGCATGGTGAACCTTGTTCCTGAGGTACGAAGCACGTATCTGTACTTAAACCCAAATTTAACCAGCCTTGATTGTTATGCACAATGCTTACTGGTGTTGTTTGCATAACTTCTTCATTGTTAGAAGATATGTCATCCTCTCCCTCATTCTGAAGCGCTCTTATCATTTTTCGTTGTATTTCTTCTTATGAGATTGTAATAGGAGAACGTGTTTAAGCCGTACCCCTGAAAATTTCTTAAAATTTCAGAAGAAAAATGTAACGAGTATTTTTTAAGGGCGGCACCTAAATGAGGAAGTGATAAGAGAAACAAAGGCAACATATTATAGAAGGTAAGGTGGGAGATTAAGACATTATATCAGTCATCAGATGCTTCATGTGTGGCCCCATTTAGTGATGCTTTGCTAGTATAGGGACAATCATCTCATGTAAGTCATACTGCTGCCTTTTGAAGGCTTAAGATTCCCCCTTTGGTATTTCTACTTAACTTTCTTTTACTATTTGTTAGGTCACACTAACTTTACATGGCACTCTAAGAGAACACCTGTTGACTAGCTGACAAACTTCTTCAAGTTAACCGTCAGCATCATGCAACTTACTGTAAGACTGTACTTTTACTTTTTATCTGCAGAATATAGCTGAACTCAGTTGTTACCCAGACTGACTTAGTATGGGAACTCTTATGTAAAGGTGTAGTTCCTCAATTGGTATTCTTAATAATCTGTTAAAAGCATCTAGATCTTAATCTGGTGATCACAAAGTGAATTTCACATCCCTCAGATCGACTAGACTAGATTATTCTAACTGTTTTATTACACTGTTATTATGGTGTGACGAATAAGGAATTATTACTGTTTCTCTGGTTGACTAGTTGAGGTACTGTTTTGGGTGTTTTCTTGTTTAGACTTTGAATCCTCCCTATATTCACTGTAACTTATCGTTTTATAATCTCTCTCATAACTGCGCGTTAATTTTCACAAGCTCATTTCTATGGTCCTCATCAAACTTGTATCATATCCTATCCTAATGAGAGGGAAAATGAAAATCACTTAAATGGACGCCAAAATCTATGGAAAGATTTTATGAGGTGAGTTACAGTTGGATTATTGAGGTTTTATCATTAATGCCAAAATTCTTTCGGGTGTTTTTTAATGGAAGTGGGTCTTAGGCCATATAATATAATAATAACGGGGATTATTGTCGAAAAGATGATATACTAGTAAAGCTACCATTACTGTCTTTTTCCATAGAACAAGACTGCTATGCGGATTTTTGTATGTTGTTTTTTTTTTTTTTGGGAGGTCTCATTTAAACTTGATGGCATTGCTTGTGTACAAAAGGAAAGAGCATTACAAACCACTTGTTCTTTCCCTTCTTTCCCATGAATTCGATTTTATTTGATTCATTCTGATGTTTGGTTGGACTATTTTGGAATGGAATTAGATATCCAGATTCTGAATTCACTTTTTTCCGAAGTTTCTAACTTAATTCCCATATGTGATAAAATTACACGATTCAACCAAACAAATAGAATAGCTACAAGGTTCTAAATCCGCATCCTCCGGGTATCATGTTGGAGTTTATTCAATTTTAACTCGTTGAACCAAACGACTCATGGGGAATTTGGCCGACTCTAGTTTAATTTTGTGGTTCTGCCATTCTGGCCCCAGATGTGCTTAAATAACCTTCACTTTTACTTCAAGTTGCACCAGGATACAAATCATATAGTATTGACTTTAAAATACAGCATGTGACACTCTTAATGCTACTGTTTACTGCTATCAATTCTTTCTTGATGGAGATTTGCTGGACGTTTTGTCGTTATATGATTATATGTGTTAGATATTTTGTGTCATGATCTTCCTGCTTTTTCAAATAAGGTGTTAGTATGAGTCTTATTCTCAACTAAAGACTAAAGATGCTACTTGATGACACTTCCTGTGTTGACATGGACCATGGACTGGTCATGACAAACCCGACTCAGACTGACCAATCCTTAACCAGACAGGAAGCCAAAAAGTATCACCTGAGTAACTCAAACCTGAATTGGCCCGATCTGAAACACGACCAGGAATGACTGCTATTAAACAAAATTGTGTTGGGATTCCTGACCTGTTGATCAAGATTTCTTATTGTTGGGACTCATTTAGGTGAAATGGAAAAAGGCTTTCCGAAACCACTGAGGACACTTGAGAGTCATCACAAACAATAATCTCATTACTGTGATATTTTTACAGGGACTTGTTTTGGTTGCAGGGCTCCTTTCCGTTGATTTCATTTTCCAAGTACAATTATATTGGTGTTATCCAACTTTATGTAAAGGTAACTTCAACTACGTTCTTCCGATCAGTTAACGACTGTATATGGTATGATTTCGTTCTGTACTTTCCATGATGTTTCATGGCAGTTCCTCGGCTTTTTAGCCCATAAAGAAAGCGGAACAAAGTTCCGGCGTTGAAACAACTGCACATCATGGGCAACTAAATACTTAGAAAGCGGCTATGGATTTGCGCCCAAAATGCCCCTATAATGCATTTTGGCTTCCAGGTGGGATGATGTTTGCTTATGAATGACAAACTCTAATGAAGTGTGGTGGTTGAATCGACACAGTAACGAGCCCACAAAAGATTCACAATATCTATGGTCATAAGTTCTGAGAACGACGCAACAACTAAATTTTACAACAACTAGTACCACGAGTAGAATGCAATTTTAGCACAATATTTGTCAAGTAGGGTATTTACTATTTACGTTGAGTTTGAGTCATTTCATATTTGTTGAAATATTCGAGTGTGTTATTTTGGATTTTAAATTTGTTTTGAACATGCTACCATAGAGTTATTCTGCACCGATGTGAGCTAATTTGCCTATTGTTGGCTCGTTTTTGGGCATGTCATTTTCAGGTTAGTAGTTAGCGGGTATGAATCAAATTTTATTTGATTAGTTGCCCGTGAATACATTTTGTTATTTTTA
This sequence comes from Silene latifolia, assembly GCF_048544455.1. NCBI lineage: Eukaryota > Viridiplantae > Streptophyta > Magnoliopsida > Caryophyllales > Caryophyllaceae > Silene > Silene latifolia. Next base: position 43,942,727 of record NC_133536.1, read on the forward strand.
CGAAATTATGTAAATTATTATGTTGGTGAGCCAACTAGTGGTCAGTGTGCAAACAATCTACCAAGATAAGCCATCAGGTAATTCTAATCATATAACTTTACTTTATTCAAAATGTATTATTATTCAAATTTTAAAAGGATACTTTTATTAACTTTTAAAGTCCGATCATAACCTCAAAAATGTGAAATTTATTTTTGAAATCATAAATGACGGAGAAAGTTCTATCAATTCTTACCCAAGACGAACTAGACCGAGAATAATTTTTGCAAAGTAATAGCACAAATTCTTGTTTTAGACAGACTTAAGTTAAAACGTATTTACAATCGATTTAATAATGTTAATATGAAAAAGGAATTATGAGAGGTCTTAATTTAAGACGTTCTTAAGCAAAACCTACCGTTCATTAAATTACCTTACAACTTTGGTAAAAAATAGTCCGATGCAATGATGAAGAATCAATGATAAAACGACCTTCCCACATCTTAAAAGGGCAAACCAAGAGTAGATTGAAATTGACAGAAGTGGACAGACAAGCTTAACTACTAAAGGTATTCCTTTATTTCCAATCATTTCCATTCTAACCTTTCAAAGAGAAGCAAAAGTATCTGTGTCATTTCCACATGAGGAAATGTTTTCTGTCAACTAAAATCATCAATATTGTTCAATCGCTCTAACTGATTGGCCGTCAACTTCCCTAGAATCCCCACGCAAAGTGGTCGATGTCGACACCAAACAACTCATAATCAGGGCATTTCCAGTACATCCCGTCCTGTTCCACTACTTCTCGATCATTTTAGACGGACTATTCCGTCTAAAACGTTCAGGCGGCCTTTTTACTATAAAATGTGACCATTTAAACTGGGTCACATATGACCCATCTGAAGCCTTTAGACGAAAATGAGCTAACGAAGAGAGACCTTAAACAACCACACACTCACAGTGGTATATACTCAATACTAATAACTTTTTCCAGAAAAGTAGACCACAGCATATCAAGCATTCAATTCAGTCGTCTTGGCTTAAACTCCAGAAAATTCTTGATTTAGATCAAGTACTTGCCAACAAAAAGAATCTTGATTTTAATAAAAAATCCTAAAGTAGATGCTAACAAGGTCGGTCATATCTGTAAACAACAGACATGCACCCAATTCACTATCACCAACGTAAATTAGGCCCTACAGAGTTATGGAATAAAGGATCCTACAACAATTATATTTACAATTAAATCAAAGTTACTCCGCTCTTTTGCAAAGTTACTAAGTTCACTTTTAATAAGCTTCTTTACAAAGTTACTTAGCTAGTGTTATGTTGAGCTCAATAACTTTACAAAGTAACCGAGCCAACTTTAAAACTAAGTCAGCAACTTTGTGAAAGACCTCGATAACTTTGTAAATGAGGTTGATGATTTTGCAAAGGAGTTCAACAAAACATACAACCGGTTCTAGGATCTATTAATCATACAGTTAACTATGACCCGAGTATAAGGCAACTACGAATCTAGGATAAGTAAAATGAGCCAAGAAGAAATGTACTCCTTAAAGGACTCCTTTCTATCCACCATTACACTAATTACAGAGAAAACAGAACCAGTTTAAAAACATGAGCATCTAAAACTATGGTTAAGAAAAAATGCGCAAGAAACTTGGAAAGATTTGAATGCGTTGGCATGAGCAGATGGAGACGGGTTTATTAACCCGCAGTAAACTAGGTACTTGAGGCAATAATAATTGGGCACTGAGGACATCAATATCAATTCCACCAAAGTGATAAACCAGAATGGTCCTACATAAGATAATAATTCATGTTTTCCTCTCTATAACATGACATTACTACAATTTTAGAACAGAAACTAGCTGCATACAGCTACGGCACAGAAGGCGGGCCTTGGCGGTCTTTTGAATCACCTGAGATCTACCACAACTCAAAGCTTACCAGCTAGACATGCACTGATGCACCACACACTCATAACTGATGGGGTATGTTGTGCACAATAATCACATTTCACTCAGTAACTCTGTTAATTTATATGGTGGGGTTAGGGGGAATTGTGATGCAGTGATTGCCGAATATATCCGAGTCACCTGACAAACCTAGCACATCCATATAAGTATAACCATTTGATATTCCGTTGCCGACTCACGATATTAACCCAATCCAAAATCACAACCTAAAACAAAAAATAATTAGATAAGATATCATACAATAACAAACAATGTTTATTTGCATAACTAACAATAAATAAATACATTAATACGCTGGACCAAAACCGACTCATCCCAAATGAGTCATGACATGAAATGCAGCCTAATGAATCCCGGCAGAGTTGAGATCATATGACTATAAGACAGTAACACACTCGAAATAGATTTGAACCAGATTATGTAAAATACCCAAAATGATTTAACTAGTACCAGATACTACAAATGACTGTTTGGTAGGTCTAATCACAAATACATTGCATGCCAAAAGAACTTGAATCATTGAGTTTTATGGGAAATTGTTAACCAATTCTTTTCTGTAATTGTAACGAGTCGAAGATAAATAGAATATTGTATCTCTCCTGAGTAGAGCTGATTCTAAATTTCTGCTCCGCAAGGTTCTCAAGACGTCTGCATCCACCTGTGTTGGCGCCTAATTTAGTTAGTACTCCGTACTAAATTTATTATTTTAAAGGTATGTGGATCTGAGAACTAAAGAATAAAGTTATTGGGCTTACGTCAAGTCACTCCAAGATCGAAGACAAACGGAGTCCAGAAAGACCGAGAAGTCCAAAAGAAAGAACGCAGGGCTAAGGGGCATGATAAGCGCCCGTATGAAGCTCAAAGAAAACTCGGCGGTTACTAACCGTCTCCCACTAAGGAGTAGTTTCCAAGAAGCCGGATGACGCCTATATAAGGAGACATTTCATTCAAGCAAACAACAACTATTACAATTTAGTCTATCTTTAGATTAGTCTCTTAGGCGTAGCATATACTAGTTTTCTTGCCCGTGCGTTGCACGGATATTAAAATAAGTTGCAATTATAGTTTATTATTGCACTACTTATTTTAGTTGTAAAACTCTAATTATTGTGCATCTAATGTTTGATATACTATTCTTTTAGATTTCAGTCAGTTATTAACTTAACATCATATCTATTTTGAGAAATAATAGAGAACAACAATATGTTTTGATTATCAAGACCTTGTTGGGTTAGGAAATGGGAGGGAAACAAAAGCATGCAAAATTCCTGGTTTAGTTAGCAAATGGGGTATGAGGAAAATGGTGAAGGAATGGAGGGTTCCAAACAATACACCCGAGACGATATAATCGAGTTCGGTGTGTTACAATCATTCTCATCATGAAAAAAATAACTCAATTAAAGTTAATGGTATAATTTTGACATGATATATATTCCCTCCATTATCCAATGTTCCCACATTCAATTTCTGTAAAATCTAATCAAATGTTTCCCTGCCGTACTTGGTAAAAAAGTGGACATAATTATCCTCTTTTATTTATTTACAATGATACCATTGCAACTAAAACTACACATTATAACATTTTTTTTATACACACCCCTAATTATTTCCAAGAAAATCGCTACAAAAAAAAAACACTATAAAGTTGTTCCACATTAAAATTAATGCGCTGACCCAAAAGAGCATTGGATTGGATTGAGGGGAGAATAACATTTGATTGTTTAGTTTTGTGTCTAACAAAGAAAAAAAAATCGAGTTTATATACATAATAATTTAAAGGTTTTTAGCCTATATTTATACTATTTGTCGGGTTCTTATTTTCTTATAATACACTTTTCAAATAAAATTTATCTGTTTACCTTTTCCAATCAATATCTCACTTTACCCACCTTTTTCCATATCCAACCTTTTCCACCCAACTAAACAACCATCAAACTCATCAGAATCACCCCTAACCCTATCTCTCAACAACCCCTACCCTCACATATGAATATATTTTTCTATCTCCTAAATCACACTCGTAAACGTCGATGAGTAGTCCTACCCTTCGAGACACTTTTCCTCTTCCACCAAAATCCGCTTCCACCCCTCGGAAAAATAAAGAACACTACTATAAAAACAGTCCTCGTCCCATAAGATTCATGTGCAACCCGTAAAGACCAGTTTCAACAAGCAAAAGAAAAAAAACAATGTGGAATACAAACTACGTTTATATAATATAACTATGATTAATATCATTTTGATTCATAGAATCATGGGGTGTATTATGAGAGTTATTGGAATGGATTTGTTTCATTCCATTGTTTGGTTTGAGTATCTTGAAGAGGAAATAGAATCTATCATGTATATAACTCCACTACAATCCCTTGAAATCTCACACCCACTTTATCTTCATCAAGATTTCAAACTTCATTTCTATAGTATACAATCTTAAGGGTCGTTTGGTTCAGGATGAAGAAACATAATGAAATAGTATGATACCTTAGAGGTATGAGGATCCGAATCTATTCCTTCTTAAAACTGTTTGGTTATTCATTCTAAGCTTGTAAAGGAAAAGATTCATTGGGTAAGAATCCATTACGTATCTAGCTCCATTATATGATTCACCAAACAAACCAAACACTGGAATGGAGCAATTTAATTCCTTTCCAGAAGGCTCAACCAAACATCCCCTTAAAATGACCCAAATAGCCATAAAAAAGTATGAGATTCAGAATTCATACCTCCATGATATCACGCTCCATCCTATACCATTCCGACCTTATAAATCAAATGAGCCCTCATAGAGTTTGTTTTGATATTTAAATTTATAAATCTTAATATATTATAGTTTCAAATTTGATCTAATTAAACTATCATACACTTGTTAAAAAAACTATGATTCGTACATTTATACCATAGACTTGTTTAAATTAAACTTGAATTTTATCAGTTTATCACACTTGTCCACTAATAAATTACTCCTTCCACTCCAAGTCAATGTTCCTATTTGCCTTTTGAAGATCAAACTTTGTAAAATTTTGACCGTTTGTTCATTTAAAAATATAAAATTTTGAAAGATAAAGCTAACATTTTAGTTTTGTTATGTAATATCTTTCATAAATTATATTTTTGATAAAAAAAACACTATGTATAAAGGAAGAAAAATACGGTTAAAGTGTCACTTCGAGAACCACCCAAAAATATTGGATATGCAAACTAAGGTTCAAGTATAGGCAATAACTTGACGTGAATGGTTGTGATTGCAAAATTGCGTTTCGAAGAAAGCTTTATCCCCCAATGTACATTATTTGTATAAATATTTCATAATATTTATAAATTTTTTATGCGAGACTTGTAAAGTATAATAATAGTCATGTATATATAGTATCCTCTATAGATACCTCATTTCTGCACCTCCCGCAAACCACCCGGTGATGATTGGGCCGCATGTTTGGTACGCGGAACGATTTGTGTCAGTTCGTAAGTTTTTTCAAGTGATCGCTGAAACACTTGTGTCTACCTCTTAATTATCATCTACGTGCCGATACGGTCGTTTTGGCAGTAATTAGAGTACATTTGGAGTCCGGGTCTAAAAACCGTCTTCATTTTCTAAAACCGAGTTAGAATGTTCTGGAATGTTCCAGATATTTCTATTCCATATTTTACAATCTTTTAATCTTTGACAAATAATTTCTCGTAATATTCACACAAAATATTAAGGAAAATAAGATTAATCCGTTATTCCATAACCAAAACACGGAAATCTTTCTTCCGCAGGAGGAAACCACTTGGGAGAGGATGCAGTAAGTGTTGCGCCTCTTCCAAGAGACGCAGTGCCTGCTGCACCTCTTCCCAAGTTCTTTTCTGCGTATTTTTCGTATCTTTTCATATCTTTTCGAGATTCACTTCCAAAGTTTCTCCGAAAACCCTAATTTCCTCCACGTGATTAGTATAAATAGAGACCTTCGGTCTCACATATTTCTCACGCGTGTGTCTGCCCTTCTCTTCTCCCTTTGCATTCTAGACCACGTTCTTAATTTTTGGCGTCTACGTGCTTGAACTTTCGACCACGTAAGCTCGGATCCTTCTGAGTACCAGCCTCGTTTTGCATGACCGACCAATTTGACCAACTCCACCATTAATCAACTTTGTTCGTTTTTTCCTCTTACGAGGGCACTTTCGTCTACATTCGAGTCGAGCATCACTAAACGTATATGATGCCTGTCGTTGTATGCACCAAAAATAATATTTATAGTCCAAACTACTACTATAGCTAGTGGCAGTCAGGGTCGAACCACAAGGAGGCGATGCAATTAATAGTTGTCTGATTTTAGTCTTTAAAGTAATAAGTGAGTGGGGGTTTGTTTTGAGTTGATCTATGGCTAAAGGCAGTAAATGAAAAGTAAACTAAATAAACGGATGAAATCAAATATAAAAGGGTGCTTAGATGGTCGGTTCACTATAGTTTCGGCGGCAGTGTCCTAGGTAGTCTGAAATAAACACATGAGACGGGAAAATAAGAAGTCCTCTCGGTCCTTTCTTAACGGGTAGCATTTTTCGATCTCGCTACAGGTCCCTAATATCACTAATACTAACTTTCGTCCTGAAAAGTGATTTAAAAAGCTAAATTAACCTATCTCTCGATCTTATTAATTTAGTCGTCTTAATTAGGCAGGCTATCTCCCTTCCCTATCTTTCGATCTTTATTGGGTCGGTCAATTCGTAAGCATTCAACTAGTCGCGTGCACTCTATTCGTCAAACATAGCAATTAAATTAATTAAAACGAAGCATATTTCACGTGGCCAGTCGATCGACCATGGTGTGCGGTCGATCGACCGTGGCGCGATTTCAGGTCATACTATTCTAATGCCGCCTATGCTACAGATTCCCTACATCCTAGCACATGGGGTTTAGCTACTCATACTGGAAATAATAACAACGATAAAATTGACTAATAAAACAGACGAATTCATGATTAAAATAGCTAAATAAACGAGTAACATAAAACAATAATTGGCTTTAGGGAAACTATTCTAACAATTTCTATACTACGAACGAAATAAAGCAATAAAACTGAATATTGGAACAGAGAATACCGTAAAAGGATTTGCAGAGAAAGGAAGAATCCGAAAACCAAGAACGAAGATAAATTGTATTCGAACAAATATGCCCTAATGCTAAACTCAATATAGAACCCTAATAAATTTGATTGATAATCTAAAAACTGAATGAAATTATTAAAAACATCAGGTTACGTTATATAGGAATATAACGTAACACTTATTCCTAAACCTAATATACAATGGGCTTTGGAATTCTCGTTCTATTTCTTTAATTTGCGCGTCAGCTCGTATGATGGTCGATCGACCATGCAAGGCAGTCGATCGACTGGTCTGCACTGAACAGTAGCTTCTGTAAGTCGTGCTCTGGTCGATCGACCATAGGAGGCAGTCGATCGACTGGAGTAGCTGGTAGTCCGCTTCTAATTCTTCATAAAATTGTCTTTCGGGCCTCGAAATGCGCACCAAGTTCGTTCCTCGTGTAAATACTTCATGTCAAATACAATGCAAGGTACTCGGGGATGGATCCGGCTCGATTTCTACTCATTTCCGCATAAATCTGCAATATTACATAAAAATACGAAAGTAGACGAAATGGGGCAAATAGTAGCATAAACTACCTAATTGAGTTCTGAAATGCGTGTAAAATGGGGTGTAAAACATCATATTTTAGACACGCATCAAACTTCCCCAAACCAAACCCTTGCTTGTCCCCAAGCAAGAACTAGACTCGATCCTAAAACCTAATGGAACGAGTTCAATCTCAGAGCGAAATACAAACCGAATAGCCTAAACCAATTTAATGCAACAACTAACAATCAATCAGCAATAAGAATCATGCAAACGAGTTATGAAGTCGTTAAAAACTGCTGAACCGTCAACTGTAGAGACTTATCATTATGGACTCTCACGAGTCGCTCATATCACACATAAGCACAGGTGAATAATGTATAAGATAGGAAGAATTCATTTTGTAATGACACTCACCTAACTACGACCTATAAGAACATGCCTGCAATCTAATATGAAAATAATCTCTACAACCGTACATATGCATTCCAACCAATCAAATGACCATGACACATACCGAGGTAAATATGGATATGTGAGGTAATGGGTAAGAAGAGGCTAAGGTAAATTTGGATAAAAACAGAGTTAAAATCCAAGCCAGTAACTAAGGGAACCAAATTAATAACAACATCCAACTTCTTGCTCAAAATTCAATAATAAACCCGGTGCTAATAGCAAGCACAAATCTCACAATCTCCGATATAATTGTAATTCCCCAAATGATGATAATAAGGCATGAGAATAAAATCACCAACTAATCAAAACTCCAACCATGTGATTTTGATTTTTCTCTTTTCGCGGGTTTCAGTCGATCGACCAAGATGGGCAGTCGATCGACCGCCCTCTACAGAACAGCACGTGTTTTTTTTTTCTTTTTTTTTCTCTTCTCTTTTTCGAATCATTTTTCTTCTTCTTTTTTTCCTTCCTTTTTCATCTTCCCAATATCATCTCAAAATGAGCATTAGCTACCAAAAACAAAGTAACAATCCCAAGAACATAAACTACTAGCTTGACAAGGGCAGGCTATATGTAGGATGTAGTAACGGGACAAAAAGGCTATTTTTGGCAGTGTGAAGCTTATGGGCAAAATGAATAAAGGGGTGACCTCTTCCACATGTGTCAACAAACCACAAATCCGAATGCATACAGGTATTAAGCAGATCAAGTTCATATTTATGCATATTGATGTAACATGTCTCATAAGGAGTACTACTCACATCCTAGATAAACTGGTCATGAATGATACCAGTTATAAGCTCTAAACCTCAGAAAATGATGTAGTTTGCCAAAATTCTACGTCAAGTCTCAAGTTCAGCAAGAAATTAACGAAAACTCGTAGACTATGCAAATGATTCTACTAATAACATGTCAATTTAGCACAGCTTAGGCATAAACAAATTGAAAATGCAATGTCATCATTGAAATACTACCGTTCCTACTCGACCTAAATGCTAAAATAAAAGTGAATTTTTTGAAATTTTGAATTTTTTTCAATAGAGGAATCAAATAACAATGCAAACAGAATAATTAAACGTGAATGCAAAAATATATGAATGCTATGCAAAACCCTTCCCCAAACCAAATCACACAATGTCCCCATTGTGCAAAATCATATAATGAAATAAAAGGGAAATGGGAATTTGCAATAAATTAACTAAACAAGACATGGAGTAAGGACTCGGAAACTCACAAGACTTTAAGCGCAGCAAAAGGAAACCTCCCCAAACCAGCGTGAGCTAGAAGGTTTCAGTAGCCAGCAGTGCTACCATAGGTACCTGGAAAGACAGAAAAGTACCGCGCATAATTTCGATAAAACAATTTAGGAAACGCAAAATTATGTGTAAAATAAAGAAACGGAAGAAAACAGAAATGAGTCGGAGAATAAAGTGGAGAAAAGACTCCCCCAACTCCGCAAATCGACCAAACACAACAGGGGAATGATCGAAAACAGGTACAACAGCGAACATAGTCGATCGACCACATCACCCAGTCGATCGACCAGAGTGAACAGGAACAGAAGCTCCTGGAAATCGCAGCTTAGTCGATCGACCATGCAAGGCAGTCGATCGACTGGAAAACCTGCTGTAAGTTCTGATTTCTTCAATTAGCTCAATAAATTGAGCTATCAAGGTCTATGAACCTGAAAATACACACAATAACGCGCCCAAAATTGCGCAAAACCCAAAGTAACTGTCTAAAGTATTTAAAATCCTAAGCAAACTTATTAAAATGCGAAGTCTCGCGCACTCAAAAACAATAAATAAAAAGTTTAACGAAAGCAATAAAGTGTTTGTAAAGTCTTAATCAACTAATATTTGATCAAGAACGGCCACGGAATGGCCCACTTGCTTGGCTTCTGGCTACAAGAAGTAGCCTCTACAGTGCTCATCTTCTCAGCTGCACTCTTCTCAACTCCAATATCCGCATAACTCAACGGATCAACATCTTCAACATCTTCCCAAGCAATGACCTCTTCTGGCTCATCAAAGTCCAAATCGGACTCTGTCACTTTGACTGGTTCCTCATCGGGCTCCTCATCTGTGCCATAGCTAAGACATCCTAGGCCGCCTCTTTGAACGATTGGCTCCTTCACAGCTGGAGCAACATGCGGCTCTTCCTTCCCTAAACCAGCTCCTGCAATATCCAAAACAGAAGAATCTTCCTCCAATTTGCTCCCAATCTGGGGCGGAGGTGTTATAGCAGAAACAGGCATAGAGGCAGGCATATCAGGGAGCACAAAATAGGATTTCTTTTCAGAAACCGTATTACAAGTGACTGGCCCCATGGGGTCTTTCTTCTTAGCTGTCTGGGCAGAGACAATGGAATGCTTTCCTACCTTGAAGGTCAGAGTCCCTGAACCAACATCTATAACTGCACCAGCAGTGTGCAGAAATGGTCTACCAATATGATAGGAATGTTGGCATCCTCGGGCATATCTAGTACAACGAAGTCAACATAGAAGAAGAACTTTCCTATTTGCACAGGAATGTCCTCTAAGACTCCTATAGACTGGACCGTAGAACGATCAGCCATCTGTACTGTCATATTGGTAACTGCAAACCTAGTCAATTTCAACTTCCTAGCAAAACTCAAAGGCATTACACTAATACTGGCTCCTAGGTCACACAAGGCGTTCTCAATAGAAAAGGTGCCAATATTACATGGGACTGAAAAACTACCTGGGTCTTCTAGCTTATGAGGTGCAGTATGGGTCAAATAAGAACATGACTCCTCAGTTAGTGCTACAGATTGCACAGTTTCAAGTGACTTCTTTTTAGACAAAAGTTGCTTCATAAATTTCATGTAAGCAGGCACTTGATTAACTAATTCAAGAAAAGGAACTTGTACGTTTAAGCTACGAATAACATTTTCAAATTTGTTAAACGATACCTGTTCCTTCGTCGGCACCAATCTCTCTGGATAAGGGGCTGTAAGAAGCAACTTAGCCCTCTCCTCTAAGTCTCTCATGCCGGCATCGGTGGACTTAGGCTGAAAATCCACTACCTTCTCTTTGTTGAAGCTCGAACCCTCTTCAGACCGTCTCAAAAATGAACCATTAATCGTCATCGGGTCATAGTTTGGAACCGGGACTGACCCATCAGCATTTGGGTCTTGCCTCAATAATTTCGGAGTAGTCGCACCCCGAAACAAGTGGTCCCTCAAGTTATTTGGCATTTGAGGACGAAAAGACTCACCATCAGCAGCGTAGTCAGTCGATCGACCATGCATGTCAGTCAATCGACTGACTTCTACAGGAACTGTAGCTGTGTCACTTCGCGGACTGGTCGATCGACTGGGTATGTCAGTCGATCGACTGACATACCTGCTGATCATCTTTTTCTTGCTATTATTTGTTACAGCCTTCTTCTTACTTGGTTCCGTCTCATCTTTTTCTGTGACATCCTCAACCATAGCGGGCCCATTGAGTGTAGACCCACTCCTCAAAGTAATAGCATTAAGGGTCTCCTTTTGATCCGTCTGCGACGGTAAATGTCCCGGAGCTCGAGTTGCACTCTTGCTAGCCAATTGAGCGATTTTGCTCTCCAACATTTTCATCCCGGCTTCTCTAGCTTGAGACTCTTTCAGCAACAAATTTTTCAATTCGGCAAAATCGGAGCCATGGGACTGCTGCTGCTGCTGAGGAACATACAGAGGCTTTTGATATGGCTGCTGCTGCTTATGTGGGGGCACATAATTCTGCTGCTGCTGCTGCTGTGGGGGTGGAGTCGGATTTAGGACATTTTGGCTACTCCACCTCAAGTTCGGATGAACATTCGGCTCAAAATAAGTGTTTGTCTGCCTATAATGTTGAAAAGCAGCATAAGACTCATAGGAAATGCTGCAGTTGTCTGAAACATGTCCTTCTCCTCCACATATCTTGGAGACGAAAGGACCGTCTGAAACAGCATTCACATGATAGATCCCTCCTTTTGAAGCTCCTCCCAACTCGTACTTATCAAATCTCGCCGTAACAGCCTCTAATGCAGCTACAAAAGGGGATTCAGCACTTCTCCTTTGATTTCCCCTGGAATTCCCATACTCAACTTTATGGGTGGCCAAATCATCAATAATTTTCCACCCCTTAGTTTCTCCAACATTTTCCTGGAATCTGCCATTAGCTGCCGCATCTAGGATAACCCTCTGATCGTCATAAAGCCCATTATAAAATTAATTGCATAGACTCCATTTCTCGAACCCATGGTGCGGAATAGTTCGCACCAACTTCTTGAAACGGACCCACGCCTCATGGAAGTTCTCATCAGGACCCTGTTTAAAGCTCGTGATCTGAGCTCTAATGGCATTTGTCTTCGAGGCAGAGAAATATTTCTTGTAGAATGCCAGGGCCAGCGAATTCCAATCAGTGATCCCATTAGCAGCTCGATCCAGGTCTCGGTACCACTCCCTTGCAGCATCACGAAGAGATAATATGAACATAGTCTCCTTCACCTGGTCCTGGGTCACACCGGTTGGTGGGGGTATGGAACAGCAATAATCAATGAATGTCTCCATATGTTTGGCTGCATCTTCATTTGCAGCTCCCCCGAATTGGTTTCTCTCAACCAAGTTGATATAGGACGATTTCGGCTCGAATTTCCTATCCGTCCCTGGTAATGCGAATCCCTTATAGAGATTCTCACCGTCGGCTCGAGTGATCAAGATACTTGCTTCTTCACCATGTCGAAGATGTGACATCTCTCGCTGAAGAAGTAGAAATAGGTGACGAAGGTGGATCCTCCTCAAACAGCTCGTTCTCGTAGTAACTAGACAGAGTACTCAGCTCTTCCTCTGTCGGCAATACTCTAGATGATCGTCTCAACTCACGCAAAGTCTTCTCAATCTCAGGATTGAATGGTAGTAATTCACCACCCTGTGACCTGGACATAAGAAGAAACTACAAGTAGAATATGAGAATAGTTTAAGGAACAGATGTCCCTTAAACTAAGAGAAAGACTAAAAATAGAAACAACTAAAAATTTTAAACAATTGCATCCCCGGCAACGGCGCCAAAATTTGATGTCTGTCGTTGTATGCACAAAAAATAATATTTATAGTCCAAACTACTACTATAGCTAGTGGCAGTCAGGGTCGAACCACAAGGAGGCGATGCAATTAATAGTTGTCTGATTTTAGTCTTTAAAGTAACAAGTGAGTGGGGGTTTGTTTTGAGTTGATCTATGGCTAAAGGCAGTAAATGAAAGGTAAACTAAATAAACGGATGAAATCAAATATAAAAGGGTGCTAAGATGGTCGGTTCACTATAGTTTCGACGGCAGTGTCCTAGGTAGTCTGAAATAAACACATGAGACGGGAAAATAAGAAGTCCTCTCGGTCCTTTCTTAACGGGTAGCATCTTTCGATCTCGCTACAGGTCCCTAATATCACTAATACTAACTTTCGTCCTGAAAAGTGATTTAAAAGGCTAAATTAACTTATCTCTCGATCTTATTAATTTAGTCGTCTTAATTAGGCAGGCTATCTCCCTTCCCTATCTTTCGATCTTTATTGGGTCGGTCAATTCCTAAGCATTCAACTAGTCGCGTGCACTCGATTCGTCAAACATAGCAATTAAATTAATTAAAACGAAGCATATCTCACGTGGCCAGTCGATCGACCATGGTGTGCGGTCGATCGACCGTGGCGCGATTTCAGGTCATACTATTCTAATGCCGCCTATGCTACAGATTCCCTACATCCTAGCACATGGGGTTTAGCTACTCATACTGGAAATAATAACAACGATAAAATTGACTAATAAAACAGACGAATTCATGATTAAAATAGCTAAATAAACGAGTAACATAAAACAATAATTGGCTTTAGGGAAACTATTCTAACAATTTCTATACTACGAACGAAATAAAGCAATAAAACTGAATATTGGAACAGAGAATACCGTAAAAGGATTTGCAGAGAAAGGAAGAATCCGAAAAGCAAGAACGAAGATAAATTGTATTCGAACAAATATGCCCTAATGCTAAACTCAATATAGAACCCTAATAAATTTGATTGATAATCTAAAAACTGAATGAAATTATTAAAAACATCAGGTTACGTTATATAGGAATATAACGTAACACTTATTCCTAAACCTAATATACAATGGGCTTTGGAATTCTCGTTGTATTTCTTTAATTTGCGCGTCAGCTCTTATGATGGTCGATCGACCATGCAAGGCAGTCGATCGACTGGTCTGCACTGAACAATAGCTTCTGTAAGTCGTGCTCTGGTCGATCGACCATAGGAGGCAGTCGATCGACTGGAGTAGCTGGTAGTCCGCTTCTAATTCTTCATAAAATTGTCATTCGGGCCTCGAAATGCGCACCAAGTTCGTTCCTCGTGTAAATACTTCATGTCAAATGCAATGCAAGGTACTCGAGGACGGACCCGACTCGATTTCTACTCATTTCCACATAAATCTGCAATATTACATAAAAATACGAAAGTAGACGAAATGGGGTAAATAGTAGCATAAACTACCTAATTGAGCTCTGAAATGCGTGTAAAATGGGGTGTAAAACATCATTTTTAGGACACGCATCAGTATACTTAGTTCATCTCGTTTCGTCAAACATGTAAGTCTGAGGGTGTATAATCCCTATTTTAATTATTGTTCTTTATTTATTGTAATCATGATGTAAGGTTTATGTTGAAAGTATTTCTAAAATCGATTTATAACACCATGCTTTAAACCTTTTTTTTACGAATTACCAGAAGGTGACCGTCGAGAAAGGACGCAGCAACTGCTGCGCCTCTTCGAAGGGACGCAGCACCTACTGCGCCTCTTCGTGAAGCTGCCGCAGTTCCTGCTTTCTTTCTTCTTCCTTCGTCTTTTGTTAATTCATTTCTTCTAATTCGTTTGTTCTTCGTTTCTTTGATATAATAGCATAATAATTCTAACATATAATATATTATTCATAATCCATTGTTAATTAATTCGACTTAAGTCCCTTATAACCAATATTTGCGGGTTTTCGTCATTAAAGTCAATCCGGGTTTTAGAGATTCGATTCATTAATATTGAGTCTCTGGAATTCATTGTTGACATAGTTGCATGTGTTATTCATCGTCACCATCGTTAATTCATCTGTTTAATCTAAATAATTTGGTTTGTTTAATTTGTTAATAATTCGTTAATCTTGTATATAATTCATTCTAATCGGTTTCATTCATGTTTATTGCTTTTATGACCATTAATCGCATGTAAATAACCTGTTAATCACTTTCATCCGAGTCAATTATTCATAATTAAGCACTAAATTCACCAACGAATATTAACGACTTGCAATTCCGGCTTCACAGCCAGAATTGAGCCAAGGAACAGATGCAGCAACTGCTGCGCCTATTCCAAGGGACGCAGCTCTGCTGCGCCTATTCCTGGTTGATTTCTGTCTCAGAACTCCCGTTTTGCTTTGACCTAGTTTGCTAGCTACGTATTTAATTAACTATTATTCGTATTATCACTCTAATTCTTGTTCGTTAATTCATTTATGTATTCTTTCTTAAATCATCCGTTTTAAATGTACTTTCGACATAAATCATTAATCCAATGTAATTATTGTATTCTCTTTATTGTAATTTCATTATTGTATTTCTTGTATCACTTGTATGCCTTCACATGTAATTGAACTTAAATCCCTACATCGACTCAATTGTATGTTAAATTACGTGTCTACCGACTTAGTATTAATTCTTCACATGCGAGGATTAATCTAATGGATGTTGCATTGCATGCATATAATCGACAACATATCGAGTATGAATAACTTCCCTAATCATTAGTAGAGGCCGCTATCGAAGCGGGCGGAATTAGGTGTTCAATTAAAAGAGCTTCCTAATACGTACCCTCACCCCTTACTCTAGATCTCTGTGAACATCCGTGTTCATTGGCATCTACGAGTGTCATTCTAGACATAGAATGCTAAGGGTAACGAGTTATTGGTATCTATGTCACTACTTTGTGTCTTGACATGGCACGAGGTATTCGAACGGTTTCCAATTTTGCACAATAAATTGGTGGCGACTCCACAAATGCAAACGCTTGTTTCCCAAGCGCCCCCGTGGGCCCGCGTCCACAGTTTGGCGACTCCGCTGGGGAGTAATACACTTACGTGTAGCCAAAAGGGTGAAACTTGAACAAGGTTAGGGAATAGTTTGTACAAGACAATTGTCGGTTTTCATTATTCGGTCTTCCTAGACCGTTTATTCGGCCTTCCTAGGCCCAACCCAACCCATTCGACCAGTCGTCCCGTCTAAACGGTCCTAATTCTTATTTGGGCCTAAGGATGGATAGCGATTGACATCATCCATACCATGGTACTTACTCTTGTTTGTATCAGGGACTTTCACTACTTGAGGAAATGGACTAGGAATCGGCCTTACTCCTGTTTGGTACAAGCCTCTCCACAGACTTCGAGTTTGATTGTTCGGTATGGCAACCCACCCTTTAAACCAAAACCCATTTAAATGCACTCAGCATCCCGTTATAATGATTGTATATTGTTTTTACCATACGTGATCACCATTTCTAAAATAAACCATGACGATTTTTTTGTAAAATCAAAATCCTTCTTCAAAATGTAAAATTTTCGAAACTTGGGCCTAATATTAGCGCTAAATCAGTCAAAACTTTGTCCAATTGTCGAGTCAAAATCCGGGCCTTAAAACCCATTTCAAAACCTCACTTCGATTCCACTCATGCAACTACACTAAAGTTGACTAGGACCAACATTTTTCAAACTTTGTCATTTCCTCAAAACTCACTTGACACAAGTGGCACACTCCCACTTCATGAGTCAAAACTTTTCTTTTCGAGTAAGTGTGCTAGAATGGTCGATCGTGTTTTGATTCGTCGTCGATCTCTTATCCAGTTTCCAAGATGCCTGAAACAAGCGACGCGAACTTCAACCAACTCTAGAATGGTAATGATCAAATCCTAGCCGCGCTAGCTCGTCTCCAAGTCACTCAAGACCAAGTGTATGATCGCCTTGACACCATTGAGGGCCGAATATATGCCGTAGAAACGAGGATGCCTCCTCGAGAAAGTGAAGTGTCTGATGAATTTGTGAACAACTTCGGGGATGAAAATCCTCCCATGGGTATGACTGCAGTCGAGAAACGACTCCAATACTTGGAGGAACAATTGATGTATCTCAAAGGGAATGACATTTATAGGGAGAACAATCGCAAATATAAAGCTGTGAGTTCCAAGTTGCCAACCAACTTCAACATGACGGATATCCCTCAGTTCAAGGGGCATAAAAACCCTTTGAACCATATCCGTGCCTTCAAGGATTACATGTCTATCAAAGGCATTAAACCCGAGATGTTCTTAAGGATCTTTCCTTCATCTCTTGACACCATCCCAAAGCAATGGTTCTATTCACTAGAGCACAAGAAAATCGCCACCTGGGATGACGCCGCAATCGAGTTTGCTAAACAATATGCGGATAATGCTGAAATCCAAGTCAACATGCGCACTTTAGAGGTTCTTACCCAAAATGACAAAGAAGGTTTCACTGACTTCTTAAGTCGATGGAGGAAGACTAATACTCAACTTGTTGAACGTCCGGATGAAGCTACCCTCGTGGAGAAATTCGTAGACAACCTAAAGCCCATCTATGCAAATCATTTGAGGTATCAAAACATCAAGACCTTCAAAGATTTAACCGTACTAGGGACAAGGATCGAAGATGACATCCGTAAAGGGCTCTTGTCCAAAA
This sequence comes from Silene latifolia, assembly GCF_048544455.1. Lineage (NCBI taxonomy): Eukaryota > Viridiplantae > Streptophyta > Magnoliopsida > Caryophyllales > Caryophyllaceae > Silene > Silene latifolia. The sequence continues at coordinate 43,960,521 of NC_133536.1, forward strand.
TGATAGGTCGTGGATATCAAGGCTCAACAAGTCGTTCTTACGGCTCTACCAACAAAACTGATGAAGTTAACCTTCTCGAACCATCTAAGAAGAGTACCCCTCCAAGGAAATTCACAAATCTAGGGGACACATACTCCAACGCTCTGAAAAGGTTGATGAAGCTGGATAAACTTCAACCCATAGGCCCTACACCCGAACTAGAAAAGAAATCCAAGTTCTGGGATGAGAATTCGTACTGCAAATACCATAGAGGTAAGGGACATGACACTGAAAAATGCTACAAACTGAAAAATGTACTTCAAGATATGATTGAAGACGGTCGCCTACCAATACCACCTGGAGGCAAGCCTAACAACACTCAGAATCCTCTTGGAATTCTAGTGATTACAAGTGAGGAATCTACCATAGATTGTTCACACCTCATTTCTCCAGTCGAAAATGAAATTCATGCAAATAGAAAATGAAGGGAACTACTCCACCATTTCTCCAACCATCACTGATTTCATTGCATGGGCAAAAAGTGTGAATAGGCAAGTCATGGAACTAGAGAGCGCAGTGGCAACCCTACGTGATCCCAACGCCACACCTAAAGAACGTGCACCACTAGTCTTCTCACAAAACACCACAATGAAAGAAGTAGTAGCCATGGTTGATGAACTAGTCGACCAAATTATCCAATTAGAGGCTGAAATCATGAGAATGAGGGAACTTGTTACTGTCAATGGAATATGGGCCGATGATGATGAAGATGAGTATCTCACTGAACACTACTTAGTCAAGGTCAGTGAGGAGATAATCCAAAACTGTGAAGATCAAGATGTGGACCACCTTACTCGTTCGGGGCGCCCATACCAAAACACTTCTCAAAATGGTCCCATAGCAAACGGTCCAACCAATGTGGTCATACCAAATGATAATGAAGAAGGCTCTACCGACCATTTGATAAAACAAATACAGAAGACAAAGGCTGATCTTTCAGTCTGGCAACTAGTGGCAAGCTCATTCCCACATCGCCAAGCTTTACTGCAAGCCTTGGCCAAACTAAATGTGGCACATAACTCTACACCCGACGACGTGGTCAACTTGGTCTTCCAAGAATCACCAAAGCTAAGTAATCCTATTACTTTCTCGGATGAAGACTTGCCACCCTTGGGTGCTAGTCACAACTTGGTTCTTTATATCACTGTCATTTGTCTGAAGAAGAATGTGCTAATGACTCTGGTAGATGATGGCTCCGCAGTCAATGTCATACCCTTGAAAACGGCATACAAACTAGGCATGAAAGAGTCGGATTGGACCCCTACCAATCAAGGTGTTCGCGCATATGATGGTACACGACGAAAGGTAGTAGGACTTGTTGACCTAACCATAGCCACAGGGCCGATTGAGCGAAATGTCAACTTCCAAATAGTGGATATTGATGCATCCTTTAACATACTTCTGGGAAGACCCTGGATTCACGCTTCCAAAGCGGTAACATCCACGCTCCATCAGAAAATCAAAATCCCACTAAATGGTTAGGTGGTGACGATCACTTCGTCGCCCATCAAGGCAGTAATCGAAACAAAGTCAAGTAATCAAGTCCTTACGGATCCAGTACATGAACTTGGGGGCTTCCATATCATAAATGTCATAGAAAGTGAGTTGGCACCCTTATACTTCAATCCCTACTCTAACTTAGTGGTCAACCACATACTCAAAACCCAGGGATACTTCCCAGGAATGCCTTTGAATCCTACCCGAAGAAACACCTTTGCACCCTACAAAGAGGGTAACTCACAAAGAATACCCCTTGGACTAGGATACAAACCCACTAAAGAGAAAGTTATCGAGATGCTCGCTCAAGTTCAAAACGGTAAGAACATAGGAATCCAAATGCGACCCTACCTCCCTACCTTAAATGGATACTTCGTTAGGGAAGGAAGTCAAGATATCTTCCACGGATTTCCTGAGCCTTGGCACTATCTCGAAAGGAAGCTAGCCGAATCGAGATCTTTTACGATTGCTACTTTATTCCTCTAGAAACGGTTCCTACCGTCAAGACTCGTCAAGCACCTTGCCTAGACGAACAAGCCGTGAGTCTACTATTTGGGGAAGACCGATTTGTTAGAGCCGGGTAGGATGAGATTATTACCATGATACTTCAAGATGATCACTTCAACCCTACCGCGTTAATCACAGAAAACAACACCAATCAGCAGAAAGGATGGAGAAAATCGATCAAGTGGACAAACAATCAAGGAAGACTCTTCAAGCTCACTACTGGAGAAGGAGAGATGTTCAAAGGAGAACCAGAAGACGATGAATTCGAGTTAGAGTCGGAGTCATAGTCGGAGTCTAGAGAAGTTCCTAGAGAGTCTTCTCCTGTCGTCATTCCCACTCCCCCAATTTCTCCTAGCTTAGTGTCAAGTAGCAACAGTAGTTCGGGAAATGTCCCAACCGCTGTCCTCTTACCGCCACTGACTACAGATCAGTTGGCTTCTTTGTTTCGACTTTTCTCAAATCTTAATATGAATAAATCAGGTTCTGCTTACTCTTCGTGTTATCTTGAATGCAATTCTGTTTACGATGATGATGAGGATGACCCAGACCAAGACTCAATCGAGATGCCTCCCTACATGGCCAAAGAAATATTACAGGAGGGGGAAGGGGGACAAGTGATAGAAAATACTGAACCCATCAACGTAGGAACTGAACTAGAACCCCAAGAACTTAAGATAGGGAAAACCTTGAGCCCCACCGAAAGGGCCGATTTCATAGACCTCCTACACGAGTTCAAAGAAAATTTTGCTTGGTCCTACAAAGATATGCCGGGGATCGACAGGGACATCGCAGAGCATAGAATCCCAATCAAACCAGGTTTCAAACTCGTGAAACCGAAGCTTCGTCGAATGAGGACAGAATGGGCTCTCAAGATCAAAGAAGAAGTCGATAAACAACTCAAAGTCGGGTTCATCAAAGTTTCCGAGTACTCAGACTGGGTAGCTAACATAGTACTCGTACCCAAAAAGGAAGGGAGAATCCGTGTTTGTGTTGACTTTAGATATAACAACCCGACCCACCGCGGTCGTAACACAACCCAATAAGATGGGATACGTACCTTTGGGCCCATTACTTGTCCTCACTTAAGCCCAAAAGCACAAGGCCTTGTTACTAAGTGGTGAGTGGAATCCCTTATAAACATATCACAACCTCCTTAATTCCCCGATGTGGGACAACCTTACTCTCAGTAACTGGGGTGTTACAATCTCCTCCACTTAAAGAACACAACGTCCTCGTTGTGCATCCAACTTGACCGCAGCCAAGCCCAGAATCCTCCCCCGCTAGGTGTGTGACCCGGGTACTCCCGACCACGGGCTCACCACACGGTCGCAGGGTCGCTCTGATACCATTTATAACAACCCGACCCACCACGGTCGTAACACAACCCAATAAGATGGGATACGTACCTTTGGGCCCATTACTTGTCCTCACTTAAACCCAAAAGCACAAGACCTTGTTACTAAGTGGTGGGTGGAATGCCTTATAAACATATCACAACCTCCTCAATTCCTCGATATGGGACAACCTTACTCTCAATAACTGGGGTGTTACATTAGAGACTTAAACAAAGCAAGTCCTATGGATGATTTTCCTCTACCACATATCGACATATTAGTGGATAATACGGCGGATCACGCGTTGCTATCCTTCATGGATGGATACGCAGGATATAACCAGATCCAGATGGCCTTAGAAGACATGCATAAGACCGCCTTTGTCACTCAATGGGGAACCTATTGCTACACGGTTATGCCATTTGGGTTAATCAACGTCGGAGCTACATACCAACGCACCGCAACTACGCTCTTACATGACATGATGCATAAAGAAGTTGAGGTATACGTAGATGACATGATTGTCAAGTCCAAGGAAAGAGAGGGACACATTGCGAACCTTCACAAATTTAACTCAAGGCTACGCAAGTACAACATGAGGCTCAATCCTCAGAAATACGCATTCGGAGTAACATCTGGCAAACTCCTGGGATACGTTGTTAGCCAACGAGGTATAGAAATAGACCCTTCCAAGATCAAAGCTCTAATCGAAATGCCGCAACCTCAAACAGAGAAAGAAGTTAGAGGATTCCTAGGCAAGGTGCAATACATAAGTCGATTCATATCTAAACTCACCATGATCTGCGAACCCATCTTCAAAAAGTTAAAGAAAACAGATCACACCATGTGGGATGATGACTGTCAGAAGGCTTTCGATCGAATCAAGGAAATACTAGCCAAACCACCAGTGCTCATGCCACCTCAACGAGATCAACCTTTTGGTTTATATCTCACGGTAACTGAAACGGCTATGGGCGCCATGCTAGCTCAAACCGTAGGAAAAGAAGAAAGAGCCATCTACTACCTTAGTAAGAAGTTCTTGTAGTACGAGTGCAAATACACACCACTCGAGAAGACATGCCTCGCTCTTGTGTGGGCAACGAAGAAGCTACGCCATTACATGCTTAGCTACTTCGTCAAAATATTCTCCAAAATGGATCCTGTCAAATACCTCTTCGAGAAACCCGTTCTCAATGGACGTTTAGCAAGATGGACTTTGATGCTCTCAGAGTTCGATCTCAAGTATGTTCCTTTGAAAGTTATAAAGGGGTGCGCCGTTGCCGAATTCTTCGCAGATAATCCCATCAATGATACACAAACGATAGACACCTAGTCGTTTCCGGATGAGGATATACTCCAAACGAATGTAGACTCATGGGACCTCTTTTTTGATGGAGCATCGAATTTAAGAGGATTTGGAATAGGAGTGTTGCTCATTTCTCCTGAAGGCGAGCATACACCAATCTCTGTCAAACTCGACTTCGAGGTGACAAATAACGCTATGCAGAATCTGGCTTTGTCTCATTGGTTTGCAAGCGACAGTAAGTTTAGGCATCAAGAATCTTCGAGTACATGGGGATTCATCTTTGATCATCAATCAAATTACGGGATCTTGGAAAATCCGAAGCGAAAGCTTGGCACCTTATCATGTCAGAATAGACCAAGTAGCCCAATTCTTCGATCAAGTGACCTACCTACATCTACCTCGAGAAGAAAATCAATTTGCAGAAGCTATTGCAAAACTTGCATCTTTGATCAATATGCCGGATAGCATGGTAGAAAAGCCTTTGTGCATCGAACGACGATCAGATCCAGCTTATGTGCACCAAATCACCGATGAAGAGGAAATTGCGAAGGAACCTTGGTTCTAAGTAATCCTAAACTTCAAGCTCAATGGCACCTATCCACCAGAAATGGACAAAAGGGGACAACGCGATATCCGCTTGCTAGCTTCCCAATACGTTCTCATGCAAGGAGAGCTATACAAAAGAACACCTCTTGCTGTAATCCTACGTTGTCTTGATCATTCACAGGCACGGAAAGTGATGTAAGAAGTCCATGACGGAGAATGTGGCCCTCACATGAGTGGACCCATGATGGCAAAGAAAATCACACGTTTGGGGTATTATTAGACCACGATGGAATCTGATTGCATCAAGTATGTAAGACATTGCCATAATTGCCAAATCTTCGGGAACGTTCAACATGTCCCTCCTTCATTGCCTTACACCATGACATCTCCCTGGCCATATTCTGCTTGGGAAATTGATATCATCGGCAAGATCACTCCTGCTGGAACAGGAGGTCACTGTTTCATCCTGGTAGCAATCGATTATTTCACCAAGTGGGTAGAAGCGGCTTCCTACACCAGTCTTACAGCCAAGAACGTGGCAAAGTTCATACAAACCAATATTATCTGTCGATATGGTTGCCCGCATGAGATCATCAGTGACAATGGGTCACATTTCCAAGCTGAGACTGAACAATTTCTAGCCAAGTACAAGATTAAGCATCACCACTCCTCGCCATATAGACCAAAAACCAATGGTGCGGTAGAGGCAGCAAACAAGAATGTTGTCATGATTCTCAAGAAAATGATTGACAACTATAGAGATTGGCCAAGCAAGTTACCCTTTGCTTTATGGGGATACCGTACGTCTGTTAGGACGCCCACTGGGGCTACTCCTTTCTACTTGACCTACGGCATGGAAGCCATACAACCAATCGAGCTAGAAATACCATCCTTGCGTATTTTACTCGAAAGTCAAATCCCAGAAGCCGAGTGGAAAAGGGATAGATATGAAGAACTCATCCTCCTGGATGAACGAAGGTTACGTGCATTACATAATGTGCAAACGTATCAGGCGCGTATCAAAAAAGCCTTCAACAAAAGGGTAAGCCAAGGAACATTAAGGAAGGAGACTTGGTCCTCAAATCAATCAGGGCTCTCTTACCTGTCAATCCACGAGGAAAATTCAAACCCAATTGGGCCGTGCCATTCCTAGTTAAATCCATACTTCCAGGGGGTGCGGTTAGGATCACAGACCTAGATGAGAACGAATTTGCCAACCCAACAAACCTTGACCAACTAAAACGTTACTATGCCTAGAATAGGAGCAAAAAACGCGCCTCGCATAACCTCACGTGTCGCTCTTGTGGCACGAAATAAACGGCCCCTGGCCAAGCTTAATTAAGCTAATGTCAACTTGCTCCTGCATTTTGACAATATGTCATTCTCATATCATCAAATAAACTAAATTGCATTTTAGGAGTAAGTAAGACTCATGCTTATTTTCTAAGTTCATTTACAAGCTCTTGCTTAGAACAATTATTCTTTTACATTTACTCGAACTACGTGCAAGGGTTTGATTTCATTTTCTAAATGAATACGTAGGCAAACCTTCACGGGAAACAACCCATTTAATTATTTTTAAATGTAAATAGAAGGACATTTGCGAATGCATTTGAAATTCGACAAGAATAATGCAAAGAAAATCGTAACGGTTTCATAACCAATTAACCTTTTTATTTCATTTCTAATAATAGTACGTTACATAATAAAAGTAAATAGGCTAGGATTCTAAAAACCCCACCTTCTTATTTCAATAATAATAACAAATAATAATAACCATTTTCCTTTTTGTATATACCTCATTTCTGCACCTCCCGCAAACCACCCGGTGATGATTGGGCCGCATGTTTGGTACGCGGAACGATTTGTGACAGTTCGTAAGTTTATCGTCAAGTGATTGCTCAAATATTTATGTCTACCTCTTAATTGTCATCTACGCGCCGATATGGTCGTTTTGACAGTAATTAGAGTACATTTGGAGTCCGGGCCTAAAACCGTCTCCATTTTCCGATAACCGCTAAATCCTGAGTCAGAATGTTCTGGAATGTTCCGGATATTTCTATTCCATATTTCACAATATTTTAATCTTTGGTAAAGAATTTCCCGTAATATTCATACAAAATATTAAGGAAAACCAAATTATTCCGTTATTCCATAAATTAAACACGGAAATCTTTCTTCCGCAGAAGGAAACCACCTGGGAACAGACGCAGCAGGTGCTGCACCTTTTCCAAGAGACACAGTGTCTGCTGCGCCTCTTCCCAGGTCCTTTTCTGCGTATTTTTTCGTATCTTTTCATATCTTTTCGAGATTCACTTCCAAAGTCTCTCTGAAAACCCTAATTCCTCCATGTGATTAGTATAAATAGGAGCCTTCGCTCCTCATATTTCTCACGCGAGTGTCCGCCCTTCTCTTCTCCCTTTGCATTCTAAGACCACGCTCTTGCTTATTGGCGCCTACGTGCTTGAACTTTCGACCACGTAAGCTCGGATCCTTCCGAGTACCAGCCTCGTTTTGCATGACCGACCAATTTGACCAACTCCACCATAATCAACTTAACTAATCTTAATCGTTTTCCTATTACGAGGGCACTTTCGTTACATTCGAGTCGAGCATCACTAAAACATAAACTTAGTTCATCTCGTTTCGTCAAACATTTAAGTCTGAGGGTGTAAATCCCTATTTTATTATTGTTATTTACTTTTTTGTATCATTAATGTAAGATTTATGTCGAAAATACTTCTAAAACCGATTTATAAAACCCTTTGTTTAAATCCCTTTTTACGGATTATCAGAGGACAACCGTCGAGAAAGGACGCAGCAACTGCTGCGCCTCTTCGAAGGAGCGTAGTGCCTGCTGCGCCTCTTCGTGAGGCTGCCGCAGTTCCTGCTTCCTTTCTTCTTCCTTCGTCCTCTGTCAATTCGTTGTTTTTTGTTTGTTTTCGTTCGTTCTTCAATTTCTTGACATAATAGTATAATAATTTCATATGTACATTGTTCATCATCATTAGTATATAATTCATCTTTAATTCCCGGCTTAAATCCCTTATAACCAATATTTGCGGGTTTTCGTCATTAAAATCAATCCGCGTTGTAGAGATTCGATTCTTTCATATTGAGTCTCTGGAATTCAATCTTTGGTATATTTCCGTCTGTCTATTGTCGTATCCGTCATTAATTCGTTATATTTACCCTATTTAGTTCACCGATGCCATTAATCAATCTTTCATTCATGTAATTAATTCGTTCACATTCGTTTCATCCATGTTCTATCGTTTTTATGACTCATTCGCATGCAATTAACCTATTAATCACTTTCATCCGAGTCGAATATCATAATAAATCATTAAAATCACCAACGAGTATTAACGATTTGCAGTTCCGGCTTCACAGCCAGAACAAAGCCTTGGAACAGACGCAGCAACTGCTGCGCCTCTTCCAGAGGGCGCAGCTCTGCTGCGCCTATTCCAGGTTGATTTCTATCTCTGAACTTCCGTTCTGCTTTGACCTAGTTTAATTAGCTTACGTATTTAATTAAATATTAGTCGTATTATCGCCTAATTCGTGTTCGTTATTCCTTTATTCTTCTCTTTCTCAAATTATCTGTTTTAAAAGTATTTTCGACATAAATCATTGAACCCGATGTAATTTTTGTAATTTTCATTATTGTATTTATTGTATTTCTTTTATTGTACCATTTGTATGCCTTCACATGTAATTGAACTTAAATTCCTACTTCGACCTAATTGTTTGCTAATTAATTGTTCACCGACTTAGTTAATTTCTCACATGTTAGGATTAAAACTTGGATGTTGCATTGCATGCATATAATCGACGATATATCAAGTACGAATAACTTCCCTAATCATTAGTAGAGGCCTCTATCGAGGCGGGCGGGATTAGTTGTTCGATCAAAAGAGCTTCCTAATACGTACCCTCACCCCTTACTCCAGATCTCTGTGAACATTCGTGTTCATTGGCATCCACGAGAGTCATTCTAGACATAGAATGCTAAGGGTAACGAGTTCTTGGTGTTCATGTCACTACTTTGTGTCTTGACATGACACGAGGTATTCGAACGTTTTTCAATTTTCCACAATAAATTGGTGGCGACTCCACAAATGCAAACGCTTGTTCTCCTCCCAAGCGCCCCCGTGGGCCCGCGTCCACAGTTTGGCAACTCCGCTGGGGATAATACACTTACGTGTAGCCAAGGGTGAAACTTGAACAAGGTTAGGGAATAGTTTTTACAAGACAATTATCGGTTTTCATAACTCGGTGTTCCTAGATCGTTTCATTCGGCCTTCTTAGGCCCAACCCAACCCATTCGGCCAATCGTCCCGTCTAAACGGTCCTAATTCTTATTTGGGCCTAAGGATGGATAGCGATTGACGTCATCCATACCATGGTACTTACTCTTGTTTGTATCAAGGACTTTCACTACTTGAGGAAATGGACTAGGAATCGGCCTTACTCTTGTTTGGTACGAGCCTCTCCACAGACTTCGGGTTTGATCGTTCGGTATGGAAACCCACCCTTTAATCCAAAACCTTTTAAATGCACTCAGTATCCTGTTATAATGCTTGTATAAATGTTTGTACCTTACGTGATCACCATTTCTAAACGAAACCATGACGATTTTTGTAAAATCAAATTCCTTTTAAAGTGTAAATTTCGAAAAGGCCTATAATTAGCGCAAAACCGAGTCAAAACTCTGTCCATTTGTCAAGTCAAATTCTGGGCTCAAGCCCATTTTAAAACCTCACTTCGAGTCCACTCCTACAACTACACCAAAGTTGACTAGGACCAACATTTTTCAAATCTTGTCATTTCTTCAAAAGCTCATTGACACAAGTGGCACACACCCACCTCACGAGTCAAAACATTTCTTTCTTAGTTTCCAAGATGCCTGAAACAAGCGACGTGAACTTCAATCAACTCCAAGATAGTAATGATCGAATCCTAACCGCGTTAGCTCAACTCCAAGTTACTCAAGACCAAGTGTATGATAGCCTTGACACCATCGAGGGACAGATCTATACCGTAGAAACGAGTTTGCCTCCTCGGGAAAGCGAAGTCGTTGATGACTTCGTAAATGACTTCAGGGACGAAAACCCTCCCATGGGTATGACTGCAGCTGAGAAACGACTCCAATACTTAGAGGAACAATTGATGTATCTTAAAGGGGATGACATTTATAGGGACAATAATCGCAAGTATGAGGTCGTGAGTTCCAAGTTCCCAACCAATTTCAACATGACGGATATCCTTAAATTCAAGGGGCACGAAAACCCTTTGAACCACATCCGTGCTTTCAAGGACTACATGTCTATCAAAGGCATCAAACCCGAGATGTTCTTAAGGATCTTTCCTTCATCTCTTGACACCATTCCAAAGCAATGGTTCTACTCTCTAGAACACAAGAAAATCGCTGCTTGGGAAGACGCCGCGATTGAGTTTGCTAAGCAATATGCGGATAATGCTGAGATCCAAGTTAACATGCGCACTTTAGAGGTTCTTACCCAAAATGACAAAGAAGGTTTCACCGACTTCCTAAATAGGTGGAGGAAGATTAGTACCCAACTAGTTGAACGCCCGGATGAGGCTACCCTCGTGGAGAAATTCGTGGACAACCTAAAGCCCATCTATTCAAATCATTTGAGATACCAAAACATCAAAACTTTCAAAGACTTAACCATACTAGGAACAAGGATCGAAGATGACATCCATAAAGGGCTCTTGTCCAAAACGGTAGGTCGAGGATATCAAGGCTCAACAAGTCGTTCTTACGGCTCCACTAGCAAGACCGATGAAGTTAACCTCCTCGAGCCATCTAAGAAGAGTACCCCACCAAGGAAATTTAAAAATCTTGGGGACTCTTACTCCAATGCTCTAAAAAGGTTAATGAAACAAGGCAAACTCCAACCCATAAGCCCTACACCCGAACCGGAAAAGAAATCCAGGTTCTGGGACGAGAACTCATACTGCGAATATCATAGGGGTAAGGGGCATGACACAGAAAAATGCTACAAATTGAAAAATGTGCTTCAAGACATGATTGAGGATGGTCGACTACCAATAGCGCCGTGAGGTAAGCCCAACAACACTCAGAATCCTCTTGGAATTCTAGTGATCACAAGTGAAGAAGCTACCTTAGATTGTTCACACCTTATTTCTCCAGTCAAAGGTGAGATCCACGCGATCGAGAATGAAGGGTTCTACTCTACCATTTCCCCTACCATGGCCGACTTCATCGCATGGGCAAGGAGTGTGGATAGACAAGTTTCGTAATTAGAAAATGTAGTGACAACTTTACATGACCCCAATGCAACACCTAAAGAACATGCGCCACTAATCTTTTCCCAAAATGCTACTATGCAAGAAGTAGTTGCCGTGGTTGATAAAATAATCGACCAAATTACACAATTAGAGGACGAGATCATGAGAATGAGGGGACTAGCTACAGTCGATGGAGTATGGGCCGATGATGATGAAGACGAGTATCTCATTGAACACTCCCTAGTCAAGGAAATAGTCCAAAATGATGAAGACCAAGATGTGGACCACCTAACTCGTGCGGGGCGTCCATATCAAAGTACTACTCAAAATGGTCCAACCAACGTTATCACACCAAGTGATAACGAAGATGACTCTACTGATCATTTGCTCAAGCAATTACAGAAGATAAAGGCTGATCTTTCAGTCTGGCAACTAGTAGCAAGCTCATTCCCACATCGCCAAGCTTTACTGCAAGCTTTGGCCAAACTAAATGTAGCACATAACTCCACGCCCGACGATGTAGTCAACTTGGTCTTCCAAGAATCACCGAAGCTAAGTAATCCTATTACTTTCTCAGATGAAGATTTGCCACCCTTTGGCGCTAGTCATAACTTGGCTCTTTACATCACTTTCATTTTCTTAAAGAAGAATGTGCCAATGACCTTGGTAGATGATGGCTCTGCGGTCAATGTCATACCCTTGAAAACGGCGTACAAACTAGGCATGAAAGAGTCGGATTGAACCCCTACCAATCAAGGTGTTCGCGCATATGATGGTACAAGACGAAAGGTAGTAGGACTCGTTAACCTAACCATAACCACAGGGCCAATTGAGCGAAAGGTTAACTTCCAAATAGTGGACATTGACGCTTCCTTTAACATACTTCTCGGAAGACATTGGATTCACGCTTCCAAAGCTGTATCATCCACCCTTCACCAAAAGATCAAAATCCCACTAAATTGCAAAGTGGTGACGATCACTTCGTCGCCCATTAAGGCAATAATCGAAAAGAAGTCAAATAATCAAGTCCTTGCGGATCCAGTACATGAACTTGGGGGCTTTCAAAGCATAAGGGTCATAGAAAGCAAGTTGGCACCCCTATACTATGATCCCTACTCCAAGTTGGTGGTCAACCACATACTCAAATCCCAGGGATACTTCCCTGGAATGGCTTTGAACCCTAGCCGAAGAAACACCTTCGCACCCTACAAGGAAGGCAACTAAAAAAGAATACCACTTGGTCTAGGATACAAACCCACTAAAGAGGAAGTTCTCGAGATGCTTGCTCAAGTTCAAAGCCGTAAGCACGTAGGAGTCCAAATGCGACCCTATCTCCCTACCCTAAATGGATACTTCGTTAGGGAAGGAAGTCAAGAACTCTTTCACGGATTTCCCGAACCTTGGCATTATCTCGAAAGGAAGCTAGCCGGAATCGAGATCTTTCATGATTGCTACTTCATTCCTCCAGAAACGGTTCCTACCGTCAAAGCTCTTCAAGCACCTTGCATAGATGAACAAGCTGTTAGTCTACTATTTGGAGAAGATCGATTTGTTAGAGCCGCGCAGGATAAGATCATTACTATTATACTTCAAGACAACCACTTCAACACTACCGCGTTAATCACAGAAACAAACGCGAACCAGTAGAAAGGATGGAGAAAATCAATCAAGTGGACCAACAATCAAGGAAGACTCTTCAAGCTCACCACTGGAGAAGGAGAGATGTTCAAGGGAGAACCAGAAGACGATGAATTCGAGTCAGAGTCAGAGTCGGAGTCAGAGTCGGAGTCTAGAGAAGTCACTAAGGAGTCTCCTCCTATCGTCATCCCCACTCCCTTTGTTTCTTCTAGTTTAGCCTCAAATAGTAACAATAGTTCGAGAAATGTCCCAAGAACTATCCCCTTACCGCCGCTGACCACAGATCAGATGGCTTCTTTGTTTCAACTTTTCTCAAACTTTAATATGAATAAATCAGGTTCTGCTTACTCTTTGTGTTATCTTGAATGCAATTCTGTTTACGATGATACTGAGGATGACCCAGACCCAGACTCAATTGATATACCGCCCTACATAGCCAAGGAAATACTACAAGAGGGGGAAGGGGGATCAGTAATAGAGAACACTGAACCCATCAATGTAGGAACCGAACTAGAACCCCAAGAACTTAGGATAGGGACAACCTTGAGCTCCGTCGAAAGGGCCAGTTTCATAGACCTCCTAAATGAATTCAAAGACGTTTTTGCTTGGTCCTACAAAGACATGCCAGTGATCGACAAGGATATCGCCGAACATAGAATCCCAGTTAAGCCAGGTTTCAAGCCCGTTAAACAGAAGCTTCGTCAATGAGGACAAAATGGGCTCTCAAGATTAAGGAAGAGGTCGATAAACAATTCAAAGCCGGGTTCATCAAAGTTTCCGAGTACTCTGACTGGGTAGCCAACATAGTACCCGTACCCAAAAAGGATGGGAGAATCCGTGTTTGTGTTGATTTTAGAGACTTAAACAAAGCAAGTCCTAAAGATGACTTTCCTCTACCACATATCGACATATTGGTGGACAATACCGCAGACCACGCGTTACTACCCTTCATGGATGGGTACGCGGGTTACAACCAAATCAAGATGGCTATAGAAGACATGCATAAGACCGCCTTTCTCACTAAATGGCGAACCTATTGCTATACGGTCATGCCGTTTGGATTAATCAACGCCGGAGCTACATATCAACGCACCGCAACTACACTCCTACATGACATGATGGACAAATAAGTTGAGGTATACGTAGACGACATGATTGTCAAGTCCAAGGATAGAGAAGGGAATATTGCGAACCTTCGCAAATTCTTCTCAAGGCTACGAAAGTACAACATGAGGCTCAATCCTCATAAATGCGCATTTGGAGTAACATCTGGTAAACTCCTGGGATACGTCGTTAGCCAACGAGTTATAGAAATAGACCCTTCCAAGATCAAAGCTTTGATCGAAATGCCACAACCTCAAACGGAAAAAGAAGTCAGAGGATTCCTGGGAAAAGTGCAATATATAAGTCGATTCATATTGAAACTCACCATGATCTGTGAACCTATCTTCAAAAAGCTCAAGAAAACAGACCACACCATGTGGGATGATGACTGTCATAAGGCATTCGACCGAATCAAGGAGATATTAGCTAAACCACCCGTGCTCATGCCACCTCAAAGAGATCAACCTCTTGGTTTATATCTCACAGTAACCGAAACAGCCATGGGCGCCATGCTAGCTCAAACCGTAGGAAAGGAAGAAAGGGCTATCTACTACCTTAGTAAGAAGTTCTTGGAGTACGAGTGCAAATACTCACAACTCGAAAAGACATGCATCGCTCTTGTGTGGGCAACGAAGAAGCTACGTCATTACATGCTTAGCTACTCCGTAAAATATACTCCAAAATGGATCCAGTCAAATACCTCTTCGAGAAACCCGTCCTCAACGGACGACTAGCAAGATGGACTTTGATGCTCTCAGAGTTCGATCTCAAATACGTGCCCCTGAAGGTTATAAAAGGGCGCGCCGTTCTGCGAATTCTTTGCGAGAAAATCCCATCAATGATGCACAAACAATAGATACTTGGTCATTTCCAGACGAGGATATACTCCAAACCGATGTAGACTCCTGGGACCTTTACTTCGATGGAGCATCAAACTTAAGAGGATATGGAATAGGGGTGTTTCTCATTTCTCCTGAAGGCGAGCATACACCGATCTCTGTCAAACTCGACTTCGAGGTGACAAATAACGCTGCAGAATTTGAAGCTTGTCTCATTGGGCTACAAGCGGCATTGCGCTTAGGCATTAAAAACCTCCGAGTGCATGGGGATTCGTCCCTGATCATCAATCAAGTTACGGGATCTTGGAAAATCCGAAGCGAAAGCCTAGAACCTTATCAAGCCAGAATAGACCAGGTTGCCCAATTCTTTAATCACGTGACCTATCTACACCTACCTCGGGAAGAAAATCAATTTGCAGATGCTCTTGCAAAACTCGCATCTTTGATTAATATGCCAGATGACATGGTGGAAATGCCTTTATGTATCGAATGACGATCAGAGCAAGCTTATGTCCACCAAATCACCGATGAAGAGGAAGTCACAGAGGAACCTTGGTTCCAAGCAATCCTAAATTTCAAGCTCAACGGTAACTATCCACCGGATATGGACAAAAGGGGATAACGTGCTATACGCCTATTAGCTTCCCAATATGTTCTCATGCAAGGAGAGCTATACAAAATAACACCTCTTGGTGTAATCCTACGTTGCCTTGATCATTCATAGGCACGGAAAGTGATGGAAGAAGTTCATGATGGATAATGCGGTCCTCACATGAGTGGGCCCATGATGGCAAAGAAAATCACACGTTTGGGGTATTATTAGACCACAATGGAATCCGATTGCATCAAATACGTAAGACATTGCCACAACTGCCAAATCTTCGGGAATGTACAGCATGTCCCTCCTTCATTACTCTATACGATGACATCTCCTTGGCCATTTTCTGCCTGGGGAATTGATATAATCGAGAAGATAACCACAGTCGGAACATGAGGTCACTGTTTCATCCTAGTGGCAATTGACTATTTCACCAAATGGGTAGAAGCGGCTTCCTACACTAGTCTCACGGCTAAAAATATGGCAAAGTTCATACAAAACAACATCATCTGTCGATATGGATGCCCATATGAGATCATTAGTGATAATGGATCACATTTCCAAGCCGAGACTGAGCAATTGCTAGCCAAGTACAAAATTAGGCATCACCACTCTTCGCCATATAGACCACAGACTAATGGCGCGGTAGAGGCGGCAAACAAGAACGTTGTCACAATTCTCAAGAAAATGATCGACAACTATCGAGATTGGCCAAGCAAAATATCCTTTGCTTTGTGGGGATATCGCACATCTGTAAGGACGCCCACTGGGGCCACCTCTTTCTATTTGACCTATGGTATGGAAGCTGTACAGCCAGTCGAGTTAGAAATACCATCATTGCATATCTTACTCGAAAGTCAAATCCCGGAAGCCGATTGGAAGAGGGATAGATATGAAGAACTCATCCTCCTGGATGAACGTAGGATACACGCACTACATAATGTCCAAACATATCAAGCACGTATCAAACGAGCCTTCAACAAAAGGGTCAATCTAAGGAACATCAAGGAAGGAGACTTAGTACTAAAGTCGGTTAGAGCTCTTTTACCTGTCGATCCACGGGGAAAATTCAAACCTAATTGGGCCGGGCCATTTCTAGTCAAGTCCATACTTTCAGGGGGTGCGGTTAGAATCAAAGAACTAGATGGGAATGAATTTTCCAACCCGACAAACCTTGACCAACTAAAGCGGTATTATGCCTAGAAAAGGAACAAAAACGCGCCTCGCGTAACCTCACGTGTCGCTCTTGTGGCACTAAATAAACGGCCCCTAGCCAAGCTGAAATAAGTTAATGTCACTCTGCTCTTGCATTTTGACAATCTGTCATCCTCATATCATCAAATAAACTGAAATTGCACCTTAAGAGTAAGTAAGAAGCTCATGCTTATCTTCTAAGTTCATTACAAGCTCTTGCTTAGAACAATTATTCTTTTACATTTACTCGAACTACGTGCAAGGGTTTGATTTCATTTTTTTAATGAATACGTAGGCAATCCTTCACAGGATACAACCCATTAATTTCAAAATGTAAATAGAAGGACATTTGCAGTTGCATTTGGAATTCGACAAGAATAATAAATAGAAAATCACAACGGTTTTATAACCAATTAACCTCTTTTATTTCAATAATAATAATAATATGTTACATAATAATAATAATAGTAAAGAAAAAGAAAAATAGGTTAGGATTCTAAAAACCCCACCTTCTTATTACAATAATAATAATAATAATAAATAATAATAAAGACTAGGGCTATTTCCTCCATTTTCCCTTTGCCCTTGTCATTTTTGTCATATTTCTTGTTACGACCTCGAGCCGGACGCTCTTGTGCCACTTCGGACCTAATCACCAACGGTCTTTCTCGAGGCCTAGCCTTCCCATTCTTGCCAATCACTTTGTCCATGACAGGAGAGGTCTTCGGTTTCTTCGAAGGATGAACAACTCGAAACCCGGCTTCCTCCTCTCCCTCAGTCAGATGCTTCTCTTTCTCCTTTTCCACCTTGCGCACCTTGTAGTTAACGGGCTCACGCTTCCTTAATCCCTCGCGCTCCTCCGAAGTAGTAGCTTTCCTCCACCGCAGATAGGAGTCCGACACCCATAAAGCACTAACAGAAGAGTTCAAGAACCACACGTTTCTTTGAGCCCATTTAATGGCCCACTCCCTTCGACTCTCAGTAGTAAGCGCCACGGCTGTCCTCAAGGGACGATGTCAAGCTTCGGGATTGTCCGCCTTCAGTCCAACTTGTCTCATCGGCCTCTCCGGGAAGATGCATACCATGAATTCCAAGCCAGGAATGCGCACGGATCGGGTAGGATCCAAGGAAGATACTCCAAAGGATGATTTGAGATGCCACCATGGTACAACCCACCTAATCAAAGGGCCATCATCACTCTTCAATTTGTTTTCCCAGTAATTGCACACTCGAGAGAAGTCCACCATGTAAAGCGTGGTCCTCATTGCAATTGAGCGAGCATGATAAGAAGGAACATGAACTGGGGGCTCGATCAATCGAAGACGCTCCATAAGCCAGACCTACCAAAAGCGGGTATTAGAACGAAAAAAAAACGAAAAAAAAAAGAAACGAAAAAGAAAAAAAGAAAAGTGTTCTTTTACCTGCAAAATAACGGGACTTCCCAAATAAGGTAGGTCATGATTGGCTTTCCTGTTGTCCAAACCCAATAGGATCTCTCCTAAACATAAACAGGCTGGGCTCCTGCGCAGTTCCATTTGCTCAACTAGGCCCAGGAGACGAGGATCACCTCTCAAGTCCTCATCAACATGCCCTTGAAGGACATACACATCTAACAAGCAAAATCCGAATGCCCTTCGCCTAGCAACATAAGAGATGGTGGGGTCGGCCTTGTTAATGAATCGGTCAATAAAGTCCAACATTCGAACTCCTTTCGAGGTCACTAAACGGTCCACCTCAATTTTTGTCAACCCAAGCACGTCCCTAAACTTGTTCTTATACCCTTGTGAAGTGTAAGGAATAGCAGGAAAGTGTTCTGGGTCCCACCCACCGATCGCAGCAATTTCTTCAGGAAATGGGCAAATGTCACCTCCAGGGAAAGCAAAAACGTGATAATTCGGGTCCCAATAATCAAGACAAGCATCCAAGAATGGGTTGACCACCTTGATAAGCTTCAAACTCAACAGTGATCTAAGATTATAAGCACCCATGTCGTGTTTCTCCACGTGGCAAAACTCGTTGGTCCACTCTTTTAGGCGAATCTCTAAAGTATTCATGATGACGGATTGCTTTGAGAATTTTATGTAATAAGACGAAGGAATAAACGGAAGAATTGTGTGAATAAAACCTCCATCGACGTTTCTATTTATACTAAAATCTGTTTCCTAAAATCCGCCAGGACGGATACACCGGGGAACAGGCGCAGCACCTGCTGCGCCTCTTCAAAGAGACGCAGCTCCTGCTGCGCCTCTTCTTCAGCAACGTTTCTGTGATTTTCCGCTTTGGATCTTTCCTAAATTCCTAACGAATAATTTCCTATTCATACGGGTTATTATTTTGGTAAATACGTCGAAGTTACCATATTTCGCATTTCCTAATTTCGCGGGCACGCATTTCGAGACGATATCGATATTTTCGTCATTTTAGCACACTTGTACATTTCTTTTAATTTTATTTTCGGGGAATCATTTCACTTTTCATTTCAAACTTATATGTTTTTTTTTTCTTTTTTAGGGGGTAACCCTACCTACCGTCCGGTCATTTCCGACCAAATTTTTGCATTACATTTTTTGCATTTTCAAGTCATTGTTTTGCGCTAATTTAGGCCATATGTACAAATACAAGCTCTATATGATTTCTATGTAAATTTCGGCAGCATGACGGCGTAAACCGTCATCTACCAAACCTGTTAAAAACTATCCCGCAGGTACAAACAAAGCAACCCGGCAGCAAAGGCACTCAGGCTGTCGTATATACAACCAAAAAGGGATATGTACCCCAATATGGGGGCTCGAGCCCCAAGCAAAATTCAAAATGTCCAAAATGTAGGTCCTAAAATGTACAAATGTGCAAGATACAGCCAACAAACAAACAACAACAAAACAAAACTACTGCCGGTCGCCGCCTAACTCCGCAACTCTCGCCTCGAGAGCAGCAACCTCGGCGTCGCGAACCTCAAGCTCCCTCAGCAAACGAGCTTTCTCCTCCCGAGACTGGGCCAGCTCTTGCTCCAGCTCGTGCTCTCTCTCCAAACAACAAAATTGGCTCATGTCAATCACTTCAATCAATCATAAGAAAAGTTAGAAAACTAGAAAATGGGGTAGACGAAAGGTTATTACCTGACGACCTCGACCGCCGACAAGTGCCTCGATGGCAGTAGCTCGCAACCGGTTGGCCACCCTCCATAACGCCACAAACCGGGACGGCGCAACCTGCATTTTCAAAAAAAGAAGTTCTTAATAATTGAATAAGTTCAATCAAACGTGTTATTACACAAAAAATCATACAAATTAGAGGCTCACCCTCCGAATCAGATGCTGCAAATCGTCCAAGCCAGCATCCGTCACAGCCACGTCAAAGTCACGCAGCTCGGAGATCGTCGTCCTCCCGGTCGCGTCAGTGTACTCGAGGGTCTCAGGGTACTCTGGGGGCTCGATGCCCGCCGCCTCAACCTCCTGCAAAGACAACGGATTGCCATTAAATCGATGATCATTCATCATGCTTTCGAAATGGTCATAAGGAGAGTAAATGCTCACCACAACCGGCCAGTACGCCAACCTCCCGTAGAGGAACGCCGAGTAGTCCTCACCAGAAAGCAGGAGGGCGTCACCACCAACGCCAGCCAAGTCAGCCTCCCTCTCAGCCTCAGAAGGCTCCCTGAACATCGTTCTAGGGGGATCGATGGGAACCGTCAATACATCCCGAGAGCACTGACGAGCCTAGCACTCGCCTAAGTACCACACAGGACCCATCGACGTCCTCAACAGCAACCGGCTCGAGCTCCTAGGTCAAAGGACCTCCGCCACGAAAGAAGGAGCACCAGCGTACTCCGCCCAAGGCCTGGGCACCCACTAGGAAAAGATAAGAAAGAAAAGATAAGGAGCTCTTATGATCGGTAAAAAGTAATAAAGAAGTAAAACGAATATAAGTGAGATGCTCACACTGTCCAGCTGAAGAGCGTTCACGTCCCGCCGGTAGACACCGTGAGAGGAACGTTTGCTCCTCGTGCGACACATCACCCAATCCCTCACGACGGGATAGGCTCTCTCCAACGGCTCCGTCCTCTTGGGCGAGAGGCTCGGAAAGTAGGAGTACACCCACGCCTGTGAAGCAAGATAGTCAATAACGATCTTTCGTAATTTGATAAGGAAAAGAAGTGATTATCAGTCCAAATGAAGGTTCATACCTCCAACAGTAGTCCAGGACCGACAGCACCAGGAGAAGTCCCCTTCTCCATCAACTCCGGACGAACCATGTGTAACACCCCCATACTTCAAGTGCCTTACCAGGACCACTCAGGTATAAGGATGCCACTTGGAGTATGGGGGTGTTACAAATGGTATCAGAGCCAGGTTTTACAAACAACAACACGGGGTCAGTACTAATCACACAATCTATATTTATATCCACAATACGTTAAACAGATATTCACACCGTCACACACACACAATCACACCAGTCCCATCAATCTCAATCAACAACTGTCCACTGAACCAGCCCTGCCAATGGGGGACCGCAGCCGTTCCCACCTAAGCGCCGCTCATCATACCGAGCGATAACCCTGTCCATTAATGTGCACATCCCCTTCCGTGGCGGGTTCCACGAAGGGCGAAACTAGGGCATGAAGGCACTCCCGCAAGTGACTCCACTCAGCCGAGAACGCATCTCGAGAACCAGAGACAAACAATCACAATAACAGCCGTCATAATACAATTACGATATTAAACAATCAATCTCAACACATCAACAATCATCTCATTATGGGACTAATACTGAGTAGGAAATCCTACCCGAAAGCACAACAATGATCAGACGGTATCAAATTTGTATCAAAAGCCTCTTCTAAAAAACCTCCTCCTATCATACAAACACATAGACACTACCAAATCACAATCTACACAAAAACCCCCAAATCCCCATATTAGGGTTTAACCAACTTTAAGGAAAAACTATAAAAACGGTACATAGATCTTACCCTCGACACAAGGATCTCAACGGTATAACGAAAGGTGAAATCCGACCTTCCAAACTCCGGGATTTGCTAAAACTGCGATTAAAGTGATTAACGTACTTTGCTTTCTCTCTTGACAGTAATTTAGGTTTTGAAAAGTGTTTAAGAACAATGACGGAAAGGATTATATACCTTAATCGCATAATTAACAAAACCCGAGAAATAACTCCCCGTAAACCGGCTACTCGATCGAGTAGCTAAGGTACTCGATCGAGTGCCCCCTTACTCGATCGAGTATCATAGTTACTTGATCGAGTACCCAACAGGTCAGAAACTATTTTAAAACGCAACTCACCCTTACTCGACAGAGTAAGGCCTACTCGATAGAGTACCCAGAGACTCATAAAACCGTAGTATTACAGTCTTCCCTCCTTAAAAAGAACTTCGTCCCCGAAGTTCAAACCTCAACAAAAACAAACATACTAACTCGATCAAGACACAACAACCAACTAAGAACTCAAAACAAAACCCCAACCGACCAAACATGAAACCATGAACGCTTAACACCAACTCCACCAACTATACTTAACTCCACAACATGTCTCACGATATCGTATCAACTACATCATATTCTCTCTCGACACCAACTCCCAACACCACCAACTACTATCCACAAACGCTGCTAGCTCCGTAACATATTATCCATTAGAAAAATCCAATATCAAGACATTCACAAACATCAAACGAAATGTTACACCATGGCCCTCATGAAGCGGATGAGGACCGCAAAACCAGCAATGACCCAGTCCCAACGTCCTAGGGAGCTCAGGTCAGAAAGGAAGGGAAGAAGCTTCGTCGACAACCTCTCTCCCTTGTCTCCGAGGTCGATCGAAGACAGAAACCACCAAAGCCACAAACAGGCCCTCTGATCAGCTGTGCAGGGAGGAGGAGCCGTCTCCCTCCCATCAATCACCACCCGTGCCGGGGTCTTCCCCGCAAAGTACTCTCGGACATAAGAACTAGGCACCAAACCAGGCACTGTAACAGCCTTCGGCGCCAAGTTTCAGCCGATCAACCTCCTAGCCTCGGCCGAGTCCACCCTCATGGCAGTCTCCGGCCACTCCACCTCCTCAGTCCCACACGGCAAACCAGAGATCATGCTGTAGTCCTCTAATGTGACTCCCACCTCACCAAAAGGCATGTGAAAAGTGGAAGTCGTGTCCCAGAATCGGTCCAAGAAAGCGCGGACCAGGCTAAGGTCAGCCCGCAGCTTCCTCTTCGCGATATTCCTCCAAGCCTGCACCAGGGCGCCGAATGCTCCCTGCTCGATCATGGCCCGCTCCTCCGCCGACAGCCTCTCGTAGCACTTCATCGCCGTCGTGTAGCCCGAGAACGATCTGATGTTCCCGGCCTCCTATTGTGTTTTGAAACAAAAGCTATCTTTAGTTTGAATGAAATTGGAAAAGATATGAGCAAATGAAATGAAAGAAGGTGAGTGATGAGTAATGAATTCAAGATTACCAAACTCTTCACCGTCCTATAGGACAGGTGACCCTCCGCAGCCCAAAGCAAGTGCCTGCTGTCCCAGGTCTCAGCCCACGCAGGTTCTCCCCTCAGCTGACGACCGCCTTGCCCAACGTTGGCCCGCCTCGGGGCCTCCTCCTCCTCCTTCTCCTCGAGGATCTCGTCCTCAGCAACCTCACCGGCTGCCCTAGCCGCAGCAAAAGCCTTCTCGAGAGCACGAGAAGCGTCAACGGTTGTGTCTATGTCCATGGGAGCTCTCCCAGAAGTAGAAGCCTCGTCACCTGCAAAGTTAAAGTAATTTTAGGCCGCGTCAAGTGACGACGAACCTTGATTAGGGGATTTTCGAGCTTTAGATCCCCCGAAGTCGCTCTTTTCTCGCCATCTTTGGCCATATTCCCACAAACCCGATCACTCATGCGGTAATTTGGGTTACGTTAAGCCTAAGTTGAAGCCTAGTCATGGGTTCGAGTCGAAATTCGGCAGCATTTCGTTATAACGGCGATTATGCCCTAGAAAAGTGTCCTGAAAAAGCCGTCACAAACAAAAATTCCGAGATGGTAGGAAGTTTACCCATCATCCAAGGATTCCAAATATCAAGTTTCATCGCAAATGGGCAATCCTAAGGACATTTTCGAAGCAATTTACGGTTTAGCTGTGAAACCGTCTCAATTTCACTCAAATGCCCAAAACTCAACGAAAATTCGAAAAAAATACATGGTTATGATCCTTATACTACCAATTAGCCATTTACAAAGTCAATTTTGCAAGGCAAGATCATTTGGGGGAAAAGCCCCAAATTTTCGACATTTTAGGGTTGAAAACCCTAAATTTTGTCGATCCAATTCGTCCATTATAGAAGATTAATGCAAGAATGATATACATACCTTGATTAGTCATGGCGAATACAAAATTTTGGATCAAATTTTGGTGGAATTGGTTGAGATTTGAGAGAGAAATTGAGGAATTGTGTTTCGAAACAAATGAAATGAATCTCTGTTTCATCGCGCTTTTACGCAGGAAAGACACCCTCAGGAACAGACGCAGGAGGTGCTGCGCCTCTTCCAAGAGACGCAACTCTTGTTGCGCCTCTTCCTCAGCTTCCCTTTATACGAATTTTCAAAAGTTCTTTATGAGTTCGTTATTTGTGGGCCCATCTTTGGTGCGCCTCTTCCCCGATGCCATTTTATCTTTTTTGGTCCGTTTGACGATTATTCTTCGCTCAGACCCGCATTTCTAAGCCAACTGCAGACTATCAGACATTATTTATCGCTTCCAAGACTTTGCTTGTCACAACGAACAAGTATTCTTTGACAGGTGTTTCGACACGCCTTCATTATATTCCCCCAGCGAGAGTAAGCGGATAGACAATCCCTCTCGAGACATGGAGATAAGTTCCTGATAAGGTTTCCCCAACGAGAGTTAACGACATACAATCGTCCTTCTCGAGTTCTTCTGAAGTTTGTTTGAAAACGACCCAAGCACATTTCTTCCAGCAGTTCCCGCCTGTGTCCTGCTACTCACGATATTTCTTGTTTCCCCACGGAGTACGATAAAGGTGTCGTTCTCTAGAAGTTCCCAGACCGGTAGAGTTCTTACACTCAAGCCTTAGTTACCCCCTCAGGTTAAAATTATATTTAGGCCTCCTTCCCATTGATGCTTTCCTTTGGGATCCCACACCCTAGAACACAATCTTTACTTATATTTTACGTCTTATCCTTTAGCTCTTACGCTTATCCCTTAGCTCTTACGCTTATCCCTTAGCTCCTATGCACCCCCGGAAGCGTCTGGAGAAAGAAGTTTCAGGTATGGTCTCTTCTTATGGCTGGCGAGCTTCCTTACATAGTATAATGGACTTTAAATGACCCTCCCCGATAGTCGACAGACTCTAAAATGTTCCCGACGACAGGTCCATGGTTCAGACCCCTTGAGCCGCCTCGCGTCGCCATAGTCGTCAGGTTGTAATCTTCGATTGACCTGATGGCTACACTTTGACTTTCGCCTTGTCCAAGCCTCAGTCAAAGTGGGGGCTCTGTAGTTACCTCATTTCTGCACCTCCCGCCAACCACTCGGTGATGATTGGGCCGCATGTTTGGTACGCAGAACGATTTGTGACAGTTCGTAAGTTTATCGTCAAGTGATTGCTCAAATATTTATGTCTACCTCTTAATTGTCATCTACGTGCCGATACGGTCGTTTTGACAGTAATTAGAGTACATTTGGAGTCCGGGCCTAAAACCGTCTCCATTTTCTGATACCGCTAAATCCCGAGCCAGAATGTTCTGGAATGTTCCGGATATTTCTATTCTATATTTCACAATCTTTTAATCTTTGGTAAATAATTTCCCGTAATATTCATACAAAATATTAAGGAAAACCAAATTATTCCGTTATTCCATAAATTAAACACGGAAATCTTTCTTCCGCAGGAGGAAACCACTTGGGAACAGACACAGCAGGTGCTGCGCCTCTTAGAAGAGACGCAGTGTCTGCTGCGCCTCTTCCCAAGTCCTTTTCGGCGTATTTTTTCGTATCTTTTCATATCTTTTCGAAATTCACTTCCAAAGTCTCTCCGAAAACCCTAATTCCTCCACGTGATTAGTTTAAATAGGAGCCTTCGCTCCTCATATTTCTCACGCGAGTGTCCTCCCTTCTCTTCTTCCTTTGCATTCTAAGACCACGCTCTTGCTTATTGGCGCCTACGTGCTTGAACTTTCGACCAAGTAAGCTCGGATCCTTTCGAGTACCAGCCTCGTTTTGCATGACCGACCAATTTGACCAACTCCACCATAATCAACTTAACTAATCTTAATCGTTTCCTCTTACGAGGGCACTTTCGTTACATTCGAGTCGAGCATCACTAAAACGTTAACTTAGTTCATCTCGTTTCGTCAAACATGTAAGTCTGAGAGTATAAATCCCTATTTTATTATTGTTATTTACTTTTTTGTATCATTAATGTAAGATTTATGTCGAAAATACTTCTAAAACCGATTTATAAAACCCTTTGTTTAAATCCCTTTTTACGGATTATCAGAGGACAACCGTCGAGAAAGGACGCAGCAACTACTGCGCCTCTTCGAAGGAGCGCAGTGCCTGCCGCCCCTCTTCGTGAGGCTGCCGCAGTTCCTGCTTCCTTTCTTCTTCCTTCGTCCTCTGTCAATTCGTTGTTTTTTGTTTGTTTTCATTCGTTCTTCAATTTCTTGACATAATAGTATAATAATTTCACATGTACATTGTTCATCATCTTTAGTATATAATTCATCCTTAATTCCCGGCTTAAATCCCTTATAACAAATATTTGCGGGTTTTCGTCATTAAAACCAATCCGGGTTGTAGAGATTCGATTCTTTCATATTGAGTCTCTGGAGTTCGATCTTTGGTATATTTCTGTCTGTCTATTGTCGTATACGTCATTAATTTGTCGTTAATTCGTTATATTTACCCTCTTTAGTTCACCGATGTCATTAATCAATCTTTCATTCATGTAATTAATTCGTTCACATTTGTTTCATCCATGTTCTATCGTTTTTATGACTCATTCGCATTTAATTAACCTATTAATCACTTTCATCCGAGTCGAATATCATAATCAATCACTAAAATCACCAACGAGTATTAACAATTGGCAGTTCCTGCTTCACAGCCAGAACTCAGCCTTGGAACAGACGCAACAACTGCTGCGCCTCTTCCAGAGGGCGCAACTCTGCTGCGCCTGTTCCAGGTTGATTTCTGTCTCTGAATTTCCGTTCTACTTTGACCTAGTTTAATTAGCTTACGTATTTAATTAACTATTAGTCGTATTATCGCCTAATTCCTGTTCGTTATTCCTTTATTCATCTCTTTCTCAAATTATCCGTTTTGAAAGTATTTTCAACATAAATCATTGAATCCGATGTAATTATTGTAATTTTCATTATTGTATTTATTGTATTTCTTTTATTGTACCATTTGTATGCCTTCACATGTAATTGAACTTAAATTCCTACTTCGACCTAATTGTTTGCTAATTAATTGTTCACCGACTTAGTTAATTTCTCACATGTTAGGATTAAAACTTGGATGTTGCATTGCATGCATATAATCGACAGTATATCAAGT
Source organism: Silene latifolia (assembly GCF_048544455.1). NCBI lineage: Eukaryota > Viridiplantae > Streptophyta > Magnoliopsida > Caryophyllales > Caryophyllaceae > Silene > Silene latifolia. The sequence continues at coordinate 43,987,972 of NC_133536.1, forward strand.
ACGAATAACTTCCCTAATCATTAGTAGAGGCCGCTATCGAGGCGGGCAGGATTCGGTGTTTGATCAAAAGAGCTTCCTAATACGTACCCTCACCCCTTACTCCAGATCTCTGTGAACATCCGTGTTCATTGGCATCCACGAGAGTCATTCTAGACATAGAATGCTAAGGGTAACGAGTTCTCGGTGTTCATGTCACTACTTTGTGTCTTGACATGACACGAGGTATTCGAATGGTTTCCAATTTTCCACAATAAATTGGTGGCGACTCCACAAATGCAAACGCTTGTTCTCCTCCCAAGCGCCCCCGTGGGCCCGCGTCCACACCTTTGCCTTTGTCATTTCTATCATACTTCTTGTCCCGACCTCGAGCCGGACGCTCTTGCGACACTTCCGACCTAATCACCAACGGTCTCTCTCATGGTCTTGCTTTGCCATTTTTGTCAACCACCATCTCAACGGCAGGAGAAGTCTTCGGTTTCTTCGAAGGATGAACAACTCGAAACCCGGCTTCTTCCTCTCCCTCAGTCAGATGCTTCTCCTTCTCCTTTTCCACCTCAAGAACCTTGTAGTCAACAGGTTCGCGCATCCTCAGCCTCTCGCGCTCCTCCGGAGTAGCAGCTTTCGTCCACCGCAGATAGGAATCTGACACCCATAGGCGCACTAACAGAAGAATTCAAGAACAAATGTTCCTCTGAGCCCATTTAATGGCCCATTCTCTTCGACTCTCAGTAGTAAGCGCCACAGCAGTCTGCGGGACAGTGTCAAGCTTCGGGATCATCTGCTTCAATCCAACCTGCCTCATCAACCTCTCCGGGAATATGCATATCATAAACTCCAGGCCGGGAATGCGAACAGATCGGGTAGGATCCAAAGAAGATACTTCAGTGACAGATTTGAGATGCCACCATGGTACGATCCATCTAATTAAGGGGCCATCTTCACTCTTCAATTTGTTTTCCAAGTAATTGCAAACTCAAGTGAAGTCCACCATGTAAAGTCTGGTCCTCATTACAATTGAGCGAGCATGATAAGCAGGAACATTAACTGGGGGCTCGATCAATCGAAGACGCTCTATAAGCCAGACATACCAAAAGCAGGTATTAGAAACAAAAAAAAGAAAAAATCGAAAAAATAAAAATAAATCGAAAAAATAAAAAAAAAACGAAAAAAAAAAAAGTTCTTTTACCTGCAATATAATGGGACTCCCCAAATAAGGTAGGTCGCAATTGGCTTTCCTGTTATCCAAGCCCAATAGGATCTCTCCTAAACACAGACAAGCTGGGCTCCTGCGCAGCTCCATTTGCTCAATCAAGCTCAAGAGACGAGCGTCGCCTCTCATATCCTCATCCACATGCCCTTGAAGGACATATACATGTAGTAGGCAAAATCCAAAGGCCCTTCACCTCGCAACATAAGAGACAGTGGGATCAGCCCTACTGATGAATCGATCGATGAAATCCAACATTCGCACTCCTTTAGGAGTCACAAGACGGTCAACATCAACTCTTGTCAATCCAAGCAAGTCTCTAAACTTGTTCTTATACCCTTGAGAAGTGGAGGGAACAGCAGGCATATGTTCCGGGTCCCAACCACCAATCGCAGCAATTTCCTTGGGAAATGGGCAAATGTCGCCTCCAGGGAAGGCAAACACGTGATAATTCGGGTCCCAATAGTCAAGACAAGCATCTAGGAATGGTTTAACTACCTTGACCAACTTCAAGCTCAAAAGCGACCCAAAATTATAAGCACCCATGTCGTGTTTCTCCACATTAGAGAACTCATTTCTCCATTCTTGTAGACGAATTTCAAGAGTATTCATGATGTATCCTTATTTTGGGAACTTTGTGTAATAAGACGAAGAAGACGGAAGAATTATGTGAATAAAACCTCCCTCGACGTCTCTATTTATACTAAAAGTTGTTTCCTAAAATCCGTCAGAACGGATGCACTCGAGAATAGGCGCAGCAGGTGCTGCGCCTCTTCGAAGGGACGCAGCTCTTGCTGCCCCTCTTCCTCAGCCTTCTTTCTGTGATTTTCCGCGTTGGATCTTTCCTAAATTCCTCAACGTATAATGTCCTATTCATACGGGTTATTATTTTGGTAAATATGTCAGGTTGCCATATTTCGTGTTTCCTAATTGCACGAGCACGCATTTCGAGACGATATCGACATTTTCGTCATTTTTAGCACACTTATACATTTCTTTTTAATTTTGTTTTTCGGGGAATCATTTCACTCTCCTTCCACATTACATTTCAAACTTATATGTTTTTATTTTTTTTCTTTTTTTAGGGGGTAACCCTCCCTACCGTCCGGTCATTTCCGACCAAATTTTTGCATTTTCATTTCCGGCCAAATTTTTGCATTTTCGAGTCACTGTTTTGCACTAATTTAGGCCATGTGTACAAATGAATGTTCTATGTGATTTCTATGTAAATTTCGGCAGCATGACGGCGCAAACCGTCATCTACCAAACCTGTTCAAAGCTAACCTACAGGTACAAACAAAGCAACCAAACAGCAAAGGCACGCATGCCATCATATATACAACCAAAAAGTACATGTACACCAAACTAGGGGCTCGAGCCCTAAAACAAGGTCCAAATGTCCAAAATGTAAGTCCTAAAATGTACAAATATACAAAATACAGCCAAAAAACAAGAAACAAAAAAAGCTACTGCTGGTCGCCGTCTAGCTCGGCAACTCTCGCCTCGAGAGCGGCAACCTCGACGTCTCGAACCCGAGCTCCCTCAGCAGGCGAGCGGTCTCCTCCCGGGACTGGGCAAGCTCTCGCTCCAGCTCACGCTCCCTCTGCAAAAAACAAGAGTTGGCTCATATCAAATCATTTCTAACATAAGGAAGATTAGAAAATTCAAAAATAAAGTAAACGGAAGGCTCATACCTGACGTCCTCGGCCGCCAGCAAGTGCCTCGACGGCAGTAGCCTGCAGCCGGTTGGCTACCCTCCATAAAGCCACGAACCGGGATGGCGCAACCTGCGTTTCAAAAGGAAAATTCTTAGCGATTGGACAAACTCGAGCAAATGTGTTCTTACACAAAATCATACAAATTAGAAGACTCACCCTCCGAATCAGATGCTGCCACTCGTCCAAGCCAGCATCTCTCACCACCACGTCAAAGTCACGTAGCTCGGAGATCGTCGTCATCCCCATCGTGTCAGTGTACTCAAGGGTCTCGGGGTACTCTGGGGGCTTAATGCCCGCCGCCTCGACCTCGTGCAAGGTCAGGTGATTTCCGTTAACCGATGGTCGTTCATCGTATTCTCAAATAATCAAAAATGAAAGAGGATAAAGCACTTACCATATTCGGCTAGTACGCCAACCTCTCTTAGAGGAACGCCGAGTAGTCCTCACCAGGAAGAAGGAGGGCGTCGCCACCAACGCCAGCCAGGTCAGCCTCCCTCTCAGCCTCAGAAGGCTTCCTAAATATCATCCGAGGAGGATCGATGGGAACCGTCAAGACGTCCCGAGAGCACTGACGAGCCAAGCGCTCACCCAAGTACCACACAGGACCCATCGACGTCCTCAGCAGCAGCCGACTCGAGCTCCTAGGTCGAAGGACCTCAGCCACGGAAGGAGGAGCGCCAGCGTACTCCTCCAAGAGCCTGGTAACCCACTAGAAAAGCAAACGAAGGGTCATTCTTATGATCAGTTCTAAAGTAAAGATGGAAGACAAACAAATGCAAGGTGAAGTACTCACGTCATCCAGCTGGAGAGCGTTCACCTCCTGCCGACAGACGTCGTGGAAGGAACGCCGACTCCTCGTGCGGCACATCACCCAATCCCTCACAACGGGATATGCCTTCTCCACCGGCCCCGTCCTCTTGGGCGCGAGGCCCGGAAAGTAGGAGTACACCCACGCCTATAAAACGAGATAATCAACAACGATCTTTCATGATTCGATAAGAAAAGGAAACGATCTTTCATGAAATAAAGTGAAGGTTGATACCTCCAACAGCAGTCCAGGGCTGACAGCAGCAGGAGAAGTCCCCTTCTCCATAAAATCCGGAGGAACCATGGCCCTCATGAAGCGGATGAGAACCGCAAAACCAGCAGTGACCCAGTCCCAACGGCCTAGGGAGCTCAGGTCAGAAAGTAAGGGAATGAGCTTCGTCGAAAGCCTCTCTCCCCTATCTCCGAGGTAAATCGAAGACAGAAACCTCCAGAGCCACAAACGGACCCTCTACTCTGCAGTGTAGGGAGGAGGAGCCGTCTCCCTCCCATCGATCACCACCGACGCCGGGGTCTTCTACGCGAAGTAGTCCCGAACGTAAGAACTAGGCACCAAACCAGGTACCGTAGCCGCCTTCGGCGCCAAGTTCCAGCCAATCAACCTCCTAGCCTCTGCCGAATCAACCCTCATGGCTGTCTCCGGCCACTCCACCACCTCAGTCCCACACGGCAGACCAGAAATCATGCCGTAGTCCTCTAACGTAACCCCCACCTCACCAAAAGGCATGTGAAACGTGGAGGTCTTGTCCCAAAACCGGTCCAAGAAAGCTCGGACAAGACTTAGGTTAGCCCGAAGCTTCCTCCTCGCGATGTCCCTCCAAGCCTGCACCAGGGCACCAAACGCTCCCCGCTCGATCATGGCTCGCTCCTCAGCCGACAGCCTCTCGTAGCACCCCATCACCGTCTTGTAGCCTGAGAACGATCTATTGTTCCCGGCCTCCTATGTTGATTTGAAACAAAAGCTATCTTTAGCTCTGATGAAGAAGAAAAGGAAGGACAAACAGAAATGAAAGAAGATGAATGAAGAGGGATGAATTCGATTTACCAAGCTCTTCACCGTCCTGTAGGACAGGTGACCCTCCGCAGCCTAGAGCAGGTGCCTACTGTCCCAGGTCTCAGCCCACGCAGGTGCTCCCCTCAGCTGGCGACCACCCCGTCTAACATTGGCCCGTCTCGGGGTCTCCTCCACCTCAACCGCCTCCTCCTCTAGGACCTCGTCCTCAGCAGCCATCACCGCAGCGGTGAAAGCCTCCTCCAACGCCTCCTCAAGCACCTGAGAAGGTCAACAACAGTGTCCACATCCATGGGATCTCTCCCAGATGTAGAAGCCTCGTCACCTGCAAGATTAAAGTAAATTTAGGCCGCGTCAAGTGACGACAAGCTTTGATTAGGGGATTTTCGAGTTTTCGGAGCTCCGAAATCGCTCTTTTCTCGCCATCTTTGGAAATTTTTTTCCACAAACCCGTCCGCTCATGTGGTAATTTGGGTCAAGTCAAGCCTAAGTTGAAGCCTAGTCATGGGTTCGAGTCAGAATTTCGACAGCATTTCGTTATAACGGCGATTATGCCCTAGAAAGTGTCCTGAAAAAGCCGTCACCAATCAAAATTCCGAGATGGTAGGAAGTTTACCCATCATACAAGGATTCCAAATATCAAGTTTCGTCGCAAATGGGCAATCCTAAGGCTATTTTCGAAGCGATTTACGGTTTAGCTGTGAAACCGTCTCAATTTCACTCAAATGCTCAAAACTCAACGAAAATTCGAAACAAACACATGGTTATGATCCTTATACTACCAATTAGCCATTTACAAAGTCAATTTTGCAAGGCAAAATCTTTTGGGGGGAAAAGCCCCAAAATTTCGACTAATTAGGGTCGAAAACCCTAATTTTGTCGATCCTATTTGATCAAGTACGGAAGATAAATGCAAGATTGATACACATACCTCGATTAGTCATGGCAAATGCAAGCTTTTGGATCAAATTTTGACGAAAATGGTTGGAATTTGAGAGAGAATTTGAGAATTTGTGTTTCGAGTAAATGAAACGAACCCTCTGTTTCATCGGGTTTTTACGCAAGGAATACACGCCCAGGAATAGACGCAGCAGGTGCTGCGCCTCTTCCAAGGGACGCAACTCTTGCTGCGCTTTTTCCTCAGCTTCCCTTCATACGAATTTTCAAAAATTCGTTATAAGTTCGTTATTTCGTGGGCCCATCTTTGGTGCGCATCTTCCTCGATGCCATATCACATATTTGATCCGTTTGAAGTATATTCTTCGCCCAGGCCCGCATTTTCAAGCCAACTGCAGACTGCCATATATTTTTATTTTTATCCAAGACCTAGCTTGTCACAACGAGCATTCCTTCTTTAACAGGTGTTTCGACACACCTCTATTCTGTTACCCCAGCGAGAGTACACGGATAAACATTCCCTCTCGAGACATGGAGATCAGTTCCCGATTATGTTCCCCCAGTGAGAGTACACAAATAGACATTCCCTCTCGAGACATGGAGATCAGTTCCCGATTATGTTCCCCTAGCGAGAGTTCACGACCGACAGTTATTCTCTCTCGAGACATGGAGATCAACATCGAAACCAAGCTCTTCTGAAGTTTGTTTGAAGATGACCACAAGCGGATTTCTCCCAGCAGTTCTAGACTATGTCCTGCTGTCTTCTCCCAATATCACATTTTGTTTCCCCTGGAGTTTTGAGGAATTTCATGTATGGTCTCTTCTTATGGCTGGCGAGCTTCCTTCTGTAGTCTAATGGACTTTGGAACGACCCTCCCCGATAGTTGATAGACTCTAAATTGTTCCCGACGACAGGTCCTTGGCTCAGACCCCTTGAGCCGCCTCGCGTCGCCATAGTCGTCAGGTTGTAATCTTCGATTGACCTGATGGCTATACTTTGACTTTTGCCTTGTCCAAGCCTCAGTCAAAGTGGGGGCTCTGTAGATACCTCATTTCTGCACCTCCCGCAAACCACCCGGTGATGATTGGGCCGCATGTTTGGTACGCGGAACGATTTGTGATAGTTCGTAAGTTTATCGTCAAGTGATCGCTCAAACACTTGTGTCTACCTCTTAATTGTCATCTACGTGCCGATACGGTTGTTTTGGCAGTAATTAGAGTACATTTGGGGTCCGGGTATAAAAACCGTCTTCATTTTCTAAAACAGAGTCAGAATGTTCTGGAATGTTCCGGATATTTCTATTCCATATTTTACAATCTTTTAATCTTTGGCAAATAATTTCCCGTAATATTCACACAAAATATTAAGGAAAATAAGATTAATCCGTTATTCCATAACCAAAACACGGAAATCTTTCTTCCGCAGGAGGAAACCACTTGGGAAAGGACGCAGTAAGTGTTGCGCCTCTTCCAAGAGACGTAGTGCCTGCGGCGCCTCTTCCCACGTCCTTTTCTGCGTATTTTTCTTATCTTTTCATATCTTTTCGAGATTCACTTCCAAAGTTTCTCCGAAAACCCTAATTTCCTCCACGTGATTAGTATAAATAGAGACCTTCGGTCTCACATATTTCTCACGCGAGTGTCCGCCCTTCTCTTCTCCCTTTGCATTCTAGACCACGTTCTTACTTTTTGGCGTCTACGTGCTTGAACTTTCGACCACATAAGCTCGGATCCTTCTGTGTACCAGCCTCATTTTGCATGACCGACAAATTTGACCAACTCCCCCATTAATCAACTTTGTTCGTTTTTTCCTCTTACGAGGGCACTTTCGTCTACATTCGAGTCGAGCATCACTAAACTTATACTTAGTTCATCTCGTTTCGTCAAACATGTAAGTCTGAGGGTGTATAACCCCTATTTTAATTATTATTTTTATTTATTGTAATCATGATGTAAGGTTTTTGTCGAACGTATTTCTAAAACCGATTTATAAAACCATGATTTATTTTTACGAATTACCAGAAGATGACCGTCGAGAAAGGACGCAGCAACTGCTGCGCCTCTTCGTGAGGCTGCCGCAGTTCCTGCTTCCTTTCTTCTTCCTTCGTCTTTTGTCAATTCGTTTCTTCTAATTCGTTTGTTCTTCGCTTCTTTGATATAATAGCATAATAATTCTAACATATAATATATTATTCATAATCCATTGTTAATTAATTCGACTTAAGTCCCTTATAACCAATATTTGCGGGTTTTCGTCATTAAAGTCAATCCGGGTTTTAGAGATTCGATTCATTAATATTGAGTCTCTGGAATTCATTGTTGACGTAGTTGCATCTGTTATTCATCGTCACCATCGTTAATTCATCTGTTTAATCTAAATAATTTAGTTTGTTTAATTTGTTAATAATCCGTAATCTTGTATATAATTCATTCTAATCGGTTTCATTCATGTTTATTGCTTTTATGACCATTAATCGCATGTAAATAACCTGTTACTCACTTTCATCCGAGTCAATTATTCATAATCAAGCACTAAATTCACCAACGAATATTAACGACTTGCAATTAAAGCTTCACACGAGAATTGAGCCAAAAACAGACGCAAGAATCAAGCTTTGCGCGCTATTCCAAGGGACGCAGCTCTGCTGCGCCTGTTCCTGGTTGATTTCTGTCTCTGAAATCCCTTTTTGCTTTGACCTAGTTTGCTAGTTACGTATTTAATTAACTATTATTCGTATTATCACTCTAATTCCTGTTCGTTAATTCATTTATTTATTCTTTCTTAAATCATCCGTTTTAAATGTACTTTCGACATAAATCATTAATCCAATGTAATTATTGTATTTTATTTATTGTAATTTAATTATTGTATTTATTGTATCACTTGTATGCCTTCACATGTAATTGAACTCAAATCCCTAAATCGACTCAATTGTATGTTAAATTACGTGTCTACCGACTTAGTATTAATTCTTCACATGCTAGGATTAATCTAATGGATGTTGCATTGCATGAATATAATCGACAACATATCGAGTATGAATAACTTCCCTAATCATTAGTAGAGGCCGCTATCGAGGCGGGCGGGATTAGGTGTTCGATCAAAAGAGCTTCCTAATACATACCCTCACCCCTTACTCCAGATCTCTGTGAACATCCGTGTTCATTGGCATCTACGAGAGCCATTCTAGACATAGAATGCTAAGGGTAGCGGGTTCTTGGTGTCTATGTCACTACTTTGTGTCTTGACATGGCACGAGGTATTCGAACGGTTTCCAATTTTCCACAATAAATTGGTGGCGACTCCACAAATGCAAACGCTTGTTTCCCAAGCGCCCCTGTGGGTCCGCGTCCATATCCTCTAAGTCATTATATATCATAAATTTGATTAAAAACATATAAATCATGAGATGTAAGGAGTTTCATTCCACAAAAAAAAATATACTCGATCATAATATTTTTATAGAAAATAATAACAAATTAGTTTTGAGTCTAATGCGGTCTTATGTAGATGTAAATAGTATAATATAATATAACAAAGTAAAAACAAATGTCGAAGTGTATTGGGAGGTAAATAGCTTTAAAATTGGTAAGGAGAAATACATATATCAGTAGCAAAAAAAAATACTTCATATTATGTGTAATTAAGCATGACATTAGAAATAACAACAGATGTAGGCGCATATTTCAGCGTTCATTTTGCTTTTTACATAAATAAATTCTAGTCCTCTGTATTATGCAAATAATAAGTGTACAAATATTAAAGAGTAGTTTGTTAATTCAAATAGGAAAATCGTAAGTAATTAATTATTTTCTACTTCTAATAGAAAAATTATAAATAATTAACTATCTCCTAATTTTAATAAAAAAATTCTCAAAAAAAAGTCTTACGTAATTATTTTCTACTTCTAATAGAAAAATTGTAAAGTATAATAATAGTCATGTATATATAATATCCTCTAAGTCATTATATATCATAAATTTAATTAAAAATATATAAATCATGAGATATAAGGAGTTTCATTCCACACAAAAAAAAAATATACTCGATCATAATATTTTTATTGAAAATAATAACAAATTAGTTTTGAGTCGAATGCGGTCTCATATAGATGTAAATAGTATAATATAATATATTAAAGAGTAGTTTGTTAATTCAAATAGGAAAATCGTAAGTAATTACTTATTTTCTGCTTCTAATAGAAAAATTGTAAATAATTAATTATCTCCCAATTTTAATAGAAAAATTCTCAAAAACAAATGTCTTAATTAATTATTTTCTACTTCTAATAGATAAATTGTAAATTGTAAAGTATAATAATAGTCATGTATATTACTAATATATCGAATGTTTTTTTTTCTCTAATTTAATAATAAGCGTAAAAATATTAATTAATATTTTTCAATACTAATAAATTGTAAATTATTTCCCATTTCTAATAGGAAAATTACAAATAAATAATTATTTTCGATTTCTAATAGAAAACTTGTATTCCTATTTCTAATAGAAAATTTAAAATAATTAATTATTTTCTAGTTCTATTAGGAAAATGTGTCTCGAAAAAAAGCCTATTTTAGTTATATATATTGATTAGCATTAGAAGTAGAAGTAGAAGTAGCACGGCCAGCCCATCCGATCATGGAGGTAATCAGTCATCTATCCCTTAGTTTGTAATTTAGCATTCACAAGTACTCTTGTGAAAACTCTAGTTGATGTTGTGTTATTAGAATCTTCTTGATATATAAGTATCATTGAGAGTTCCTTGATAAGGCTAAAGTCGTATCACCAATATCAAAGTAAATCTATCTCAGTTACTAACAAAATAGCTAGCGATAAGACAGGTATCGAATCCACAGGGAGGCTGTAACACCCCAGTTATTGAGAGTAAGGTTGTCCCACATCGGGGAATTGAGGAGGTTGTGATATGTTTATAAGGGATTCCACCCACCACTTAGTAACAAGGCCTTGTGCTTTTGGGCTTAAGTGAGGACAAGTAATGGGCCCAAAGGTACGTATCCCATCTTATTGGGTTGTGTTACGACCGTGGTGGGTCGGGTTGTTATAGAGGCGGTAATTGTCAGTTTGCTAATATTTAGATCGTATGAACGTAACCGTTTCTTGGGGGTTTTTTGGTTAATTTGTTTGTTATTTATCAACTAATAACAAGTGAATAAATGGTTTATAACAATAATATTAAAGGTCTAGGATTTTCGGTTCACTAGGTTAATTATATGGGGTCTCTTAATCAATTGCCAGGTCAATCAAGTTATCTAAGGTCATAAGATTGATTAATTCTGTTTATGTCCTTTAGATCGATTCTAACATGCAATCGCTATAATTAGACACACTCTATTTGATTATCGCAGCCTATATTAATTCTAACCCTGTCTGTGAAAGTAGTAATTCGCTACACTAGTTAATAACAATTCAGGCCTAAATCAATTAACTAGAAGAAGAACAATAATCAAACGATAACTTATGCGATTTTACTAGCAATCAATTAATAATCCCCTTTCTAATTTACCTAGATCCCCTTCATCCTATATGAGGTATTTAGCTACTCATAACGAATCTAACAAAAACAATAATGATAATTGAAAACATGATTAATGATATGAAATAACAACAACTAATTAAGAGCATAAAACGATTAATTATCGAAGAATGATTAATACCGTAGCAACAAGGAAAGATTAAGAACAATGTATGAAAGCTTAAGAGAGTATCCAGCCGTCCTAAGTAAAATAAAGCGTAACCTAATAATAATCTACGAGTTTTGAATTTATATTACAAAATAACTGTTTTAGGAAAATACTGAAATTAATCCGTCAGAAAGGTTCCTCGATCAAGCCTAGCAGCACTCGATCGAGGATGATTACTCGATCGAGCCTTAATGAACTCGATCGAGGAACCAGCTTCACGGGCTTGTTCTCGTCTTTCTTCACTTATAATCTTCAAGCCACCTCGTTCCTCGTGCCATGCTTCGTGTATTCCACTATGGCATATCCGCAATGCTCATCTTAGCTCGATTATCCTCGTAATGCCTCATTTCTTCATTAAAACACAAAATAGCGGCAGTATCGACAATTCACTATAAAAGGCATATAAATGATATAAAAGGCACGGAAACGGTATATAAATCATCATGAAAGGAGTTATAAAAGTGTATATAAAAGTGATACATCAAACTCCCCCAAACCAAACCTTTGCTTGTCCTCAAGCAAAGTAATCAAACCATACGAAAGACTAAAATACAAATGTCGAATGAATAACTCATAGCAAATGTCTAGGCACATACAAATCCCAGCTATCCATATTTATAACAAAGTAATGACCAAAAATTGTGCCAATAAAACAAATCCAAAGGCACGGGTAATAGATTAACGCAACTCTACTCAAGATGTGACATGATACCGAGACTCAGCCAAATACTTTTCAACCTTGCAAGATAATTCTGTTGGATTCTCACGGTTTCACTCATGCACTCATAAGGGGTGAGATATATGTAAGATAGAAAGAATAAAGACACTCACTCAACTTATGAAACATGCATGCAATCTAATGTGATAGTAGATTCTCCAACTAGTGCGCATTCATAATACAGACCAAGTACATGTATCAATGACAAAATGGTGGTAAAGAGGCATGGGTATAGAAGTGGCTTGTGCAAAAGCACGTATGGATATGTGAGGCTAAGACAGTAGTTGCAGCGCTAAACCAATAGCCAAATCTAATAATAAACAATACAACCATCCAACTAGAGAAATCATCTCAACTTTGACAACATAAGAGAGAATGAAAAGACTTTCCAAAAGTACATTAGACTCTAGTAATTACCACTCATGATCTCCTAACAAAACTTGATGAAGCAATTCTTTTTTTTCCTTTGCTTCCTTTTTTTTCTTTTTCTTCTTCTCTTTTTCGAAATTTTCTTCTCTTTTTCCTTTTTTTTCTTTGTTTCATAATATTATTTTTTCAACATAGGAGATCACACAATTGCTACAAAAAGATAGCTACTACCCACATGACATAAAAGTCCCAACCCAACCAAAGTAGCTATAACAACATAAGAGTCAAGCAACTGCGACTGTCCAGAAAAAGGTGGGCAAATTCTGGAATGTAGCTAAGAAATAGGATATAAAATGGCTACATGGTTCAAACGGCTAACAAAACTGGGTAATGTATGACATATTTGAACAATAAGAACCGCCTTTCCTCATGTACTCAATCATATGAATGCGCAAAAAGCTAAGAAACTAATGTCACACTTATGCCGTTTGATATTACATATTCCACAAGGAGACCACACTCTTTAGCCAAAATGACAAATGAGACCGGTTTATTAATGTTCCCGGCCTAAGAAGCTCTAAAGACCTCAGAAATTTAAGTGGTTTACCAACAAAATATAGTCAAATTTACTCGGCATAAGGAATATTGTGACGGTCAAGACTTGAGTAAAGAGCTTTGTTTATCATAGCTAACATGTCAAAATAATGTACATGGATAACTTAATGGGATTCAAATGCAAAGACAAAGCAAATTATCATCATTGCTAAACAATTCACCAAGACTCGACTCAAAATAAATAAAAACATGTTATTATATTTTATAAATTTTTCAATTTTTATGGTTTTTTTCCACACACAACAATAAATAAACACACAATAGAAATAAATACTCTCCCCCAAACCTAAATGTCACAATGTCCTCATTGTGACGCCTACAGCATAACAATCACACAGAAAATCCAGCAACCTATAGGACACTACTAACAAAGGGAAGAGGGAAAATAAGAAATGCAATAAAAACAAAAACAAAGAAAGATAGTACCAGCTGTGTAGCAAAAGACTCCCCCAAACCAGCTGGAAAGTGAGGGATGTAGTGACCAGCTGTCACTACTGCGCTCCATCATCATCATCAAGGTTGGCCTCAACAAAGCCATCAATCTCCGTGTACATAGCTAACAACTCGGGATCATGAACATGGGCTCCACGGCCTCTAGCATGCCCGACTCGTCTACCACGGCCACCTCCAGGAAAAGATGCTGCTGCAGAAGAAGAAGAAGCTACAGACTGGCCATAAGGCCCCCTCTGTGAGACATGAACACCAACATCCTCTGGAAAAACACTACTAGGCTGGTGGGGACGCACAGGAGTGTAGAAGGGACGACCCAGAGCGCCATACGCTGTACTAAACTGCCCAAACTCAGCAGGGGGTCACACCGTACAGGTGGAAAACACGGTTATCGTCACCAGGTGTGGTGTAGTAGCTCGGAGAAGTACCCGTGTTGCCCCCCCCAAAGAAGAGTAACCTCCATCTGCTCCCACAAACGCCGCTCAGTCAAAGAGGTGTTAATACCCTCATGGATCCTCACCTCCCTCGCAAGTACTGGGTCAAAATGATAACCATGAGAAGGAAAGGATGTAGGAGGAGGACGGGGCTGGTAGGAACCAGGCAAGTGAGTGGTAGGATGTTGACATCTCCGACGCCCACCCGTAGTAGTAGTAGTGCTAGAACCAGGAAAAGTAACTAAAAGCTCATCTGAAATCAGATAGGTGACAGGTGCAGGTCTCACTCTAGCCGTACTCTCCTCAAGAGGCTCAATCGCCGGAAAACGATCATTAGGCAAAAGCATATAGGACTGATCACGCACTTTGATACGTGCAATTTATATAGACTTTTTAGCCTCTTATTGCACGTATTTCTATGCCTTTTTGTATCGTTTTGTATTGCAAAATGCCCCGAATTGGCTACTTTGGTTGGTTTTGTCATAATTGCATAAATGGACCTGGAAGTAGTTAAACCGCGCCTTATTCGTCCCATTTAGCATGCATTGCAAGGAGACGGAGATCTTAGAGTAGAGGTTGTACCTTGGAATGCGTGAAGGGAGGTCAATGGAAGCTGCCAAGACGAGTTGAGAGCTGATGCATTGGATTTTCACTCGATCGAGAGATTCTGGAAGTCGATCGAGTGGTTTGGCAGGAACTGAAGGTCGATCGAGTTGTTCTATATACTCGATCGAAATGAGATTTTATGGAGTTACTCGATTGAGAGCCTAAAGTTCTCGATCGAGAAGATTTGCTAGAGAAGACCTCAATCGAGTAGTCTGAAAGTACTCGATCGAGTGGATTGCTGTGTTACACGAGTTTTAGTAATCCGTTATAGGTTTAATTATGTTAATTTTTACTCCCCTATATAAGGGAGTCGTAAGTAGGTCATAAAACATCTTTCATACTCTTAATCACTTCCGAACTTTTCTTAATCACTGCTTAATCTCTTAACTTCTCTTAATTACTGTGGATTGTTCTTTACGCCGGATTCATTTGTATTGTAATCTTTCCTTTCTCTTAATCTTAATCTTAATACTTTGCTTGTTTTTTTATTTCTTGTTCTCTTATTGTTATTCTTGTTCTAGTTTAGTTTATGCTTGATTATCATTCTTTAATCATGTCTCTTATTAGTATGCTCGTTATTGGTATTATTGTTAATCTCAAGAACATGAGTAGCTAATCTCCCTATGTTAGGACTAGGGGATCCATGGTAGAATTGTGACGATGTTGTGAATAGATTAGACGATTTACATGTGAAAATCTGTCACCATAGCAATATAACTGTAACACATATTTGGTTGAGTGTACGTTTCTAAATAACATTAATTTGGTTAACTTTGTTCCTGGATCGGAAGATTGGAATAAACAGACCTGCTATGAACAGTAGACTATCCTAATGAGGACGGAAGTTAAGTTAGTGGAAATCTGGGGTGGATAGCGGACCAGAAGGACCTTTCCCTTGGCCTTACCCTTCTCACAGTAGATTATCTAGGCTATTTGCAACTGAGTCGATAAACTCCCATGGTGAACCGAAATCCTGACATACTCTCTTTATCTGATCACATCTCTATCACCTTCTTGCTTTATTGCTCTTGCTTTATTTCTCTTGGCTTTTAATCTTGAGTAGTTTAGAAAACCAAATACAAAACCTCCCACTTGTGACTTAGATAGACGGACTTACAGATAGATACCTTGCCTCCCTGTGGAGATCGACCCTACTTATTACTAGCTTCTGTTAGTATATTTAGGTATTATTTTTGGTACATAACGACAATATCAAATTTTGGCGTCGTTGCTGGGGAGGCAATAACCCTGTCTTTCCGCGTTGTTTCTTTTATTTCTTTCCGTCTCAGGGAATTTTTATTCCTTGAGACATTTCTCACTTATTTCTTTCAGTGAGCCAGAAAGATCCTTTCGGCATAGACTAAGACTGCAGAGGAATATTCAAAAGGAAGACTTGAGTACTTTTGAACCCGAGCTACAACATTTTCTGTTTGCAGAAGATCCGTCTTGTGAAGAAGACAACTCTATTTCTGCTAAAAAGCCAGTAAAGATGCTTAACATTGCGAGTCACTCAGAGCCCACAGCTGCCTCAATCCCTAAAGGTTTCAGTCTTGCGACAGAGGATGGTAATACTTTCGACATTAGACCGTCCTATATTAATTTGGTCGAACGAAATCTGTCCCGAGGTGTGGCGGGTGAAGATCCGCGAAAACATATGAAAGTCTTTACTGATTATTACTCTACCTTTCCCGGCACTAAGGGAGTGACCCAGGATAAGATAAAGGAAGTCTTGTTTCCTTTTTCTCTGACCGACGGAGCCCGTGAAAGGCTCACTGATCTTGATCGTACTGCAACCGGTATTACTGTCCGGGAGAGCTTGGCCCTTGCTTTCTATAAAAGGTATTTTCCTCCACAACGAACTAATCAGCTGTGAGGGAAAATTACAAGTTTTATGCATACACCTGACGAAAACTTGTATGAAGCTTGGTGCCGTTTTAAGAGGTTGGTGAGGTCTCTTCCTCATCATGGTTTTGATCAGTGGTTTTTGTGCAACCAGTTCTGCAATGGGTTGTATGATGACCATTGTGCTATACTTGACGCCTCATCTAATGGGCGATTTCAGAAGAACAATGACGATGATAAAGGATGGGGTATCATTGAAGAAATGGCGACCCATTGTGCTGAGTATGGGAACTCGAGACGAGGTATTCTTACTATCTCTTTAGTAGATAGTACAGTTGTGGCTCAGCTGAAAGCCATGAATGCCCGTTTTGATAAGTCGCTGGTGATCAACAGACGGTTCACTTGTTGACTAGACAAGAGGCTGTTACTTATGAGAGATGTGAGAGTAATGACGGTCACACTGTTGTTGACTGTCTGACAGAGAAGGAGCAAGTCCTTGTCTTTCAGCAATATAGGCAAGGAGGAGGTTCCTATTATAATAACCAAAGTGGAGTCCATCCCAACTTGAGGTGGACTAGTCAGAATGTGCTTAATCCTACTCCTCCTCCGCAGCAGCAACAAGCTTATGTTCCTCCTCACAAAGCTTAACAAGGCTTTCAAAAGCCTCCATCCTTTCCACCACCGCATCAAGGAGCTTCCTCTAGTGGAGTTAGTGAGTTGCCTGAGTTGAAGTCGATGATCCAATCATTGACTAAGCAGATGCAGATGAGTGACCAACAGAAAGAAGCATCAAATAATTCACTCGAGACCCAAGTAGCCCAACTGGCCGCTAGCCAATCCACGAGAAAGCCGGGTCATTTACCGTCTCAATCTGAGAAGAGTCCACAAGAGACGATAAACTTGATTAACTTGCGTAGTGGTCTTTCTTATGAAGAACCTAACATGTCAACTGTAGAGGACATATCAGACCTGGAGGATGTCACTGCTGTTGGTGAACAGTCATCCATTGACGAAAATATGGTTAATCCGAAGAAAATACTCGATCGACTGATTTCTGGAGGTCGATCGAGTAGAATTGCTGAAGATATTGCTCGATCGAGTGGAATTATGGATCGATCGAGTACAGTCGATAATCAGGGATTCGATCGAGAGGCTGAAACTCCTCGATCGAGTGAAAATTCTGGGAAAAGTGTTCGATCGAGTGAAATTATACCTCGATCGAACAATGCTGATAATGAAGGATTCGATCGAGCAGCTAAAAGTGCTCGATCGAGTGAAAAAGTTGGTGAAAGACCTCGATCGAGAGGTAAAAGAGATCGATCGAACATAAATGAATTTGAACGTGTCGAGACATTAGAAGAAAGGAATAAAGGGCTCGAAATTCCTATCACGGTGCCCTTTCCAAGGCGATTGCAGAACAACAAGGCTAACCAATAATTCGTGAAATTTACTAAGCTCCTAAAAAGCCTTCACGTCAACGTTCTTTTCGCCAAACTGCTTACTCAGGTACCCTCTTACGTGAAATTCATGAAAGAAATTTTATCGCGTAAGAGACATATAAATGACCACGAAACGGTAGCTTTGACTAAAGTATGGACTGCCTTAGTTCAGAATAAGACACCACCTAAACAATCAGACACGGGTAGCTTTTCAATTCCTTGTCATATAGGGACCCACTTGATTGATAACGCCCTATGCGACTTAGGAGCTAGTGTGAGTGTCTTACCTTTCTCTCTCGCTAAGAGACTCGGTTTGACCAAGTTTAACTGCACCAATATGACCGTTCAGATGGCCGACCGTAGTATATCACGGCCACTAGGAGTTATAGAGGACATACCTGTAAAGATCAGGAGATTCTTCATTCCCGTAGACTTTGTGGTTCTAGACATCCCCGAGGACACTCACACCCCTATCATTTTAGGGAGACCATTTTTGTTTACGGCTCGCGCAGTAATTAACGTCGGGGGAAAGACCCTTACATTTCAGGTAGGAGATGAGGAGCTGATATTTCATCAGTCTAAATCTCGTAGGGCTCCCATGCAAGTTCAACCTTGCAATGCCCTAACCTCTATTGAATCAGATATAGACACTCCAGCTGACAATATTAAATATTGTGCTGCTATTGTAACCCCTCCGCCTTAGACTGAGAGCGAAAAGGAGGACCATTCTACTGTTTTCCTTGCTGCAGGTACAAATAGCGTGGATGCTGGAGATACTATTGGTCATGGTATAGTTAAAGTCAATCAAAATGATGGAAATGCCAATGTCGATGGGAATGTCAAGAAGAAGAAGAAAGTTCGGGCGTATGTGGATGCCAACTATTCTCCTTCCATCAATTCGAGTTCAAACTCGTGGCGATCAAAGAGGACGGTCCGAGATGCTGAAGGGACCTCCTCCAGTCAGAAGCCCTCTTGTGGGCTATTACAGTGTTTTGGTCGATAAGCGGGAAATGCCCCGTTGTATTAATTTGTAATTTTGAATTTCCGTTAAGACTTTTTAATTGCATTTTTAGACTTTTAGACATTAGCTTAGTTAGTTTTTAGCAAAAACCGAATATAAACTGCTTATTTTTGTGATTTGATATTTGCGGGATGTATTTTTGCGTGTTTCTATGCAGGTTTTGGGAAGATATGTCGCATTGGGATATGTTCCATAGGAAAACAACTCGATCGAGTACTTTTTGTACTCGATCGAGAGCATTGCCCAGAAAAAGTGTTCGATCGAGTGGTTTCAGACACTCGATCGAATTGTCAAAACTGAGGAATTCTCGATCGAGTGGATAGGATGCCAAAGTCCTCGATCGTGTGGTTTCAAATCACTCGATCGAGTGAATATGCCTATTACATGCAGGAAGTTATTCCATTCAACTTCTATTTTTCAGTCTAACATTCCTCTTCCCTCTTTGTGCGACTAACCTTGCGAAAAACCCCCAAATTCCTCCTTTAATCTTCCCTATTGCCAAATCAAACACCCACATTATTTTCTTGGTACTTATTTCGATATTAGCCCCCTAACTTCTCCTTAAAATTCGTCTTTGTTGCTTTCAATTCAGGCAATTAAACTACAAAAAAAAAAACACGGAAAACCGACGGTATTTCTGACGGAATTTGAAGTCCGTCAGATAAATAAAAATATTGATGGATTCGTGACGGATATTCTGTCATATTCCGTTAGGAGACAATTCTCGACGGAATATCCGTCAGAATACGTCAGATGATACTGGCGCGTTAAAAAAACTAAAGGCGCCATTAAATCCTGACGGAAAATCCGTCAGTAAAGATTCAACAACTGACGGATAATACGTCACATGCCCTTTCAAATTATTACGCAAACGACAATAATAGAAAGAAATATTCTGACGGAATTTCCGTCAGGATACTCCAAAAAGACGAGTTCCTGACGGAAATTCCGTCAGGATGTTTCCCTCAATTATTGCCCAAACAGCAATAATTGAAAGACCTTTTGACGGAATTTCCGTCAGAAACCCGTGTTTTTGGAGAGTCCTGACAGAATTTCCGTCAGGAAAGTCAAACATTGTTTGACTTTCCTGACGGAAATTCCGTCAGTAGTCTCCAAAAACACGGGTTTCTGAAGGAAATTCCGTCAGGACTCTCTTAAATAGAATCACAGCCGCGACAACCTTGTTTATATCGCACATTCTATTTTTCCCCAAATCAATTTTTTCCCTAAACTCTTCCCCAAATCCGACACCACCACCACACCACCACCACCACCCTCTCCTTCCGCCGACCACCACCGCCACTCCAGGTTTGTCATTTATCTCTTCTTTTTCCTTTTCCTTTTCCTTTTTCCTTTTCTTGTCTTTATTTATGTTATTTGTATAGGTTGTTGTCGCCACCGCCGCCGTCCACCCCTCCACCTTCTTTCTCATCCTTCCTTTTTACTTATTAGTAAAATTAATTAGGTATTTTTAATCTCTTTTTAATTAATTTTTTTGTTTAATTAGTCTAATTAGTAGTAGTTAGTGTTGATGCATGTTGAATTAGGATATAAGCCATTTTTTTTGAAGTGTTAAAATTTGTGTAATAGTTAGTTGTACATAGTAGGTTAATTAGTACTCCCTCCTATTCTCCATATTCTTCCCCTTTGTTGGGGGCACAAGAATTAAGGAGGGGAATAAAATATAAATTGTGAGTTGGATGGGGTTTGGTGGTAGGAGAGAGGAATGAATAAAATAAGGAATTGTGAGTTGGGTGGGTTTTGGTGATAGGAGAGAGAAATGAATAATTAGGAATTAAATAAGAAATTGTGACTTGGGTGGGGTTTGGTGATAGGAGAGAGGAATGAATAAAATAAGATTAAAAGTTTCCAAAAAAAGGAAAGAGGAAGAAAACCTGAATAATCCGTTTTAGGAAGGAGGGAAGAAAATGGAGAATAGGAGGGAGTAGTAGTTAGTGTTGATGCTGTTTAATTAGGATAGAAGATATTTTTTTTAAGTGTTAAAATTTGTGTAATAGTTAGTAGTAGTTTTGTGTAATGTTAATGTTTTTAAAATGATAATTTGAATTAATGTTAATTAGATTAGATATTTAAAATGAAAAATTAGTCATGTTACTTAGTTTTTGTTAATTGACATTATTAATAAAGTAGTCATTGTTGTATGTTTTGTTTTTAATATTATTGAAATTAATGTTCATATTGACTTAGTACCCGTTCAAAAATTACTCATTAGGAGTAATTTTTGAATAGTCCCCGTTTTGGGGCTGTCTTTGTACGTTTCAAGTCACTTAGGTAGTAAACATGTATTTGTGATTTGTTAATGAGGAAAGAGCTCGGTGACAATTCCTTTAATGTTCTCTGAATGCATATGTGGAGTAATTTTTTATTCTACATTGTGTATTTGGAGAACTAAGGGGAATTGCTGCCGAATTTTTTCCTCATTAATAAATCACAAGTGTGTGTTTTCTAGTGATTTGAAACGTACATTGATGGGTTTAGGTTGGAGTGATAAGGACCCAATTAAAAAAAAAGACTACTTGTTGTCAATAGTTATTTATTGGTGATAATGTTTATTGAGTATTATTTTTGGTTGCTATTGTGTTTTTATGACATATATACAAACAAATTGAATTGTAGATATATATAAACATGAAAAGATTAGAACGACAATGGATGTATGAAAGATTAGACGAAAAAAAAAGAAACTGAAGCGTGAATTTGCAAAGGGGGTGAATGAGTTTATTAACTTTGTGGAACAAAGTAGTATGTATAAGAATTTTGGTGAAATAAGGTGTCCGTGTAAGAAATGCAATAACAGAGCTTTTAAAGGGAAAAAAGTAGTTGAAGATCATCTTTGGTCGAATGGTTTTGCCGGTAATTACTATGTATGGACGTATCACGGTGAGGAAATGCCTACCAAAGGAAGTTCAAGTAGTATCGTAGTTAGTGAAAATCCTTACCGTGAGCTCGTGGAAAATGCATTACGCGATAATGTTGAACAAATATTGGAGGAACAACTCAATCCCGACGACCTTAGCGATGAAGAAGTGCGTTATGAAACCCCAAACCCCCAAGTTTCTTCCTTCTATTAAATGCTAGAAAAAGCCGAACAACCAGTGTATGAGGGAAGTAATATGAGTTTGTTGCAAGCGGCAGCTAGGTTGGTAACACTCAAATGTGAAAATAACATATCTCTTAGTTGCGCGAATGGGTTTGTGTCGTTCGTAGGTGACATTATTCCAAAGAATAATGACGTGGCGCACAATTTTAATGAGATTAAGAATGTGCTTAAGGGACTCCAACTACCCCACCATAAAATTGATGCATGTCCTACTTGATGCATGCTTTTCTGGGAGGAAAATGCTAATCTTGAGGAATGTACAAAGTGTCATGCATCTCGGTATAAAAGTACAAAAAATTCAAGTGGGAGGCGAATTCCTTGTACACCGTTAACTTATTTCCCGATTGCGCCAAGGTTACAACGATTATATGCAACCAAGCAGATAGCAGGTGAGATGAGTTGGCATCATAGAAACTCTCGATTAAGAGAAAGGGGGACAATGGCACACCCAAGTGATGGAGAAGCGTGGAAACATTTTGATAGAGAGCATCCAGAATTTGCAAGTGAGCCTCGTAATGTTCGGCTTGATTTGTGTACGGATGGATTTAACCCTTATGGGCAATTTGGGAAGAATTACTCATGTTGGCCCGTGATTGTCACTCCGTACAACGTACCTCCTTGGTTATGTATGAAGCGACAATTTATGTTCTTATCTCTCCTCGTTCCAGGTCCTAAGAACCCTAAGAAAAATTTGGATGTGTACCTGCAACCGTTGATTAAAGAGTTGAAAGAACTTTGGGAAACCGGCGTGTACACCTACGATGTTTCAAAGAAAAAAAAAATTCAATTAAAGGTTGCATTAATGTGGACGATCAATGATTTCCCGGCATATGGCATGCTTTCTGGTTGGTCCACAAGTGGGTACCGTGCTTGTCCTTATTGTCAAGAAAAAGAACATAGATCTTTTTGGCTTAAAAATAGCAAAAAGGTTTGTTGGTTCTATTGTCACCGTGAGTTCTTAAGACCTGATCATCCTTTCCGCAACAATTGTAAGCATTTTCTAAAGAACAGAAAAATTGAGAATCGCACAGCCGTGTTGAAATTAACAGGTGATGAAGTGTGGGATTCCGTTAAAGACTTACCAAAAATAGTTGATGCTTCTGATCAAGAATTGAAAAGATTGAAAGACACGACTGAAGGTTGGTGGAAACAAAGCATATTTTGGGAACTTCCTTACTGGAAAACGTTGTTTATTCGACACAACATAGACGTTATGCACATTGAGAAAAACTTTTTTGAACAACTTATCAACACGATGATGGATGTACCGGGTAAAACTAAATTTGGCCCTAAGGAAAAACTAGACTTTAATGAACTTTGTTATAAACGGCCAATATCATCTAGGTTTGTTTTAGAAACTGCGGAGAAAAAGGCTCTATGTAAATGGGTTGCTAATTTGGAATTCCCGGATGGTTATGCTTCAGATTTGAGTCGGTGTGTTGACCATAAAAATAAGGTGTTGCATTCCATGAACAGTCATGACTGTCATGTCTTTATAGAACGGCTACTCCCTGTTGCCTTGAGAGAGTTGCTCCTGACTGGTTCTTGGAATGCAATAACTGAGATCAGCCAATTTTTTAGAGGCCTGTGTACTTCTACGATTAGAGTTGATTCTATGGAACGTCTAGAGAATAACATTGCGGAGATAATATGCAAGTTAGAGAAGATATTTCCTCCCATCTTTCTTCAATTCCATAGAGCATTTGCCAATTCACTTACCTTATGAAGCGAAGGTTGGAGGACCTGTTCAATATCGATGGATGTATCCATTTGAGAGATTTCTTAATCATATAAAAAGAAAGATTGGCAACAAAGCTTGGGTGGAGGGTTACATATGCAATTCTTTTTTGTTAGAGGAAATTGCAAATTTCTGTTCCCTATATTTCAAAAGTTACATTGACACAAAAGCGAAAGATTTAGATGTTGGTGTGAATTCTGATGACGACATAGATTCAATGAAATTACCCGAGTTATTCAATGCTGACATGGGAACTACAACTGGGAAATGTATTCAGAGGCACTTGAGTCAGAAAGAGTATGAAAATTCTCATTTTTATGTGCTAAGGAATTGTGGGAAATTGTTAGAGCCTTATGAAAAGTAAGTTATTATTTCGTCATTACTCAATACATTTTTAATTATCAAATTAGATCAAAATTATAGGTAATACATAATTAAACATTTTCCTGCTATATATAGGGAATTTGAGACACATATCAAACTCACATTTCCTGATGTCACGTCCTTTGATGATGTTTGAAGCAAACATGACAAAAGTTATCCGAAATGGTTCTGAAATGAAGTAAGTAATACTATCATATACCAATCCATTTATTTTGTTTGTCCATATCATTAGTTATGGAGATTATATATATATATATATATATATATATATATATATATATATATATATATATATATATATATATATATATATATATATATATATATATAACACCTTAATTAACATATTGTTTTATTGATAGTCTTATAGATTAAAGGACTCTTTAACAATAGCTCTAGCATTAGGTCCTAGTAGCAAGATGAAGATATGGAGACGATATTCTATCAATGGCTATAAATTTCGAGCTTATAAGGAGGGAGTTGATCTTTTGAAAGCTACCTCAAGTAATGGGGTTTATGTGAATTCTACAGAAGGTTTGGACTACTATGGAACCCTAAATGAAGTAATTGAGCTTGCTTATTATACCGAGAAAAGGGTTTATAGGGTGATATTGTTTAAATGAGATTGGTTTGATAATTCCCAACTAGGACTTAATATCCATAAGGCATACGGACTTGTATATGTAAATGAGAAAAATAAGTTTCGTGGACATAACCCCTTCGTGGCAGCTTTTCAAGTCGATCAAGTTTGTTATGCTCCTTATCCAACCACTAAGAAAGGTAATCAGCAATAGTCCGCGGTTTTTAAAATCAAGGCGAGATCACTTGTTGATGCTCCTGTTGACGAAATGGTCTTCTAAGAGGATGTGGTTGTCAATGATCACGCATCTTCACCAATTTTGGTGGAAGAGTCAGAAACTGAAGATGAATATGAAGTGGTTGTGGAAATGGGTGAAAGAGAATATGACGGGAATGTCGGAGAAGAAGAGGATAATGAAGTTGAAGTTGAAGAAAATGGAATAGAGGAAAATGGGGAAGAAGAGGAAGAAGTCGGAATGCTTTTTTCAGATGATGAACCTCTTTTGATATATTTTCCTCATTTTTAAATATAACATCATTTTTTTCATATTTGTTTTTCTTTTAGGCCGTTTATCAAGAAGAGATGAGTCGACCAACGCCCCCCGGAGGGGCTCCAGACGAGTACTGTTCGTTCTACACCGTTGTCGATGATTTTGACAATCGTGGAAGATTTTTCGGGAACGGTCATATAGCGGCTGAACAGTGGTATGAACGTCCGTCTAACAAAGGTACTCGTCGATCATTCTCTTACACTCCTACCCAGCTTACTTAATTTGCCACCCAAATAAACAATGAGCGAGCCGCACGACAAAGTCTTGAGGAAGAAATGCGCGCCACTCAAGAAACATAACGTCTCCAAGCTGAGCAAATGGCAGAAATGCAAAAAGCTTTGGTTGAGATGCGCCAATCTCAACCCCCTCCCTCGTGCTCAGGTTTCGGCCGCCCTTTCCGTAGAGAAGACAATGAGGATGGCGGGCATGGCTTTGGTGGTGACTATATTGAGCCTCTAGGTAATTATTAGTATCGTCGTCTATGTTCTTATGTTAGTAGTTTAGTTAAGGCTACCTTAGGACACTTATGATTAGGGATTAGTAGTTTAGTTGGTATGTAAAAGACATTATTTTATGAGACATGTAAAAATTTGACCTTTAGTTTTTATGTAACAACTTCGTTCTTCCAATCGTGTTCGGTTTTCTATCGATAATTTCGTTGTCTACTCTTGATTCCCGCTCATGCGGTCAACATGATAATAGATTCCCGCTTGGCAGTCGACGGTTGTATTTGGTTTTTGTAGGTTTGGTGCGTAAAAATTATGCAAAATCCGCATTGTGGCTAGGCAGCAAGCTGCTGTTTCCAGACACTGCCCAGATGTGTACTGACGGAAATTCCGTCAGGATAGTCAACAAAATGTTGACCAAACTGACGGAAAAACCGTCAGGAATAAGGCAATCCTAACGGAAATTCCGTCACTAAAGTCAACAATATGTTGACTTTAGTGACGGAATTTCCGTCAAGATTGCCCTATTTGTGACGGTTTTTCCGTCAGTATGGTCAACAAAATGTTGACTTTAGTGACGGAATTTCCGTCAGGATGGCCTTATTTTTGATGGTTTTTCCGTCAGTTTGGTCAACATTTTGTTGACTTGCTACGTCACCCTAAATGCTAGTTTTGACGGAATAACCATCAGCAGTTTCCTTTTTGACGGAAAAACCGTCAGGAAATTATTTTCTGTGACCAATTGAGTGACGCTTTATTCCTGACGGTTTTTCCGCCAGGAATGCGTTTTGCTGACGGAAAACAAGCCTTTCTCACGGTTTTTTTTCCGTCAGTTTCCCGTGTTTTGTTTTGTAGTGTTAGGGTTTTGTCGGGTTTTAGTCGAAATCCGCCATTTTCTTGTCATTTTTGTCGATTTCTTAACAATTTCTTGTGGGTCTTCAATCAAGTAAGTATTTCCCTATGTCTATTGTTGATTTATTGATTATTTCGACATAATTTGAAGGATTAGGGCTTAGGGTTTTCGAAAATCCGTCTTCAATTGGAGGAATTTGTGTTTAATTTTTCGTTCGATTAATTTTTGCCCTTACTTGCTTAATTAGGATAGATAGTAGCACATTACCTTCGACTAGTTCGACTGTTGCCCCATCCTTGACTGAGACGGTGGTCCCTGCTATTACCACCGTCACCTCTACTGCTTGTACTGTTGTTTCTACTGGTGCCACTTCTGTTACTGGTGGTACAGTCTTTTCTACGGTGACGACCCCTGATGCGTCGTCACCAGCTGTCAGAGCTGCTTACCGGACTGCCCTAGTACCCCGTCCAGTTACTACTACACTGGCTTCTTCTTCGGGTACTAGAGGGCGTGAACGAGGTTGAGGGAGAGGCACTCCTGCTGCTGGACGTGCTACGTTCTGTGCTGATACATCTCTTGACCCGCATCCTGACTATCCCGAGGTATGTTTCGTTAACTCTATGCATTGTACCCGTTTCTTTGACTTAGAGAGCTGTGACTTTGCTTCGACTAAATTTTTGTGTCGTAAATCACTTGAGAAGGTTTGTATTTACGAGCCTAGAGTTGAGATATTGAACAGGGCGGGGATGTCTCGACTGATTAACATGAGTGCCACGACCTATAAGGAGCTGACCCTCAAGTTTTTCAGCTCCTTCACTTTTTCTGCTACTGCCTACGCCACTGACCAGGGCAGCTCGTGTGTCTCTTTCCGGTTGTTTAACCGGACTACGACTTGGACCCTAGCTGAGTTTGGTAGTAGGTTAAGACTGTCCTTCCACGGTGAGTCGGACCCTCCTAGGAAGGTCCTGCGTATTCATTGGAGGACTTTGGCACAGACAGCCTTTGAGGAGCGCAGACTCGCTCATGTCCACCTCCCCTCGGCCCGTTACTTTTTACGTCTCATTGGTGGGACGATTTTCGGCCGTAAAGAGCCCAACAACATTAATAATGTTGAGTTGTCTATTCTTCGGGGCTATCTGAACATCGATAACGAGGCCCCCTTTGTTCTTAACATAGCTACCTTCCTTGCCCGTTCTATCTTCCCTGACTTCCCTCGTGACCTGGCACATATAGATAATGATAGGTACCTAGATCTCTCTGCCATGTTGTCTATGTTTTGGCTAGCTTCTGACCAGCGGACTTGGAAGATTTGTGGTTCCTTGTCCGAGGCCTTACCTTGCACCACCCTACCCCGTCTTGTCCCTTTGCCTACTGTTAGGGGTATGATACCTCCACCTTTGGCCTTCTACAACCTTCCACTTGCTCCACCTCCTACTATTTACGCTTCTAAGAAGCGGAAGAGGCCTGCGACTGGACAAGGATCCACACAAACTGAGGTTGGGCAGTCTTCCACGCCCACGCCTTAACAGATCCCTATTCCCACTCCTTCTTCTACACAACCGATCTACCCGGCTAATTTTATTCCTCCTCCACCTTTTGAGGCGTCTGAGGTCATTGACCAAGGGCGCCGTGACAGTTTGCTTCTCGAGCTTCTTACCAGGCAGGCTCGTATGGAGCAGGACATTGCACTTACATTGTTCCCTCTATACGAGTATCACATGAGATGAGGACGCCCCGTTTCTGAGGGCTGGCCACACCCTTCTTTTTACCGGTACCCGGAGGAGGGGTACCTACAGCCAGCCAGCGAGGCGGATACAACTGAGGAGGAGGAGGAGGAGGAGGAGAGAGAGAGAGAGAGTCCGAGCTGAGGAGGGGAGGAGAAGGGAGCATGAGCGTGATCCCGACTACACGGTGGTGGGAGAGGAGGAGGAGACTGCTGACGAGTAGTTACTAGTCTATTCACTTCCCCAGTTTTCTGGCTGATTTGGGGAAGTTCGTCATTTTCAATGTACTTTTTGCTCTTTTCTTTATTTTTCGTCTCCTTTTAATTTATTGTTTTTCATTCATTCATTGGCTATATATATCCCTTTCCCATTATATATCTGCTGGTGTATGCTGGAGGACAACGAGGGCGTTGTCCGTTTTGGTTTGGGGAGGGTATTGCAACCTTTGAGTCTGCATTTTGCATTTATTTTTGCATTCACGTTTACTTTTCTGTTTGCATTGTATTTATTTCAAAAAAAATTCATCAAAAATCCAAAAAAATTAGAAAATTTCAAAAATTCAAAAAATATTCACGTTTCATTTTGCATATAGGTTGAGTCGGAACGGTAGATTTCCATGATGACACTGCACTTTAACTTGTCTTATCGCTTAAGCCTTGCATCTAATTGATAGTTATTAGTTTAGTCAGGCGCATATCTACGAGTTAATGTTGAAAATATAGCTGACTGTTTAGAGTTGACCTGATAAATTGGCAACCTACTTTACAATTTCCGAGTTTTAGAGCCATATAACTGGTGACATTCATGACCGGTTCATGTAGGAATTGAGAGTAGTACTCCTTGCATAACATGTTCATCATTTTTGCACTTTTATGAAATTCGATTGCTTGTCACTTGCATACATTCGGGTTTGTGGTCGGTGTCACATGCAGGGAGGTGCTTACAATATCCTTTCTTTAATTTTCACCCATTTAGCTCCACTTTAGCCAAATATAGCCTTTTTGACCCATTAGCTACACCCAAATTTAGCCTGCCA
This sequence comes from Silene latifolia, assembly GCF_048544455.1. NCBI lineage: Eukaryota > Viridiplantae > Streptophyta > Magnoliopsida > Caryophyllales > Caryophyllaceae > Silene > Silene latifolia. Next base: position 44,017,260 of record NC_133536.1, read on the forward strand.
GTCAAGCTAGTTTAGTGTGACTTTTGTGGTATGATTATCATTGTTGCGAGTTTGGCTCGTTCATATTTTTACGGAGTTGGTATAAAAAGAAAATTGGGAAAGGAAGAATGAGAAAAAGAAACGGAATTTTTTTTTTTTGAAAAAAAACGTGAAATCAGTGAAGAAAAGAAAGAAAAAGAAAAAAAAAAGAAAAGGAATTTGAAGTAGAAATCAGACCGTATTAAAAAAGGGAAGTTTGTGACGGTCTACTTTTCCATTCTTATTTGTATCTTTTTGAGGAGATGGTGTATTGGATAGTGAGTTTTGTGCCAAAGAAGGGCACTTGTGCTTTATTTTCTGGACAGCTGAGATTTGGATGGGTTAAATGGTCCTATTTAGGTGCTAGCTTGACACTTTACCTCCACATTTCCATAATTTGTTTTGCCTTTTTTTACATGTAACCTTACTTTACCATATCATTTGTAAGCCCTCGGCTGTGACGGACATTGTTGGTTGGAATGTATTTATGGTACTTGAACCGTCTATCATTTTTGTTGCATGCATGTTGTGTAGGCCGTAGTTTAGGTGAGTGACTGTTTTCCCTTTCTCTCTTACACATATACTTTCACCCTTTGCTTCATGAGAGAAGAGTGACCCGCGAGAGTCCGATTTTGATGGTCTTGCAAGGTCGACATGTCAGCTTATTTATAGACATCATACAACTCCTTTGCGTAATGACTGCTGTAGCTATAACTGTTAATTTTGATTGCATTAAAATGGTTTAAGTGGACAAGTTATAGCTAGCTCTGAGTTTTCATATCCGTTCCATTAGTTTGCATTCAGTTTACTCGAGGACGATTAAAGGTTCTGTTTGGGGAGATTTGATACGTGCAAATTTTATAGACTTTTTAGCCTCTTATTGCACACATTTCTATGCCTTTTTGTATTGCTTTGAATTGCAAAATGCCCCGAATTGGCTACTTTGGGTTGTTTTGTCTTAATTGCAGAAATGGACCTGCAAGTAGTGAAACCGCGCCTTATTCGTCTTATTTAGCATGTATTGTAAGGAGACGGAGATCTTAGAGCAGAGGTCGTACCTCGGAATGCGTGAAGGGAGTGGTCGTGATATGGACTATCGTTTTTTGGTTACTTGTCGTTAGGAGCACCTAGACCAAAACAATATTTATAACTTCACAAACTACTCTACTATTAGTAAAGAGGTAAGTAAAGGTCGGATCCCAAGGGACGGGTATTGATGTAGGATTTTCGATTGCAAGTAGTGGTGTCTTAAGGGTGTCACAATTTGGGTTGAGATAAGAAGATCGCTAAACTAAATAGCAATGTAAGTAAACAAGCAAGATGATTAAAATGAGATGTAAACAATTGATTAAAAGCACTAGGGTGTCATGGGTTCATAGGGGATTCATGGGATTTGATCATACAAACATGTTTTCAACTAGATGTAAGCAATTATTGTTGTGATGGGATCGAGTTAGTGTATATCTTACAATCCCTAGGAAGGTTTGGGTCCCGGAGCCGAATCGATTAGATTGTACAACACCTACAAGTCGACTTAATCCTCCCTATCCAACAATATGCATGGTCTAATAAGACTCGAGTTGGTTTATGTCTTACAAGTCTCATTGAAAAGATAAGTGATGGGTAAAAAATGCAAGGATTCATAGACTCGCATTTCATCAAATTAAACATAACATGTGCATAAGTTGAAATCTCAACAAGCAAGCAAATTAATTATGAAAGCATATTAGATTAAGTATGAATCAATCCCCGTGTTAGTTTCCCATAATTCCCCATTAACCCTAGTTAAGGAAACTACTCACTCATTACCAAGTTTAACATGCTAGCAAGGTTGTCAATCATACTAACAAAGCAAAACATGATGAATAAATGAAGATGATTAACAATAATTAAAAAGGGGTTAAAAGAATTATACCTAATGATGATTCCAAAATAATAAGCAAAGAATAATAGAAGTACTTGATGAATGATTGGAAGGTTTTCAATCCTCCAAATAACCCCCAAATAATCTTCAATTACCCAAAATAAATGATGAACAATAGAGAAATTAAGGAAATGAGATTTGTATTAATGCTTAATTAAAAGTTGATTACAAGATTAAAGAGATGTTAGAAGAACATAAATTATATTAAGAATTGATGATAATCTAATTAGTACAATGGGGTATTTATAGTGGGGATTAGGTACATAAATTAGGGTTACTAAGGGCTTAAATGACGATTAAGACCCTTAATAAAAGTTGAGGAAATGCTCCTCTCGAAAAAAGATGCGAGTCTCCTTTTTTCTAGTCTTTCAAAAATATGTGCATCCCGAATAGAACAAGGAGAAGACGTGTTGTACTGGATGACAATCCGAGCGTCTAAGGGGTCGGGACGAGCGGATTGTGCAAGTGGAGGACGAGCGGACAGGAAGGTGGGACGCTCGGATTGTGGAGGTGTTGGACGAGCGTCCTGATGCTGCGACGGGCGGATTCTAGTCCAGCAAGCTTTTTCTTCTTCCAACAATCCTCAAGGATTTTGTCGGAGATGCAAGGATCTTCTTCATCATTGCCCATCTACTACATTATTTACAAAGTCCTTCTAGTCTTGTCTTCACTTTGATGCTTGGTCATTAGATTCGATCAATTTAGCTTCATTTTGCCATGAAAATGCAAGGTTTGCACTCCTCTCCTACCAAGGAAACAAAACCTCAAAGAATATGCAAAACAAAGGACTAAATATAGTAAATGACCCAATTATGCACTAAGAAGAATAGGAACGAGGCTAATTCGGGGACTAAATATGATCAAATATTGGTCACATCAGGGAGGTCAATGGAAGCTGCCAAGACGAGTTGAGAGCTGATGCATTGGATTTTCACTCGATCGAGAGGTTCTGGAAGTCGACCGAGTGGTTTGGCAGGAATTAATGGTCGATCGAGTTGTTCTATATACTCGATCGAAATGAGAATTTATGGAGTTACTCGATCGAGAGCCTAAAGTGCTCGATCGAGAAGATTTGCTGGAGAAGACCTCGATCGAGTAGTCTGAAAGTACTCGATCAAGTGGATTGCTGTGTTACACGGGTTTTAGTAATCCATGATATGTTTAATTATGTTAATTTTTACTCCCCTATATAAGGGAGTCGTAATTAGGTCATAAAACATCTTTCATACTCTTAATCATTTCTGAACTTTTCTTAATCACTGCTTAATCTCTTAGCTTCTCTTAATTACTGTGGATTGTTCTTTACGCCGGATTCTGGCTTAAAAGCAATGATGGGTCGAAACCACTTACAAAGTAGACGTTTCTATGACCAATTACGTGGCATGGGACTAGAGTTAGGCCTTTCACGTCAAAGATGCATGTCGTCAAGCTATCTGTTCATTTGGATTGTAATCTTTCTTTTCTCTTAATCTTATTCTTAATACTTTGCTTGTTTTTTATTTGTTGTTCTCTTATTGTTATTCTTGTTCTAGTTTAGTTTATGCTTGATTATCATTCTTTAATCATGTCTCTTATTAGTATGCTCGTTATTGGTATTATTCTTAATCTCAAGAACACGAGTAGCTAATCCCCCTATGTTAGGACTAGGGGATCCATGGTAGAATTGTGACGATGTAGTGAATAGACTAGACGATTTACATGTGAGAATCTGTCACCATAGCAATATAACTGTAACAAATATTTGGTTGAGTGCACGCTTCTAAATAATATTAATTTGGTTAACTTTTTTCCTGGATCGGAAGATTGGAATAAACAGACCTGCTATGAACAGTAGACTACCCTAATGAGGACGGAAGTTAAGTTAGTGTAAATCTAGGGTGGATAGCGGACCGGAAAGACCTTTCCCTTACCCTTCTCACAGTAGATTATCTAGGCTATTTGCAACTGAGTCGATAAACTCCCATGGTGAACCGAAATCCTGACATACTCTCTTTATCTGATCAGATCTTTATCACCTTCTTGCTTTAATGCTCTTGATTTATTTCTTTAATCTTGAGTAGTTTGGAAAACCAAATACAAAACCCCCCATTTGTGACTTAGCTAGACGGACTTAGAGATAGATACCTTGCCTCCCTGTGGAGATCGACCCTACTTATCAATAGCTTCTGTTAGTATATTTAGGTGTTATTTTTGGTACATAATGACAGTATCACACTTTCCAATAGTGATCCTTCCCACCCCGAATGTCAATGTAAGAAATGTCATAGCGTAGGTGGTCATCATCTACTAACGACTCATGGTCATCCATCGGCTCGTAGGGGCCATTCCCCTCAAAATCACACAAGACTCTAGCAATCCTACTAATAATGGCACCGCAATCTAAATCAGAATATCGTCCAGTCATGCGGTCAAGGGCCTGGCAAACGAGTGCAGGGGGAGAAAATTGAAAAGTAGCTTCCTGAAACGGGTTTAGGTAGCTAGCCAAAATCAAGACCTCCAAAGAAGAGGCCTTGCTCTTATCATGTCTCCCATATAATATATAAGTCAGATACCGCAAGAAAAGCCGAAGACAAACATGTTGGATGTCAACTAAAGACATGCTACTAACATCTGTATCCTCAAAACCCGTAAACAATGGAAAATATCAGACAGCAGACAACCCAGAACCATTATACAAGTCACCTTCAGTATGCTTATCAATGCCTAAAATCTCAGAAAGACGGTCAAAAGTTAAAGACCGTTCAACATTAAGCAACCTGAAACGGATTAAATGGTCCCTTGGAAAGTAGGCATAAGAACTCAAAAACTCAAGAGTTAAGGCAGGATATGATAGTTCGTGCAGAAGTAAGAGACCCTGCAACCCAACCTCAATGAACATGCCAAACATTACATCATCAATCTTTACAGTTCGCAAAATTTTGCGATCAACACACCGAGTAGCATTCATAGTCTTTGACATCAATACCTCAAATTTGTCCCGCTGCTCTTTGTCATGAAATTCAATAAAAGGGAATTCGTCTATTGGTGATAAATCATCTTCCTCCTCGAAAGACTCTATCACCTTCGGCTGACGAACGGGAGTGCGCCTCTCCCGTGGCCTTTTATTACCTTGTCCACTAGTCGACATACCTGCAAAAATACAAGTACACAATCACAACCCAAGTGAAGTGCCAAAACAGTCCATGTTTTTCAGCATATATGGGTCGAAAAATTCGATTTTAAGACCGAAAATCACACATAAACCATCTAAAAGGCAAGAGAATTGCAATTATATATCAATTAGTGAAGATTCCAAGCATAAGAACACAATTTCTAACCAATTTAATGTAAAAATTGAACCTGGATTTGAAGAACCCTAATTCCCAAATTAGTAAATTAGGCATTTAATTCAACAAATAAAGGGCTAATAAGCAAGGAAATAACAATTTTATATGAGCAATGGAAGATTCAAGGCAAGAAACACAAGATTTAAACATAAGAATTCAGAAATTTTGGATCAAATAATGAGCAAATCGGGACTTACTTGAGCAATAAAGGCAATGAGAATAAAAAATAAGCACAAAAGATTGATGTAAATCATTAACAAGAAACTAAAAACACTTTTAAATGAATATTTGATGATGAATATGGAGTATTTGAGAGAGAAAGGTGAAGAACAATGGTAGAGGAAACAAATAAAAGTGACGGAATGAAGAGGGATTAGGAAATAATAGAGGTAAAGAAAAGAGAAACCCAGCCGGTTCAAAACGTGCAACCCGGTTCAAACTGGTGCCTCGATCGAGCATGGGTGGACTCGATCGAGGAACCAAAATCCCAACATGCCAACTTCGACAATTGGTGTTTTTAATTGCCCTCTTGGTGCCTCGATCGAGCCCTGGGTGCACTCGATCGAGCCCATTGGTTCCTCGATCGAGCGTTGGTAGCACTCGATCGAGCATAGAAGTTCCTCGATCGAGCCTGGGTTGACTCGATCGAGGAACCTTAGCAGGTTTGTCTGTTTCGTTCTTTTTGCTTTTATATTCAACACGTGTTCCAACTTCGTCAGCTTCTTTTTCATCATCACTAAGCTCCAAATTGCCCAATCCCTTAGGATGCATATAAGTTACCTCATTACCATTAGTGGGCACTTCATCATCATGGCTTTGCAGCTCCGGATTTGCATATGTGGTACCGCTCCTCAATTGAATGACATTGACTTGCTCGTGAGCTTGTTTACGTTGAGGAGGAAGACCTCCGGCCTGTTTTGATGGATTTTGAAGTGCCATCTGAGCCACCTGATTATCTAGCATCTTATTATGGGCAATCAGCTCAGAAATTTGAGCCGTCTGCTTTTGCTGCATTGACAAAGTTTGTTGCAAAAGATTGCGCAACTCTGGCATCTCACTGTTTGGAGCTTGTTGAGGAGTTTGTTGAGGAGTTTGTTGAGGAGGTTGTTGATATTGATTGTTAAATTTATTACCTCCTTGAACTTGCCTTTGATATCCTCTGTTTGGCTGATTACCACGGTTAATGGTAGGGATATAGGTGTTCTTTTGTGGTTGGTGCTGCTGTGGGTTTTGCACATTTTGACTAGACCATTGAAAGAAAGGATGCTCCTTTGTTATTTCACTATAAAAGTTGGAGAAGGGTGTGCTTTGTGTACCTTGTCGTTAAGACTGAAAAGCATTAATCTGCTCCAATGTGCTCAAACACTTAGCTGCATTGTGACCGTCTAAAACACATCTAGCACATGACTCCTCTTGTTGTTGACTCATAGCATGGACTCTCTCTCTATTACCCAATGATTGGGTAGTCTTCATCTCAGCAAGTTGGGCATTAATAGCCTCTAATTGTGCCACAAGAGCACTATCTACACTAGTTCCTCGCGTACTTCCCCTAGGATTTCCATACTTAGCAGTATGGGTGGCAATCTGAGCAATTAACTTCTACGCGGTAGCATCATTGGTGTTGTCCTGAAACCTCCCATTAGCTGAAGAATCCAACAGGGAACGATGATCGTCATACAACCCGTTATAAAACTGGTTGCAAAGAAACCACTTTTGGAAACCGTGATGGGGAACAGATCGGACCAGACGCTTGAAGCGAGTCCAGGCTTCATTCACGTCTTCAGTAGCCCTTTCCTGAAACTAGTAATTTGACTTCTCAGCGCATTAGTTTTCTGAGGTGGGAAGTACCTCTTGTATAAAACAAGGGCTAAAGTATTCCAGTCAGTAATTCCCTCGTCCTCCATATCCAAATCTCTCAACCATTCTGCAGCTCCATCTTTCAGAGAAAAAGTAAAAATCACCTGCTTTATCGGATCTTGTGTCACTCCAGCTGTTAAAGGGATAGAATAGCAATAAGTGACAAATTTCTCCATATGTGTCGCAGGATCCTTAGCAGCTGTCCCTCCAAATAAATTCCGCTCCACCAAATTGATGTAAGATGGATGAATTTCAAAGGTTCTATTAGCAGTAGTGGGCAGCTTAAATCCTTATGGGATAGAAGCCAAGGTAGGCTCGGAGTGACTGGCTAGAGTAGGCATGATGGTGATCTTAGGAATGGGAATTTCTTCCGGAATTTCAAGTTCGGGAATTTCGTCCTCTTCGTAGGACTGATCGGCCGAAATTGTTGAGCACGCCGTCTTGACGTCAAGTATAATCAAGTCTTCTACTTGACCCACTTCTTTATGAAATTTCCATCTGTAGCGAAAATTCCGCTCTGGTTCGGGATCAAAAGGAATAATCTCGGACCTAGTAGACCTGGGCATACACAGAACTAACAAGAAAAGTGTGAGAACGGTCTCAAGGAACTAGGTTCCCTGAGACAAAAAGACAAAAAAAACAAAAAAAACTAAACAATTGATGCCTCCCCGGCAACGGCGCCAAATTTGATAAGGCTAAAGTCGTATCACCAATATCAAAGTAAATTTATCTCAGTTACTAACAAAATAGCTAGCGATAAGACAGGTATCGAATCTATAGAGAGACGGTAATAGTCAGTTTGCTAATATTTAGATCGTCTGAACGTAACCGTTTCTTGGGGTTTTTTTGGTTTCTTTGTTATCTATAAACTAATAACATATGAATAAATGGTTTATAACAATAATATTAAAGGTCTAAGATTTCCGGTTCACTAGGTCAATTATATGGGGTCTGTTAATCAATTGCCAGGTCAATCAAGTTATCTAAGGTCATAAGATTGATTAATTCTGTTTATGTCCTTTAGATCGATTCTAACATGCAATCACTATAGTTAGACACAATCTATTTGAATATCACAGCCTATATTAATTCTAACCCTATCGGTAAAAGTATTAATTCGCTACACTAGTTAACAATTCAGGGCTAAATCAATTAACTAGAAGAAGAACAATAATCAAACGATAACTTATGCGATTTTACTAGCAATCAATTAATAATCCCCTTTCTAATTTACCTAGATCCCCTTCATCCTAGATGAGGTATTTAGCTACTCATAATGAATCTAACAACAACAATAATGATAATTGAAAACATGATTAATGATACGAAATAACAACAACTAATTAAGAGCATAAAACCAAAATGGTTAATTAACGAAGAATGATTAATACCGTAGCAACAAGGAAAGATTAAGAACAATGTATGAAAGCTTAAGAGAGTTTCCAGCCGTCCTAAGTAAAATAAAGCATAACCTAATAATAATCTACGAGTTTTGAATTTATATTACAAAATAACTGTTTTAGGAAAATACGGAAATTAATCCGTCAGAAAGGTTCCTCAATCGAGCCTAGCAGCACTCGATCGAGGATGATTACTCGATCGAGCCTTAATGAACTCGATCGAGGAACCATCTTCACAGGCTTGTTCTCGTCTTTCTTCACTTCTAATCTTCAAGCCACCTCGTTCCTCGTGTCATGCTTCGTGTATTCCACTATCCCATATCTGCAATGCTCATCTTAGCTCGATTATCCTCGTAATGCGTCATTTCTGCATTAAAACACAAAATAGCGGAAGTATCGACAATTCACTATAAAAGGCATATAAATGATATAAAAGGCACGGAAACGATATATAAATCATCATGAAAGGAGTTATAAAAGTGTATATGAAAGTGATACATCATTCCTGTATTTAAGTTTGAGAATTATATCATTCATTGTTGAGCGCTAAATTATTATAAGTAATTTAACGTTGTTTATTAGATTACGCATTGCATTCAAAGGTAGATCACAAAGTGTAGGAGGGTAGCTATGACCTCTAAGGTAACCTTAAGGTATTAATCTTGTTTCAAACAAACAAGTTTTTGGCGACCAAAGTGGGAGGATTAAGATAATTGATCCTTCTAATATATTAAATCTCATATTACAGTGAGAGATGTACTCAACTAGATCTAAATCTAGAATAAGGGAAGTGGACGATCAAAGTAAGGGACAAGATGCCCATACTGAAAGAATATCTTTACGGAAAGTATCTAGCAATGATTCATTGGAGATTACCCATGAAACAAACTTGGAAAGTCCTTGTTCTAGGTCTACTCTTAATGATGAATTTCTTAATGCACATGAAGAATCTTTTCACGCTAGAAGCGTGGCAGATGACATAGATGATGCAAACAAGCGTTATCTACGTAAACTACATAAGAAGTATTTATGAACTTTGAATAATGTGTTGATCGAAGTTAGGGAGGCCATGAGAAATGATGCCCATGAACATTACCGACTCCTAACTCAAAAAAATGCTATAGTTTTCACAAATATTGTGAGATCAATTGCTGAAAACCTTGAAGATAATCAATTAAGGGAATTAGTAAGGATGTTACAAGAGATGAAAAGTCTCTTAACCGCTTCAAAGGGTTTTATCATGTGATATTTCCCAAGAGGTTATTAGCCAATTAGAGCCATTGATAGATAAACATAATAGCTTGAATGAGCGGTTATGTAGATTATTGGATGATGGATTCCAAGAGATGAACGCATAAATTAAAAAAGGAGAACATATTAGGGGCAATCCTAGAACCATTAACATTGCTTGTAGTGAGCCTAGATCACGAAATCCTTTGACTACTCATTCGTGAGTATATGGACCATCTGGCTTCAGCAACCGGATGTTTGAATATGGTGAGTCATCAAGAGATTTAGGCAATAACCAAAATGTATATGGACATCAGCGTCATGTGCCTGTAAAGTGAGGTGTTGATTATAATGGTACTCGTTCATCAGGGCTAGCGTTCGATGTGAGTAGGATGACGCCTAATCAATGTGGGTTTCTTACACCTAGCACACAACTTTTAGTAGGGAAGGGGGGGGGGGGGGCTTGAACCTCCATTAGGTTATCCTCTTAGGGATAACTGCGCCCAACTTCCACCATTTATGAGCGATTCGACGGGCAATAACTGGACTTCAGAACCGCAGGATTTCAGATATTAGTGTGGACACGGGGGGTCCACCCCCCCCCCCACGGGGGCGCTTGGGACAAGCGTTTGCATTTGTGGAGTCGCCATCAATTTTTATGGGAAATTAGAACCGTTCGAATACTTCGCGTCATGTCAAGACACAAAGTAATTACATAGACACTAAGAACTCGTTACCCTTAGCATTCTATGTCTAGAATGACTCTCAGGGATGCCAATGAACACGGATGTTCACAGAGATCAAGAGTAAGGGGTGAGGGTACATATTAGGAAGCTCTTTTGATCGAACACGTAATCCCGCCCGCCTCGATAGCGGCCTCTACTAATGATTAGGTAAAATTATCTATACTTGATATGTTGTCGATTATATGCATGCAATGCAACATCCAATAAATTAATCCTAGCATGTGAAGATTAACTAAGTCAGTGAAACACGTAATTTAACATGCATTAAGTCGAAGTAAGGATTTAGGGTTGATTACATGTGAAAACATACAATACAAACGATAATAAAGAATACAATAAAATACAATACGATAATTAAAATTACAATAATTACAATGGTTTAGTGATTTACGTCGAAAATACATTTAAAACGGATAATTTGGGAAAAGAAAAGGGAAATAAATTAAGGTTAGAAAAACAAACAGATTAATAGTTCAGAGGCAGAACTCAACCCGGAATAGGCGCAGCAGAGCTGCGTCCCTTGGAAGAGGCGCAGTGGTCACTGCGTCTGTTCCTAAGGTGAGTTCTGGCTGTGAAGATGGGACTGCATATCGTTAATGTTCGTTGATAATTTAATGCTCGATTATTGATATTGGACTCAAGTAGAAGTGATTTAACAGATTATTTACGGATGAAAGTGATTATAAAAGCGATAAAAAGGACTCAAATTAATTAGAACGAATTAAAGACTAATTACTAATTAATTACAAATTAAGTTTACTAAAACAAATTAATTAGGTTTATTAATGTCAAACTATTGATGATGATGACGATAAACAGATGAAAAATATACAAAAGTGAATTCCAGAGACTTGATATGAACAAATCGAATCTCTAAAACTCGGATTTGATTTTAGTGAAGAAAACCCGCAAATATTGGTTATTTGGGATTTAAGTCGGGTTAAAGTGACAAATTATTATGAATTATGTGCCAAAATTATTATACTAGCGAAATAAGAAGAAAAAAAATAAGAAAACAAAACGAAGTAGACGAATTAACAGAGAACGAAGGAAGAAGAAGAAAGGCAGGAACTGCGGCAACCTCAGGAAGAGGCGCAGCAGTTGTTGCGTTTCTTCTCGACGTCCGTCTTCTGTTAATCCAAAAAAGGTTTGAATAAAAGGTTTTATAAATCGGTTTTAAATATGCTTTCGACGTAAATCTTACAATAATTAGTACAAAGATAAAATACAATAATAAAAGATGGGATTTACACCCTCAGACTTACATGTTTGACGAAACGAGATTAAATAAGTTAACGATTAGTGATTGCTCGACGTGAATGTGCGACGAAAGTGCCCTCGTAGGAGGAATTTAAACTAATTGATTAAGTTGATTGAGTGGAGTTGGTCAAATTGGTCGATCATGCAAAACGAGGATGGTACTCAAAAGGATCCGAGCTCTCGTGGTCGAAAGTTCAAGAACGTAGACGCCAATAAGCAAAGAGCACGGTCTTAGAATGCAAAGGGAGAAGAGAAGGGCGGATACTCGCGTGAGAAATATGAGGAACGAAGGTCCCTATTTATACTAATCACACGGAGTAATTAGGGTTTCGGTAAAACTTTGGAAATAAATCTCGAAAAGATCTTAAAATACGCGGAAAGGAGCTGGGGAAGAGGCGCAGCAGCCACTGCGGCTCTTGGAAGAAGCGAAGCAGGCGCTGCGTCCTTTCCTCAGGAGTTTCCTCCTGCGGAAGAAAGATTTTCCGCGTTTTTGTTATGGAATTGCGATAGATCTCAACTTCCTTATTATTTAAAATATAATTTCGGGATATATTTTGCCAAAAGATTAAAAGATTGAAATATGGAATAGAAACATTTGGAACATTCCAGAATATTCTGACTCGGCATTTTAAACGGTTATTAGAAAATGAAGACGGTTTTTTGACCCGGACTCCAAATGAACTCTAATTACTGTCAAAATGACCGTAACGGCCCGTAGATGACGACCAAGGGGTAAACAGAAGTATTTGTGCTATCACTTGATGATAAACTTACGAATTGTCATAAATCGTTTCGTGTACCAAACATGCGGCCCAATCATCACCGGGTGGCTTGCGGGAGGTGAAGAAATGAGGTATCTACAGAGGCCCCACTTTGACTGAGGCTTGGACAAGGCGAAAGTCAAAGTATAGCCATTAGGTCAATCGAATATTACAACCTGACGACTATGGCGACGCGAGGCGGCTAAAGAGGTCTGAGCCAAGGACCTATCGTCGGGAACATTTTAGAGTCTGTCGACTATCGGGGAGGGTCGCTTAAAGTCCATTAGACTACGTGAGGAGACTCGCCAGCCACAAGAAGAGACCATACCTGAGACTTCCGGGTGAAACGGGACTGAAAGCGCTTCGATAAAATTCTCTGGTCTGAAGATAACTTGATGTCTGAAAACAGGAGGGTCACAGGTACTCTGAAGGTTACTGAAGAACTCATCTGAAATAAATAAATATAGAGAACAGCAGGACGTTGGTAGAAACTGTTGGGGGAATCTGCTCGCATCGGTCTCAAGCGAACTCCGGCAAAAACTTTGAGGTTGAACTCCATGTCTCGAGAGGAACAACCGGCTGTCATGTACTCTCGCTAGGGGACAATAATTGAGGCGTGTCGAAACACCGTCAGAGAAAATTCGCTCGTTGTTGCAAGCGAAGTCTTGATAAAGTACTGCGACAATTCGCAGTCTGCTCGAAAATACGGGTCCGGATGAAGAATAAACATCAAATGGACCAAATATATGATATATGATGTTGAAGAAGAGGCACACCAAAGATGGGCCCACGAATAACGAACTTATAACGAATTTTTGAAAATCGAATTGGAGGGAAATAGAGGAAGAGGCGCAGCAAGAGCTGTGACTCTTGGAAGAGGCGTAGCACCTGCTGCGTCTTTTCCTGGGTTCGTCCCTGTCTGAGTAAAAACTCGACAGAGCCGTGTTTATTTCATAATAACAAAACACAAATTTCTTCAAAACTCTCTCAAATTCCAACCATTTTCCGTCAAAATTTGATCAAAAGCTTGCATTTGCCATGACTAAATCGAGGTATGTGTCTTGTTCTTGCATTAAAAGTCCATATTTGCTTGATTTGAGTCGACAAAATTAGGGTTTCCAACCCTAATATGTCGAAACTTTGGGGATTTTCCCCCGAATGAATTTGTCTTATAAAATTGACCCTAGAAATCGATAATTGGTAGTGTAAGGAACATAACCATGTGTTCTTTTTGGATTTTCATCGAGTATTGAGCATTTGAGTAAAATTGTGACGGTTTCACAGCTGTGTCGTAAATCAATTCGAAAATAGCCTTAGGATTGCCCATTTGTGACGAACCTTGATATTTGGAATCCTTGTGTGATGAGTAAACTTTCTATCATCTCGGATTTTTTATTTGCGACGGCTTTTTCAGGACACTTTTCTAGGGCATAATCGTCGTTATAGTTTCGTAATTTCGACTTAAACCCATGACTAGGCTTGAACATAGACTCGACTTGACCCATATTACCAGATGAGTGGTCGGGTTTCAGAAGAAATGGGCAAAGATGGAGAGAAAAGAGCCATTTCGGAGCTTGAAAATTTGAAAAAAACTTTGACCAAGGCTCGCCGTCACTTGACGCGGCCTAATTCACTCTAATTTTGTAGGTCACGAGGCTTCTACGTCAGGTAGGGCTCCAATGGACGTGGATGCTGGTTTCGACCCTTCTCTTATGTTTGAGGAGTCTTTTGTTGCGGTGGCTGCCGAGGAGGAGGTTGCTGAGGAGGAGGCCCTGAGGCGGGCTAACGTCGGACGAGGTGGTCGTCAACTGAGAGGAGCACCCGGGTGGGCTGAGAGATGGGATAGCCAACATCTCATCTGGGCATCGGAGAGTCACCTGTCTTATAGGACGGTGAAGAGCTTGGTAAATCTCGAACTCATCATTCTCTCACCGTCTTTCTTTTGTCATTCATTTGTCATTTCATTTCTCTTTCACTCGAGGTAAAGATAGCTTTGCGTTGAATCAAAATAGGAGGCTGGGAACATGAGGTCCTTTTCTGGCTACACGACGATGATGGAGGCGTAAAGGACACTGTCGGCAGTAGGGGTGAGCAAAACCGTGTACCAGATACGGTTTTGAAAACCGTATCGGGTATACGGTTTTAAAAATCACAAAAATCACTATACGGATCCGATTCGGTTTTCCCGTATATATGGTTTTCGGGTACCCGGAAAAACCGTGTATACGGAATCCGTATATACGGATACGGTTTGGTGACAAATGCCCAATTAAACATTGTAATTATTCAAGAGTTAATAATTACCTCTAGCATGACCACCTCTTATAAAGGGCTGATTTTTGTTTATTGAGATAAGTTGGTAAAAAAAGTCGTAAAAACATTAAAAGAGTGGAGTTGAAATAGGAACTTTGCATTTTTTAATATTTTTTTTATACAAAAACTTCAAATCGTGTCAGAAACCGTATATACGGTTTCGTTTTTGCCCGACCCGAACACGGTACGGTTTTTATAAAACCGTATCGTATATACGGATTTTCGTATCGTATATACGGAAATCAGTATAACTCAAATCGTATATCGTATCGTATTAGTATTATAAAACCGTATCGTATATTTCTATTCACCCCTAGTCGTCGGAGGAGCAGACCATCATCGAGCTTGGAGCTTTCGGAGCCTTGGTACAAGCGTGGAGGGAGATCAAGGAAAAGAAGCTTCGGGCTAACCTTAGCCTGATTCGAGCCTTTCTTGATCGGTTCTGAGACACGACCTCGACCTTTCACATGCCTTTCGGCGAGGTCGGGTCACATTGGAGGACTACGGCATGATTTCTGGTCAACTGTGTGGAGCGGAGGTTGTGGTGTGGCCGTTGACGGCTATGAGGGTGGACTCGGCCGAGGCCAGGAGGCTGATTGGTAGGAACTTGGCAGCAAAGGCTGCTGCGGTTCCTGGGTTAGTGCCGAGCTCCTACGTCAGCGATTACTTTGCTGGCCGGATCCCGACGGTGGTGACGGTAGACGGGAGGGAAGAGGCTCCTCTTCCTTGCACTACGGAGCAGAGAGCTCGTATGTGGCTCTAGTGGTTCTTGTCTTCACTTTACCTTGGAGACCAGGGGGAGAGGCTGTCGACGAAGCTTCTTCCCTTCCTTTCTCACTTGAGTGACCTAGGTCATTGGGACTGGGTCACTCCTAGCTTTGCGATCCTCACTCGCTACATGAGGGCCATGGTTCGTCCCGAACTGGTAGAGAAGGGGACTTCTCCTGCTACTGTTGGCCCTGGACTGCTGTTTGAGGTATGAACCTTCATTTTGTATCATGAAAGATAATTTTCTTTCCTTATCGAATCGCGAAAGATCGTCACTGATTATCTTGCTTTGCAGGCGTGGGTGTACTCCTACTTTTCGGGCTTTGCGCCCAAGACGACGGAGCCGGGGTCGAGAGCTTATCCCGTTGTAAGGGTTGGGTGATGTGTCGTAGCAAGAGGCAGCGCTCTTCTTACGATGTCTGTCGACGGGACGTGAATGGCCTGAAGCTAAGTGACGTGAGTATATTTTAATCACTTTCCTTTATTTGTTTATTCATCACTCTTTTGAAGCGATCATAAGAATGACCTCTTGTTTGCTTGTCTTAGTGGGTGCCCAGGCCTTGGGTGGACTATGTTAACGCCCCTCCTTTCGTGGCTGAGGTCCTTTGACCTAGGAGCTCGAGTCTGTTGCTGCTGAGGACGTCGATGGGTCCAGTGTGGTACTTGGGCAAGCGTTTGACTCGTCACTGCTCTCGTGATGTCTTCACGGTTCCCATCGATCCTCCTCGGACTATGTTTAGGGAGCCTTCCAATGCTGAGAGGGAGGCTGACTTGGCAGACGTCGGTGGCGACGCTCTCCTTCTTCTTGATGAGGATTACTCTGCGTTCACTCGCCAGAGGCTAGCGTACTGGCCGGTCGTGCTAAGTGCTTTATTTTTCTTTTCTTGAGTTGACTTGATGAAAAATGATGAATGATCATCGACTAAAGAAACCATTCGGATTTTGCAAGAGGTTGAGGAGGCGGGCGTTGAGCCCCCAGCGTATCCTGAGACCCTCGAGTACACTGACGCGGCGGGGATGATGACGATCTCCGAGCTTCACGACTTTGGCGAGGCGGTGACAGATGCTGGCCTGGATGAGTGGCAGCATTTGATTCGGAGGGTAAGTTCCCAATTCAGTTAGCTTTTGTTGTTGTATAAGAATACATTTGTCCATTTTTGAGAATCTTTGTTTATTGAAATGCAGGTGGCGCCATCTCGGCATGTGGTGTTGTGGAGGGTGGCCAACCGGCTACGGGCTACTGCCATCGAGGCACTTGCTGGCGGTCGAGGTCGACAGGTATGAACCTTCCGTTTACTTCATTTTTGTATTTTCTAACTTTCTTGCATTAGAATGAGACATTTCCTTGTCATTTGCAGAGGGAGCGCGACCTAGAGCGTTAGTTAGCGCAGTCCCAGGAGGAGACTGCTCGCCTGCTGAGGGAGTTGGAGGTCCGAGACGCCGAGATTGTTGCTCTCGAGGCGAGAGTTACTGAGCGAGGTGGCGACCAGTAGTAGCTTTTGTTTTTTGTTGTTGTTGGTTGTATTGCGCACATTTTGGGACTTCATTTTGGGCTTGTTTTGGGCAAGAGCCCTCAGTTTGATGTACATATAACCTTTTGATTGTATATATGACGGCCTGAGTGCCTTTGTTGCTGGGTTATCTTGTTTGTTCCTGCAGGCTAGCTTTGAACATGTTTGGTAGATGACGGTTTACGCCGTCATGCTGCCGAAATTTACATAGAAATTGCACATAAAATTCATATTGTACATATGGCCTAACTAGCACAAAACAAAGAAAAGACATGAAAATGCAAAACATTTTGCCGAGAAAATGACCGGACGGTAGGGAGGGCTATGTGGGATTTATCTGTATGCATCCCTTTATTTTTAAGGATTATAACGAATTATAAAGTGATGATTACGAGTCATAAAACTAAAATGCATAAACAAAAGGTAAAGGATTAAGAAATAACCTTCGGTCCTAGCTTTTATGGCCTATGAACAATATCGCAATGATATTCTCCTATCAGTTGCACCCAAGACGATATGAGAAATGCCCTTTGATTTTGCTAGAATCGATCCAAAAATTAACTGATTAATTTTTAGGTTTTTTTTGTGTTTTTCCGATGAGAGGAGGCAAGGTTGAGTTAGGGCAAAAATTAGGTTAAAAAATTTACTCCTATCTCTCCCTTTAACCTTATATGAGAGAGAGATTAGGGTAGAATTTTTTTACTAATTACTCGGCCCATAATCCGAAATTAGGAGAGTTATTTCTCTTATTTTCGGTTATTCCAAAAATGTATAAAATGTGTAAATTGTCATATAGTGAGGATCGAACCCATGACCTTTTGGTTTGAGTACCCTCACTATTACCACTATGACACATTCATCTTGTTGATATTAAATATAACCGATTACATTTAATTACGAATTAACAGATTAATTCGTCCAAGCTAACATTACATACATTTAATTAAATATAACTTATTATATTCAATTTACGAATTGACAGTTAATTCGTATCAACTACTATTATTTAATCTTCATTAAATAATTGTCTCATCAACACATTGACTAACTGTTTAGTCATATAAGGCATCAATGTGATTACATTTCCATAATCACATCTCTCAAACACATCCTTTAGGTGTGACCTTTAGGGACCAGTTGATCACCGCCATCTGTATGATAATAACGCCAAACTCTCTAGCGAGCCAACCGTTATTAGGTAATCGTTAATCAACTGATTAAAATACTAAGTATACCCTTGTGAACCTGTAAGAGATTTACAAATGTTATCACACTAATTTGTGGAGGACACAAGCTCCAACAAACTCCCACTTGTCCTCACAAGTGTATGTGCGATAACCGATTCTCATATCCTAAAATTTCTCCCACTCAATGTAAAACAATTTGCAAATCCGTATTCACAAAGGTCGTATTTTACAAGCGATCATCATCAAGAGTGGTTTCCCCAACTAGAGAGTAACTTAACTGATAAACGAATCAACATTCGAGCATGGCCATGCATTTCAGTTACAACTTCTCGAGTGGCCTTGAGAAATAACTATACCTGATAAGGGTTGGATATTTTCCTCAACTCGAATCCTGCAGATGTAAGAACAGTATGAAATAACCCAGAAAAAATCTACTTGGCCTCCAATTACGGCAGACCATGAAAAAGAAACCAAAGTCACCCAAAAACTGCCTTAATCTCAAGAGACAGTCGATAGTCAAAACAATCGACTCTAGGAACACAATGGATGTCCTATCCACGACCTGGCACCGAATGCCTTTAAACATTTAGGACTCCATTACGTTGTCACAAATAAATTTATCCTACGAGGTATCGTTATAATCTCGTATTTGTGAACGATCAGTCAACCGTTTGACTTATGGCTCGTTGAACCCACCATCATTCGACTGCACAATACAATAGCCGGAGTTATCAGCTCACATGGGCGATTACCGACCAAACAAATATAATGTAATTCAGTTCACTTTGTGGCGTTCAACGTTGTCAGTACAATCCACATGAAAAACAAAATATTATATTAAAACGATGAAGTTATAAATAGTATATGAAAAAGATAACGTATCGAATTCATAATCAACTACTATAACTCAGGTACACGTTTAATTCTTATGAAAATAACGTGCCCTCCATGCTTATCATATTTCAATGGCTCAGTAGTAGAATCTGCTACAACTTCCTGTTTGGATCTATTCCGGTGACCGCAAAGACACCATTAAGAGTAAAAACGAATCTAGACTGAGATTTCTAACCATCTCGATCCGTTTGGAAGCTAGCATCTGCGCAACCGATTGCGCATAGCTTAGTATCGCCTCCATAAGTCAATGCCCTATCCTTAGTCCTCCGTAGGTACTTGAGGATATTTTTAACAGCTATCCAGTGTGTTTCACCTGGATTCTTTTGGTACCGACTCGTCATACTCAATGCATATGCCACGTCTGGACGTGTGCATATCATAGCATACATGATCGATCCTATTGCAGATGCATAAGGAACACGACTCATGCGCTCAATCCCTTCAGGTGTCGTGGGTGACTGAGACTTGCTCAACTACATCCCAGTCGTCATTGGAAGGTTCCCTTTCTTGGAGTTGGTCATGCTGAACCTCTCAAGAATCTTATCCAAATAAGACTCCTGACTAAGTGATAACGTCCGTCGTGATCTATCTCGGTAGATACGGATTTCCAAAATGCGTTGTGCCTCACCCAGATCTTTCATCTGGAAATGGTTCTTCAACCATTCTTTAACCGAAGATAGGAGAGGAATGTCATTCCCAATCAGGAGTATGTCATTGACATACAATATCAAGAATACAATCTTGCTCCCACTCGACTTGATATATAAGCATGGTTCTTCGACCGATCGAGTGAAACCATACTCTTTTATCACCTGGTCGAAACGATGATTCCAACTCCGAGAAGCTTGCTTAAGTCCATAAATAGAACGCTTAAGCTTGCATACTTTATTAGGATGTTCAGGATCTATGAAACCTTTGGGTTGCACCATGTACAACTCTTCCTCCAAATAACCGTTTAAGAAGGCGGTTTTCACATCCATTTGCCAAATTTCATAGTCATGAAATGCGGCAATCGCTAAGATTATCCGAATGGAATGTAGCATGACTACAGGTGCAAAAATCTCATCATAATGCAATCCGTGCACTTGAGTGAAACCTTTTGCCACTAGTCGTGCCTTATAGGTATCTGGTTGCGCGTCTACAGAACGCTTTATTTTGTAAAGCCATTTGCACTGTAGAGGTTTTACCTTTTAGGTAAATCAACTAGATCCCATACGTTATTCTCATACATGGAGTCCATCTCGGATTGCATGGCTTCAAGCCATAGCTTTGAGTCGGAACAGGTCATGGCACCTTTATAGGTAGCGGGTTCATTACTCTCTAGGAGTAAAACGTCATTCTCCTCGACCATACCAATGTATTTGTCCGGAGGATGAGAAACTCTACCCGACCTCCTAGGTTCCTCAGGAATATTAACCGTGTCATCAGTTGGAGGAACCACTTCCTCCATCCGTTCCTCGGTTGTTGGTTCTGGAATCTCCAACAGCTCGAAGGTTCTATTACTCGTCTTGTTCTCGAGAAATTCTTTCTCTAAGAACGTCGCACTAGCCGCAACAAAAACTCGATGTTCGGTAGGTGAATAGACGTAATGACCAAATGTTCCTTTTGGATGACCTATAAAGTATGTCTTGACCGATCGCGGGCCGAGCTTATCCTCGTGTCTCCACTTGACATAAGCCTCGTAGCCCCAAACCCGAATAAAGGACAAGTTAGGGACCGTTCCCTTCCACATTTCATATGGAGTCTTGTCGACAGCTTTAGTCGGACTTCGGTTAAGTATAAGAGCAGCTGACAAAAGAGCAAAACCCCATAATGAATCAGGCACTACCGTGTGACTCATCATGGATCGAACCATATCAAGTAAGGTTCGATTTCTCCGTTCGGACACACCATTTAATTGAGGTGTTCTAGGTGAAGTTAACTGCAAAACGATTCCACAGTCTTTAAGGTGTTGATCAAACTCATTTGAAAGATATTCGCCACCCCGATCTGAACGGAGTGCTTTAACCTTTCTACCCAGTTGGTTCTCAACCCTGTTCTGGTATTCCTTGAATTTTTCAAAGGACTCACTTTTATGCTTCATTAAGTAGACATATCCGTATCTACTCAAATTGTCCGTGAAAGTGATAAAATATCTATAGCCATCTCTAGCGGTAATTGACATAGGTCCACAAACATCAGTATGTATGAGTCCTAATAGGTCCCTAGCGCGCATTCCAACACCTTTGAAGGAAATTCGAGTCATTTTGCCAATGAGACATGATTCACACGTGCCATATGTAGAAAATTCGAATGCGGGAATAGTCCCATTATCGACGAGTTTCTTCACGCGTTTCTCATTTATGTGACCCATTCGACAATGCCATATATAGGTTTGATCTTTGTCACCAACCTTTAATTTCTTATTATTCACGTGTAATACTTCCGTGGTTTGATCTAAGATGTAAATTCCATTCATGGAAACTGCTTTGCCATAAATCATTTCATTAAAAAGAAAATACAGGTATTATCCATTATTGAAAATGCAAAACCGTCTATATCGAGTACGGAAATAGAAATAATGTTCTTAGATAAACTGGGTACATAGTAACAGTTATATAAAATAACTCAAAACTACTAGGGAGTTGGATTACATATGTTCCCTTCGAGACTGCAGCAACTCGTGCTCCATTCCCGACTCGCAGGTCCACATCACCCTTTTCGAGAGGTATGATGTTATTTAGGTCCTTCAAATTATTACACAGATGAGAACCACAACCAGTATCAAGTACCCAAGTTCTGAAACTTGTATGGTTAATCTCAATCATATGAATATAAGATGACATACCAACAGGAACGACGCGGCCTGCTTTGATGTCCTCACGGTACACGGGACAATTCCTCCTCCAATGTCCAGTCTTGTGACAATGGTGGCACTCAATGTCACCGCGCTTGCTCTTTGCCTTGCCTTGTGGGCCACTAGTCTCACCAGGCCCACTCTTACCGTTTCCTGGCTTTTTAAACTTTGGCTTACCTACAGCTAGGTCGCCATGAGCCTTGCCCTTACCTTTACCCTTGTTGGAAATCGTGAGAACATCCTGCTTCATGCTCCCACTCAATTTCATATCCTTCTCGGTCTGTACGAGAAGGGAGTGTAGCTCATGAGGACTCTTTTTCAAGTCATTCATGTAGTAGTTCGCCCTGAAAAGGGCAAAACCATCGTGAAGAGAATGAAGCATTCGGTCAATAACAATGCTCTCACTGATTTTGCAATCAAGTGCCTCCAACTTCTCGACATTCTCAATCATGTTAAGAATGTGTGGGCTAACTGTGGGTTAATATCCGTATACTACCCCTTAAATTGCAGGACTATAACGTAAAATTTACATGCAATTTATAGTCATAAAACGATAAAACAATAGAAACGATAAGTGTATAGAAATCAACCTCGGGTCCTTTTAATTGCGGCGTAAAGATCAGAAATCTAAGCAGATTCCCTCCTAATCGTTGCACCCAAGACTTTGTCCGAGATATGCCCTTGTGCTAGAACAGTGTTCTCCGATTGCCTTGCAATATAGGGAGAACTGATGTGAGTTTTGTCGAGATGAGAGATCTCAGGTTTCAGAGAGAAGCTATCTCCAAAACCCTAGTTTTTCTGTAAATGAAAATCGCTAGGTCAAAAGGAGAGGGAGCCTCTCCTTTTGTTGCCTCGGTCCGCGGGTCAAGAGAGGAGGGAGTGGGCTTTCCACTTTCTCCTCATTTGACTAGTGATCCGATGATCCGACCCGTCTCGCTTAAAATGTATATGACGCGTTTATATTATAAATCTGTTATCGGTTATCGGAAATTAAGGCATCAGCTAATTATACGGGTTAGCTGAAATATTAATACGTGTCCGACAAAACAGTATTGTATAATTATTTTTCATATATATTTAATTAAATATAAATCACGTATATTTAATTTTACGAATTAACTGGTTAATTCGCCTTAGCCCATGATATTTAATCCGTATTAAATATAATATCTCAACATCACATATTTGACTAATTACTTAGTCAAATTACTCGACTAACTGGTTAGTCAATATTTGCATCTACATGACAAGTATTTTCATACCGTCACATCTCTCGAACGTATCCTATAGGTGTGACTTTTAGGGACCAGTTGATCACCGCCATCTGTATGACAATAACGTCAAACTTATCTAGCAAGCCAACCGTTATTGATAAACGTGGATCAACTGATAATAATACCAAAGTATGCCCTTTGATCCTTTTAGAGGTTTATAAGTCCTTGCACTAACTGTTAAGGACACCAACCCCAACAAGCTCCCACTTGTCCGTACAAGTGTATGTGCAATGACGTTATCCGCACTAACTGGAGGACACAAGCTCCAACAAACTCCCACTTGTCCGAACAAGTGTAGGTGCGATAACCGATTCTCATATTCATTTAAAATCTCTCCCACTCAATGTAAAACAATTTGCAGATCTGGATCCACAAAGGTCGTATTTTACAATCGATCTGTATCTAGAGTGGTTTCCCCGACTAGAGAGTAACTTAACTGATAAAACGAATCCGTATCCGAGCATGGCCATGCATTTCGATTCTGACTCCTCGAGTGGCCCCGAGAAATATCGAGTACCTGATAAAGGCTGAATATTTCCTTCAACTCGACTCCTGCCGATCTAAGCACGACATGAAATGACCCAGAAAAAATCTACTTGGCCCCCTGTTACGGATGACCGTGAGAAAGAAACCAAAGTCACCCAAAATCGTAGTAGTCTCAAGAGACAATCGATAGTCAAAGAATCGACTCTTAGGATCACCATGGAAGTCCTATCCACGACCGGACAACGAATGTTATAAAACATTTAGGACTCCACGTCGATGTCACAATTGTGTCCTACGAAATATCCGTATAAATCGCCTCTGTGATTGGTCGGTCAACCGGTTGACTTATGGCTCGTTGAACCCACCATCAACCAACGTCACGAATAATTGCCGAGTTATCGGCTCATGTGGGCAATTAAGGACTAACAAGATATGATGTTTGTTCACTTTGTGGTGTTCAAAATTGTCGTACAATTCCACATGAAAAACATAATATATGTATAAATATCAAAACGATGATGTCGTATAGAGTACAAAAGAGGATGAATCTAATCCATAAAAGAGTACTACAACTCAGGAACACGTTTGATTCCCATGGAATTAACGTGCCCTTCATGCTTATCTTGTCGTAATGCTTTAGTGAGAGGATCTGCTATGTTATCATCTGTAGCAATCTTTTCTATCACTACTGTCTTTTGCTCCACGTAATCCCGGATTAGATGAGCTTTCCGTTGTACATGTCTAGATTTGTTGCTAGACTTTGGCTCCTTAGCTTGGAAGATGGCACCACTATTGTCGCAATAGATGGTGATCGGGTCATTCGAACTAGGCACTACAGAGAGCCCATGTAAGAATTGACGCATCCATATCGCTTCCTTTGTTGCTTCAGACGCGGCATAGTACTCGGACTCAGTCGTAGAATCTGCTTTAATGATTTGTTTCGAACTCTTCCAGTGATCTGCGCGCCATTAAGAGTAAAAACGAATCCAGTCCGAGATTTCGAGTCATCACGATCCGTTTGGAAGCTAGCATCTGCGAATCGGGTTGCGCATAGCTTTTGAGAGCCTCCATAAGTCAATGCCCAATCTTTAGTCCTCCGTAGGTACTTAAGAATGTTCTTGACACCAACCAATGTGGTTCACCTGGTTCTTTGTTGGAATCGACTTGTCATACTCAATGCATATGCCACGTCCGGACGTGTGCATATCATGGCATACATGATTGATCCTATTGCCAAAGCATAAGGAATCCGTGTCATGCGCTCTTTCTCTTCCGGTGTCTCCGGTGCCGAGACTTGCTCAAATGCACCCACAGGGACATGGGAAGGAACCCCTTCTTGGAGTTAGTCATGCTTTGAATCTCTCTAGGACTTTGTCTATGTAAGACTCTGACGAGAGATAACATCCGTCGTGATCTATCTCGATAGATACGGATGCCAAGAATTCTCTCGTGCCTCTCCCGGATCTTTCATCCGGAAATGGTTTTTCAACCATACTTTCACCGAAGTTAAGAGAGGTATGTCATTCCCAATCGGGAGTATGTCGTCAACATACAATATTAGGAAGACAATCTTGCTCCCACTCGACTTGATATATAGACATGGTTCCTCGACGGATCGAGTAAATCCATTTTCTTTTATCACTTGGTCGAAGCGATGATTCCAACTCCTTGATGCTTGCTTAAGTCCATAAATGGAACGCTTAAGCTTGCACACTTTCTTAGGATTTTTAGGATCGATGAAACCTTCGGGTTGTACCATGTACAACTCTTCCTCCAAAAAGCCGTTTAAGAAGGCGGTTTTCACATCCATTTGCCAAATTTCATAGTCATGAAAAGCGGCGATCGCTAAGATAATCCGAATGGAACGCAAAGATAACTACGGGTGCAAAAATCTCATCGTAGTGCAAACCTGGCACTTGGGTGAAACCTTTAGCAACTAGTCGTGCTTTGTAGATATCTTGTCGACCTTCCACAGAATGCTTTATCTTGTAAAGCCATTTGCATTGAAGGGGACGAACCTTAGCAGGTAAGTCAACAAGATCCCACACGTTGTTCTCATACATGGAGTCCATCTCGGATTGCATGGCCTCAAGCCATAGCTTTGAGTCAGAACTGGTCATGGCACCTTTATAGGTTGCGGGTTCACTACTCGTTAAGAGTAGAACGTCATCTATGTCATGTTCCTCGACCATACCGATGTATCTGTCCGGAGGAATAGAGACTCTTCCCGACCTCCTAGGTTCCTCAGGAATATTCACCGCAGCCGGGATTGAAGGAATTGGTTCCTCCAATGGTTGCTCGGTGTTTGGTTCTGGAATCTCCGACAGGTCGAAGGTTCTATCACTCTTTGCATTCTCGAGAAATTCCTTCTCTAAGAATGTCGCACTAGCCGCAACAAAAACACGTTGTTCGGTTGGCGAGTAGAAGTAATGACCACGTGTTCCTTTAGGATAACCTATAAAGTATGTCTTGACCGATCGCGGGCCGAGCTTATCCTCGTGTCTCCACTTGACATAAGCCTCGCAGCCCCAAACCCGTATAAAGGACAAGTTAGGGACCGTTCCTTCCATAGTTCATATGGAGTCTTGTCAACGACTTTAGACGGACTTGGTTAAGTATTAGAGCGGCTGACAAAAGAGCATAACCCCATAATGAATCGGGTAAAACCGTGTGACTCATCATGGATCGAACCATATCAAGTAGTGTTCGATTTCTCCGTTCGGACACACCATTCAACTGAGGTGTTCAAGGTGGAGTTAACTGTAGGGCAATCCCACAGTCCTTCAGGTGTTGATCAAACTCGTGAGAAAGATACTCGCCACCACGATCCGAACGCAGTGTTATTATCTTTCTACCCAATAGGTTCTGCACCCTATTTTGGTATTCCTTAAATTTCTCAAAGGATTCACTTTTGTGCTTCATTAAGTAGACATAGCCATATCTACTCAAATCGTCCGTGAAAGTGATGAAATATCTATAGCCTTCTCGTGCGGTGATTGACATAGGACCACATACATCCGTGTGTATGAGCCCTAATAGGTCAGCAGCGCGCATTCCAACACCTTTGAAGGAAATACGAGTCATTTTACCGATGAGACATGATTCACACGTGCCAAATGATTGAAAATCAAAGGCCGAGATAGCTCCATGTTTGATGAGCTGTTTTACGCGTTTCTCATTAATGTGTCCCATGCGGCGATGCCATAGATATGTTTGATCTTTGTCACCAACCTTTAACCTTTTATTCATTACGTGTAATATTTCCGAGTCCGATCTAAAACATAAATTCCGTTCATGGAAACTGCCTTGCCATAAATCATATTGTGTAATGAGAAAATGCAAGCATTGTTTTCTATTACAAATGAAAAACCAAGTTTATCAAGCGCAGAAACTGAAATAATGTTTTTGGAAAGACTAGGTACATAATAGCAGTCATATAATGACAACTCAAATCCGCTTGGAAGGCTGGATCACATATGTCCCCTTGGAGATGGCAAACTACTCTTGCTCCATTTCCAACACGCAGTCCACCTCACCCTTTACGAGGGGTTCGATGTTTCGGAGCCCCCGCACATGATTACACAGATGAGAACCACAACCAATATCAAGTACCCAAGTTCCGTAACTTGCGTGGTTAATCTCAATCATATGAATAAAAGTAGAAGAGAGAGAAGACATACCAACGGGTTTAACACGACCTGCCTTTAAGTCCTCATGATAAACAGGACATGTGCGTCTCCAATGCCCAATCTTGTGGCAATGATGGCATTCCATGTTTTCACTCTTGCTCTTTGTCATGCCGATGAGTTACTCGCCTCACCAGACCACTCTTCCCCGAACCCGACTTCTTGAACTTCGCCTTACCTCTTTGTTAGGTTTGCTGAGCTTTGCCCTTACCTTTCCCTTTGTTTGACACAACGAGAACATCCTGTTTCGAACTCCCACCGCACTTCATGTCCTTCTCGGTCTGTACGAGGAGGAGTGCGATTCATGGGGAGTTTTCTTCAAATCATTCATATAGTAATTCGCTCTGAATTGCGAATAACCATCGTGGAGTGAATGAAGAATACGGTCGATAACAATATTCTCGCTGATGTTACAATTAAAGGTCTCCAACTTCTCGACATTCTCAATCATGCTGAGAATGTGTGGGCTAACCGGTTGGCCCTTCCGGAGTCTCGCATCAAAGAAGCGAGTGGTATGCTCATAGGTCACGATTCTCGGTGCTTTCGAGAATTCCTTAGTGAGCGTGGTGAAAATCTTGTTTGCACCTTGGGCTATGAAGCGTTTATGCAAATTGGGTTCCATTGCAAAAATGAGCACGTTTTTAATCGCACCCGCTTCCATGACGAAATCGTTATAAGTAGCGATCTCGTTAGCTCCCGCCGTGGGAACTGGGTGTGGCGGCATGGGCTCAAGTAGATATTTGAGCTTTCCGTCGCCGCGGCAGGCATTCCGTAATCTTTGCCTCCCGATCCCGCGAAGTTGGATCCATCATTTTTCATCGAGTAGACCGATTCATCCGATTCATGAAGATCCTAAGCCAGGACTCACGGTCCAATGTGGCACTTGGCATTGGGTTATCACTTGAACCAGCCATTTGATGTTTAGCGATTTAAAACGTGATCTACACTTTGAAAAAGAAAGAAAAACAAAACGAAATAAGCAACTCATCGAGGTGATTTAAGTCTATTTTAAAATTCATTTTAAACATGTAGACTCTCGCACTTGCATAATTGATCTCCCTCAAGAATGATACAAGTGATCCCAAGACTCAATTTCAGTAAATTGATAAGCCAACTGTTTAGCTAATTCTTCGTAAGAACTCTTGGTCGATAGATTTCCGTAAATCCTATCTATAGTCCACTATGATCACAGGATCGTACGAGTGACCATAGTGTTGAGATAAAATAGGTCAATCGGTTCCAACTTACCCGACGTAGAAGGGGTCATAGTATGCCTACCGACGAAGAAGGGACTCATTGGAGTTTGACCTATAAAGACCGTTCTCAATTTTGGTTTATACGAGGAAGATCCCATCAACAAAATTATAATTCATTTTAAGTGAACGAATAACTAGCGTCTGTCGTGAATGAATTTATTTGGATGATGGCTTAAAACGTGTGACATGAGAATGTCAATGAAAACTAACTCGTGACCTCTATATGTGTCAGTTTTCATGCAATAAATTAGGTGGTTTGGTTTTTAGGCGGAATATGATGCATATTATCGTTGCGAAAAAAAATAAAGGAATGCAAAAACGTAAATAAAAATGTCCTAGTGTGGCCTATCCTATTAAAAGAACATAATACAACTTTGGAATCCACCGTTGGACCCGAAAAGCTTGTCTTGATGTTCCATCTTGATCCAAGTAGTGGGAGTGAGCATCCGGTCTCCATCTTTGGTCTTCTCAAAAATTACAATTAAAATTACAAATATAAACCTATTTACATTCTAATTAAAACTGTAATTACAAGTGAAAAAATCCAAAACGGAGATACAAGATCTCAAAATACAACCAAGACCGTGTTCCATCATTACGGTAACACGTTCTACTAAGGCCACACTAAGTTACAATCGCTTGTAAAATTAAATACGTAATTAAAAGGCATTCACGGCATTCAACAAAACGATAAATAAAAATGCATCAACTAAAACAAATTCATTCGTGACATAATTCTGTAATTATGTTAAATTTATCCAAACCACCTTTTAATGATTAAAATTCGTGTGATAAAACCGCTTCTATCATTTAATTTTAATCTATTATAATCCGTCATTTTAAAGACACTTTAAAACAACTATATGGTATGTGAGTGAACCGATTCACTATTAAGCGAGTGTACTATATCCGGATAAAGTACATATTAAAGCCAAAGGAAAATTTAAATCAAAAAGAAACAAATTTTCAAAGTCATTAAAGATTTAAATCCCTCGATCCAGGGACATAAGTGCTCGATCGAGGGATGAGGAGCTCGATCGATCAACGCAAGTTGATCGAGAGGTATGCTAATCAGAGGTGCTCGATCGACAATACGGTGGTCGATCGAGTACCTTTATCAACAAATCTACTCGATCGAGTACGAGGACAACTCGATCGAGCGGAGGGTTTTGAAAACAGTCGATCGAGTACAAAGAAGGACTCGATCGAGCAAAAGGTTTTGAGACAGGGTCGATCGAGTACAACAGGGACTCGATCGATCAAAAACAAGACAAAAACAGCACTCGATCGAGTAGAAATACGCTCGATCGAATGCAAAAGTGGCTGAAAACCTCTGGAAAAACCAAAACCCTCGTGAAAACTGATTTTCGAGATAAAATCAATTAAAATTTTGATCAAAACGCATCAAAACAAATTTGATAATTGACAAAACATGACATATTGTTATAATCTCTGTATAAAACAACAACATGCATAAAACCAAAACGAGAAAGAGAATAAAACCGTGTAATACATGACACGGTTTCAACAAAACAAAACGAAAAAGATGAAATTGCCGTGTAATACATGACACGGTTTCAAACAAATTCTGCCGTGTATACTGGGCACGGGTTTTCAAGCACAAAAACATCGTTTCAAAAATCGTTTTATGAAAAACACATATAAAAATTTACGTGGCCTCGCTCTGATACCACTTGTGGGTTAATATCCGTATACTACCCCTTAAATTGCAGGACTATAACGTAAAATTTACATGCAATTTATAGTCATAAAACGATAAAACAATAGAAACGATAAGTGTATAGAAATCAACCTCGGGTCCTTTTAATTGCGGCGTAAAGATCGAAATCTAAGCGATTCCCTCCTAATCGTTGCACCCAAGACTTTGTCCGAGATATGCCCTTGTGCTAGAACAAGTGTTCTCCGATTGCCTTGCAATATAGGGAGAACGATGTGAGTTTTGTCGAGATGAGAGATCTCAGGTTTCAGAGAGAAGCTATCTCCAAAACCCTAGTTTTTCTGTAAATGAAAATCGCTAGGTCAAAAGGAGAGGGAGCCTCTCCTTTTGTTGCCTCGGTCCGCGGGTCAAGAGAGGAGGGAGTGGGCTTTCCACTTTCTCCTCATTTGACTAGTGATCCGATGATCCGACCCGTCTCGCTTAAAATGTATATGACGCGGTTTATATTATAAACTGTTATCGGTTATCGGAAATTAAGGCATCAGCTAATTATACGGGTTAGCTGAAATATTAATACGTGTCCGACAAAACAGTATTGTATAATTATTTTTCATATATATTTAATTAAATATAAATCACGTATATTTAATTTTACGAATTAACTGGTTAATTCGCCTTAGCCCATGATATTTAATCCGTATTAAATATAATATCTCAACATCACATATTTGACTAATTACTTAGTCAAATTACTCGGACTAACTGGTTAGTCAATATTTGGCATCTACATGACAGTATTTTCATACCGTCACATCTCTCGAACGTATCCTATAGGTGTGACTTTTAGGGACCAGTTGATCACCGCCATCTGTATGACAATAACGTCAAACTTATCTAGCAAGCCAACCGTTATTGATAAACGTGGATCAACTGATAATAATACCAAAGTATGCCCTTTGATCCTTTTAGAGGTTTATAAGTCCTTGCACTAACTGTTAAGGACACCAACCCCAACACTAACCGGTTGGCCCTTTTGGAGTTTCGCATCAAAGAAGCGACAGGTATGCTCATAAGTAACGATCCTCGGTGCTTTCGAGAACTCGTTAGTGAGCGTGGTGAAAATCTTGTTCGCACCTTGGGCAATGAAGCGTCTCGGCAAATTGGTTTCCTTTGCAAAGACGAGTACGTTCTTTATCGCACCCGCTTCCATAACGAAGTCACTATAAGCAAGTGACTCGTTGACTCCTGCATTAGGGCCTGGGTTTACCGGTATTGGCTCAGTTAAGTACCTCAGCTTACCGTCAGCAATGGCAGCATTCCGTAGTGCTGCCTCCCAGTCCGCAAAGTTGGACCCGTCGTTTTTCAGACGTGTGAACTAATTCATTTGGTGCATAAAAACTTTAAGCCAGGACGCGCGATCAAGTGTGGCACTAGGCATTTGGATTGCGTTATTTCCAGACATTTTGTTGTAACAGTAAAATAAACGTGTTCTACACTGCGAAAAGAAGAATAAATAATAAGCATGTGCATCGTTTATATTTTTAAGTCTAATGAACTACTGTCATAACGCGAAGACTCAAAACATTTATACAATTGACCTTCCTCAAGAATTATATAAATGATCCCAAGACTCAATTATCTATAAATTGATAAGCTAACCTTTTAGCTAATTCTACCGTTAGAATTCTTGGTCGACAAATTTCTGTAAATTCTATCTTTAGTCCATCATAATCACGAGAAACTCTTCGGACTATAATGTTGAGATAAACTAAGTCAACACAAACTACTTACCCAACGTAGAAGGGGTCATATTATGCCTACCGACGAAGAAGGGATTCATAGTTGTTTGCCCTTATAAAGACTAATCTCAATTTCCGTTTTAGAGGAAGATCCCATCAACTTAATTTTAATTCATTTTAAGTGAACTAATATGTAACATGCGTGAATGAATAAACTAAGGTGATGGCTTAATAAACATGTGACATCTGTATGTCTATGAAAACTAACATACGACCTATATGTGTCAATTTTCATGCATTTTAGTAGTAGGTGGTTTGGTTTAGGCGGAATATGATGCATAAACTATCATATGAATGAAAAGCAATAGGAATGAAAACGTAAAACAATAAAAGTCCTAGTGTGGCCTATCCTATCAAAATGAACATTAAATACAAGTTTGGAATCCATCCTTGGACCCGAGAAGCTTGTCTTGATGTTCCATCTTGATCCATGTAGCGGGAGTGAGCTCCAATCTCCATCTTTAGTCTTCTTTTGAAAAATACAATAAATAAAATTTACATAATAAACCTATTTATTACATTCTAATTTCAAAACCGAAAACTAAAGAAAAATAAAGGAGATTCGAGATCTCATAATTACATAAAAATTATGTTTCCTTCATTACGAAAACATAATTAACTAAGGCCACACTAAGTATTACAAATTACAACCGATTGCAAAAAAACAAATACGTAAATAAATTCATTCAACGATTCATTCAACAAAAATAAAATGCATCAACTAAAAATAAATTAAACATACATGACACAATTCCTTAATTATGTTGATTAATTTTATCCAAACCACCTATTTAAATCAAATTAAGTGACAATTCCTCAATTAATCACATTAAATTTAATCTTAATTCATATTAAACTTGTAATATGATTTTAATCCATCAATATTTTAAACTGCTTTAAAATAATTTGGTATCTTAAAATTGTGAACCGTTTCACAACAATTAATCATACATTGTAAAGGTAATGTATAATTAATATTGGCCAAAACAAACAAAAACAAAATCCCTTTTTTTTTATATGTCTCGGCTAATCAAGAAAAAAAACAAAACAAGTTTTTTTTTTTCGGCAATAACAGCAAAAACAAAAAAACAGCCCTTTTCTTATTTTGTATACGGTTTTATCTGTAAAAACCGAAACAAGACAAAAAAAAAAATTCAAATCTGTCCTCTGTGAACAGTAACCACGTGAACAGTAATAGGAAAAAAAAAATTCTTTTCTCGGATGCTTTTCAAATCGGCATAAACAAAAACAGCCGCAAAAAAAAAACTTTAATCGGTTTTTCAGGAGAAACCGAAAGAAAGAAAAAAAACAGAAAATAAATTTTTTTTTAATAATACTGTTCATCCGTGAACAGTAACGGAAACGAAAAAAAAATTCCACGGCTAAAAAAAACCAGCTGATTATATTTTTTCTCGCAAACCCTAATTATTGTTTACAAACAATTTTATGAAAATCATCAAAATTAAAATTCGTGGCCCAAGCTCTAATACCACTTCTGGGATTTATCTGTATGCATCCCTTTATTTTTAAGGATTATAACGAATTATAAAGTGATGATTACGAGTCATAAAACTAAAATGCATAAACAAAACGTAAAGGATTAAGAAATAACCTTCGGTCCTAGCTTTTATGGCCTATGAACAATATCGCAATGATATTCTCCTATCAGTTGCACCCAAGACGATATGAGAAATACCCTTTGATTTTGCTAGAATCGATCCAAAAATTAACTGATTAATTTTTAGGTTTTTTTTGTGTTTTTCCAATGAGAGGAGGCAAGGTTGAGTTAGAGCAAAAATTAGGTTAAAAAATTTACTCCTATCTCTCCCTTTAACCGTGTATGAGAGAGAGATTAGGGTAGATTTTTTTACTAATTACTCGGCCCATAATCCGAAATTAGGAGAGTTATTTCTCTTATTTTCGGTTATTCCAAAAATGTATAAAATGTGTAAATTGTCATCTAGTGAGGATCGAACCCATGACCTTTTGGTTTGAGTACCCTCACCATTACCACTATGACACATTCATCTTGTTGATATTAAATATAACCGATTATATTTAATTACGAATTAACAGATTAATTTGTCCAAGCTAACATTACATACATTTAATTAAATATAACTTATTATATTCAATTTACGAATTGACAGTTAATTCGTCTCAACTAATATTATTTAATCTTCATTAAATAATTGTCTCATCAACACATTGACTAACTGTTTAGTCATATAAGGCATCAATGTGATTACATTTCCATAATCACATCTCTCAAACACATCCTTTAGGTGTGACCTTTAGGGACCAGTTGATCACCACCATATGTATGATAATAACGTCAAACTCTCTAGCGAGCCAACCGTTATTAGGTAATCGTTAATCAACTGATTAAAATACTAAGTATATCCTTGTGAACCTGTAAGAGATTTACAAATGTTATCACACTAATTTGTGGAGGACACAAGCTCCAACAGGCTACCCCCTAAAAAAACGAAAGAAGAAATGTATAAGTTTGAAATGAATTGTGAAACGGGAGTGAAATGATTCCCCCAAAAAAGAAAATAAAATGAAATGGGTAAGTTTGAAATAAAATGTGAAACGGGAGTGAAATGATTCCCCCCAAAAAGAAAAAAATTAAAATAAAATGGGTAAGTGTGCTTGTATGACGAAAATGTCGATTTTGCCTTAAAAAGCGTGCCCGCAAGATTAGGAAACACAAAGATATGGTAATTCGTCGGAATTACCAAAAATAATAACCTACACGAATAGGAAATTATGCCCAAAGGAATTAGGAAAGATCCAGCGCGGAAAAATCACAGAAACCCTCTGAGGAAGAGGCGCAACACGTGTTGCGATCCTTCGAAGAGGCGCAGCAAGTGCTGCACCATTTCCTCAGCTTGTCTGTTCTGACAGATTTTTGGAAACAGCTTTTAGTATAAATATAGACTTTGTTGTAGTTTTTATTCACACAATTCTTCCATCTTTCTTCCATCTATTACATAAAACTCTCCAATTATAAAGAAAATTTATACATCATGGATGCTTTGGAAAACCGTCTCAAAGAATGGACAAACGAATTTACAAATGTCGAGAAGCATAACATGGGTGCTTTCAATTTGGGGTCAATTTTGAGCTTGAAATTGGTGAAGGTTGTAAAATCGTTCTTGGATGCTTGTCTCGAATACTGGGACCCTAATTTCCACGTGTTTGCCTTCCCGGAGGGTTATATCTATCCTCCTGAAGAAATTGCTGCAATTGGTGGATGGGATCCAGAACATGTGCCTGCTATACCCTCTAGGTCTCAAGGGTATAATAACAAGTTTGGGGATTTTCTTGGACTGACTAAAGTTGAGGTTGATCGTCTTGTGACCTCAAAAGGAGTCTATATGCTTGATTTCATTGATCGATTTATAAACAGGGAAGACCCTTCTATCTCCTATGTTGTGAGGCGTAGGCCATTCGGATTTTGCCTATTGCACGGTTATGTCCTCCAAGGGCATGTGGATAAGGAGATGAGAGGTGATCCTCGTTATCTGAGCTTGGTTGAGCAAATGGAGCTGCGTAGGAGCCCAGCTTGTCTGTGCTTAGGAGAGATCATATTGGGATTGGATAACAGGGAAGCCGACCGTGAGCTTCCTTATTTAGGAAGTCCTATCATTCTGCAGGTAAAAATGCAACCCATTATTTTTCTTCTTTTTTTTCGTTTTTTTTTTCTTTTTCTTTTTTTCGGTTCGTTTTTTTTTTCTTTTTTCTTTTTCTTTTTTTTTCGGTTGGATATTAATTCCTGCTTTGGTAGGTTTGGCTCATGGAGCGTCTGCGGTTGATCGAGCCCCCAGTTAATGTTCATGCGTACCATGCTCGCTCGATTGCGATGAGGACCAGACTTTATATGGTGGACTTCACCTGGGTTTGCAACTATTGGGAGAACAAGCTCAAGAATGAGGGTGGTCCCTTGATCAGATGGGTTGTGCCATGGTGGCATCTCAAGTCAGTTATTGGAGTATCGTCTTTGGATCCTACTCGATCAATGCGCATTCCTGGCTTGGAATTCATGATATGCATCTTCCCGGAGAGACTGATGAGGCAGGTTGGCTTAAAACAGAAGATTCCTAAGCTTGATACTGTTCCTCAGACCGCAATGGCACATACCGCTGAGAGCCGTAGAGAGTGGGCCCTCAAGTGGGCTCGGAGAAACATGTGGTTCATAAACTCTTCAGTTAGTTCATTATGGGTATCGGATTACTACTTGCAGTGGAGGAAGGCTACTACTCCTGAGGAGCGTGAGAAGTTAAGGAAGCGCGAGCCCGTTGATTACAAGATTCGTGACGTGGCGAAGGAGAATCAGAAGTATTTGACTGGGGGAGAGGAAGAAGCCGGATTCCGAGTCGTTCATCCGTCGAAGAAACCAAAGACTTCTCCTGCCGCCGAGATGGTGGTTGATCGAAATGGTAAGGCTAGACCACGAGAGAGACTGTTGGTGATTAGGTCCGAGATAGCACAGGAGCGCCCGGCTCGTGGTCGAGAATAGAGGTATGACAAAAATGACAAAGGCAAGGGAAAGATGGAAGAATAGCCTAAGTCGTAATATTATTTATTGTTATTATTATTTGTAATAAATGGTGGGGTTTTAGAATCTTAGCCTATTTAGTTTATATTATGTGACGTACTGTTATTATTTATGGAAGAAAATGAATAAAAGATTAATTAGTTATGAAACTATTGTGATTTCCTTTTCTTTTATTATCCTTGTCGAATTTCAAATGCACATGCAAATGTCCATCTATTTACATTTAAAATAACGGGTTGTATCCCGTGAAGGATTGCCTACGTATTCATTTTAAAAATGAAATCAAACCCTTGTGCGTAGTTCGAGTAAATGTAAAAGAATAATTGTTCTAAGCAAGAGCTTATAACGAACTAGAAAATGAGCATGAGCTTTACTTACTCTTAAAACACAATTCAATTTATTTGATGATATGAGGATGACGAATTGTCAGAATGCAAGAGTAAAGTGACATAGGCTTCATTTCTGCGGGCCAGGGGCCATTTTTATTTTGTGTCGCATGAGCGACACGTGGTGTCACGCGAGGCGTGTTTTTGTTCCTATTCTAGGCATAATATCGTTTCAGTTGGTCAAGGTCAGTGGAGTTGGCAAATTCGTTCCCATCTAGGTCTGTGATTCTAACCATACCCCCCGGGAGTATGGACTTGACCAAGAATGGTTCGGCCCAGTTGGGTTTCAACTTTCCTCGTGGATCGACAGGTAAAAGAGCTTTAATTAATTTGAGGACTAAGTCTTCTTCTTTGATGTTTCTAGGCTTAACCCTTTTGTTGAAGGCTCGTTTGATACGTGCCTGATATGTTTGCACATTGTGTAATGCGCACAATCTTCGTTCATCCAAGAGGATGAGTTCTTCATATCTATCTCTCTTCCAATCAGCTTCTGGAATTTGACTTTTGAGTAGAATACGCAAGGATGGGATTTCCAGTTCAACTGGTTGCACGGCTTCCATGCAGTAAGTCAAATAGAAAGGAGTAGCCCCAGTGGGTGTCCTAACGGATGTACGATATCCCCATAAGGCGAATGGTATCTTACTTGGCCAATCTCGATAATTGTCAATCATTTTCTTGAGGATTGTGACAACGTTCTTGTTAGTTGCCTCCACCGCGTCATTAGTTTGTGGTCTATATGGCGAGGAATGATGGTGTTTGATCTTGTATTTGGCTAGCAATTGTTCAGTCTCAGCCTGGAAATGTGATCCATTTTCACTGATGATCTCATGTGGGCAACCGTATCGACAGATGATATTGGTTTTTATGAACTTTGCCACGTTTTTGGCTGTGAGACTAGTGTAGGATGCTGCTTCTACCCATTTGGTGAAATAGTTGATAGCCACCAAAATGAAACAGTGACCTCCTATTCCGGTTGGGGTGATCTTCTCGATGATGTCGATTCCCCAAGCAGAAAATGGCCAAGGAGACGTCATGGTGTAGAGTAGTGAAGGAGGGACGTGTTACACATTCCCGAAAATTTGGCAATTGGGACAATGTCTGACATATTGATGCAATCGGATTCCATTGTGGTCTAGTAATATCCCAAAGGCGTGATTTTCCTTGCCATCATTGGTCCACTTATGTGGGGGCCACATTCTCCATCATGGACTTCTTCCATCACTTTCTGTGCCTGTGAATGATCAAGACAACGCAAGACTACACCAAGAGGTGTTCTTTTATACAATTCTCCTTGCATGAAGACGTACTGGGAAGCTAGTAAGAGTATAGCACGTTGTCCTCTCTTATCCATATCTGGTGGATAGGTGCCATTGAGCTTGAATTTTAGAATCGCTTGAAACCACGGCTCCCATGGGTATTCTTCTTCATCTGTGATTTGGTGCACATAGGCCGGTTATGACCATTGTTCGATGCATAAAGGCATTTCTACCATATCGTCTGGCATGTTAATCATAGGTGCAAGTTTTGCAAGAGCATCTGCAAACTGATTCTCTTCTCGAGGCAGGTGTAGGTAAGTCACTTGATCGAAGAATTGAGCAACTTGGTCTATTCTGGCCGGATAAGGTACTAGACTTTCACTTCGAATTTTTCAAGATCCTGTAATTTGGTTGATGATCAAGGATGAATCTCCATCTACTCGAAGTTTCTTGATGCCTAAACCTACTACCGCTTGTAGCCCAATAAGGCAAGCTTCGTATTCTGCTGCGTTATTTGTCACCTCAAAGTCGAGCTTGACAGAGAGTGGTGTATGCTCACCTTCAGGAGAAATGAGCAACACTCATATTCCGAATCCTCTTAGGTTCGACGCTCCATCAAAATAAAGGTCCCAGGAGTCTACATCGGTTTGGAGTATATCCTCGTCCGGAAACGACCATGTGTCTATCGCTTGGGTATCGTTGATGAGATTTTCTGCGAAGAATTCGGCGACGGCACGCTCTTTTATAACTTTCAGAGGTACATATTTGAGGTCGAACTCTGAGAGCATCAAGGTCCATCTTGCTAAGCGTCCATTGAGAACGGGTTTTTCGAAGAGGTACTTGATATGATCCATTTTGGAGTATACCTTGACTGAATAGCTAAGCATGTAATGGCGTAGCTTCTTCGTTGCCCACATAAGAGCGAGACATGTCTTTTCGAGTGGTGTGTACTTGCATTCATACTCCAAGAACTTCTTACTAAGGTAGTATATAGCTCTTTCTTCTTTTCCGACGGTTTGTGCTAGCATAGCCCCCATGGCTATTTCGGTCACTGTGAGATATAAGCCAAGAGGTTGATCTTGTTGGGGAGGCATGAGCACTGGTGGTTTGGCTAGTATCACCTTGTTTTTGTCGAACGCCCTTTGACAGTCGTCATCCCATATTGTGTGATTTGTTTTCTTTAGCTTTTTGAAGATGGGTTCACAGATCATAGTGAGTTTAGATATGAATCGACTTATATATTGCACCTTGCCTAAGAATCCTCGAACTTCCTTCTCTGTCTGAGGTTGTGGCATTTCAATTAGAGCTTTGATTTTGGAAGGGTCGATTTCTATCCCTCGTTGACTGACGACATATCCCAGAAGCTTGCCTGATGTCACCCCAAATGCGCATTTCTGAGGATTGAGCCTCATGTTGTACTTTCGTAGCCTCTGGAAGAACTTGCGAAGGTTATTAATGTGCCCCTCTCTATCCTTGGACTTGACAATTATATCGTCTATGTACACCTCGACTTATTTATGCATCATGTCATGTAGTAGTGTAGTTGCAGTGCGTTGATATGTAGCTCCAGCATTGATTAACCTAAATGGCATAACCGTGTAGCAATAGTTACCTCATTAAATGACGAAGGCGGTCTTGTGCATGTCTTCTATGGCCATCTTGATCTGATTTTATCCCGCATACCCATCCATGAAGGACAACAATGCGTGATTTGCTGTATTATCCACAAATATGTCGATTTGTGGTAGAGGAAAGTTATCCTTGGGACTCGCTTTGTTCAAATCTCTGAAATCAACACATACACGGATTCTCCTATCCTTTTTGGGCACGGTTACTATGTTGGCTACCCAGTCTGAGTACTCGAAAATTTTGATGAACCCAGCTTTGAATTGTTTATCGACTTCTTCTTTGATTTTAAGAGCCCATATGTCCTCATTCGACGAAGCTTCTGCTTTACAGGTTTAAACCTGGTTTGATTGGAATTCTGTGTTCTGCAATGTCCATGTCGATCCCTGGCATGTATTTGTAGGACCAAGCAAAAATGTCTTTGAACTCGTATAGGAGGTCAATAAAATTGGCCCTCTCAGTGGGGCTTAAGGTTGTCCCTATCCTAAGTTCTTGAGGTTCTAGTTCGGTTCCTACATTGATGGGTTCAGTGTTTTCTATGACTGGTGCCCCCTCACCCTCTTGTAGTATTTCTTTACCTATGTAGGGAGGTAGTTCGATTGAGTCTGGGTCTGGGTCATCCTCATTATCATCGTAAATAGAATTGCATTCAGAATAACACAAAGAGTAAGCAGAATCTGATTTATTCATATTAAAATTTGAAAAGAGTTGTAACAAAGAAGCCATATGTTCAGTAGTCAGTGGCGGCAAAGGGACAGCTGTTGGGGCATTTTCCGGACTACTGTTACTACTTGATGCTATGCTAGGAGAAACAGAGGGATTCAGAGTGACGACATGAGGAGACTCTCTAGGGACTTCTCTAGACTCCGACTCTGATTCCGACTCTGACTCTGACTCGAATTCGTTGTCTTCTAGCTCTCCTTTGAACATCTCTCCTTCTCCAGTGGTGAGCTTGAAGAGTCTTCCCTTGTTGTTCGTCCATTTGATCGATTTTCTCCATCCTTTCTGCTGATTCGAACTGGTTTCTGTGATTAACGCGGTAGGGTTGAAGTGATCGTCCTGAAGTATCATGGTAATGATCTCGTCCTACGCGGCTTGAACAAATCGATCTTCTCTAAACAGTAAGCTAACAGCTTGTTCGTCTAAGCAAGGTGCTTGACGAGTCTTGACGGTAGGAACCGTTTCAGAAGGAATGAAGTAGCAATCGTGAAAGATCTCGATTCCAGCTAGTTGTTTTCCTTTGTAGTTCCAAGGTTCGGGTAACCCATGAAAGTATTCTTGACTCCCTTCTCTAACAAAGTATCCATTTAGGGTAGGGAGATAGGGTCGCATTTGGATTCCCACGTTCTTACGGTTTTAGAATTGCATGAGCATCTCTAGTGATTCTTCTTTGGTGGGTTTGTATCCTAATCCCAGTGGTATCCTTTGAGAGTTTCCTTCTTTATAAAGTGCAAAGGTATTTCTTCGGACATGATTCAATGGCATTCCCGGGAAGCATCCCCGAGACTTGAGCATGTGGTTGACCACTAAATTAGAGTAGGGATTAAAGTACAAGGGTGCCAACTCGCTCTCTACAAGGTTTATGCTATGGAAGCACCCAAGCTCATATACTGGATCTGCAATCACTTGGTTGCTTGACATATTTTCTATCACTGCCTTGATAGGTGACGAAGTGATCGTCACCACTTTACCATCCAATGGGATCTTGATTTTCTAGTAGAGCGTGGATATTACCGCTTTGGAAGCGTGAATCCAAGGTCTTCCCAGAAGTATGTTGAAGGATGCTTCTATGTCCACTATTTTAAAGTTAACCTTTCGCTCAATCGACCCCATGGCTATGGTAAGGTTGACTAGTCCTACCACTTTTCGTCGTGTACCATCGTATGCGTGAACACCTTGATTGGTAGGGGTCCAATCTGACTCTTTCACGCCTAACTTGTATGCCATTTTCAATGGTATGACGTTGACTG
This sequence comes from Silene latifolia, assembly GCF_048544455.1. Lineage (NCBI taxonomy): Eukaryota > Viridiplantae > Streptophyta > Magnoliopsida > Caryophyllales > Caryophyllaceae > Silene > Silene latifolia. Next base: position 44,059,272 of record NC_133536.1, read on the forward strand.
CCGAGCCATCATCCACCAAAGTCATTGGCACATTCTTCTTTAAGCAAATGACAGTAATGTATAGAGCCAAGTTGTGACTAGCGCCGAAATGTGGCAAATCCTCATCCGAGAAAGTAACTGGGTTACTTAGCTTAGTTGAATCTTGGAAGACCAAGTTGAATACATCATCGGGTGTAGAGTTATGTGCCACATTTAATTTAGCCAAGGCTTGCAGTAAAGCATGGCGATGAGGGAATGAGCTTGCAACTAGTTGCCAGACTGAAAGATCAGCCTTTGTCTTCTGTAGTTTCTTTAGTAAGTGTTCAGTAGATGTATCCTCGCCATCATTTGGTGTGACGACGTTGGTGTTGGTAACAGGACCATTAGCTAGGGGACCATTTTGAGAAGTGTTTTGATACGGACGCCCTAAACGAGTAAGGTGGTCAATATCCTGGTCCTCGCTATTCTTGACTATTTCCTAACTGATCTTGACAAGGTAGTGTTTGGTGAGGTATTCGTCTTTATCGCCATCGGCCTATACTCCATTTACGGTAGCAAGCTCTCTAAACCTTATGATTTCAGCTTCCAAGTGGATGATTTGGTCGATTATATCATCAACCACGGCTACTACTTCTTGCATTGTAGAATTTCGAGAGAGATTTAGTGGCGCACGTTCCTTAGGTGTAGTACTCGGGTTACGTAGGAATGCCACTACATTTTCTAGTTCTAAGACTTGTTTATTCACACTCCTTGCCTATGTGATAAAGTCGGTGATGGTAGGGGAAATGGTGGAGTAACTCCCTTCATCTTCTATTGCATGGATCTCATTTTCGACTGGAGAAATGAGGTGTGAACAATCTAAGGTAGATTCTTCACTTGTAATCATCAGAACTCCTAGAAGATTCTGAGTATTGTTAGGCTTACCTCCAGGCGGTATTGGTAGGCGACCGTCTTCAATCATGTCCTGAAGGACATGCTTTAACTTGTAACATTTCTCTGTATCGTGTAGGCCCTATGGGTTGGAGTTTACCTTGTTTCATCAATCTCTTCAAAGCATTGGATTATGTATCACCAATGTTTGTGAATTTCCTTTATGGGTTATTCTTCTTTGACGATTAAAGAAGGTTAACTTCACCAGTCTTGCTAGTAGAACCGTAGGAACAACTTGTTGAGCCTTGATATCCACGACCTACCGTTTTGGACAAGAGTCCCTTACGGATGTCATCTTCAATTCTTGTCCCTAGTAAAGTTAAATCCTTGAAGGTCTTAAAGTTTTGGTACCTCAAGTGACTTGCATAAATGGGCCTTAAGTTGTCCACGAATGTTTCCACGAGATTAGCTTCATATGGACGTTCGACAAGTTGGGTACTAGTCTTCCTCCACCTCCTTAGGAAGTCGGTGAAACCTTCTTTCTCATTTTGGGTAAGAGCCTCTAAAGTACGCATATTGACTTGGATCTTGGCATTATCCGAGTATTGTTTAGCGAACTCGATTGCAGCGTCATCCCAGGTGGCGATTTTCTTGTGCTCTAAGGAATAGAACCATTGCTTAGGGATGGTGTCGAGAGATGAAGGAAAGATCCTTAAGAACATCTCGGGTTTGATGCCTTTGATAGACATGTAATCTTTGAAAGCACGAATATGATTCAAAGGGTTTTCGTGTCCTTTGAACTTTGAGATATCAGTCATGTTGAAGTTGGTTGGTAACTTGGCACTCACGGCCTCATACTTTGATTATTCTCCCTATAAATATCATCTCCTTTGAGGTACATCAATTGCTCCCCCAAGTATTGGAGTCGCTTCTCAGCTTCAGTAAGACCTACTGGAGGGTTGGCTTCTTATTGTCCAACATAGGGTGGAAGGTTGTCATTCACAAATTCACTAGGCACTTCATCTTCTGCGGGAGGTAGCCTACTTTCTACAGTAATAATTCGGCTCTCGATTGTGTTGAGGTGATCATACACTTGGTCTTGGCTTGTTTGGAGACGAGCGAGCGCAGCTAGGATTTGATCATTACCATTTTGGGGCTGACTGTTACTTGTGGTGCTAGTTTTAGGCATCTTGGGAACTGGACAAGAGATCGACGACGAATCAAAACACGATCGACCATTCTAGCACACTTACTCAAAGAAAAGACTCGGCTTGTGAAGTGGGAGTGTGCCACTTCTGTCAAGTGAGGTTTGAATGTAACAAAGTTTTGAAATGTTTGTCCTAGTCAACTGTAGTGTAGAAGTGTTGACTCGAAGTGAGGTTTTGAAATGGGTTGAAATCCTGAATTTTGACTCGATACTCGGACAGAGTTTCGACTGGTTTTGCGCTAATTTAGGCATTTTTTTCGAAAATATTTACATTTTAAAAGAGGTTTTTGATTTTACAAAATTCGTCATAGTTTAGAAAATGGTGATCACATATGATACAAGCATTCATACAGGCATTATAACGGTATGCTAAGTGCATTTAAAGGGTTTTGGTTTAAAGGGTGGGTTGTCATATCGAGCAATCAAACCCGGGTCTGTGGAGAGGTCCGCGCTAAACAAGAGTAAGGCCGGTTCCTAGTTCATTCCCTCGAATAGTGAAAGCCCTTGATACAAAAAAGAGTAAGCATCATGGTATGGTTGACGTCAATCGCTATCCATCCTTAGGCCTAGATAAGAATTTGGACCGTCCAGACGGGACGATTGGTCGAATGGGTTGGGTTGGGCCTAGGAAGGCCGAATAAAATGATCTAAGAAGACCGAGTCATGAAAACCGACAACTGTCTCATATAAAATATTCCCTAACCTTGTTCAAGTTTCACCCTTGGCAACACGTAAGTGTATTAATCCCCAGCGGAGTCGCCAAACTGTGGACACGGGGGAGGGGGGCCCACGGGGGCGCTTGGGACAAGCGTTTGTATTTATGGAGTCGCCACCAATTTTTATGGGAAATTGGAACCGTTCGAATACTTCGAGTCATGTCAAGACACAAAGTAACGACATAGATACTAAGAACTCGTTACCCGTAGCATTCTATGTCTAGAATGACTCTCAGGGATGCCAATGAACACGGATGTTCACAGAGATCAGGAGTAAGGGGTGAGGGTACGTATTAGAAAGCTCTTTTGATCGAACACCTAATCCCGCCCGCCTCGATAGCGGCCTCTACTAATGATTAGGTAAAATTATCTATACTTGTGTAGATACCCGTATCCGTCGATATTGGAATTTATAGAGAACCCGACAAACACCCGATGATGATAGGACACATGTATTTATTTAGTTGTCATTGTCATTATTTGGGTTCGTTTTACGATGTAGAATGGGCGTCGTCGATGAAGTATTTTATTAATTTAAATGATATTTAAATTAATGTTTTTTTAAGTGAGTTCATTTTATTAATTTAAATGATATTTAAATTAAAGTCTTTTTTAAGGTGATTTCAATTTAATTTATTTTATTTTGAATTTATTTTCCCAAGTTTATTTTATTGAAAATAAAATAAATATTTGATTTGAAAAATCATTTTATGAGTATATTTGGTTTGAAAAATCATTTATTTTAATGTGTTAATTGATTTGAAAAATCGATTTAAAAATCGAAGAAAACTCGTTTTTAAACTTGTTTTTTTGAGCTCGATTTTAGCTCGGTTTTTGAGCCCGTTTTCTTTACGAATTGGCACGAATCTCGAGTACACTAACCAACCCAAGCCTCTACCCATCCACCCTTGTTCGAACCCCCTATCCACGGCCCAAATTCCATCCCCAAACACCCCCCAACAGCCCGCGCATAACCAATGCAGCCCCCTGTTTTGCGTGCCAATTCCCGAGCCCAAAACCCGCTCCAAACACTACCAAGACCCGTACCCATTAACCCTAACCCATACCCTAGTATCCTACCCATATTATCCTAGCTTAATCACCAAGAAAACCCCCCTCAAACCCTCACAAAAGCTGCTGGACAGCAGCCATACGGGATGAAGCCCGATTGCCTCTCCCTCTCTTTTAACCTACTTTAACTCCTTATAAATACCCACCCTTCACCATACATTCATTCCTCTAAGTTCTACATACATCCTACCTTGACTCACAAGCTTTAAACCTCAGAAACAAACCCTAATTGCCTCTCAAAAACCCTCCACAAAATCGACATACAAACTGAAACTGTTTGTGTGTCCTCCTCGAAAAACAATTCGTTCCTCCCTCAAACCTCCATCAAAACTCGATTTTCTTGTTCCTAATTAACCACATAACATCCATCTACACATTAGACAAAGATTTACGAGCCAAATTGCCCCTGAGAGTACACGAATTCCCTCGAAAAACAGAGTGTTATACACTCTGTTTTCGCGGTTTGTTCCTGTCTGTCCAGTTCTGTTTGTGCTCATTTTTCGTGCCCAATAACTCAAAACGAGCAGGATTTGCTTTAAGATCTCTGTTCTTCTCCCTTTCTAGTTTTCAAAACATCTTTTAAATCGAATTTTCATCGTGAAACGAGGGAGAAATCATTGTTTGAAAGTTGCTGTCCAGATTTGCCAAAAACGCGTGTTTGCTTTGTTTCTTCGTCGACGACGGCCTCTCGAGATAAAATCTACCATCGATTACGACCCAAGACGGTGTCAACGATACATGTAGGTTGAGGGTGCATCAAATCCTCCTCTTTCTCCCTTTTTTATTTCGTTTTTATGTTTGTTCTTTTATAGTTTGTTTTGTTTGTTTATCGCTTTTTATTTATCGTTTAAATTAACTATGAAACTAGTTTAGTCCGAGTATGAGTTAAAGTATCACCATGAACACCCGCGTTGACTTGAGATGGGAAAAGAAACCGCTACATCAGTCGGTCGTACACCCCCGTCTCATTTACATATCCTCGTGTTCAAGGTAGGGCATAAATAAAACGAATTTCTAACTTCGCTCCTCGCTTTTGACCCTTTGTTTGTCTCGGCCAATTCGACCCACCTTAGGACCCGTTGCATGTTAGTATGACCTCTGATTGTTAACATGCGACTTATAGACGACATCCGATCATTTAAATAACCTAATTAGACATGTTAGGGTGCTTCGACATAAGCTTTAAAATCAACTAACGATTCTAAATTTAATTGAATACATCTTTCTCTTTCACTAATTTTCTCGCTAGCATGGAAGTGCGTGCTTAACACCTTTCCATTTGCACTCGTTGACAAATTAGAATTGTTTTTAACCTAGTTCGTAATTACTTAATTTAATTTATAATTAATTAACCTTTAATTTGTTTTACTTGTTTCTAATATTGTAAATTTTGTTTTTATTATTTTTTTAGGTTCAAAATATGTAAATTTAATTTAGTGAATTTTTCCGTAATTTATTTTGCTGATTTCGAAATTAAAATGCAATTAACTTTGTTTTCTACAAAAAACCGTGCACTGCACGGGTCTGTTCTGACTTCTGATCCGTGCACTGCACGGGTCTGCCAGTTTTGATTTCTTTTCTTCTTTTGTTTCTTTAATTGTTTACTAATCCTATTTTAATAAATATGGATTGGTGAATAATTTTAATGAGTTGGGTTCAATTTAATCAATAAGTTGTACCTAATTTATTTCAAACCTTTGTATTTGTTTAATTTAATTTAATTAGTTTAATTCTAGTCTAATTTGTTTACTAATTAATAAATCGGCTAACATCATTAATTAATCTAACTTAGTTTTAGCCTTTTTTGTTTTCATTTATTTTATTTGTTAAGTCATAATAGTTTGAGTTGTTTTTTGTTAGTTTGTATTGTAATTTTGTATCAGGTACATAGGTTTTATTTTAATTGAGTCAAAATAATTTCGATAGTTGTTGTAATTAAATCGAGTTGTAATTTATTTCTCGTTGTGTCGGCATGAAATGCCTGGGTTGTAATAGGATAGATCCCAATGGCTCCCCCATTCCTCCTAAGCCGTGTTTGCGCATCTTTTATTTCAAATCAACCAACATGCTAAAACAACTTTGACAAAGTTAGTATTCATGCATTAAACGACATAGAAATTATTGTCACATGTTAGGGTTTTAAAACGATGTTTGCATATCATATATCGTAGTAGCTATGACCTTGTTTGAAATCTGACACTTGACTTAGTAGAGGCCGTTATTGACGGGCGGGGTTAGGTGTCCTTATGGGCTTCCTAACACGTACCCTCACCCCTTACTCAAGATCTATGGTTTGTGGATCCGTCTAAATACCATTGGATTACGAGAGTCATTCTAATCGAGTGATATAGGGTACAAGTCTTTATCTTTAATCACCCGTAGTCGATTGGCTTTATGCTTTTCGATGAAAGGTGTAAAGTTGACTTGAACGGTTCCAAGTTCCCAAAAAACTTGGTGGCGACTCTAATTTGTCTTAATTCGATTCGAAAGAACCTCGAGTCGATTATGCCTAGTGTGGATCCCGCGGACGCAGTTCCCGAGGGCCTTGTCCACAGTTTGGCGACTCCGCTGGGGACAAGAGGACTAGTTACACTTTGTTTCTAGGGTCTTTTCCTCCGAGGTGAAACTTGAAAAGAAAGTGTTGGAAAGTAAAACATTACTCATAGTGCTACGATTCATGCATAAACCCTTAAGGACTTGCCCGGGCCGTCCCAGCGTTTCTTCGTGATGCGTGGGGGGTGACGTCCCACTATGCTAGGAAGCTGCACATTGCTCGCTTCCACTTCACCTCGCGTGGTTCTTGATGGTGGGGACGATCTTCTAGGTACTCTACCTTAAGACACCTTGCTCTATAAGACCGCAAAAGGATGGAGGGCATAGACCTTCTTGTAGAAGACTTGCCGAGACTTAGAGATGTCTAGGAGCATACATCCTTGTAACATGAGAATGACAATGTGCAAATTGTTTTCTCGAGTCTTTTCGAAATTTCCCATGTCCTTTTTAAAACCGAACTTTTGAACAACTTACTTTCAAAATAGCATGGTTTTAAAAACGCGGAATGCTGCCCAAATAGGACTAGAATTTTCGGCCCAAAATGAGCTTTTATAGCCGGCATGCTGCCCATTTCAAATCTCATTTTCGAATCAATCTTTCATTTTTCAAAATCAATCCAAAGTGCCTCTCGAACCTCAACCAAGCATGAAATGCGTCAAGTCGTGTCCAGGTCATGGTCGTGTTAGGCCGGGTGTGTTTCGTTCTAAGAGTCTAGAACACGACCTTGTTGGGTCACCCAAGCTCACCTCTTGGGCCTCGAGTCATGTTGGTCGACCTTTTGGTCTAGGATAGTCCACAAAAACGCCCAAGCTAGGCCATTTAGGGCGTTTCACCCGAACCTATGGGCTATGTTAGTCCAATCACGGGTTTGGCCACACCGAGTCCGGTTTATAACCGATTTATGACAGTTTGCGTCATGTCGTTTTGTCGAGTCTAAAATGAACCAAGGTCTAGATCCAATCGTGAGTCGAACCTCTGGTTAGTCAATCTCAAGTCGAGTCTTTGTTTGAGCCAAGTTGGTGTCGTGTCCTTAAGTGTGCAGGGGCTCTTACATTCGAATATTGACTCAGTACGGGGTTTTCTTGTAGAAAGGCCGCCAAAAACCCGACGTCAAGCAATGGAAGATGCTGTTAGCAAGCTTACTGGGGCCGTGAACCTCATGATGACCCGAATGGATGCAATCGAATCTAAGCCGGGTGAAGATTCCCCTCCACCTCTCGACCGATCCGGAGAAACGGTTCAAGTTCATCGAAGACCGTTTGAAACTCTCCCCGGGGAAGAACATCCACTATGAAAATGCTAGGGCCTATGCCCCGCTTCGAGATAAGTTGCCCACGAACATGGTACTCACCGACATCCCAAAGTTCAAAGGCACCGAAGATCCATCCACCATGTTAAGGCCTATAAAGGGTACTTAGCACCAAGGGAGTACCTGGACATGCTCTCTCGAAATTTTCGCTCAATCTCTGGATGAACACCCGAAGGCGTGGTTCTACAATCTGGACCTTAAGAACTTCCCCACTTTCGAAGATATTACGGTGGAGTTCTGCAAGCACTATGCTGATAATGTCGAGATTCAAACCAACATAAGAACATTGGAGGTGATGACACGAAAGAAAAAGAAGGCTTTACTCGAATTCCTTGCAAGATGGCGTCTTTGAAAGCGTGAAATTAGCCAAGAAGCCTGATGAAGTTGAAATGGTAGATAAGTTCGTAAAGAATCTACGACCTATTTACCGCAATGCTCTGAAATACCAGAATTTTGGCTCTTTCAAAGAATTGATAAGAATCGGGATAAAGGTAGAAGATGATGTCATAAGGGCAGAGGCTGAAAAGCCGAAAGGGTACCAAGGGGCCTCATCGTCTAAGGCCAAGGCCCCAGCAACGACCCATATTGATGAAGTCATCAATCTCTTAGAAGGGCAATCGAAGAAGTCGCAACGCCAAACACCTAGGGCATTCACCGATATCGGATGTACTTATACATACGCTCTCCAAAGGCTCATAGCCCAAGGAAAGCTGAAGCCAATTGGTCCAACTCCAGACCCTCCCGCTGATCAACAAGGTAAATGGTATAAACCAAATGCCTACTGTGCCTTTCATCAAGGGAAAGGACATGATACTGAAAGGTGCTATCGACTGAAGCACGAAATCCAAGACATGATTGAGAATGGAACACTCCCGATTCCAACTGTTAAACCCAATAACATCACCAATCCATTTGGTGATCACGCCAATTTTGTTTCTGTCAAAGACAATGTCGATTATTCCCATATTATCCGCCCATGTCACTTGAAAGGGGTGTTTATCGGGAAAATATTTGTGGATTGCTTCGAATCCTTGCCAAACCCGAAGAATGAAATTCAAATCGGGAGTCTTGCTCTAGAATGTACTCTCGTTAACGAAGTTAATAGAAGACAATTCGGTTCACCAACCTTTAACACTGGCGTAGATCCTCAGAGGACTACCTCGGGATGGAGGCAGACCATCAAAGGGATCAAGGACCGAGCCGAGCATCTAAGCCGACAAATGAACAAGAGAAAGCTCATGACCAGATTTGAAATTATGAGTCGGGATCTGTTTTCTTATTTTATTCGAGTCGAGTCTAGGACTTTCTTTTCCTGAAGTTGAGTCGTTTGTTCCGCGATGACCTAGGGTGTGTCCTAGTAATCGTTCCTTCGAGTCTGTTAAGCATTTGTCGTTCCAATAAAAAGTTCCAGTTTCGTTTCCAAATTTGTCTTGTTTCCAATCCTCAATCATTCTAAAAACATGATAAAATGCACAACACACTCAAAGGCATCCCTGGGGTAGAAATATGTCCCGTTTCAAAATGTAAGGTACACTAGGATCCCGTGTTTGATTCCTTTACATATTCCATGTCTGGCGGTAGAAAACCTCCATCAAAACCAGGCTTATGACAGGCTTTTAGATGATTCTAGGACGAACCCGGACTAGCTCCTTGTTTTCCATATCGATGACGGAAGGCAAGCCTTTTCCCCAACAAAATCATCCCATCTCGAAGAGAGAAGATATCAACCCGTTGTATCAAGGATTTGTTAATTCTGACCCAAATTAGTTGGCGAAGCCCAGTTTTTAAGGTGTATCCATTTATGACTAAGAGAATGAATAGAAGATCATTTTCAAAGAGGGAAAAAAAAGAATGAAAAAGAATGAAAAAATGAGAAAGAGAGAAAAATTGAAAAAATGAAAAAATGAAAAAAGAAAAATGAAAAAAAGATGAAAGAAAAAAAGAAAAAAGGAAAAAAGATGTTGAAGTTATTGCGGAATGCTTTTTGGTTGAATGTCGAAGTTACGGAAGCCAGAATTCAAGTCAAGTACCCATAGTTGAAGTTCAATGGGCGAAGCCCAAAAGCTTAAGTAGTAACCTCTTTACCCTCTAAGTCCTTCCCGAGACACGATTCTGAAGGGATAGGCGGGAATTTTGAGAATCATTCCGCTTGTGCTGTTACACCCAGCCTTTAGGGTCCAGATATGGAGATTTGAACCCACATTGTTTTCCAACTCATTTGCACTCGGATTTCATTAAAACCGAGACACCCATTCCAACCACATCAGCAGCCATAGCCCTTGGCCTTAGCACCACAAAACAAACCTTCAGAATGATGGTTAACCATTCCAACTTGTTATTACCAAGCTCCACATCCCAAAAGATCCAAGCCTTTTACACCTAACCCCAAACACGGGATTTAAACGGTACTTTACAGGCTAGAATGGGATATGGCATGATACCTTAGGTGAAACCTTCGAGTGTGTACACACAATCAAAATGCCAATTTAATGCACCTTGATTGAACTACGTCGGATTTGATTTCGCTCCACGCAAATACGTAGGCAGTCCTTCAGAATAAGGGATTCAATCCACCCATCATCCAAGTTGTCATCTTGTAGGTTTCTTATGGGTCTTAACCAAGTCCAAATGAAGCCACCTTTTTTCAATCCGTCCTAGTACTCGATGTAGGCTAGGATGAGGATATAGGTTCGGATGAATAGTACCGAGTCTCAGAATGAGCTTTATCTAATGGTTTAGGCAAAGATGCTGAGTCACATAGTTGTGGGTTTGTGTTGGGAACAGAAAATATGAAAAACCCGCTGAAAAGAAAGAAGGCGTGGAAGAAAAAAATAGTAAAAGCCCGTTGAAAAGAAAGAAGGCGGTGGCAATAAATGATGAAAACTCGCTGAAAAGAAAGGAGGCGAGGAGAAGAGTGACAGAATGTTCCCAACAAGAGTGATGTGCGATGTCTAAGTATTCTCATAAAATCAGTCTATGTTTAGTGTCTGGGCGAAGCCAACGTTGTCGCTCCGTGAGTTTAATCCACCTTGTCAATGCCAAGTGATCTTGATTCCCATGTGCCCTTGGGAGCACGCCCATGCCATACGATATCTCCTTCCCGAGTCCGACGACCTCGTGATTCCCATTTGCCATATTTTGACGCCGGAACGGCCAATTTACATTTCTACCCCCAACAAGTCAATAATTGAATTTAAACTCGTGCACACTTACGTATTTATTTTCCTTTTTTGTTTTACGGTAGCGGGCTATGCCCACGTTATTTACGGGTCATACAGAGTGTCTGAGTCGTATTTCGTGCTCACCCGTCAAGGTTCGATTTCAAAATGCCAAATTTCTCAGAATTCCGAAATTTCAAAAACTTTTTGCGAATTATGGATAGATGATCCAAGTAGTGGTACATTTCAAGTCAAGGTTCAAATCTCAGAGTTCAAAATCAAATTTTGGGTCGACGACCCAACATCCAAGTGATTCATTTCAAATTCAAAATTTGGGTCGATAGCCCAATTATTCAAAATTTTCAACATGTTCAAATTTCGGGTCGATGACCCAGTCTTTCAAACTCAAATTTCGGGTCGATGACCCAACATTCCAAGTGATGTCAAATTCAAAATTCGGGTCGATGACCCAATTATTCAAAATTTTCAAATTCAATTTTCGGGTCGATGACCCAATCTTTCAAATGATCTAATTTTAGGATCGATGATCCAAATGTGCTTATGTGATGATTATTGCTAGTACGTTTTTGTGTTTCAAATATAGCAGGATATGCTTCAACTGGGGGCTCTAAAGTCTTCGACTTTAGAGCCATCACAAACTGGGGGCTCTGAAGCCGTTGGCTTCAGAGACCATTATCAAGATGAAATGGATGACATCCACTCCGAATTCAATTCAATACAAAAGTATGAAATGGAAGAATTCCGTAGCTGAAAGCAAATGATGAAAGCGGCGGCAACCTCCTTGGAAAGTCCCGTCCCAATTCGGACAAGCGCCAGCAGATGATAAATTTTGGGCAAATGTCAGCAGATGATGAATTTCGGACAAGTGCCAGCCGATGATAAACTTTGGGCATGTGTCGGCGATTCTTAAACTACGACGCGGTTTGATTCCGTCAGAAACGGATACGTAGGCGCCTAAGGATAAGGCACAACCCACCATTTATGGGTCGATGACCAACGATGATATTTCGACGCGACGAAGCAAGAGTCGGTCCCAAAAGTTTCGGGTATGATCTCTTCTTATGGTCAAGAGCTTATATACGCAAGTCTAATGGACTATAAACGACCCGAAGAATCCTCCGGTCGAAAGGGACCTGGGGTATACTTTGACTTTCGCCTTGTCCAAGCCTCGGTCAAAGTGGGGGCTCAGAGATACCCGTATCCGTCGATATTGGAATTTATAGAGAACCCGACAAACACCCGATGATGATAGGACACATGTATTTATTTAGTTGTCATTGTCATTATTTGGGTTCGTTTTACGATGTAGAATGGGCGTCGTCGATGAAGTATTTTATTAATTTAAATGATATTTAAATTAATGTTTTTTTAAGTGAGTTCATTTTATTAATTTAAATGATATTTAAATTAAAGTCTTTTTTAAGGTGATTTCAATTTAATTTATTTTATTTTGAATTTATTTTCCCAAGTTTATTTTATTGAAAATAAAATAAATATTTGATTTGAAAAATCATTTTATGAGTATATTTGGTTTGAAAAATCATTTATTTTAATGTGTTAATTGATTTGAAAAATCGATTTAAAAATCGAAGAAAACTCGTTTTTAAACTTGTTTTTTTGAGCTCGGTTTTAGCTCGGTTTTTGAGCCCGTTTTCTTTACGAATTGGCACGAATCTCGAGTACACTAACCAACCCAAGCCTCTAACCATCCACCCTTGTTCGAACCCCCTATCCACGGCCCAAATTCCATCCCCAAACACCCCCCAACAGCCCGCGCATAACCAATGCAGCCCCCTGTTTTGCGTGCCAATTCCCGAGCCCAAAACCCGCTCCAAACACTACCAAGACCCGTACCCATTAACCCTAACCCATACCCTAGTATCCTACCCATATTATCCTAGCTTAATCACCAAGAAAACCCCCCTCAAACCCTCACAAAAGCTGCTGGACAGCAGCCATACGGGATGAAGCCCGATTGCCTCTCCCTCTCTTTTAACCTACTTTAACTCCTTATAAATACCCACCCTTCACCATACATTCATTCCTCTAAGTTCTCCATACATCCTACCTTGACTCACAAGCTTTAAACCTCAGAAACAAACCCTAATTGCCTCTCAAAAACCCTCCACAAAATCGACATACAAACTGAAACTGTTTGTGTGTCCTCCTCGAAAAACAATTCGTTCCTCCCTCAAACCTCCATCAAAACTCGATTTTCTTGTTCCTAATTAACCACATAACATCCATCTACACATTAGATAAAGATTTACGAGCCAAATTGCCCTTGAGAGTACACGAATTCCCTCGAAAAACAGAGTGTTATACACTCTGTTTTTGCGATTTGTTCTGTCTGTCCAGATTCTGTTTGTGCTCGTTTTTCGTGCCCAATAACTCAAAACGAGCAGGGGTTGCTTTAAGATCTCTGTTCTTCTCCCTTTCTAGTTTTCAAAACATCTTTTAAATCGAATTTTCATCGTGAAACGAGGGAGAAATCATTGTTTGAAAGTTGTTGTCCAGATTTGCCAAAAACGCGTGTTTGCTTTGTTTCTTCGTCGACGACGGCCTCTCGAGATAAAATCTACCATCGATTACGACCCAAGACGGTGTCAACGATACATGTAGGTTGAGGGTGCATCAAATCCTCCTCTTTCTCCCTTTTTTATTTCGTTTTTATGTTTGTTCTTTTATAGTTTGTTTTGTTTGTTTATCGCTTTTTATTTATCGTTTAAATTAACTATGAAACTAGTTTAGTCCGAGTATGAGTTAAAGTATCACCATGAACACCCGCGTTGACTTGAGATGGGAAAAGAAACCGCTACATCAGTCGGCCGTACACCCCCGTCTCATTTACATATCCTCGTGTTCAAGGTAGGGCATAAATAAAACGAATTTCTAACTTCGCTCCTCGCTTTTGACCCTTTGTTTGTCTCGGCCAATTCGACCCACCTTAGGACCCGTTGCATGTTAGTATGACCTCTGATTGTTAACATACGACTTATAGACGACATCCGATCATTTAAATAACCTAATTAGACATGTTAGGGTGCTTCGACATAAGCTTTAAAATCAACTAACGATTCTCAGAACTTAATTGAATACATCTTTCTCTTTCACTAATTTTCTCGCTAGCATGGAAGTGCGTGCTTAACACCTTTCCATTTGCACTCGTTGACAAATTAGAATTGTTTTTAACCTAGTTCGTAATTACTTAATTTAATTTATAATTAATTAACCTTTAATTTGTTTTACTTGTTTCTAATATTGTAAATTTTGTTTTTATTATTTTTTTTAGGTTCAAAATATGTAAATTTAATTTAGTGAATTTTTCCGTAATTTATTTTGCTGATTTCGAAATTAAAATGCAATTAACTTTGTTTTCTACAAAAAACCGTGCACTGCACGGGTCTGTTCTGACTTCTGATCCGTGCACTGCACGGGTCTGCCAGTTTTGATTTCTTTTCTTCTTTTGTTTCTTTCTTTAATTGTTTACTAATCCTATTTTAATAAATATGGATTGGTGAATAATTTTAATGAGTTGGGTTCAATTTAATCAATAAGTTGTACCTAATTTATTTCAAACCTTTGTATTTGTTTAATTTAATTTAATTAGTTTAATTCTAGTCTAATTTGTTTACTAATTAATAAATCGGCTAACATCATTAATTAATCTAACTTAGTTTTAGCCTTTTTTGTTTTCATTTATTTTATTTGTTAAGTCATAATAGTTTGAGTTGTTTTTTGTTAGTTTGTATTGTAATTTTGTATCAGGTACATAGGTTTTATTTTAATTGAGTCAAAATAATTTCGATAGTTGTTGTAATTAAATCGAGTTGTAATTTATTTCTCGTTGTGTTGGCATGAAATGCCTGGGTTGTAATAGGATAGATCCCAATGGCTCCCCCATTCCTCCTAAGCCGTGTTTGTGCATCTTTTATTTCAAATCAACCAACATGCTACAACAACTTTGACAAAGTTAGTATTCATGCATTAAACGACATAGAAATTATTGTCACATGTTAGGGTTTTAAAACGATGTTTGCATATCATATATCGTAGTAGCTATGACCTTGTTTGAAATCTGACACTTGACTTAGTAGAGGCCGTTATTGACGGGCGGGGTTAGGTGTCCTTATGGGCTTCCTAACACGTACCCTCACCCCTTACTCAAGATCTATGGTTTGTGGATCCGTCTAAATACCATTGGATTACGAGAGTCATTCTAATCGAGTGATATAGGGTACAAGTCTTTATCTTTAATCACTCGTAGTCGATTGGCTTTATGCTTTTCGATGAAAGGTGTAAAGTTGACTTGAACGGTTCCAAGTTCCAAAAAAACTTGGTGGCGACTCTAATTTGTCTTAATTCGATTCGAAAGAACCTCGAGTCGATTATGCCTAGTGTGGATCCCGCGGACGCAGTTCCCGAGGGCCTTGTCCACAACTTGATATGTTGTCGATTATATGCATGCAATGCAACATCCAATAAATTAATCCTAGCATGTGAAGATTAACTAAGTCGGTGAAACACGTAATTTAACATGCATTAGGTCGAAGTAAGGATTTAGGGTTGATTACATGTGAAAACATACAAATATACAATATAAACGATAATAAATAATACAATAAAATACAATACGATAATTAAAATAACAATGGTTTAATGATTTACGTCGAAAATACATTTAAAACGGATAATTTGGGAAAAGAAAAGGGAAATAAATTAAGGTTAGAAAAACAAGCAGATTAATAGTGATAATACGGGTAATAGTCGATTAATACGTAAACTAATAAACTAGGTCAAATCAAAAACGGAAGTTCAGAGGCAGAACTCAACCCGGAACAGGCGCATCAGAGTTGCGTCCCTTGGAAGAGGCGCAGTGGTCACTGCGTCTGTTCCTGAGGTGAGTTCTGGCTGTGAAGCCGGAACTGCCTATCGTTAATGTTCGTTGGTAATTTAATGCTCGATTATTGATATTCGACTCAAGTAGAAGTTATTTAACAGATTATTTACGCATAAAAGTGATAATAAAAGCGATAAAAAGGACTCAAATTAATTAAAATGAATTAAATACAAATTACAAATTAATTACAAATTAAGTTTACTAAAACAAATTAATTAGGTTTATTAATGTCAAACTATTGATGATGATGACGATAAACAGATAAAAAATATACAAAAGTGAATTCCAGAGACTTGATATGAACAAATCGAATCTCTAAAACTCGGATTTGATTTTAATGACGAAAACCCGCAAATATTGGTTATTTGTGATTTAAGTCGGGTTAAAAGTAACAAATTATTATGAGATATGTGCCAAAATTATTATACTAACGAAATAAGAAGAAAAAAATAAGAAAACAAAACGAAGTAGACGAATTAACAGAGAACGAAGGAAGAAGAAGAAAGGCAGGAACTGCGGCAACCTCAGGAAGAGGCGCAACAGTTGCTGTGTTTCTTCTCGACGTCCGTCTTCCGTTAATCCAAAAAAGGTTTGAATAGAAGGTTTTATAAATCGGTTTTAAATATGCTTTCGACGTAAATCTTACAATAATTAGTACAAAAATAAAATACAATAATAAAAGAGGGGATTTACACCCTCAGACTTACATTTTTGACGAAACGAGATTAACTTGAAAGATCATAGATCCTAATTAGACTCTCTAATTAAAAATAAATTATCTCATAAAATATTATTTTTGTGATCTATGTAACATACTAACATGCATGTTAATATAAAAGCATAATAATAAAGATTAAGAAAAAATAATTTCCTTACATTGATTTCTATGGTAAATATGGGCACAATCAAGATCTCCTACCTTGATTGTTCTTGTGCTAAAGAAAAATGAAAGATCCTCCTTTACCAAATCTCCAAATTAGAAGACCTCCTTCAAGAAGCACCCAAGAACATATACCCAATAATCTAACAAATATTAACTAGATACTTGTTAAATTTAACCCTTGATAATATGTAAATACTAATACACTTAGTATTTATTTTATTTTTGATTACTAACAATCTTAGTAAAATAGTTATATTAATTTTAGAGAGATGAATTTATTTTCCACACATGCAAAAACTTGTTGAGTTGAGGGAAAAATAAAACAACACAAAAATGTTGTAGTAGTGAGGAAGGGAGGACAGTTGGAGGGAGTAAGAGAGGGAGTTGAGTTGTATTCATTATGCCCAATGAACTGATGCATAGAATAGACAAAAGCTATTGAAAGATGCACCACCAATTAGATTAAAAGGCATGCACAAGTGTGTCATGGTTGTGTCTTGTGCACAAAACCATATACACAAATTACACGGTCCATATTACCCATTTACGGGTCCATTTTGGTTCTTATATTTGTCGCACAAATACGTGTAAATTTTATTTAAACATCGTTTTATGTTTAAATGCTTCCCGATTAATATTGTCTAAAACACTCCGTAAATATACGTGTACAGCTACACATATATTTTACGTACCAATACTAATCACATTAGTCAATTAGTACCTATCTTAAAAATTAACTGCTTAATTATTAATTCCCGTCTAATAAAATTTATTATTCAATTATCGCATAATTAAATAATAATTTCCGCGCCTCGAGTTCACAACTCAATATCTCCCTATATCGACTAACTTTTTTAGTCTATTTATCAAGGGACTAAATAAATTGTATCTCATACAATTAATTAGTTGTAAATTGGGTTTCGTTCCTTTAGGTGTGACCGAAAGGGGTCAGTTAATCACCGCTGTCTCACGACAATAACGTCAAAATCTAGTTAGCCAACCGTTATCGATTTACGTTAATCAACTGACGAGGATCAAATAAATAAATATCTGATGATATTACTTTAATGAGATTTATTATGTAAACGCACTATTGTGGAGGACACAAACTCCAACAATCTCCCACTTGTCTGACACAAAGGTGTGCGCTACCAATTCTCTTGTCCGTTTTTAATCTCTTACTCAATGCAAGGTGTCTTTTAGGTCGCACTTGCATATGAACATATCGCGAGTGGTTTTCTCGATCGGGAGTGTGACTACCTGACCGGAAAAATCTCTCACAGATTACTTCCGAGCGTGGCCACGCATTTGTAGTCATTAACTCCTCGAGTGGCCTTGAGATATATTAACCCTACGTGGGTGGACAATTCTTGTCTGCCCTATCTATCCTATTGCACAATACAGATCACCATGAGCTAGTAAATGCCCTTTGGTCTCCTTTCAAGGCACGACCTAGGACAAAAACCAAAGTCACTCGAAAACTGTACTTGCTCAGATAATAGTCTCCAGTCAAAAGAATCGACTCATTGGAACATCTTAGGAATCCCTGCCACGACCAGGCGTCTATAGTAGAACTAATGGACTCTCTAAATGGTCACTGTCCGGTAAAGTGTCACACACTCTGCCTAGGTAATCGACTAGTCATCACGTATGGCCTTATGGTGTTGAACAACCATCAATCGACTTACAATCTAGTCACTCCGAGACGTCACCTCATTAAGTGACTAGGGACAAAATACAATGTTCATCTTATTCACTTGAATATTGTTCAACATTGTCTCCACAACTTATTCAGATAAACAAGGTATTAAAAATTTAGTCATACTAAATAAAAGATTCAAAAATGAATACAAAAACAATGAATGCGATTATCATATATATAATAAGAGATACACTATCCAATTATTACATATCCATAATCTAAAGAAAATATGGTACTCGTCTCAATCCCATTGCGACGACATGACCATCATGCTTAGCCTCTGATAAAGGCTTGGTTAAAGGATCAGCAATATTATCATCTGTCCCAACCTTACAAATGTCAATTTCCCTTCTTTCCACATAATCTCTAATTACATGGTATTTCCTTTCAATGTGTCTAGATTTGTTACTAGACTTCGGCTCTTTGGCTTGAAAAATAGCTCCACTGCTATCACAATATAGAGTGATAGGATCTTCGGCGGAATGGACTACTCCTAGTCCCTCCATGAATTGCCTAATCCAAATAGCTTCCTTCGCAGCCTCAGACGCTGCAAGGTACTCAGCCTCTGTTGTAGAATCCGTAGTAACGCTTTGCTTGAAGCTCTTCCAGCAAACAACTCCTCCATTTAGCATAAACACATAGCCGGATTGGGATTTAATATCATCCCGATCGGTTTGGAAACTTGCGTCCGTGTAACCTCTTACACACAACTCAGTTTCTCCTACAAACACTAAGAATGAATCCTTAGTCATCCTTCTCAAGTACTTAAGGATGTTCTTTACGGCTATCCAGTGACTCTCACCAGGCTTGGCTTGATAAAGAATTGTCATGCTCAAGGCATACGCAACGTCGGGATGAGTGCAAATCATAGCATACATGATAGGCCCAACAACGCAAGCATAAGGGACGGTCTTCATGTGTTCAATCTCCTTAGGGGTGGAGGGAGACTGTGACTTGCTCAAAGTAATCCCTTGGCCCATAGGTAGAAATCCTCTCTTGGAGTCTTTCATATTGAACCGGTCAAGAACTTTTTCAATATAAGCTTCTTGACTCAATGCTAGTATCCTCTTGGATTTATCCCTATAGATTCGGATACCCAAGATTCGTTGTGCCACTCCCAAGTCCTTCATCTGGAAGTGTTTCCCTAGCCACTCCTTTACGGAAGTGAGCGATGGAACATCATTCCTGATAAGCAATATGTCATCCATATATAGGACAAGGAATGCAACTTTACTCCCACTAAATTTCATGTATAAACACGGTTCTTCCATACTTCTAGTGAAACCGTATTGTTTAATAACATGATCAAAGCGATGATTCCAACTTCTAGATGCTTGCTTAAGACCATAGATGGACTTTTTAAGCTTACACACCTTCTTAGGGTTAGATGTATCCATAAAACCTTCAGGTTGTATCATGTACACGTCTTCTTCTAGAATCCCATTCAAGAAGGTGGTTTTGATATCCATTTGCCAAATCTCACAATCATGAAATGCGGCAACCACTAAGATTATCCTAATGGACCAAAGTATAGCGACTGGAGCGAAGGTTTCGTCATAGTGTAAATCATGAACTTGGGTAAAACCTTTTGCCACCAATCTAGCTTTGTAAACATCTACATGTTTATCCATGTCGAGCTTAATTTTATATATCCATTTACAATGAAGGGGTCGCACTCCCTCAGGTAAATCCACCAAGTTCCATAGTTGGTTCTCGTACTTGGAATCTATTTCGGACCGCATGGCTTCTAGCCAAAGCGAGGAGTTGGGACTAGACATGGCCGATTTGTAGGTAGTGGATTCATCACTTTCTAAAAGTAATAAAACACCATCCTCTTCGATGTTACCAAGGAAGCGGTCAGGTGGATTAGAAATCCTACTTGACTTTCTAGAAACAATTACCATTTCAGAGGAAGAGGGAATGCTATCCTCCACATTCTCCTCTACCTCATTCTCGGTTTGTGGCTCTCTAACTTCATCAAGTTCGAATTTTCTCCCACTCTGTCTCCTAGAAATAAACTCCTTTTCTAGGAAGACAGCATCACGAGCCACAAACACTTTGTTCTCGTCTTTATTTTAGAAGTAATAGCCATGTGTTTTCCTTGGATATCCTACAAAAAGACATTTGTCAGCCCTGGGTGTAAGCTTATTGTCAGACTTGATCTTGACGTATGCTTCACAATCCCAAATACGCATGAATGACAAATGAGGGACTTTCCCTGTCCATATCTCATATGGAGTCTTATCGGCCGCTTTAGTCGGGCTTCGATTTAGTGAAAATATTGCAGACAAGAGAGCAAAACTCCAAAACGATTCAGGAAGCTCGGTTAGAGTCATCATAGACCGAACCATATCTAATAAAGTTCGATTTCTCCTTTCGGCCACACCATTTAATTGTGGTGTGCCAGGAGGAGTCCATTGTGATACTATACCACAATCTTTTAGGTGTGAATCAAATTCATAATTTAGATATTCACCACCACGATCGGATCATAGGGTCTTAATCTTTCTATCCAATTGGTTCTCTACTTCATTTTGAAACTCTTTGAACTTGTAAAAAGCTTCACTCTTGTTCTTCATTAAGTAGACATACCCATATCTACTTAAGTCATCAGTAAAAGTAATGAAGTAGTGAAAACCTCCTCTAGCGGTGATGGTTAATGGTCCACACATATCCGTATGTATGAGAGCCAAAATCTCACTAGCTCGTGTCCCTTTTCCAGCAAAAGGTGCACGAGTCATCTTGCCTAGAAGGCAAGACTCGCATGTACCATAAGATTCGAAACCAAATGGTTTGAGCACTTTTGATGAAGCAAGTCTTTTAATGCGTCTTTCGTTTATGTGGCCTAAACGACAATGCCAAAGGTAGGATTCGTTTGGATCACCCGTTTTGAGCTTTTTAGTTTCCACATGATAAACGCCATTAACATCATTTAAAACATAAATGCCTCCAATTGAAATGGCCTTGCCATAAACCACATAATTTAATTAAAAAGTACAACTATTGTCCTTAATCATAAAACAAAAGCCTTCCGCGTCTAAAGCGGAAATGGAGATAATGTTCTTGGTTAAAGTTGGTACAAAATAACACTTATTTAAATACAACTCTAGAGCACTAGCTAAAGTGAGCACATAGGTCCCCACGGAAACAGCCGCTACTCTAGCTCCATTGCCCATGCGGAGATCCACATCACCTTTTGCTAGAGCTCGCACGTCCCTTAAACCCTGCAAATGATTACAAAGGTGAGATCCACATCCGGTATCAAGTACCCAAGTGGAAGTGCAAGAATAATTAACGTCTATCACATAGAGAGAGGAAATCATACCAATAGGTGTCACATGCCCTTCCTTGAGATCCTCCAAGTATTTGGGACAACTCCTCCTATAATGCCCCTTCCCATTACAATGGAAACATTCGGCCTCAGAGAGCTTGACACTTTTTGCCTTGGGATTGCCATTCTCAACGGCCTTCCCCTTTCCCTTGTCATGTTTCTTTGACGATTTCTTGAATTGGGATTTTTTCTTCCCCTTTCTCTTCTTAACTCCAAGGGACATGTTCTTTAACTTCATGGTTAGAACATCCCCTTTTTCACTCCCACTAGATTCCATATCCCTCTCCGCTTCGGTGAGGAGTGCATGAATTTCATGATAACTCTTATCCATGCCATTCATGTTGTAGTTTACCCTAAAGTGGGCAAACTTTGTGGGAAGTGAGTGGAGGATTCGATCCACCACAAGAGTCTTAGGAATGTTACACCCTAGAAGCTCTAGGATGTCGACATATTCGACCATTTTGAGTACATGGGGACCAATCTTTTGGCCCCTCTCAAGCTTAGCTTCAAAGAAGCGTGCTGCCGCATCGTATTGATGGACTTTAGGTGTTTGTGAAAACATAGTAATCATACGAGTGAATACCTCGTACGCATTTAAAGAAATGCATGATAGCTTGAGCTTTGGGGACATCGACCATATCAACACATCTTTGATATCATTCAACATCCTCACATGGTCATCATAGGCGGTACGCACCGCCGATGAAGCCCTTGGACCGGGCTCGATGGGAGGAGCCTCGGTCAAGTAAGTGAGCACATTGTTGGACAACGCGGCACTTTTGATGTTGGACTCCCATTCAAGAAAGTTACTACCGTCATCTTTTAAGATACATTTGTCCATTACGGACCTTACCCATGAATCTTTGCCTAGTGAAGTAGTCGATGGAGTTGAAGAAGTTGCCATTGCGAATTAAAATGCTACAACAAATAAGGAAATATTAACATCCATTATTGTTTTAAAATTTACTTGTGAAAACATGTTTAACAAGTTTTAAAATTTATATAATGATCTCCCACTAAATTATATAAATGATTCCAAGACTCAAATATTAAACAAAAATGAGGATCGCTTGGGCGAAACATCCCATAATTGTGTAAATTCGGTAAGTCACGTTGACTATTCTACCTCTAGACTCTTAGTTGACGAATTTCCTTAAATCCATCTACTAGCCCCGGAACACAAGACCGTCTTATATCCCGTTGAGTCCAACCAATTTTGGCGTGTGATAACCGTTTACCACCCTACTTACCCAAGGTAAAAAGAGAACACTCCGCTTGGGCAAGCGTGGCTCTAATGAACAAGAGATTCATAAGTGTTACTAATTGGTAAGGCTAATCTCAATTTTAGTTATGTGAGAGATCTTGTCAATTTAGTCATAAATTCCCTATAAGTGAACTAAGTCCTTAATGACGTGAATTGACAACTGTAAAAAATAAAATGCATGTGAATGGCGATTTTGGCATGCGCGAAAATAAAACAAGCAAGCAAGTAAGCATATGAAAAATCCTAGTATGGCCACCTAGTTAATAAAAAACTAGTCTATTACATTTTGGAAACCAACTCCTTGGTCCCTTGCCTCTTCATTACAAAAGTGGCTCCTTCTTGTGGGATTTGGAACACCTTCCAAAAATAGACACCGTCTCGATGTAATCCGTCTTTTGGAAACGCCGATACGAACAACTATTATAATTGAATTACATAGCTATTCCTATTATACATTAATTAATAAAATAAATAAAACTATTAGTTAATTACAAACCGACGATACGAGATCGTATTTAATTACAAACAAATCGATATTCCCATTCATTTCGGGTAATAACGATTAAAATAAACTAGGTCATACTAGGTACAACAAGATAAATACTTTAAATAAATGATAATCATCCATTCAACTTAAATAAATATGCTTAAAATGCTGTAAAATGATGCCAAAATCGCCCTATCTATCAATCGTTGGTATCCATCTCGGTTTTTGTGGATTTAATTGATTTTTAAACTTGTAAAAATCAATAATCAACTCTTAAATCTCATTTAAGTCCAAACTAATTGTCCAAACTGTTTTGGACCTCAAAATTAGTCCTCACTAATTTTATGATGAATAATTGGTTTGATTTGGTGATATTTTGCTAATTTAATCGGTAAAATCATAATTTTTAAGTAAAGATCCAAAATAATTGAAAAATTACCCAAAAAATTGAAACAAAAATTTTGAGTGTTCTTAAACATTCCCAATAACACCAAAATTACAGAAAAATTCCCCCAAAAATTCGAATAAAATTTATAAAGAAAAAAATCGATATTTATCGGTTTTTTACCACTAAAACCAATAAACATCAAAACAAGGTGAAATCACATTTTAAATTTCACTTTTAACTTTTAAATAATATTTTAAAATGTACATAAATTGATCAAGGGCAGAATCAATCGTTTCAAAATTATGATTAATTTATTTCACTTTTATCGACTTTTATCTCATAAAATCAATAAACATGCAAAACTTCAAACCAACCTTCAACATTTTGCATACAATCAGTAGAAAATATGCATGAAACACCATAAAAATTCCATGACCCGAATCAACTTTTAACTATTTTTAGTCAATTTATAACTAAAATACGGCATTTTGACTCGGTTTTCTACTAAAAATCATTAAAAATAGCAAAATAACATCATAAATCACCAAACTTTACCACAAATCTTTTGAGATCAGTGTGTATGCATGCCCCAAAAATTTCGTGCTAAAACCTCTTCTAACACAATTTTTGAGTTTTCATAAATTATCTCATAATTTATTAATATGCTTAAAATCAACATGCAAATCACAAGCCTATGCTCTTATACCACTTTAAAGATCATAGATCCTAATTAGACTCTCTAATTAAAAATAAATTATCTCATAAAATATCATTTTAGTGATCTATGTAACATGTATGCTAATATAAAAGCATAATAATAAAGATTAAGGAAAAATAATTTCCTTACATTGATTTCTATGGTAAATATGGGCACAATCAAGATCCCCTACCTTGATTGTTCTTGTTCTAAATAAAAATAGAAGATCCTCCTTTACCAAATCTCCGAATTAGAAGATCTCCTTCAAGAAGCACCCAAGAACATATACCCAATAATCTAACAAATATTAACTAGATACTTGTTAAATTTAACCCTTGATAATATGTAAATACTGATACACTTAGTATTTATTTTATTTTTGATTACTAACAATCTTAGTAAATTATTTATATTAATTTTAGAGTGATGAATTTATTTTCCACACATGCAAAAACTTGTTGAGTTGAGTGGAAAAATAAAACAACACAAAAATGTTGTAGTAGTGAGGAAGGGAGGACGGTTGGAGGGAGTAAGAGAGGGAGTTGAATTGTATTTATTATGCCCAATGAATTGATCCATAGAATAGACAAAAGCTATGGAAAGATGCACCACCAATTAGATTAAAAGGCATGCACAAGTGTGTCATGGTTGTGACTCGTGCACACAACCATATACAAAAATTACACGGTCCATATTACCCATTTACGGGTCCATTTTTGTTCTTATATTTGTCGCACAAATACGTTTAAATTTTATTTAACCATCGTTTTATGTTTAAATGCTTCCCGATTAATATTGTCTAAAACACTCCGTAAATATTCGTGTACAGCTACACATATATTTTACGTACCAATACTAATCACATTAGTCAATTCGTACCTATCTTAAAATTAACTGCTTAATTATTAATTCCCATCTCATAAAATTTATTATTCAATTATCGCATAATTAAATAATAATTTATGCGCCTCGAGTTCACAACTCAATATCTCTCTATATCGACTAACTTTTTAGTCTATTTATCAAGGGACTAAATAAATTGTATCTCATAGAGTTAATTAGTTGCCAAGTGGGTTTCGTTCCTTTAGGTGTGACCGAAAGGGGTCAGTTGATCACCGCCATCTCACGACAATAACATCAAACTCTAGTTAGCCAACCGTTATCGATTTACGTTAATCAACTGATGAGGATCAAATAAATAAATATCTGATGATATTTCTTTAATGAGATTTAATATGTAAACGCACTATTGTGGAGGACACAAACTCCAACATAACTAAGTAAACGATTAGTGATTGCTCGACCCGAATGTACGACGAAACTGCCCTCGTAGGAGGAATTTAAACTAAATTGATTAAGTTGATTGAGTCGAGTTGGTCAAATTGGTCGGTCATGCAAAACGAGGCTGGTACTCAGAAGGATCCGAGCATACGTGGTCGAAAGTTTAAGCACGTAGACGCCAATAAGCAAAGAGCACGGTCTTAGTATGAAAAGGGAGAAGATAAGGGTGGACACTCGCGTGAGAAATATGAGGAACGAAGGTCCCTATTTATACTAACCACACGGAGGAATTAGGGTTTCGGTAAAACTTTGGAAATAAATCTCGAAAAGATCTTAAAATACGCAGAAAGGAGCTGGGGAATAGGCGCAGCAGCCACTGCAGCTCTTGGAAGAGGCGCAGCAGGTGCTGCGTCCTTTCCCCATGAGTTTCCTATTGCGGAAGAAAGATTTTTCGCGTTTATGTTATGGAATTGCGGTAGATCTCAACTTCCTTATTATTTAAAATATAATTTCGGGATATATTTTGCCAAAAGATTAAAAGATTGAAATATGGAATAGAAACATCTGGAACATTCCAGAATATTCTGACTCGGCATTTTAAACGGTTATTAGAAAATGAAGACGGATTTTTGACCCGGGCTCCAAATGAACTCTAATTACTGTCAAAACAACCGTAACGGCGCGTAGATGGCGACCAAGGGGTTGACACAAGTATTTGAGCTATCACTTAACGATAAACTTATGAATTGTCATAAATCATTCTGTGTACCAGACATGCGGCCCAATCATCACCGGGTGGCTTGCGGGAGGTGCAGAAATGAGGTATCTACAATTAGAAGCATGTTGGTAATGTTATTGGACACAATGATCCATGTTTCCATGGGCAGAACCTTAGCTATGTGGGCCATAACAATCCCTATGCTAGAGCAAGAGGGACCCAGGAAACCCATTTTATCAATATCCCCCTATTCAATTTCCTGATCAAGGACAGGCCTATGGTGCTAATCTGATGCCATTTATGACGCAGGTTGAACATATGATAGAAAATTATATGAATGCCAGAAATCGAATGTTTTGGCCTTGATGGGTCGGACCATGAGACCGACTCGTTGTGTGGATCCCGATATTTTGACGACCTTGGAGGTGGAGTAGGGTATCTCACACATATTTGAGATATTGGGAATGGAGGGGCTGTACCATATTTGAAAGAAGTCTTACTCGTTTCTTACCTTAGAGTTTTTGAGCTCTTTTGTCTATGAGGTTGATGATAAAACTGTTGCCTTCTGCCTTATGAACAATGACCATAAGCTGACTCTCTTTCAGTTTGCTGACCACCTTGGGTTAGAGGCTCAGGAGGAGGGATACTTGAGTGATGTTGCGACCAACAGTGGGGCACCCCACTATCTGCCCTATCTTACCGGTAGACCAGTCCCGAGCTCGAGTCCCATGTTGATTAACGATGTTCAACATGTGTCTCTCCGCATGTTCCAGAGGATGATGACTTGTTTGCTGTTTGGGAGGGATGATGTGAGCAAGTTGAACACCCATGAGGTGATGTTGTTAGTGTCCTATATTAATCCTCGTTGGGAGAAGCGCTTTTATTACAGTGCTCCCGAGGTTGTGTGCTCCCGCTTAGCTCTTATGGCACGGTCCAAGAACTGTTACCTTACTTGTGGGGGCTATAGTGACCCGCTTGGCTTAGAGACTGACTGACTTTGACACCCCACCAGCGTTGGGAACTTGGTTGTTTGAGACTGCCCCTACTATGGATGAGAAGTATTGGTGCCACATTAAGTGGCCTTGGAGGTTAGATGACGGGTCCTTGGCTTGGAGGATGAAGGGGACTAAATGGATGGTACTCCCCGATCCTGAGAACCTACCGGTGGTGAACCACCTAGAGGAGTATGACCCGGGGAGTAGAGAGCGTAGACCTGAGCCTCACTTTTACCTGATCAATCCCACCATCCTCTTAGATTTTCCTGAACCGATCACTACCTCGGAGATGAAGACGACCGTTCCCCACCCCCCGAGCACCATAGAGGGAGAGTGGCTAGTGAGGCCGAGGCTGAGACTGAGCCTTCCTATACCACACCTAGCTTCTATCATCGCAGTACTCGCCCTATCCCACCATCCACGACCCTAGGATGCAGGTCAGTGAGCTGACCGAGCGGATCTCTACTAACTTAGTGCTATGGAATATGCACGAAATGGCTTATAATCAGGGCATAAGAAAGAAGTTGGCATAGCTGGTATGGTGGAGAGGGCCCGGGATTGACACCGGGGTGTTCCATAGTTACGGGGTGGACCCCAACTCTTGGAGAGCACCGACGGAGACCGAGTATGGCTGCCTCGCAGGACCATGGGGAGCTAACTACGGTAGCCAGCTAGACGAGGTAGGGAGGTGGATCGGCGGTTGAGGCTACTCATCTGGAGCTTATTAGGGAGCGGGGACATCTGGTACCGAGGGTGGAGAGGATATGGATGAGGATGTTGGCATCTAAGCTCCACTTTGATTTTATGGACTTTTTTTGGATGATTGCTAGACTTTTATCGTACTTTCTTTTATTTTGAGTGCTTGTAATCGGCCTTAAGGCCACTACTTGTTTTCTCTGTATTGCTATTACGTTGTTAAGACTGTGAACCTTGTGTTGGGCAGGTTAATATTTCTATGTCATGGACATGGATTGCGAAAATCGAGTTCTAGACTCGAAAATTCGGCCGAGCAAGATGATACTCGGTCGAGTATCGTGTACTCGACCGAGTACTCTTCGATACTCGATCGAGTATTTAGACGTTGCATTCGTGGTTGTTTAAGCTTATTGTACAATAAACTCTTGTATATGCTTTTATTATATATTTATCTTTGGGTGTCCTAGTATCTTTGGATGGTATGCACACGGTCTATATAGTGACGGTACATCGGCCTAGCTTGGAATTGAGACGGTTACGATATATAAGTTGGTATGGATTGTGGCATGACAATATTATCATACTGAATAAAGTTGTGTTTAGTTTACACCTCTCTTTGTTGATGTTGCATGTTACTTAAAATTCTAAGTTGCATGAATATGGTTCTTGTCTTACTTGTGTTCCATGTGTAACACCCTCATACTTCAAGTGCCTTACCAGGACCACTTAAAGAATGGAAGTGCTACCATCTTGGTTACCCGAGGCAATGTATATCAATTAGACAATAAAGAAACATACTTTAATAAATGAGTTTAAAGTGATACAAGTCCAAAACCCAAAACTGATAAAATAAAATACAAATGTTCCTCAAAACTGTCAAACCAACTAAAACAGCTTGTGATTACTCAACCCAGCTATCCCATGCGCATCAACTCATACCTTCTCAATAATCGCTCACCATCCCCGAATAGATCGTCATAGTTTTTAAAACAATTAAACGGGGTCAGTACTGATTACACAAACAACACAGCTGCAACAAAAGCAATACAAAAATCCAACCAAACAACCCAATCTCCAACATACCACCACACACCTGACTACACACTAAAGTGTGTAGTCCTGCCAGAATAATCATCGCAACAAGTATTCCACACCGCCAGTGGGGGACCGCAGCCGTTCCCACCTAAGCCCTACTGATCTCATCCGAGCGATAAACCCAAGTTCCTAAATGTGCACATGTTAGGTTCATATACCTATTATTAGACTCTTCTAATAGTGAACTAATTAACATATTAATGTGAGTTCATTAGATCTAGTGCATGCACAACTAAATAAGTGATTAAATGAGAAAAATAATGTTCCTTACATTGTTATATGGCTCGAAATTATGGGCACAAATAAGGTCACCTTCCTTATTTATTCTTAAGCTTAAATGTAATGGATGATCCTCCCTAATCCCAATGTAGAGCTTCTCCTCTTGATTGCACCCAAAACAAATCCCTTAAACTAATATATTAATTAACTAGATTAATATAGTAGTACCCTAAAATAATTCTAATAATATACTTATTATTACACTAGTAATCTTGTATTGTGATTAAAATTTATGATGAACAATTTATAAGGTTTCTAAACCATTAAAGAGAGATGTAGTGAGAATAATAAGATAAGAAAATAGAATGAATACTACGCTAGTAAATATAGAGCACAACTTCTCTACTTGAGAAGGAGGGTGCTGGTTTTGGTGAGGAAGAAGACCAATGCATGGTCTTTCCCTTTATTCTTTTGTTCTTCTCCAAGTGCTAGGTGTAAGACTAGGCAATAGGGTACTCATCACATTTGTCATACAATATAAACAAATGCAAACAAACAAACCCATTACCTCCTACCAAAACCGGTGCCCTTATAAAATGGACTTCTATTTTATTTTTTCAATTTGTCATTTGTCACACAATATGTCACATGTAGTAAGTTTCATGTTATTAATTAATTTAATGCATATTTATCAAATAAATATCATTTTATATATTAATTAATTTACATACTACAAATTGACTAGTGATTCTTGATCACATAAATAAAATGGGTCATATAATTATAATTTACAACATATTGTAATTATAATTAACCAATCATTCTTATCTCAATTGTTTCATAAACAATAATCAATTTTAGTAATAAAATATATTAATTACTAAAATAAATCTTATTTAATCAAATTACAATAAGATATAAATATTCTCTCTTACAGATGAATTGTTCAATTTTAAGGAATTGATTAACTTGTATCGTCATACAATTATTCAATTTGTCTATTAAGGGAACTGTCCTATAAGTGTGACCTTAAGGGATCAACTGATCACCACCATCAAACGACAGTAATGTCAAACTCTAGTTAGCCAATCATTACTGATTAATGTTGATCAGTTGACTATATTATTGAATCATCCCTTATGTATTCTTAATTTGAGATTTAAACACGTGATCGCACTATTGTTGAGGACACATACTCCAACAATCTCCCACTTGTCCAAGACAAGTGTGTGTCACCAATTCTCTTGTCCTATTACAATCTCCCACTCAATGCAAGGTGTCTCGCATGTCGTACTTGCATTTGATCATATCTTGAGTGGTTTCCTCGATCTAGAGAGTAACTGTCTGACCGGAATTATCTACCGTAGATAACTTCTGAGCGTGGCCACACATTTTCAGTTCACTGCTTCTCGAGTGGCCTTGAGATTTCAAATAACCTTGACAAGGGGGTGGACAATTCCTATCGCACTATTCCCTTCGTATAGCCACAGTTCATCATAACCCAAAATGTACTCATTTGACTTCAGTTACGACAGTCGTAAAGTATAAATCAAAGCCATTCAGAAACTTGTGCCAACTTGGGCGAATAGTCTTTAGTCAAAAGAATTGACTCTTAAGAATACTATAACAGCTCTTGCCACGACCAGGCTTTATGAATTACCAGAACTCTATAAGCGGTCACTTCCCGACAAAGTGTCCCATACAGTCTGCCTATGTGATCGACTAGTCATCCCATATGACTCTATGGCACTTGAACTTGCCATCAATCGCATCACACTCTAGTCGCTTTGAGACGTCACCTCCTTTAAGTAACTAGGGGCGAAGACTATGTCAATCCAGTTCACTTTAATGGGGTTCAATATTGTCTCTACAACCCATTTAGATACAACAATGTAATAAATAAATGAGTTTGCACAAATAAACTCAAACGACAAATGCGATTATCACATATAAACCAAAATCAAAGTTTTTCATTTCATATCTAATAATCTAATACAAACTTGGCATGCGTTTCAGACCCATGGAAATAACATTTTAGTCATGCTTAGCCTGCGATAAAGGTTTGGTTAAAGGATCAGCTATGTTGTCATCCGTCCCAACCTTACAAATCGTCATTTCCTTCCTTTCAATGAAATCTCTAATTACATGAAATTTTCTAAGTACGTGTCTAGACTTGTTGCTAGACTTGGGCTCTTTAACTTGAAAGATTGCCCCACTATTGTCATAGAAGATCGTGATAGGATCTTTGGCATTAGAAACTACCCTTAACCCCTCCAAAAATTGCCTAATCCACACGGCTTCCTTGGCAGCTTCAGACGCTGCAATGTACTCAGCCTCCGTTGTAGAATCCGCAATGACCGACTCTTTGAAGCTTCTCCAGCTAACTGCACCACCATTAAACATGAAAACAAAACCAACCTGAGATTTCATGTCATCTCTATCTGTTTGAAAACTCGAGTCTATGTAACCCTTAACACATAGCTCAGAGTCACCTCCAAACACTAAGATAGAATCCTTAGTCCTTCTCAAGTACTTGAGGATGTTCTTAACTGCTATCCAGTGACTCTCACCTAGATTATCTTGATATCTACTAGTCATGCTTAAAGCATATGAGACATCTGGACGAGTGCATAACATAGCATACATGTGATCCAACAACGGAAGCATAGGGAATCAACTTCATGCGTTCAAAATCTTCTGGTTCGGAGGGAGATTGAGACTTGCTCAAAATTATCCCGCTACCCATAAGAATTAAGCCTCTCTTAGACTGATCCATGTTGAAGCGTCGAAGAACCTTGTCAATATAAGATTCTTGACTTAATGTCAATATCCTTTTGGGTCTATCTCTATAGATCTGGATACCTAATATGCGTTGTGCTTCTCCTAAATCCTTCATTTGGAAATGATTTCCCAACCACTCATTGACGGAGGATAACATTGAAATATCATTTCCAATAAGTAGTATGTCATCCACATACAATATTAGGAACACAACATTGCTCCCACTGAACTTCGTGTATAAACATGGTTCCTCAACACTTCGAGTAAAACCATTTTCTTTTATAACATGATTAAATCGATGGTTCCAACTTCTTGATGCTTGCTTAAGACCATAAATGGAGCTCTTAAGCTTGCATATTTTGTTAGGATTTTTAGGATCTACAAAACCTTCAGGTTCCATCATATACACCTCCTCTTCTAAATGCTCATTTAGAAATGCGGTCTTGACATCCATTTTCCATATTTCATAGTCATGAAATGCGGCGATCGCTAACAGTATCTGAATGGATCTCAGCATGGCTACGTGGGCAAAGGTTTCGTCATATTGAAGACCATGAACTTGGGTAAAACCTTTTGCCACTAGCCTAGCCTTGTATACATAATCATATCTTTTTATGCCATTCTTTACCTTAAAGATCCATTTGTATTGAAGAGGTCTTGCTCCTTCAGGCAAATCCACCAAGTTCTAAACTTGATTTTCATGCATAGAACTCATTTCGGATTCCATGGCTTCAAGCCATAAAGCTGAATTGGGACTAGAGATTGAAGCTTTGTAAGTGGTGGGTTCGTCACTTTCTAGAAGCAACACATCAAGACTCCCATCCTCTTGGATAAGTCCAACATATCTATTAGGATGGCGAGAAACTCGACCCGACCTCCTCGGTTGAGGAATAATAACCGAATTAGACGACGAAGGAATGTCTTCATGTGCCTCTACTTCGGTTTGTGGCTCTTGAACTTCATCAAGTTCAAAATTTATCCCACTCTGTCTCTTAGAAATAAACTCACTTTCTAAGAAGACAACTTCACTAGACATAAACACTTTGTTTTCATGAGGTTTGTAGAAGTAATAGCCTCGGGAGGTATTGGGGTAACCTACAAAGATGCATTTTTCGGATCATGGGGCTAGCTTGTTGTCGGTCTTTACCTTGACGTAAGCATTACATCCCCAAATCTTCATATAGGATATATTAGGAATCCTTCCTTTCCACATCTCATATGGAGTCTTTTCGGTTGCTTTTGTTGGACTATTGTTCAATGATTTGATCGCGGTTTGGATTGCAAATCCCCAAAACGAGTCGGGTAACTCGGTTTGACTCATCATAGATCGAACCATATCTAGTAGGGTTCGATTTCTCCTCTCGGCAACATCATTAAGTTGTGGTGTACCGGGTGGAGTGAGTTGTGACACAATGCCACAACCTTTTAAGTGTGAATCAAATTCATTACTAAGATACTCTCCACCACGATCGGATCGTGGTGCTTTTATCTTCTTGTTCAATTTGTTTTCTACTTCATTTTGAAATTCTTTAAATTTCTCAAAAGCTTCACTCTTGTACTTTATTAAGTAGATATACCCATATCTACTTAAATCATCGGTGAAGGTAATGAAGTAGTCATAATTACCCCTAGCAGTGATAGTCATTGGTCCACATACATCGGTATGTATAAGGCCCAATAGTTCACTAGCTCGAGTCCCTTTACTACTAAAAGGATTACGAGTCATTTTGCCTAGGAGGCAAGATTCGCATATACCATAGGATTGAAAATCAAATGGTTTAATAACATTAGTTGAAACTAATCTTTTAATGCGATTCTCGTTAATATGACCTAATCAACAATGCCAAATGTACGATTCAATTGGATCACTTGATTTGAGTCTCTTGGATTGTATGTTATAGATGTCATTACTTGGATTTGAAGTCTCTAGAACATAAATGCCATTTATTGAAGAGCCTCGGCCTATGACCAAGTCATTAATACAACAATTGTTTTTAATGGCAAAATTAAAGCCATATATGTCTAACATAGCAATTGAAATAATGTTCTTAGAAAGAGAAGGTACATAAAAACAATTATGCAAATAAAACTCAAATCCATTTGTCAAAACAAGTACATAAGTTACCTTGGATGTGGCCTCTACTCTAGCTCCATTCCCAAGTCGGAGATCAACATCGCCCTTGCTCAGCTTTTCCACGTTTCTTAGCCCCTGTAAATGATTACAAAGGTGAGAACCGTAACCGGTATCTAATACCCACGTTGTGGTGGAAGTAAAATTTACATCAATAACATAAATTTCAGAAGGAATTTTACCGAGTGGAATAACAAGTCCTCCCTAATATTTCCCAAATATATGGGGCAATTCCTCATCCAATGTCCCATGCCATGACAATAATGGCATTCATCATCAACTTTGGCTCCTTTGGTAGTCCCACTAGCCATCTTGTTTACATTGTTGAATTTTCTACCTTTCTTTCCCTTCCTTTTGAACCATTTCCTTTTAGTTGCAAGAGCTTGCTTGCTAGGACTCCCACTAGTTTCGGCATCCCTTTATTCTAAAGATAAGGATCCCATATATTTAGCGAGATGGTCTTCCCGAGACACATTCACAAATGATCTAGTCATAGTATGAGGTATGGAGGAAGTAATGAAATTAAGGTTTCCGTCGGAACCGATCCCAAAATGAAGCTCTCTAGTTGTATCGAGATTGTTGTTGAAGGAAATATCGTCAAATAAGTTATGACAAGACTCAATGGTAATAGGTGTTGTTGCATTTATAGGATCGCATACGATATATAAACTACAAACATGGAGGTAAAGGAAATATTAACATTTGTCATTTTAATCATACTTGTAAACACTTTAAACAAGTTTCAAGCATTTATATAGTGACCTCTACCCAACTATTATAAATGATCCCGAGATCCAAATTCATATCAATTCGGGCACGATGAGCCGATTCATCCCTAATTAATATAACTCGGTGGATTAACTATTTAATCGATTCTACTTCTAGAACTCTCGGTCGATAAAATTACTTTAATATTTATCTTTAGCCCGGAACACATGCGACTACGGTCACGAATACTTCCGTTGAGCTCAATCCAAATTTCGATGTAATAACAATTTACTACCCACTTACCCAACGTAACAAGTTTAGCACCCCGGTGAGCCGAGCCTACTTCCTTGTGAAATTAGGATTCATGGTTCTACTATTTGGTAAGGCTAATTCTCAATTATTATTTAGTGAGAGGTCTTGTCAATTTATTATCTATCACGTTTTAAGTGAACTAAAGCGGTGAACTACGATAATTATAATCGACACGGTCAATGACTCGATATGAAATGCATGTGTTGTTATGGCGATTTGGCAATGCATGCAACATATTAAAATAAATGCAAAGCAATAATAATAATAAATTCCTAGCATGACCTTCCTAAAATAGAAAATCAAATAATCTATTAGAAATTCGGAAACCAACTCCTTTGGTCCCTTAAATCTTCAAGTGGCACGCCTCCCAAGAACACCATCTTTGCCGGAACACCTTTCCGAATGACATTGTCTTGAAGGAACTCCGTAATTACAAATAATAATAAAAATACATAGCTATTCGTATTATACATTTGTAAAATGATAAACTAGTACAAATAAAAGTGATACGAGATCACATTAAATTACAACCGAATCAATATTCCCTTTCATTACGGGTAATATCGATTAAAACTAAGGCCATACTAAGATAAAATTACATAATTCAAAATTATATAAATAAAAAGACATTCAACAATTGAAATATGCAACATTATAATATGTGTCTATCATGCCAAATTATGTGCCAAATCGCCCTATTTAACTTACTCGTTTATATAACCCGGTTTTATGGAAATGCGTGATAATAACTTATTAAAATCACAAATCAATACTTAAATAAAATTTAAGCTCAATTTAATTATCCTAACATACTTAGGTCTTAAAAATTAGTCATCACTCAATTTTTTGACAATAATTCAACTTGATACAATTTTATGCTCATTTTGACCTTAAAATCATAACTATTATGAAATAAATCCAAATTAAATTACAATAATTTCAAATTTTGAATTTTAAATATTTGAACATTCTGAAATATTTCCATAACACTCATAATGTCAAAAATCATGGTTAAAATTTTCGAATTTATTTCGAGAAACATATAGTTGCAATTTATCGGTTTTATCAAATAAAACATCTAAAGTATACAAAACTTAACCCGGTCAATTTTATAACATTATATCTGATACGTGGGATATAAATTCAACCTAAAGTAATTTTCTCATGCCATGTAATTTGTTTTAGCTATTTATGCTTAAATAGTCACTATTTATGCCATTTTTACACTAAAAAATTCATAAATCATGCAAAATTAATCAAGTTTATTTCAAATTTTACACACAGTGAGTAAAGAATTCATGTGACAACATATAAAAATTTCATGGCCTATTTCGAAGTATAACTACATTTAACCATTTTACCTCCAGTTAATCCATTTTTATCTCATAAAAATCATAAATTATGCAATATTAATCACATTAATATTAAATTTTACATACAATAGTTACAATATGCATGTGATGTTAGATAAAAATTTCAAAGTCAGAAACTTAGTTTAACTATTTTTAGTATTTTATTTCCATTTTAGTCATAAAAATGTAATAAAATAATTAAAAATCATTAAAATGAGCAATAAAATACCATAAATCATAAAAATGACCTAAAAAATATTTTAGGGCCAGAATATACAACATGCATCAATATTTCATGTCTTTATCTAATAAATCACAAATTTTTAGTTTTAATTAAGTTACTAATAACTCGAAAAAACTATAAATCGATTATGCATGCAACATCCTATGCTCTGATACCAATTGTTAGGTTCATATACCTATTATTAGACTCTTATAATAGTGAACTAATTAACATATTAATGTGAGTTCATTATATCTAATACATGCACAACTAAATAAGTGATTAAATGAGAAAAACAATGTTCCTTACATTGTTATATGGCTCCAAATTATGGGCACAAATAAGGTCACCTTCCTTATTTGTTCTTGAGCTTAAATGTAATGGATGATCCTCCTTAATCCCAATGTAGAGATTCTCCTCTTGATTGCACCCAAAACAAATCCCTTAAACTAATATATTAATTAACTAGATTAATATAGTAGTACCCTTAACATAATTCTAATAATATACTTATTACTACACTAGTAATTTTATATTGTGATTAGAATTTATGATGAACAATTTATAAGGTTTATAAACCATTTAAGAGAGATGTAGTGAGAATAATAAGATAATAAAATAGAATGAATACTACACTAGTAAATATAGAGCACAACTTCTCTATTTGAGAAAGAGGGTGCCAGTTTTGCTGAGGAGGAAGACCAATGTATGGTCTGTGACACCCCCATACTCCACGTGTCTTACTAGGACCACTTAAGGTATGAGAACATCACCATCTCGGTTACCCGAGACAATGATAATCAAATGACAATGAAGAAACATAATTTAAATAACAATATAATTTAAAGTGAATACATGTCCCAAGGCCAAAACTGTTAAAAGTACAATACAAAGTTCTCAAATCCCAAAAGTATCAAACAACTAAATCAAAACAGCAGAAAACTCTAAGACTGCCTTGTGGTTACTCATCCCAGCTAACCCAAGCGTATCTTCTCATACATGTTCAACAACTGCTCACCATCCCCGAATGGATCACCATAGTTTTTAAAATAACTCACGGGGTCAGTACTAATTACACAAACAAAGCCACAATGAAACAATTATACAAACAACTCACACAATCCCGGTCTCCATCTCCAATCTCCACATAACTGACTACACACTAAAGTGTGTAGCCCTGCCAGAGTACCCATCGCAACAGGTACTCCTCGCCGCCAGTGGGGGACCGCAACCGTTCCCACCTAAGTCCTGCTCATCTCCATCGAGCGATAAACCCATGTTCATTAATGTGCATATCCCTTCTGTGGCGGGTTCCACAGAAGGCGAATCAAGGGAGTGAAGCTACTCCCGCAAGCGACTCCACTCAGCCAGGGACGCACCCTGAAGATCATAGACAGTTATACAGTAATCACAATACCTCTATCAACAACCACCAAATCATAATCCAATACGATAATTACTCAACAACAACAATACTAACAACATCAATATCAACCATGCCATGTAATTAATACCGAGTAGGGAAACTCTACCTGGAATACAAACACCGATAATAGATGATCAAGCAGCTAACTCAGAATCTCTACTCAACGAATCCTCCTCCTATACATACATACATACAATCACAACCACGTTTACACAAACCCCCAAAACCCTCAAATCACCCAATTAGGGTTTAACCAACTTTAATAAGACAATATAAAAATTATATGTAAAGCTTACCCTCGACACAAGGATCACAAAGATGTAAAGAACGACGAAAACCGACACTCCTAGCTCCGGGATTTGCTAATAATGCGGCGAGGATGAAAGAACGTAACTTTAATCTTCTCTTGTGTTTTTTAGGTTGCAAAACGTGTTTAAGGAAATTGTAACGGAAATCTTATATATCAATCCGCATTATTAACAAACCCATTGAAAATCACCCGTTAACCGACTTACTCGATCGAGTAAGTCACTTACTCGATCGAGTGACCCTTACTCGATCGAGTGCCAAGCTTACTCGATCGAATACCCATCAGACAGACTATTGTTTTGCGTAAAAATTTACTTACTCGACAGAGTAAGCCCCACTCGATAGAGTACCCTAAGACACATAAAAGCGTAGTATTATAGTCTTCCCTCCTTAAAAAGAACTTCGTCCCCGAAGTTCAAACCACAACATAACAAAAACACACTAACACCAACCCGACACAACAACATAAACAAAACTCGACACAAAACTCCAAAACACACCTCCCAAAATAAAACCCAACCCGACTCAAAACAACTACTAACTATACCAAAACTCCCATAAAACATGCAAAAACTCTATGCGACCATCTCCTACCCCCCTAAAAGAAACAAGTTTACCTCCCCGTAACCACACATACCTGATCAAACAGAGACGGGTACCGCTCCCTCATAGCCTCTTCTGCCTCCCATGTAGCCTCCTCAACCTCATGGTTAGACCAAAGAACCTTAAGAAACACTGTCTCACCATGTCTAATTTTCTTAAACTTTAGATCAAGAAACTGTTTAGGCACCTCAAGATAAGATAAAGACTCATCCAGCTCGATGTTCTCTACCTCTAACACATGTGATGGATCACTAACATACTTCCGCAGCTGCGATACATGAAACACATTATGCACTTTATCCAAGGCAGACGGTAAAGCTAACCGATAAGCAACCTCACCCACACGATCCAAGATCTCATATGGTCCTATAAACGTCTGGCAAAGCTTCCCATTCTAACCAAATCTCATGACCCCACGCATAGGAGACACTTTCAAAAGAACCTTGTTCCCAACCTGAAACTCTATGTTCCGACGAGGTAGATCTGCATAACTCTTTTGTCGATCTTGGGCCACTTTCATCCTTTGACTAATCAGCTTAACCTATTCAACCATCTGTGGTCCCAAAATAACTGCCTTAGCACTATCATCCCAACATATCGGACTCCTACATCTCCTCCCATATAAAGCCTCAAATGGTGCCATGCCAATACTGGTGTGATTGCTGTTATTGTAAGAAAACTCAATCAAATCCAACCTCTGCTCCCAGCTACCACCAAAATCCATAACACAAGCTCGCAACATGTCCTCTAAAGTCTTGATGGTCCTCTCTTCTGGCCATCTGTCGCAGGATGAAAAGCAATACTCATCTTTAAGGTAGTCCCCATCATCTCCTGCAACTCTTTCCAAAACCGTGATATGAACCTCGCATCTCTATCGAACACTATATCCTTAGGCACCCCATGCAAACGAACCACGTGCTTCCTATAAGCCAAAGCCAACTGCATCTTGGTCCAATTATGTTTCATCGGCACAAAGTGAGCTGATTTCGTCAGTCGGTCTACTATAACCCATATCATGTTATTACCCTGCTGACTTTTCGGCAAACAAACTATAAAATCCATATAAATGGACTCCCACTTCCACTAAGGTACCTCAAGAGACTGAATCTTACCTTGTGGTCGTCGTTGCTCCCATTTCACCCTCTGACAAGTCAAACAACGAGCCACGAACTCAGCTGTTTCTTTCTTCATCCCCGGCAACCATAAAGTCTTCTTCAAATCTTTGTATAGCTTGTCACCGCCTGGATGTGCCGAGTATGGTGTACAATGTGCCACTGTCATGATTATCTTTTTCAACTCCTCATCACTAGAAACACACTATCTCCCATCAAATCTCACACTACCATCTGTATGAATAGAGAATCTAGACACTGTCCCTTTCTCTACTCCAGCCCTCCACTCCTCAATCTTGGGATCCAAAGCCTGTTTTCTGCGAATCTCATCATAAAGGTCCGACTCCACCGTCTAATCCCTTCTAGCATCCCCTATCTGGATCATATGTATCCCCATCTTCCCCACCTCATCTCTCAGCCTCATCAAAGACATAGTTGTGCATAAAGAATGCACACTCTTCCTGCTCAAGACATATGTAACCACATTAGCTTTCCCTTCATGGTAGATTATATCCATGTCATAATCACCAATCAGCTTCATCCACCTCCTCTGTCTCATGTTCAGCTCCTTTTTAGTGAAGATGTAGTTAAGACTCTTGTGATCTGAAAACACCTCAAAGGTCGCCTCATAAAGATAGTGCCTCCAAATCTTGAGAGCAAACACAACTGCACCCAACTCCAAATCATGTGTAGGGTAATTCTCCTCATAAGGCTTTAATTGCCTAGAAGCATAGGCAATCACTTTCCCATTCTGCATCAACACACAACCCAACCCATTCTTTGAAGCATTTGTATACACCTCAAAGTTCTCACTCCCTTCAGGTAATGCTAAGATTGGAGCTGTGGTCAAACGCTCCTTTAATGTTTGGAACGCCGTCTCACAACTTTCATCCCAACGAAACCTGTTCAATTTCCTCATCAAATCTGTCATGGGTCTAGCTATCTTGGAGAAATATTTCACGAACCACCGATAGTACCCTACTAAACCCAAGAAACTCCTGATCTCTGCCACATTCTTTGGTGCTTCCTACTTGGTAACTACCTCAATCTTTGCAGGATCCACGGCTACCCCTTTCTTTGAAATCACATGCCCTAGAAAGGCAACCTCCTCTAACTAGAACTCACACTTAGAAAACTTTTCATACAGCTGATGTTCTCGCAAAGTCTGCAACACTATCCTCAAATTCTCCTCATGCTCTTCTTTAGTCTTAGAAAAGACTAAGATATCGTCTATAAAGACCACCACAAACCGAGCCAAGAACTGACTGAAGACCCGGTTCATCAAATCCATAAACATTGCAGGTGCATTAGACAACCCAAACGACATCACCACATACTCATAATGACCATACCTCGATGTAAAAGTTGTCTTTGGTATGTCCTCTTCTCTAATCTTCACCTGATGGTAACCCGACCTCAAATCAATCTTAGAAAAGACTGCTGCACCGCTCAACAGATCAAGCAAATCATCTATCCTTGGTAAAGGATACTTATTCTTTACTGTCACTCTGTTCAGCTCCCTATAGTCGATGCACAACCTCAAGCTCCTATCTTTCTTCTTTACAAACAACACTGGTGCTCCCCACGGTGATACACTAGGTCTAATGTATCCCTTCTCAATCAGATCATCCATCTGCTTCCTTAGCTCCTCCAACTCCTTAGGACCCATACGGTACGGTGCCTTAGAGATTGGCCATGTTCTCGGTTTCATTTCAACACTGAAATCTATCTCCCTCTTCAGTGGCAACCCCGGAATCTCCTCTGGAAAGACATCTAGAAACTCTCCCACCACTGGTATCTCCTCAACTGGCGGACTCTCCACTCTATGATCTCTCATATGGCATAAGATCAACGGGCACCCCTTCCTCAGATAGGACTTCAAGGTCACTGCTGCAATCAACTTGATTTTGGGTTTGATAACAAACCCTCGATAAGACACACTAATCCCCTTAGGACCTCTCAAAGAAACCCTCTTTTGATGACAATCTATTTTAGCCTTGTACTTTCCCAACCAATCCATACCCAGAATCATCTCAAAACCCTCCAAAGGAAACTCTAAGAAGTCTACAAGTAGATCAACTTGCCCAACTATCATAGACACACCTCTATACAACCGCCCACAAGATACGGACTCGCCTGAAGGTATAAAAATTTCCTCTCTCACAGACTCATACTCACTCAAACCCAACCGTTTAGCATGACTCGATGATACAAATGACTTTGACGCTCTCGAATCAAACAAAACAAAAGTAAAAACTCCAATAACAAGAAATGTACCGGTGATAACATGAGCATCATCCTCAGCTGCTTTCTTCTCCATCATAAACAGCTTGCCACTAGTCTTCTGCCCACCTCTCTGGACAGTACTAGCTGAGGTAGATGGCTTAGCATCCGACCCCTGGTTGTTGTTCATCGCCGGTCTCTGGTATGAATTACCGCCATTGCGGTTAGCCCCACCGTTGTTGTTACTCTGACCACCCCAGTTGTTCCACGACCCAGCCGGCATGTTACTAGCATAGCTCTGCGAAGGACCCTGAGAGAAACTCCCCTGTGACGGTCTCTGGAAACCCCCACTCACAGCACTGGTGCACTCATGCCTCTTGTGGCCCACACCGCCACAGTTAAAACAAGTCATACCCCAACTGCTACTACCACTCCCATGACCACGCCCAAAGGAAGCCCCAACACTAAACCCCGAACCCGATGAATATGCCCTTGCCTGGTTATGGCCACCCTTCTTGTAACTGCACTGACCACCTCCCTCACTCTCAGCTTTCCTCTTCTCAGAGCCTCTCTCCTTGGTCATCTCAACTAACCTCTCAGCCCTCCCAGCATGCTCATAAACCTCCTTCACATCAGTAAGAGCTCCCACCGGTAACTTCTCCATAATCTTGGGGGTTAACCCCTTCTCAAACCTCAATGCCAAGTTCTCTTAGCTCAGCCCCATGTCCTCAACATACCTAGACTTCTCATTAAACTTATGGTAGTACTCAACAACGGTCATCTCAGAGGTCATCTTAAAATCATCAAACTCCTCCCTTAACCTACTAAGCACATGTTCAGGCACAAACTCACGCCTTATAGATTTCTTGAACTCATCCCAAGGTATCACCGGTAACCCCTGTTTCAGATATATATCCAAAGCACTCACTTTTACCTTGTCCCACCACTCACCACCTGCCTCCCTCAAGAAGAACGCGGCCTATTCCACTCGAAGCTCATCTGGGCAATGAACCAGATTGAGTATATTCTTCATCTCTATGTGCCAATTATCCAGTAATATTGGCGCCCCTATCTCTTTATACTCCTTAGGAGTGAACCTTGTT
Source organism: Silene latifolia (assembly GCF_048544455.1). Classification (NCBI taxonomy): domain Eukaryota; kingdom Viridiplantae; phylum Streptophyta; class Magnoliopsida; order Caryophyllales; family Caryophyllaceae; genus Silene; species Silene latifolia. The sequence goes on from NC_133536.1 coordinate 44,103,095, forward strand.
ATGTGAATGCTGATCTTAGAGGGATCAACTTCTCTGTCCTTTCCCACTCTTTTCAAGGCCTCAGTGAGAGCATCCTGGTGCTCAAACATCTTTACTATATCATCAACGGTCATACTCTCTGTTATAGCATACAACGCATTCCTCTTTGACGGCATCTTGTAACTATATAAGAGAAAGTTAAACATAAACACACACATCCCACATCTCAAACACGGATATAACCTGCACGGAACCTACTCGATCGAGCCCCTTAGCTTACTCGATCGAGTTGAGGTCACTCGATCGAGTTGCCCCATCTACTCGATCGAGTGCCTCGACTCCAGAACCTGGCCAGAAAGCTCCCAAAAACATACTCGATCGAGTTGACAACCCACTAAATCGAGCCGACCCTACTCGATCAAGTGCCACCACCTACTCGATCGAGCGCCCAAAAACTTGCTTCTGCCCAAAAAACGTAAAACTACCTACTCGATCGAGTGCCTCCCACTCGATCGAGTCATGCAGACTCGTATACACTACCCGCATGTTCAACTTACACTCCCAACTTTCTATACTCTTAGCAAAACGACAACAACAACATATGTACTTATGCATCAATTTATATATATCAACAAAACACTTTTCATAAATCTAACATGCCACATTATAGACCAAACATCATGCTTTCAATCAATCCACATACGACTCATGTCATTATCATCCTTCAATTCATATCTCTCATCCGCCACATGCATACGTCCACCGATTCACACCAGATACTATATATAGATATGCAAAGCACAAGAATAACACATAACGATCCCGACACATACCCCATGTGACCGGTTCAAAATTGTAGGGCGAGTTCGCGACTTTAGGACGTCTCCCAAGTCTTTGCATTAGCTCCTACAACTTTTACCCCGGGTTCATTTTAGTTTGACTCCCTATGTTCATTAGGTTCATTTGTTACAGGTTTCAGGATCGTCTCTCTGATACCACTTTGTGACACCCCCATACTTCAAGTGCCTTACCAAGACCACTTAAGGTATGAGAACGTCACCATCTCGGTTACCCGAGGCAATGATAATCAAATGTAAATGAAGAAACATAATTTAAATAACAATATAGTTTAAAGTGAATACATGTCCCAAGGCCAAAACTGTTAAAAGTACAATACAAAGTTCTCAAATCCCAAAAGTATCAAACAACTAAATCAAAACAGCGGAAGACTCTAAGACTGCCTCGTGGTGACTCATCCCAGCTAACCTAAGCATATCCTCTCATACCTGTTCAACAACTACTCACCATCCCCGAATGGATCACCACAGTTTTTAAAACAACTCACGGGGTCAGTACTAATTACACAAACAAAGCCACAAAGAAACAATTATACAAACAGCTCACACAATCCCAGTCTCCATCTCCAATCTCCACATAACTGACTACACACTAAAGTGTATAGCCCTACCAGAGTACCCATCGCAACAGGTACTCCTTGCTGCCAGTGGGGGATCGTAGTCGTTCCCACCTAGCCCCACTCATCTCAATCGAGCTAAACCCATGTTCATTAATGTGCACATCCCTTCTGTGGCAGGTTCCACAGAAGGTGAATCAAGGGCGTGAAGCCACTCCCGCAAGTGACTCCACTCAGCCAGGGACGCACCCCGAAGATTACAGACAGTTATACAGTAATCACAATACCTCTATCAACAACCACCAAATAAGAATCCAATACGATAATTACTCAACAACGACAATACTAACAACATCAATATCAACCATGCCATGTAATTAATACCGATTAGGGAAACCTACCTGGAATGCAAACACCGATAATAGACGATCAAGCAGCTAACTCAGAATCTCTCCTTAACGAATCCTCCTCCTATACATACATACATACAATCACAACCCCGTTTACACAAACCCCCAAAACCCCTAAATCACCCAATTAGGGTTTAACCAACTTTAAGAAGACAGTATAAAAATTATATGTAAAGCTTACCCTCAACACAAGGATCACAAAGATGTAAAGAACGACGAAAACCGACACTCCTAGCTCCGGGATTTGATAATAATGCGGCGAGGATGAAAGAACGTAACTTTAATCTTCTCTTGTGTGTTTTAGGTTGCAAAAAGTGTTTAAGGAAAAGGTGACGGAAATATTATATATCAATCCACATTATTAACAAACCCGTCGAAAATCACCCGTTAACCGACTTACTCGATCGAGTAAGTCACTTACTTGATCGAGTGACCCTTACTCGATCGAGTGCCAAGTTTACTCGATCGAGTACCCATCAGACAGACTACTGTTTTTCGCAAAAACATACTTACTCGGTAGAGTAAGCCCCACTCGATAGAGTACCCTAAGACACATAAAATCGTAGTATTACATGGTCTTTCCCTTTATTCTTTTCTTCTTCTCCAAGTGCTAGGTGTAAGACTAGGCAATAGGGTACTCATCACATTCGTCATACAATATAAACAAATGCAACAAACAAACCCATTACCTCCTACCAAAACCGGTGCCCTTATAAAATGGACTTCCATTTTATTTTGTCAATTTGTCATTTGTCACACAATATGTCACATGTATTAAGTTTCATGTTATTAATTAATTAATACATATTTATCAAATAAATATCATTTTATATATTATTTAATTTGCATACTACAAATTAACTAGTGATTCTTGATCACATAAATAAAATGGGTCATATAGTTATAATTCACAACATATTGTAATTATAATTAACCATTCATTCTTATCTCAATTATTTCAAAAACAATAATCTATTTTAGTAATAAAATATATTAATTAAATCCTATTTAATCAAATTACAATAAGATATAAATATTCTCTCTTATAGATGAATTGTTGAATTTTAAGGAATTGATTAACTTCTATCGTCATACAATTAATCATTTTGTCTATTAAGGGAATTGTCCTATAGGTGTGACCTTAAGGGATCAACTGATCACCACCGTCAAACGACAGTAATATCAAACTCTAGTTAGCCAATCATTACTGATTAATGTTGATCAGTTGACTATATAAATGAATCATCTCGTACGTATTTTTAATTTGAGATTTAAACACGTGATCGCACTATTGTTGAGGACACATACTCCAACAGCATATCCCTTCTGTGGCGGGTTCCACAGAAGACGAATCAAGGGCATGAAGCCACTCCCGCAAGTGACTCCACTCAGCCAAGGACGCACTTCGTACACCAGAGACAGTTATTTAACCAACAATACAATCAACCATTATCCAATTCATTACCGATATGAAATCCAACAACAACAACAACCAATTACCAACAATGCCATGTAAACAATACTGAGTAAGGAAACCCTACCTGGAATAACAATCACACGAGACCGTCACAGCAGCTAATCAAAAACGTTCATCTACAAACCGTCCTCCTATAACACATATACATACAATTACCACCAAAACAATACAATACACCCAAAACCCCTAAAACTACCTAATTAGGGTTTTAACCAAACTCAATTAAATGCTATAAAAGTTATACAAGAAGCTTTCCCTCGACACAACGATCACAACGGCGTAAAGAACGAGACAATCCGACGATCCTAGCCTTGAGATTTGCTAGTATGAAGAGAAAGAGGAGTGGCAGTAGGAGTAGTAATAGGAAGAGAAATGATTAAAATGAAGAAATTAAAATAAATAGAAAAAAATGTATTAAACCTATCAAGTTTCCTTTTCACTAATGTATCAGTTAGTCGAGAGAATCTTAATCAAAATGTCATTTTCTTGGAAGAAGCATAGGAAAAATGACGGAGGAAACGCAAGAGAAGACAGGGAGCCACAGTAATAAAAGGGGGGGGACGAATAGGAAAAGGGATAAGGAGACTGATAAAAAGGCGGAGGAGGATGAGGCGGCAATGTTAAAGACAAAGGAGAGAGGGTAAGAGGCGAGCGAGGGGGAGAGGGAGAGGAATAAGGTAGAAAAGGAGGAAGAGGATAAGGGTAAAGGTATGAGGACAAATAGTAGGAGGAGAAGAAGAAGGATAATGCGGAAGAGGGGAAAGGGAAAGAAATGGATGTCCATAAAGAAAGTAAGAGGGAAAGAATAGGGGGTAAAGAGAAGGAAATAGAAGGATGTGAATGATAAGAGGAAAGGGAAAGAGGCGGGAAGGGGGAGGAGAAAGGGGAAAATGTGGGTGGAGGAATAAAAAGGAGAGGAGTAATACGAGAGAAGCAGGAGGAGGAGGGGAAATGGTGGATATATATATATATATATAAGAGGAGGATAAAGGAACATAGTAGGTATAGGGGAGGAGGAAAGGGAAAGGGAAAGGGAAGAAGGAGGACATAGGGAAGGAGAAAGGGGAAAGGGATTACAAGGTTGAAGAAGAGAAGGTGGTTTAGGATGCGACGACGTTAAAGAGAAAAGAGGGAGATAAAAAGGATGATGAAGTAGTGGGTGAGGAAGGTTGGGGAAAAGGAGAAAGAAGAAGAGGATTAAGAAGGACTAAGGGGAAAAGAGCGATTAGTATGAGGAGGAAGAGGAGGAGGAGATGTGATGTTTACGTTACTTCGCAAAGTACAATATAATACTAATGTCTTATGTAGTCCATGTAGTTGTGTTCTTTAACAATTAACCATCTAAACAAAAAGTGTAGTTATATTCGGATATTCATGCTCTCAGCAAAGTTAAATACAAATTATGCACGAATGGTTATAATTTTGTTTGCAATTGATTCAACCAACAAAATAATATAACAACAAGAGTTTCATTGTGATCGACACTCAACATGTACAGATAACCGAACCAGATCGTATTTTCAAGTTCCCAACAAAGTTAGATACGAAATCTTTACGACTGTGATCTTGTTTGCAATCGATTCGAACAACCAAAAAATTATAACGACAAGAATTTCATTGTGATCGCTACTCAAAATGTATAGAAAACCAAACCAAATCAAGATTCATTATTACGCATTTGAAACGCAAACGATTAGAATAACTTGGGGGACGGCGCGCGATGCGCGCCATGCAACCAACTAATAACAACTAAATCTTAGTATAGTCACATTAATTTTCCCACTTTTTTTCATGTTGTATTTGTATAATGATATTGAAAATTTTGATTATAAGAACATGTAACCTATTCTTACATTTAAGTTTAATATACCCATTTTTATTGCGTATGCAAGAAATTATACTAACAAACAATCGAAATTTGTATTCAAGTATACGAAAATAGGATATATGGGAAATCGGGTATAATTAACAAGCTTGTGATTTGTGACCGTCACAAACAAGATTGTCTGTTGGTATAATTAACCTAGAAAATTTTTAGAGGTGAATGCGGGCTTGGGTTGGACATGGGCCGGACTCATGTTAAATTTTTGGCCCACGGATAAGCGGGTTAGCGGGTTTGGGGCGGGTAAGTGGGTTGGGTCTTTGTATTTTTCTTAAAAGGCCTTGTCCGTACTCGCTTATTTAGCGGGCGACATGGACCGGGTTTAATAGACGGGACGACCATGAACCACTCTAAAAATTTTGATTATTGACCTTGAAATAAAAAAAGTCAGCTTTAGCGCGTACTTAATACGAGGACTGACCAGTTAAATAACTTGCGAATTAAGATTTGCTAATTCTCTGATTTATTGATCGTCCTCTTCTTCTTGTTATTAATCTTCGTCAAAGTCTACATTCATCTCCTTCAGGCAAGTATGTAACTCCTCCAATTTCAATTTTCAATTCTTTCATATAAATTTCTTATTCATTGCGAGTTTCAACTTTCAACTTTGTTAAAGTTACAAATTTACATGATACTTTCTGTTATTATTTATTGTTATATATATTATTGCAATTGAGTTCCTATGTCATTAGGCAGAACTGCACAAGTATATTAAGGTATAGAAGTGGCCGTAATTATCGTGTAAAACCGTTGTATACCGAATGACTGTTTTATTGGAGTTTTTGCGTAGAACGGGGACTTATGCCAGCATTGAAGTCTGTGTTGTGGTTCTTTCATCCTATTTCAACTATCGCCCCCTTTTGACCAATAGTTCCAAAATTTTAATCAGTATAGCTTTTTCGAATCAAACATGACTAATTTTACGTTATATGGCTTGTTGATCACCTAAATCTGGAGAATTAATAGTCAAAGTTGATACCGGTTGGGAATAACATAATGGGATGAATATGTAACTACGAAATTCTGATGACTTTATGTTTGTAAGGGAAATTACCTTATAATTACATGAACTCGAGAAGACACAATTAGTGATTGTCGATGGAAAACTCGCGATTTGTAATTATTGGTGTTTTTAATGTGTTAAAGTTGATACTGTAACAATAGTTCACTACATTTGTTGTTGGACCAAATTTGTGGGAGATGAAAAATGCATGAGAAAATTGAAGCCCGTGCACTGTGCACGCTCTTTTTAATTTATTTTCGCTCATTTTTTACCTAAAATGGAAATTTAGCGAATTTACTTGAATTTCCACATGAATAGAGGGAGTAGCTAATACTAGATCAAGAGGTTGTGCTGACTTTCTGATGCCATATATGTTGGTTTATGACGAAACATAATCACTATTGTCATAACTGCCAAGTCTGCATTATATTGCGACAGTTGTGGATTTGGACTGGGGTATGACTTATGGAGGAACCAAATGTTTGTAGCGATAAATAGATTGTTGCCATTCGAACCTTTATGAAATATACCGCCCTTATCAGTTTTAATTCCTTATGGGAAACGGAATGCAATACAAACAAAGCTCTATAGTCTTATCTAGTTGAATGCTGAAACTTTTGTATTGCTAATATATGGCAATAGTGGCCTCTTTGCTTCAGTTTACCCGCGGCCTCTGCTTGTACAAAAGTCCACCAGTCCTCATATTGCCAACATTTTTTGTGGTTTACTGTAAATTGAGCAACCCATCACTCCTTTTCAGGGGGACTGGTGTTCTGGTCTGAATTCATATATATTATTTTTTGGCACTAACAATTGACGCTTCATTTTTCGATTGCTTGATGCTCACTGCTGGCCTATTTGTTATTCATCCAGGGAGTAATATGTCTGCTAGATTATATAAGAAGGCACTGAAAGAAAAGGAGCAGATTAAAAATGTACAGGCCAATGTAGTTGCAGAAGAGCTGCAGGATACCATTGAGGAGGATGAGTCTGATTCTGTTGCTCCTTCTGTTAACCTTTTCGACCTCCTTAATGATTACGATGGCATCCATGAGAGCGAGCAGGTGTGTGTGCAGCTTCTTTTTCTTTTCTTTTTTTAAAGAAATAATAAGAGTTTGTCTTCTTTGGTAGAATGGTAAATGGAACAATGCAAAATGACTCGCTAAAGTTTCTTATATAACCGTGAGCAGTTCTTTAAGCAATTCTCATTATGGGTTATCCAGTTTAGGTCTCTCTATCGTAGTTGATGTATTATTTTATGTCTGGATAGTAAATTATGTCTTCTGCCTATAATGAATTTGGAGTACTGCTGCTCTGTCTGCTATATCCAAATCATCTGCACCAATTAGGCCTGGCAAATGGGTCATTCGGGTCATGTTCGGGTCGGGTCACATTGGGTCGGGTTCGGGTCAGGTCAGTAACTTATCGGGTCAATCTGCGTCGTTTGGGTCATTTCGGGTCATGATTTTGCCTTAATTAAGTCATTTCGTGTCATTTTGGGTCACTTAAATTGGGTTACTGTGGGTAGGGTCATTTCGGGTCTGTCGGGTCACTTTTGGGTGACGCATTTTGGGTCATTTTTGGGTCTCGGGTCAGCCTTATCGGGTGGGATCAGCTTTGCCTGGTCTAGCACCAATGCACCTGAACTTTTGCTCTTTAATTTGTTTTACCTCATTGTTGATGTCTGACACAGTACGATGAGCCAAATGAAGGTGATGATGGGTTGGTGATAAAGGCTGATTGTCATGTTGCTGAGGGCGCAAAAGCTAAAAAGAAATCAAAGAAAAAGAAGAAAAATAGTAAAAATGGTCTGAAATCACATCAGCTCAAATCCACCATCTTAAATGTGAATTCTAAGCTCTTAAATGCTGAAAATGAGCTCCGGAGAATATTTGGTTCTAAAGTAGTCAAACAGTTTGAGCATGCTAACCAGACAGGCACTTCCAACCGAGGGCATGGTGGAAAACGCCGAGGATATGCTCATAGAAAGTCTCTTCTTGCCTCCCCATCTGAGCATTGGCCGAGATGGGATGGCTCGTTATCCATGGAGCTTCTAGAAAATAAAAACGGGTACCATTACTTTCGGTAAGTGTTGTTTTGTTTTATTATTTCAATGAAATTACGACCGATTTTCCATTTTTAATGGGGCCAAAAAGTTTATATATGTAACTATTTCCTGAAATTGTTATGGTAATTCTTGATACAGGTATGTGCGCTCGGCTTCATATATCCAAGCTCAAAGTGCCTATGAATTTTCAAAGATAATTGATGATCTCAATGGTGTGGCAACTAATGTGATGCACCATCCTTATCATGTAGAGTCACTCTTAACCTTAGCAGACTACTTTAGATTCTCCGGTGAATATCAAACGGCATCTGATTTCATTGCTAAATGTTTATATGCTCTGGAGTATGCATGGCATCCTATGTTCAGCCCGTCGAATGGAAACTGCAGACTAGACTACACCCATGAAACTAACAAGCCATTTTTTGTATCACTGTTTAACCACATGAGGAACTTGGACCGACGTGGATGCCATAGGTCCGCTCTAGAAGTATGCAAATTTCTACTTTCACTTGATCCCACTGATCCAATGGGTGCAATTTTTTGTATCGATTACTTCTCTCTAAGGGCCGAGGAGTATGCATGGCTAGAACAGTTCTCGGAAGAGTATCCAAGCAGTAACTCTTTGTGGACCTTTCCAAACTTTGCTTATTCTCTTGCCATTTGCCGATTTTACCTTGAAAATGAAGCATCTTCAAAGGAGACAGCTGTTGGTCTGATGAAGCAGGCTCTGACAGTTCACCCTTCGGTCCTGAAGAGGCTGGTTGAAAAGGTTCCTTTGAATGATCAAGCATGGACTGCTATAACTAACACTTCCATCTTTACATCTGAAGATACCGGAATCCGTTCTTTAGATCATTTAATAAGGATATATGTTGAGAGGAGTTACATCATATGGCGGCTGCCGGATGTGCACAAATTGTTAAAAGATGCCGCTCTACAAGTGGTTGAAACTCTGAATCACGACTCTGGCGAAATCGATACGTGGGCTTGTGTGAGAAAAGAAGCATTTCCGTCAGAGAAAAACGAGTAAGTTATTGTTTCATTCATTTCTTTACGGGTTGCTTTTAAATCAATTTTATATGAAGAAATAATTCATCTTATGACTTCCATAGTGAAACTGTTTTATTATACCTTGCTGTAGTTTCCTAGTTTGTTGGACATAGATTATTACTTTTGAAGTAATGTTTTCCTTTGGTTTCTTTCACATTCATTTTTCAGGTATGGCCATTTACTGGTTTCGGATTTCTCCGATTCAGGGACTATCCTACCACCAGAGGACCTGGAAAACTTATTGATGATTGACCCCTGGATGGAAGACATGGAGGAGAATGAGTACCAGGGTTCCCGTGGGCCTGTCCGTGGATCCCGTGAGCTGGCTAATCGTAGTCCATTAGCCATGTTGCTTGAATCGATCCTCCCGTGGGTGCATTTTGAAACTGATGCAGGTGGCAATCATGACCAACCCCAAGAAGATCATTGAGATTACGAAGATTTATTCGGGTGGCCTACAGATCACTGGTGACTTGTTAGGTTAACTTAAATGCTCACATTCTCATGACATTTAGAATTTCAGATGTAGATCATTTGTTCTGCATCAGTGCATCTGATGTAACCATAGAGGCTTGTGTGACTTATTCTGTATATATCACAAATCTGATGTACCATCCTTGATATCTTCCTTCTCACTACAAAATAAAGATTATCTCTGACAAACGGGCGACTGGATTGGCTATGTTTCAATAAGTTCTGATCAGTTCGTTTCGTGTATACGGTGCACCTCGCGGCTTGTGTTAGCTCATTTCTGAGTCGTTTGGGTATGTCTCATATGTGATATTCTGAGCTCATTTTAGATGTGTCCGTTCTGATGAAAACATCTCTAGGCAGTCGGTTTTGAGTCGGATCAGTTACAACTAACTTGGGTCATTCTAGCTGTGTTTTTTAATGGTTCTGTCACTTGTTATGCATTTTTTTTATTTCAAGTTTTAAATTACTGATTTTACGGTCATTTTGGATCGGGTCAATATCGAGCCAGGTGAAGTTCAAGGCCACGCATGTGTCAGATCACATCAAGTCGGGATTTGTGACATGTTTAAGTTGCTCGGTTTGAGTCTAATTTATGTCTTCTGTTAGGTTATTCATTTTGCGTCATTCTAGTCAGGTTAGTAATGTTAGTCTAGAGTCGAGAGTAGAGCCGTCCTGTGACCCGTATTCTCAGAATTTAGTTAAAGATCAGTAATTTTCAATTGAAACTACTCTTATTTTACATCAGGCTGGTTTGTAAGTGGCCAAATGACAAGAAAAACAGCCAAACAATGCCCTCAATGAGGAGTATACTTCTTGATATCAGTGTATACCTGTGATGAAAAACAAGAAACAAATCAACTAAGGGAAAGAATATGAGTTTACAACCTTCAAACTTCTGTCAAATGTGTATACTTTGCCAGACATGATGTTTGCCATGACTGTACTTCCTCTGTAATGTATTCTTTTAATAGAATTTCCGCTACTCGACCAAAGCTCGACTTCATCCAAGTCTCCTTCGGTCCAACAAATGCTCACTGTAATCCCACCGCGGGCCCTCAAACCTTTGACACAACCGTTGACCCATTTATCCCTCGGAAGTGCAGGTAACAAATGGAGATCTTTGACAGTGCTCTGAATAAGCATCTCTGATATAGCAGCAGAGAACCCAAAGTTGGCATCAATCTGAAAGGGTGGGTGTGCTGAGAACAAATTACTATAAAGTCCTCCTTCAAAACTCCCCTCGCGGTCTGGGTCCACCAAGTTGAACAAATGCCTAACCATTCTATAAGCATGCTCACTGTTCTGAAGATTAGCCCAAATAGCAGCTTTCCACACAGTTGACCATCCTGGACCCTCTTCGCCTCGCTTATAAAGACTGTTATTTGCAGCTTTGCAGAGATCGGGATCTTGCTCAGGAGTTATAGTATGCCCTGGATATATACCAAATAAGTGGGATACATGCCTATGATTCGGGTCAGGATCCACAAAATCTTGGGCCCATTCCATAAGTAAACCTTCTTTAGAGATTCGATATGGAGGTAGTTTTTTCTGAGCGTCTAGGACTTTCTGAACAAGATCATCCTTATTTCTACCCAGTATATTAGCTGCAGATATTATTATATTAAATACTTCTTTAGTTATCGCAACATCCATGGTTGACGAGTAGCTAACACTTGCAGGTTTACCATCCGGACTGGTAAACATATGTTCAGGTGAAGTAGACGGGTTCGTTTCAAGGAAACCGTCTTTTCCTTCTATCCACCAGTCTAAAAGAAATGACGCCGCTCCTTCTAATAAAGGGTATGCCTTGTTCTGTAAGAAGTTTTTGTCCATTGTATAAGCATAATGTTCCCATAAGTGAGTCGACAGCCAAGCTCCACCCATGGGCCACAAGGCCCATACTGCTAGCCCTCTATCCGGTGACGTTTTAGCCCATATATCAGTTACTTGGTGGGCTACCCACCCATTAGCCTTGTAGTTCACCTTTGCCGTCTTTGCACCATTGATAGCGAGGGAGGCCATGTACTCCAACAGTGGCTCGTGGGACTCGTGTAGGTTGCAAGGAAGAGAAGGCCAATAGTTCATTTGAAGGTTGATATTCAAATGAGGAGCACAATCCCAAGGTGGGTTAATGTCCTTATTCCATATTCCTTGCAAATTCGAAGGTTGAGTTCCAGGCCGTGAACTAGAAATAAGCAAGTAACGACCGTACTGAAATAATAACTCCACCAGTGACGGATCTTCATCAATTTGAAATGATTTTATCCTCTCTGATGTCGGAATAGCATCGACTGAACTTGTTTTGCTGGTTTTTGACAGGTGAAGAGAAACCCGGTGGAAGAGTTTCTGATAGTCATCCAAATGACGGGCATAAAGAGTGGAATATGAGAGATTCTGCACGTTGTCCATCATCTTCTGGGCTTCTGAAGTTGGCTTAATTCCGGAATTTGAAGGCTTGGTAAATGGGCCAGAAAACGAGGTTGATGCCACCAGAAGAACGACAGCCCAATCTGCATTTTCAACTCTGAACTTTGGCCCGTCTGTAATATGGATCGTCCCATTTTCACCGCCAATCTGCAGATCAAGAACCGAAGAGAATACGATTCCTGATGGATAATCTAAGGCTTGGGGTGGATTTCTTTTACTTGGGCATTTACCTTCCAATATGATCTGGTTTTTGTCATTGATGTAAATACGATGTTGTAGCTTGGTATCCAAGTAAGCTGTGAATGAAAGCGAACCATTTTTAGAAGATGAAATCTTTGTCACAATCACTTGATCAGGATTCGATACAAAATGTTCCCTTGTGAACTCAATATCGCCAGCAGAGTATCGCACAGTCACCGTTGCAGTATCCAGGTTTAGCTCTCTATGGTATGTTTCTTCTTTATATGTCGAATTTGCATTATCAAAATCAAATTTTAGGTCCCCCAAAAGCTGGTAAACCTTCATAAGTAATAAGTAGTCATAAGATTAGAAAATCTCGTGTATGTTTTCTTTCAGTTCTGAATGTAATATACGAGTAATTAAGGGATAAAATCGATAACTAATTCACCAAGCCCTAAAATACTCGTCTATGTTTTAGCCTTTCCAAAGTTTAAATCCTGGCTCGACTGCTGCTACTAATTAGGAGAATCTTAATATAAAAACTGTATTGGAGAAACATATTACATACATCAGATGCAGCTCCTGGAAGTTCGTTGTCCGCCACGGTAGTAGCTTCCGAATAGTTGCCGTCATTGACAAGCTTTCTCACTTTTGCTAACGCCTTTGGAGCATTTGGATCTGTGTAATTCCCTGGGGTTCCGGTCCAAAGCGTATCCTCTACATGGATTATCAATTTATCAAACATCATTCAATCAAGTTATCAAACTATGTCAAGTATCAGCTGTTAACCTTCATTACAATTTACAGCAACGCTCAGCACCACATTATTATAAATCAAAGCTTCATTTTGAATATTTTTTTTCCAAAATGGGTCTCCAGGCCAAACAAATTAACGAAATGGGTCGAGTTTGAAAGTATTTACTCAAAATGGCTCGGATTTCAGTCGTTCTCCCGCTAAGCGACCATACCCAAAGTGTCATTTTAGTCCACCCAAAGCTTGCCTTTGTGACATTGTGTGAAGTCGCTCAGGGGGCGAGCGTTTTGAGGTCAAGTCGTCGTCCGCCTCAGCGATTTCAATGGGCAGAAGTCACCTTAATTTGACACAAAGGGGGAAGGGGGAGTTTTGGTGTGAATATGTTAGCGAACCAAGTCGCTCAGCGGGGCAGCGGTTTGACTTCAAGTCGTCTACCGAGTGAGCGACTTGATCTCTTTACCTAGCTTCGCAAAAACCGATCCTACGTAGATTCATTTTGGGTAAATATTTTGAAACTCAAGCTAATTAGTTTGTTAGAGAAACCCATTTTGAAAAAAAAAAGTTCATGAATTCTCCCTTAGATATAAGTGAACCGCCTTCTCTGTATTTGGTCCGGGATCACGTTACGAATTCTACCCAAATTCATTTGGGATTAGTATATGCAACACTTTTATGAAAACGTCCTTATAATTAAAGGCAATGTGATTATTAGTAGGAGCCAAATAATAGCATGTGCAACATTGATCTAAATTCACGAATGATCTGAATTTGGAGAGACAAGGATTTGGAGCATTCCTCAATCTGTCATGAAATCTTCACGTGTGTGTCAGTCAGGACTTCATACACAGAATTTCAATATCTACAAAATATAATTACTCTGTACCTTACATTCTCTTTTAGCCAATTTCTAACGGTGGTTGGACTATGATGAGTACGTGTGATGCAATTCACCAGCTAAAATTGGGTCTTGAGGTTAAAAAAAAAAAAAAACTAAAACAAAACTTATGGATGCTGTTTTCTAGTACTACAATGACCGTAAAATTCTTCCGACTAAGTTGTAATACTAGTGTATTTTCAACGCTTGAAACAAAAAAGCCTTTAATTAGTTTAACTCAATTCATATCGATTAATTTAGTTATATATTCATCGACTTATCGGTGTTATTCTTATCAAAATGTGCCACATCTGGTATAGAGGTAATTAAATGGTCCAAATTCGCTAATCGGATTCAATTCTTAAAGAGATGTGTGACACATATAGTATGGCATCACCAGATACCTAAGGTTCCACTTGTTCTAGTGCCGAATCTAAACTATGCACTAAAAATAGACGACGTAGGCACGTAGCGTTACTCTTAGTCCACAAATACTGAGTATCATTGACATAAAACGTTCCTATTTATTTTCTTAAACTCAATACGGAGTATATAGTTGCTTAACTACCAAGTTCCAATCACCTAACACCATAATGTTTAATCTCAACAACAATAATCACAACAAGCAACCATAAATTTCTAATGCACGCAACAAATATCCTTTATTAAATCAAAATTATCAAAAAGAACAAAATCAATCAAATACTCCCTCGTTTCATATTACAACCATGTGGCTCAGTCAAAATATATTATTGTTTTTATCTTCTGAAGTAAAACTTTGACTTATACTTGACAAAGAAGACACTTCTAAAAAACAATTTACAAAACTTATATTATTAGATTTGTCATAAAAAGGTTTTATACTCTTCTGTGTCAATCAATAATTTACGACTATTTTTATTTTCTTGTTATAAAACAAACTAAACGAATATAAAATATTGATTGAGATGGAAGAAGTCATACCCAAATGTTTTGAGATATATTAAGAGGAGGTAAAATTTTCGAATATGAGAATGACATAGATAACATAACAGGTAATACTCCGCAGTAAAATACTTGGTATTGTACAAAAGTAAAAAAATGCAACATACCATTGAGATTAATAATTTCAGAGAAAACACCACCATGAACCATAGCACCAAGACGTCCATTTCCAAGAGGAAGAGCATCAGTCCAATTTCTAGCTTCCGCTTTAAATACAATCTTAAGAGCTCTACTACTACTTTGCACATCGTCATCCACATTATTATTTATACTTTTAGATGGCTTCCATAATAATTCACCCTCTTTTATTAATGTTTTACCATCTTTTTCGACTCCGCCGATACAACCTAAAATCAAAAGATAAAAAGAAAGGCAAAGACATAGAGGAACAAGTAGAGAATATTGAAATTGATGACAAGGGTCCATGTATATGTTAATATGTGACCCTTGAAGGTTTGATGAAGAATGTTGTGTGTGTTTTGAGGTTAAAATGAATGAGTTTGGACGTGTGGTATTTATAGCTTATATGGATAAGACATGGTATGGGGTTCTTCCACTCTGGTTCTTGGATATTATGGTTGGATCTTGTTATTGGCAAACTGGCACATTGTACTACTATAACCCTGAATTTTTTTTTTTTTTTTTTTTTTTTTCTACTACATGATACCCCTTAATTTTTTTACTTTCTACATAGTACCTCAACACTTTTTAAAACATACATGATGCCTCTAATTGTTGTCATTATCACTAGGTGTACCCCTATACTTTATTTTTCGTCAATTAAACTTAGTTTTAGGCGTTAAATGATTACTTGGACACGTAACCAAGCTTGTCATCTATCATCTCATGATATAAGGACTCTATTAAGCTCAGTATCCATCTTTTGACGTGATAATTTGGCGGGAGATCAATAAATTTTCCGGCAAAATTTTTTTAGCCCATTTAACCCATATATATCAATAAATATTAAGATCAAGAGCCTAATAGAGTCCTTATGTCAGGGATAATAAATGACAAGTTTGGTTACGCGTCCAAGTCATCACTTAACGCCTAAAACTGAGTTTAATTGACGGAAAATTAAGTTCAGGGATACCATGTATGTTTTAAAAAGTGTAGGGTTACCATGTAGAAAGTCGAAAAATTAAGGGATACCATGTAGAATATCGCTTTTTTTTCCTTTTTTTTTCTTTTCTTGAAAACACACTCCTTATTTCTCCCCTCTTCATATTTTTTCCAACTTATAAAATACTCCCTTCGTTGTCCTCCCCGTTTATTTGTTTACCTTTATAATGCATTGTGCATAAGTTGCAAAAGTCTCTCGGGATGTAGGATGTATACTAGGTTGCACAGACACTTCTCTTAATCAGCCGTCCCGTGTCCGACACCGTGTCGGACACCGACACTCGTCGGACACACGCCTAAACATGTCAGACACCTATAAAGCCGTGTCTAACTTCCTACATTTATTTGGACACGTGTCCGACGCGTGTCCAAGGTATTTGGGCACGTGTCAGACGCGTGTCCTTGGTATTTTGACATTATTTGGGGTGAATGATGTTCTTTAGACGAAAAATGAGATGTCGAAAGAGATTGATTAGAATGTTTGACGCGTGTCCTTGGTATTTTGACATTAATTGGGGTGAATGATGTTCTTTAGACGAAAAATGAGATGTTGAAGGAGATTGATTAGAATATAGGTTTGGTTGGAAATGAAAATGAGTTATATAATCAATGCCAAATTTTACCTTCACATATTTAAATTTAATATCAAATACTTTTATAAAATAAAATCAAACTTTATAACTACAAAAAATATATTTTATTAAATTTAAAAAACGTGTCCCGTGTCCTAAATTTCATAGGATTTCGTGTTACGTGTCCGTGTCGTGTCCGTGTCCATATCCGTTTTAGTGCTACCTAGGATGTATATAATGCACTCTACAAGTTGCAAAACTCTCCGAGCGAGGAGTCGTCTATTGCGTTATCCAGTATAGCATATGGTATCTTTGATGATTCTCCATAGAATATAGGTAGGACATGCAGCATTCGTTGTTATATCCACGATCACGCAATTTAAACTTTCATTTGTTCACCATTATATCATCATTAATTTTTAATATCCAAAATTCCATTGTTTGATTTATTAATGTACGGAATGACTTTGAAAACTAGATTGAGAATTCAATCATAAATTATTTAAGCAAAATTATCATATCATATACTTCTCTAATGCAGTTGTCAAACCCGCTGACGTGTCATCTCAACTTTAATTGTCTATCTGATGTGGCAAGAAACTAGAGCAATTGAAAAAATAAAATAAAATAAACTGAACAAGTAAACTAACTAGAAAAAACAAATAATATTCCATATTCCAATGGATGTAGAATAAATATGGAATAGAATATATTGCAATATATCTTTTTTGGGTGGTGCTCATTCATGTACGTGTTTTACTTAATCATGGACATACATGACCATAATACCCCTTATATTTTACTGAATTTATTTTTAATACCATTACACTTTCTCTTCTTCATTTATTTTTATGGTACTCTAACTAAGACTACAATAGCAACATCGGCAGACGACAATGAATAAATCAATTGAATATGAAAGCCCTAAATTCAACGCAGAAGAAAACAACGGAAAGATGCTAGATTTTCAAGAGTTGCACGAAAAGTATGTACTGCGAGTTTAATTACTTAATCGATACAAACCCTAATTTAATTAGTTCTAATTTTATTAGTCTAAGCAAACCCTAATATAGTTAATAAAATTAAGAATTAGAATTATTACCTGATCGATATGAGAATTAGCAACCGTGATTGTGTAATTTGACGGAGTAATTTTGTTAATTTGATTACTTCTGTGAGGGAGAGAATTAGGGAGAATTAGAGAGAGAAGTAAAGAGAATTAGGTAAAGGGCATACTATAGAAAAATAATGTAAAAAAGTCCATGAAAGAGTAAAACTCGTCCATGAATGAGCAACTACGTTTTTTTTTTTTTTTGGTGAAGAGAATATATTGTAATATGGTTATGATATGTTATTATTTTATAGGCTGAAATCACGGAGGTTCATTCCAATATTGAACATCATTACGTTATATGATTTGCCTTGATTAGCTATAATATCTCAATATCTTTGAAAATTATCTTTTCCATAACCAAAAAATAATTAATCCAAAATAGGATAGATAAAACTTAAAATTTTATGTCCTATAGTATCGTTTAAATTTTTCTCGAGAACTTCTTACAAAAATCATTATAAATTGGCAGTCATCAACAACCCCAATCACCTTCACACATTCATAGCTCACTCACAATTCAAAAACTCAACACCACTTTTTACAACTCTTAATTAATAAAAAAGCATTAGTCTAAAACTAAATTAATTATATGTACAATAGTCGTCAGTATTATATTACCAAAAAGTAGTTGAGACCATCTTGAAAATCAAGGTGCACTATGCTTTTGCAAATACTCCTCGGTGGCCGGTGCTCACTACTCCATCTGATGAAGCTACGCCTAACTTTTGTGAAGATAAATTTGGAGAAAGATAAACTATAGTCACCCAATTTTTGGCAAGTTAATTACTCCGTAGTCAATTCAGTTTCTTGAAATAAAAAATGGATAAAAGAGAAATGAAGCGCATGCATAAATCTGTGGAGTCAATTTGCCAATATCCATGGCAGGACAAAAAGTGCTCCATTTTCTTTTTGTTTTGTTTCTTCAATGTTTATTCATAGGCTTCAATGTTTGTTCATAGGTTTGGGTTTGTCCGCATCTTCTTTTATATTTGTTTGACTTCTTTTTCTTAAGTTTTCTTCTTCTTCTAGGAATAGTTAAAAGGATTATTTCCGCTTTGGTGTCCTCAGGTTTAAGCTAATTCTGAGGTTTGCATAATTTTACTTTAGTGCCCTGAGGATTCGACTATTTCCCAATATGATGACCTAAGTTTTGAATAAAATTTCAATCGGGTGAACTAAAACATGTAATAGTCAATTTTTATTTTAATTAATTATATTTTCAGTGAAATAAAGTGCAAAATTGAATATAAAACTACATATTACAAAATAGAATAATCAACATAATATTGCAAAATATACTTGATTTATTATGTTCAAAATAATTTTTTTTTATAAAATATTAAGAATGTTATGTACTTTCACTAGAGTAGAAAGTAGTCAAAATCTTAGGGGACCAAAGTATAATTATGCAAATATCAGTACACTAAAATGAAATTAGGCCAAACCTCAGGGCACAAAAGTAAAAATAATCCTGATTAAAACAATACTCTAGGGAGTATATTTTATGTCTTTCCTTATATATTTCCATGTATATACATCATTATTTATTAAATAAAATCAAATTTAAGTTTTTAACCTAACTTGCGACCTTTTTATTGAAGAAGTCTTTTAAGACAATTTGATAAGAAAACTACGGGTATTTGTTTGAGGGTAGTAAATGAGTTACCTTTTTATGCAATAAGATGGTCTCATAAAATAAGATCGTCTCAAAAAATAACGTCGTCTCATGCAACAATGTTATTTGATATATGTACATCTTTAAGTAAATAATTTCAAACTTACCAACTTTTTTGATTTTGGATTTTTTTTATAAACCAAGTCTTTCAAAAATGTTGTTATGGGGAATTTAATATTTACAAACTATGAATAAAAAATAATTATACTTATTAAGAAAATAACAATTAGATTAAAGGGTTGGCTGAATTGGCCCAATGAAAATTAATTAAAAGAATTAAAGGAAGCGCACAAAAAAATATGAAAGAGTAGTCTCTAGCTCTGCAAGTTCAGTTAGACCGTCTCTTGGAAGTTTGGTTGCTCGAGATTCATGATTCATGTTAAGTCAAAGTGTTTTAGGCTAAACTTTTAGTATATACGAAGTATTAAAGTTGAATGTATAGTTTGATATTAATTGGAAATCAACCTAAATTCTTAATATGTATAGCTGAATAGTTTTTGTCTGGATACTAAGCACAATATCTTCACTATGATTAACGATATTTATGTAAAATTTTGAAAGCAGGCCCGTGAATTTTTCACGGGTTTAAACCTAGTTTATAAATAAATATAGTTCAAGTTCATCTTTATAAGCAAATAACTTGACACACTGACACATTGGTAAGGTTACACACTCATCCATTTAGAATATAATAATACGAAATTTATTTCTTATTTGGAACAAAACACCAAAATGTGATCTATAAGAGAATTCAAATTTTAGCTTGAGAACTAATGTACCCAGTGTGACACATCCATACTCCAAGTGCCTTACCAGGACCACTCAGGTATAGAAACGTCACCATCTCGGTTTCCCGAGACAGTGATAATCAAATGACAATAATGAAACATAATTTAAATAGTAATAAGGTTTAAAGTGAATTACATAACCAAATCCAAACTGATAAAAATATGGTACATGTTCTCAAAACCCAAATGTCTCAATAACTAAAGTATGACAGCGGAAGACTCTAATCAGCTCGTGGTGACACATCCCAGCTAGCCCCAAATGCTCTAGTCAAACCTGCTCAACAACTGCTCACCATCCCCGAATGGATCACCACAGTTTTACAAAACAAAGACGGGGTCAGTACTAATTACACAACATAAATCACAATAAGACAAGTACCAAACAGCTCAATCGTCACATCTAGTCCCAACTCCATAATCAATCTCCTCATAACTGACTACACACTAAAGTGTGTAGTCCTGCCAGAGTACCCATCGCAACAGGTACTCCACACCGCCAGTGGGGGACCGCAGCTGTTCCCACCTAAGCCCCGCTCATCTCCATCGAGCGATAAACCCAAGTCCATTAATGTGCACATCCCTTCTGTGGCGGGTTCCACAGAAGGCGAAACAAGGGCGTGAAGCCACTCCCGCAAGTGACTCCACTCAGCCAGGGACGCACCTCGAAGAACTCAGACAGATAAACAATAACCATAACACCGAAATCAACGATCGTGCATCAATCAACAATATACAATCTGGCAACCGTCTCAATCAATCAACAATCACTAACTACAAAGACAATCACCACACATATCATGTAACTAATACCGAGTAGGAAAACCCTACCGAATGCAACACAAACAAAGAGACGATCTAGCAGCTGTCTCAAAATCTTTCTTCTACGAATCCTCCTCCTATTCACATAATCATACAATCACTACTAACACAACAAATCATAAAAACCCCCAATTCCCAAAATTAGGGTTTAAACAAAGTCAACCAAATGCTTTAAAAATGGTACGTGGATCTTACCCTTGACGCAAGAATCACTATGATGCAAAGAACAACGAAATCCGACCTCCCTAGCTCCGGGATTTGCCAATAATGCGAATGGGGAGAACAACATAGTTTGCAATCTCTTTTTGAGTGTATTAGGTTTATAAAAGTGTTTAGGAAAGATAACGGCGTATTATATATACTAATTCGCATTATTAATAAAACCCGTCAAAATATTACCCGATAATCAACTTACTCGATCGAGTAAGTAACATACTCGATCGAGTGCCCCTTACTCGATCGAGTGCTAAGGCTACTTAATCGAGTACCTGTAACACCCCCATACTCCAAGTGCCTTACCAGGACCACCCAGGTATAAGGATGTTACCATCTCGGTTACCCGAGGCAATGATAATCAAATAAACAATAAAGAAACAACGTTTAAATAGAAGTACTTAGTGAAAGGTTACAATCTCGAAACCAAAACCAAAAGTACAAATACATGTTCTTAAACTGACTGTTTACTGATCTAACTGAAATGTTATGGAAACTACTAAGCTACAACGGAAGACTTCTATCATCATATCGTGGCACATCCCAGCTATCCCAGTACTCATCTCATACCTGCTCAATATCTGCTCACCATCCCCGAATGGATCACCGCAGGTTTTAAAAATAATAAACCGGGGTCAGTACTATTTACACAATTTATATAATCAACAAGATCAAGAAACAACACAACTCAAACAGTCACACACAATCACCCACTCCAATCAACTCCGTCTCCGACTGTCCACTGGACTAGCCCTGCCAGTGGGGGACTGCAGCCGTTCCCACCTAAGCCCCGCTCATCATACCGAGCGATAACCCTGTCCCATTAATGTGCACATCCCCTCCCGTGGCGGGTTCCACGAAGGGCGAAATTAGGCGTGAAGCCACTCCCGCAAGTGACTCCACTCACCAAAACGCATCTCGAGAACCAGAGACAAACAATCACATCCATCAACAACAATCAATCAACAACCGTCACGAAACCAATCAACAAGCACTAATTACAAGACAATCACCACACATTATGTAACTAATACCGAGTAGGAAACCCTACCCGGAAAGCACAACAATCGATGATCTCACAAAATGATATCAAAAAGCTTCCTCTACGAATCCTCCTCCTAACATACAAACATATAATCACTACCAAGCATAACATACTACAAAACCCCCAATTCCCAAATTAGGGTTTACCAACTTTAAAGAAACATTATAAAAATGGTATATAGGTCTTACCCTTGACGCAAGGATCACATTGGTATAAAGAAAGGTGAAATCCGACCTTCTAAACTCCGGGATTTGCTAACAATGCGATTAAGGTGATGAACGTACTTTGCTTTATCTCTTGACAGTAATTTAGGTTTTGAAAAGTGTTTAGAACAATGACGGAAAAGATTATATACCTTAATCGCATAATTAACAAAACCCGAGAAATAACTCCTCAGAAACCGCTACTCGATCGAGTAGCTAAGGTACTCGATCGAGTACCCCCTTACTCGATCGAGTATCATAGTTACTCGATCGAGTACCCAACAGGTCAGAAACTATTTTAAAAACGCAACTCACCCTTACTCGACAGAGTAAGGCCTACTCGATAGAGTACCCAGAGACTTATAAATACGGAGTATTACAGTCTTCCCTCCTTAAAAAGAACTTCGTCCCCGAAGTTCAAACCACAACAAAACAAAGACTCACACTGCGCACTCCCGACTCAACAACCAAAACAAAACTCAACATAAAACATGTTACTAACTCAAACTCAGCCCGACTCAAACGACAACAACCATACCGACACAACATAAAAAAGGGTATAAAGCTCTTAAAAACTCTTTGCGATCATCTCCTACCCTCCTAAAAAAACAAGGTTACGTCCCCGTAACCATACATACCTGATCAAAAGGGAAAGGGTAGCGCTCTCTCATGATATCCTCTGCCTCCCATGTAGCTTCCTCAGTCTCGTGGTTAGACCAAAGGATCTTAAGCAAAACTGTCTCACCACTCCTAGTCTTCCTAACCTTCCGGTCAAGAATCTGCTTAGGTACCTCAAGATATGATAAAGACTCATCTAGCTCTAAGTTCTCTGCCTCTAACACATGTGACGGGTCACTCACATACTTCCGCAGCTGCGATACATGGAACACATTATGCACTCTCTCTAACGCAGCAGGTAAAGCCAGATGATAAACAACTTCCCCAACTCGCTCTAAGATCTCATAGGGCCCGATGAACTTCTGACTCAGCTTGCCTTTCTTCCCAAATCTCATAACCCCACGCATAGGAGACACTTTCAGAAGAACCTTATCCTCAACCTGAAACTCTATATCCCGGCGATGTAGATCTGCATAACCCTTTTGCCTATCCTGAGCTGCTCTCATCCGTTCCCTAATCATCTTAATTTGTTCAACCATCTCATGTACCATCTTTGGTCCTAGAACCACTGCCTCAGCACTGTCGTCCCAACAAATCGGACTCCTGCATCTCCTCCCATATAAAGCCTCAAACGGTGTCATGCCAATACTAGTGTGATAGCTGTTGTTGTAAGAAAACTCTATCAAATCCAACCTCTGTTCCCAGCTACCACCAAAGTCCATCACACAAGCTCGTAACATATCCTCAAGAGTTTTGATTGTTCTCTCGGTCGACCGTCACATCACAGGATGAAAAGTCAGTACTCATCTTCAAAGTTGTTCCCAAAGATTCCTGCAACTCTTTCCAAAACCGTGATATAAACCTCGCATCTCTGTCAGACACTATGTCCTTAGGGACTCCATGTAACTTTAGCACATTCTTTCGATAAGCCATAGCCAATTGTGCTTTAGTCCATGTATCTTTCATTGGAACAAAGTGAGCTGACTTGGTCAGTCGATCCACTATCACCCATATCATGTTATTGTTGGAATATGTGTCCTCCGACAATAATGCGATCACGACTGTTGATCATGATGATCACATGTTTAAATCTCATTATAAAGAATACAATTGGGAAGTAATATTTTACTGTCAACTGGTTCACACATATCGGTAATGATTGGCTGACTAGAGTTTGACATTACTTGTCGTGCGACGGTGGTGATCGATTGATCCCCAGGTCATACCTATAGGGCAACACTCTTAATTGATCATTTAATTGATCGTATGAAGATACAGGTCAATTAAAATATTTAAAATTGACGGACGATTTTGGAAGTAATATTTACGTATTTCATTATAATATGATTAAATGAGATACGGTCTGAGTAATCGAATTGTTTCATTATTCAGATGAAATTATTGTTTAAGGAAACAATTGAAATTGAATGAATTATTATAAATACAATTTATTGTGATTTATAATTGGTAAAATATTTTGGTACAAGTAATTGCGAATTACTAAAGTCGATTTTTGTATATGGCGTATTTTTATTAATATGTTGATTTTTAATATGTTAAAAATACATAACAAATTTATGTAACATATGACAAGTGACATAAGACAAATTGACATTTTGACAAAGATAATATGGAGTCCATATTATCTATGTGTGCCGAAATTAAGGGAAGAATTAGGCTAATATTGTGTTGATTAAATTAGTGGAGAACATGATGATTACCTAAAGACTAGCCATGCAAAACCTATTGTTCATTGTGAAGAGCAACTAGAGCATGCATTGGCTCCCTCCACCCCCTTCTTCCATCCGGTTTTTAGAGAGGAAAAACCACTTTGGTTTTTCCTCTTATTTTACCTAATATACACAATAATGTAATTGTTGTATGATTCACTTATTCATTCATCAAATATTTTAGAGAGATAAAATATTTTCACCTTCCTTTCTCCTCTCTTAAACCGGTTTTTAGGAGATCAAACCAAATTATTTTGGGTCAATTTTTCTTACAAAATTAATATTGTCTAGTATTCATAATATTAATTTTATTAAGAGTGTGCTTTGGGTATTAAGCTTTGGGAGAGATCCTACACTTGGATCTTTGTTCATCCATAAAGGAAAGCACAAGAACAAGAGAGAAGGAGATCTCTCTTGTGCCCTAATAAACCGAAAAATCCAATGTAAGATAAAGATTTCTTCTTTATATTGTTTATATGTTTGCATGCATAAGATCACCAATTAATTTTATGACAAATTAAAATAAAACATATATGAGTACGTTAAGTATATAAATCTACTTTTCCTTCAATTGGTATCAGAGCCTTGGTTGTTTGCATGCAAATCGGTTATAGTTTTTCCGAGTTATACGATTAACATATAAAACTTGTTTAATTTGTGTTATTATGATATATCACGAAAATAATTTTGCATGTTAAAGTTTCTGGTCCTAAAATATTTTTAGGATATTTTGGTTATTTTATGGATTTTTTTATTGTTCATATTACATAATAATGACATTAAAAATATGATTTTATGAATAAAATGTCATTTTCGGACTAAAATTAGCTAAACTTCGAATTTTCCAGTGATTTTTGGATATGTTATCACATATATTATTTTGAGATGACCTGTAAATTTTCATAATTTTTGGACTTTTTATGCTCGAAAAATGGATTTTTCATTATTAAAATCGGATTTAGATAAAAAAATAGGTTAATATGAGATAAATTTCGAATCTGGTCATAGAAATTTAGTATGTTGTCACATGCAATTTTACAAGATGTGTGTAAAATAATAGGCTATATTGAAGTCTTTATGCATGATTTATGATTTTTGAAGAAAAATAGCATAAATAGTGACTTAATTAGTGAAATATTAATAAAACATACTCCATGACTAAGGAAAAACGTCACATGTTGCATTTTATTATTTTTTTCAGATCTAAAATTGAAAAGTTGATGAATATAATTTTTCTCATGTTTTTATGATTATTTTGTTAAAAACCGATAAACCGCAATATTGTTTTTCCGGATAAAATTCAAAATTTTTAACCTAAGTTTTTGAATATTATGAGTGTCATGGTATTTTTCCAGAATATGAGTTAATTATGGTCAAATTATTAGTGAAGACTAAATTTTGAGTCCTAAGAGGTTAGGGTAATTAACTTATGCATAAATATGAATTTATGTAATTTTTGTGATTATAAAACGTTGAATCACGCAAATCCGTAAAAACCGAGTAATATACGATATTGGCTATTTAAAGGCGATTTAGCATAAAATTGGGCATGTTCATACATATTATAATGCTGCATTTTCTTTATGATTGTCATAATTTTATTTATGTAATTTTTGAATTATGTAATTTTTACTTAGTATGGCCTTAGTTTTTAATTGGTATTACCCGAAATGTATGGGAATATCGATTCGGTTGTAATTTATTGTGATCTCGTATCACCGTTTTATAATTTAATAGATTTATTTTATTTTAGTTACAAATGTATAATAGGAAATTATGTAATTTGTTATGTAGTTTTAATTATTTCGGAGTTCCCAAAGACGGATTTCTTCAAGATGGCGATACATAAAGACGGTGTTACCTCGAGATGTGTGCCACAACCGAAGTTCAAGGGACCAATGGAGTTGGTTTCCGAATATGTAATAGTTAAATAGTTTTCTATTTTAGGAAGGCCATACTAGGATTTATTTTTTTGCTTTGCATTTTATTTATATGTCGCATGCATCGCTAAATCGCCATAACTAAAACATGCATCATCATCTAATCGAGTTTATCGACCGTGTCAAATACAATTATCGTAGTTCACCGCTTTAGTTCACTTAAAACGTGATAGATAATAAATTGACATGACCTCTCGCTAAAACAAATCAATTGAGACATAGCCTTACCAAATAGTAGAAACCATGAAAACCTATTTCGCGAGGGAGTGCACTCGGCCACACCGGGGTACAAACCTTGTTACGTAGGGGAAGTGGGTGATAAATGTCTATCCACCGAATTTATATTAATAATGGGTATTTCGGCACACCGTGCCCTAAGTTGATATGGGTTTGGATTATGGACACATTTATTCGAAATTTGGATTGTACTCAACGAAAGTATTCACGACGATTTCCGGATGTGTTTCGGGCTAAACATAAATATTAATGTAAATTTTATCAACCAAGAGTTCTAAAAGTAGAATCGATTAAAAGGTTAATCCACCGAGTTATGTTAACAAAGGGTATTTCGGCACACCGTGCCCTAAGTTAGTATGAATTTGGGTCTTGGAATCATTTATCTAAGTTGGGTAGAGGTCACTAGATAAATGCAATAAAACTTGTTTAAATTAGTTTTCACGAGTATTATTATTAAAACGACATTTGTTTTACTCCTTCTATTTTGTTTTGTAGACCACTTCTTTTCTCATATCAAATGGCAACACCAACCCCTAACGCCACGCCTCTCGCTAATTCATCATGGCTCCGATCCTTCATGGATCGATGTAAACTTGAAAAGAATGGGTCAAATTTCTCCGATTGGGATGCCCAAGCCGCCCAAGGTGACGACAAGCTTCGTTACCTTACCGAGGCCTCTCCACCCGAACCTACTACTAGGTCGACCGCCGCCACTAGAGAAGCATATGAGGCTTACCATAAGGAGTCCGCCGCAATGAAAAATGTCTTGATATTTGCGTTGGAGGCGGATCTCCAAAGGAGAGCCTTTAAAATGGGCATCGCTAATGAGATTTACTCCAAGCTTGTGACAATGTTTTCACAAACTCCGCGGATCGTCCAATATGAGGCGGCCGCGGCATTCTTTGATCTCGACTTCAAAGAGGGCCAAAAGGTTAGCCCTCATGTGCTCAAACTTATGGAGCTTGTCGAGACCTTGAAAATTCAAAAGGTTGAAATCCCCAAAGAACTCATTGTAGATAGGATTCTACACTCCTTGTCCAAAGTCAAAGCATATGTTCAATTCCGGGTGAATTTTAACATGCAAGACAAGGATGTGTCTCTTGAATAATTGCACAAGTTACTTGTGCAAGCCGAAAGGGACATGGGGTTAAATGTGAACCCACCCAAGGATGTGCTTAACATAAGCACTAAGAGCAAGGGGAAGTTCAAGAAGAATGGGAGGAAGGGTAAGAAACAAGCTCCCACTTTCACCAAAGCTAAGGCTAATGATGCTAGCACTTCAAAAATCAAGAAGGGTCCTCTTGATAAATGACATTATTGTAATGGTATGGGACATTGGAAAAGAAATTGTTCCAAATACCTTGGTGATATTAAGGCTGGAAAGATCACTCCAGTAGGTAAATGACTATCCCTTCTTTTATGTTTCTAATTCAACTATGGTATTATGATACAAAGTTGTGATAATGTATCTCCCTTTTTATTGTAAATAGGGCCTCCACCAAGCAAAGACAAGGGAAAAGAAAAGCAAGCATGAGAAACCATCAAGAAGCTAGGAATAGCTTTCATGGAGCTTTGCTTTTTATTGTCTTATTTTATTCATGTTTTGGATTTTAGAACCTTTAAGTTTCCGTGTTCGACATGGAAAGGTATTTTGAATAATTGGTTGTATTTTGGATAATGGTGGCTTGGTTTGCAACCCAAGTCACCCGTTTTATCATTTTATCCTTTGTTCTAAAATCCGTATTTAAATGCTTGCTCTTAGAAACATATGATTATTCACTTAAAGTGATCTAATAGACAAATATAATGACGGGATTCATTATATGTCCACATGCTTAAGGCTTGTGTATTATCATTTACAAAGTGATTTTGAGTCTATGAACTCTTTTAAAGGAATGTCAATCACCAAGTACACTTACGAAATCTAAAACTATTAGTCAACCTATGAGATAGTTCTCCTTATACTTCAATTTCATTATTTGTGTCTCATATGCTATCTTTGAATCTATAGTGTATTTATTCTAAAGATAGAGTGGGAGAAAAATGAGAACACAACACACGAGGCAAGATAAAATTGTGTACTTGTGTAAATGAGATCTATGCAAGAGAGAATGATACCCAATAGATGAGATCTATGGTCTCAAGTAAGTTCTATATGACTAAAGAGACCAAGTGAAGTAATCATAAGAGTATGTTCTCAAGATAACTACACGAGGAGACCAAAAGAAAGTTTTGGAACAAAATGACTAATATAAAGTCTTAACAAGAGTTTTGACTAGTTCATGAAAAATTTTGACCAATAGTTTCAACCTTGAGTTTTACTTAAGAGCCTAAATGAATCAAAGTAACATACTAGTTATAAACGAGTTGCAAGGATTGATATACCGATATCTTCTATAGCTAAGTTTTTAACCTCGCAAATGTCATTACTTAACCACATTGTGAAAATGAATTGGTTAAACCTCCTTCTGAAAGGGATATTTTTGAAGGACGTGTTCTAGATATTATTTATATTTGAATAATGACATTGCTACACATCATTATGACATGTGTGAGTTAGAGATTAAAATCTCTTTTAATAAGGTTAAGATGAGACCACTTCAAAATAGGTATTTTGAATGGATATGATGGGAGCATATATGGTTTTATCTTAATAACTTGGCAATGCAATTTATATTCAATTCTTGAAATGTTTCAATTAAGAAGTTAATTTCGAAACATGTGGAATTGAGTGGGAGTTTGAAATTATCATGTGAAGACATGAAATTTAGTGGGAGCAATCATCTTATAAAAGTTTATAACTCATCACTCATTGAAGAATGACGAGCTAATACCTTCCTTCACAAAGGAAGTTTTGAGTTTTCAATTCTGGATGAAAATGGACCATGATGAATCCAACTACATCAAGAGATATTGGATTAGTATTGAGAAATACACATCATATCAACATTCACATAGGTTATTCATGTAAATGAAAATGGAATTGCCATTAGCAGTCATGGTCGTTCATTGAACCTAAGAACGGTTGATCACATGATTATTAGTAACTAATGTTTCCGCCATTAGAATAATCATGCACATGTCCAATAACGAATCATATGCATGAGAGCATGATGTTTCATTGGCAAGCCATACAAGAAACGTCATGAATTCTCGAGGAGAATCCGATGAGCGATTTCAGTGTTTGACAGAATACTCTGTTATGTGTCAAGAGATTGCACATATTATAGAAAATCCGAACACACGTAAAGATTTATGAAAATCCTAAACTTTTCAAGCCAAAAGGAGAAATAAGAAGTTTGGAAAGATATTTAGTTGAATAAGAAGTTACTCAAAACTAATCTTTCCTAATATGCTAGGACTTGTGAGAAGTGCTAGGCTAATCATCTTGTCAAATTATTGCAAGACTCTACAAAACATATACCTAGTGCATTGTGTGTGGATGGAGTAATTGATCAGTACAAGTTATATCATTCATCACAAATTTGTTCGTTATGTGATAATCGATAAGGAAGTTCTTTCAAGATAAAGAACCGAAACCAAGGTCGGGAACCTTGATGTGTACTTGGTAAGGTTCATGCTATGAGTGATAACATGAATATAAAGGATAATACGATTAAGAAGTTTCAACACATGGACACATAACATGTTAAACTTCTATTGAAATCAACAAGTGTTTACACACTTACGATATACATCACAAGGTTGTAATATGGTATTGACTACCCGAGTGTGATGTTGACATTTGTCGTTTGAGTTATTATTATTAACTCACCTTATACTTTGTTACATCAAACGGGTTGTAGAGACAATTGAACCCCGTTTATTGAACACGGATTAGCATTGTACTTGCCCATAGTTACTTACATGAGGTGACGTCTCGAAGTGACTAGAGTGTGATGCGATTGATGGCAAGTTCAAGTGCCATAGAGTCATATGAGAATGACTAATCGATCACATAGGCAGACTGTTAGGAACATTTTGTCGGGCCTTATGACCGCTTATAGAGTTCTGGCAAATTTATATAGCCTGGTCGTGGCGAGAGCTACTATAGTATTCAAATGAGTCGATTCTTTTGACTAAAGACTATTCGCCTAAGATAGCACAGTTTCAAATTAACTTTGATTTGTGTTACTACGACCTTCGTAAATGGGGTCAAATGGGCATATTTTGGGTTATGATGGCTGTTGCTAGTTGAAGGGAATGAGTGCAATAGGAATTGTCCACCCCTAGTCAGGGTTATAACAATATCTCAGGGCCACTCGAGGAGTAATGAACTGGAAATGCGTGGCCACGCTCGGAATGTATCCATGGTGGATAAATCCGGTCAATCAGTTATTCTCCAGATCGAGGAAACCACTCTCGATATGATCACTTGCAAGTACGACCTGAAAGACACCTTGCATTCAGTGGGAGATAGTAATAGGACAAGAGAATTAGTGACGCACACTTGTCGAGGACAAGTGGGAGATTGTTGGAATATGTGTCCTCCGATAATAATGCGATCACGACTGTTGATCATGATGATCACATGTTTAAATCTCATTATAAAGAATACAATTGGGAAGTAATATTTTACTGTCAACTGGTCCACACATATCGGTAATGCGGTCGACTAGAGTTTGACATTACTTGTGTGCGTGCGACGGTGGTGATCAGTTGATCCCCTAGGTCATACCTATAGGGCAACAATCTTAATTGATCATTTAATTGATCGTATGAAGATACGGGTCAATTAAAATATTTAAAATTGACAGACGATTTTGGAAGTAATATTTACGTATTTCATTATAATATGATTAAATGAGATACTGGTGCGAGTAATCGAATTGTTTCATTACTCGGATGAAATTATTGTTTAAGGAAACAATTGAAATTGAATGAATTATTATAAATACAATTTATTGTGATTTATAATTGGTAAAATATTTTGGTACAAGTAATTGCGAATTACTAAAGTCGATTTTTGTATATGACGTATTTTTATTAATACGTTGATTTTTAATATGTTAAAAATACATAACAAATTTATGTAACATATGACAAGTGACATAAGACAAATTGACATTTTGACAAAGATAATATGGAGTCCATATTATCTATGTGTGCCGAAATTAAGGGAAGAATTAGGCTAATATTGTGTTGATTAAATTAGTGGAGAACATGATGATTACCTAAAGACTAGCCATGCAAAACCTATTGTTCATTGTGAAGAGCAACTAGAGCATGCATTGGCTCCCTCCACCCCCTTCTTTCATCCGGTTTTTAGAGAGGAAAAACCACTTTGGTTTTTCCTCTTATTTTACCTAATATACACAATAATGTAATTGTTGTATGATTCACTTATTCATTCATCAAATATTTTAGAGAGATAAAATATTTTCACCTTCCTTTCTCCTCTCTTAAACCAGTTTTTAGGAGATCAAACCAAATTATTTTGGGTCAATTTTTCTTACAAAATTAATATTGTCTAGTATTCATAATATTAATTTTATTAAGAGTGTGCTTTGGGTATTAAGCTTTGGGAGAGATCCTACACTTGGATCTTTGTTCATCCATAAAGGAAAGCACAAGAACAAGAGAGAAGGAGATCTCTCTTGTGCCCTAATAAACCGAAAAATCCAATGTAAGATAAAGATTTCTTCTTTATATTGTTTATATGTTTGCATGCATAAGATCACCAATTAATTTTATGACAAATTAAAATAAAACATATATGAGTATGTTAAGTATATAGATCTACTTTTCCTTCAGTTATTACCTTGTTGACTCTTTGGTAAACCCACGATAAAATCCATAGAAATGGATTCCCACTTCCACTCAGGTACCTCTAAAAACTGAATCTTACCTTGTGGGCGTCGCTGTTCCCCTTTAACTCTCTGGCATGTCAAACAACGGGCCACAAACTCTGCTGTTTCTTTCTTCATCCCAGGCCACCAAAACGTGTTCTTTAAATCCTTGTATAGCTTGTCACCACCCGGATGTACTGAATACGGTGTACAATGTGCCTCTGTCATGATTGTCTTTTTCAGCTCCTCATCATTAGGGACACACCACCTACCATCAAACCTCAAACTACCATCTGTATGAATAGAAAATCGGGACACTGTCCATTTCTCTACTCCAGCTCTCCACTCAACCATCTTAGGATCTGAAGCCTGTTTACCTCGAATATCATCATAAAGATCAGTTTGAATCACAAATCTCCCACAAAGATCCCCTCTCTCGCATCATATATATCCCAAACTTCCCCACCTCATCTCTCAACCTCATCAAAGATAGAGCTGTACACAGGGAATGTACACTCTTCCTACTCAAAGCATCTGCAACAACATTGGCTTTCCCTTCATGGTAGATAATATCCATGTCATAATCGCCAATCAGCTCCATCCACCTCCTCTGTCTCATGTTCAACTCCTTTTGAGTGAAGATGTACTTGAGACTCTTGTGATCTGAAAATACCTTAAAGGTCGCCCCATAAAGGTAATGTCTCCAAATCATGAGAGCAAACACCACTGCACCCAACTCTAGATCATGTGTAGGATAATTCTCCTCGTACGGCTTCAATTGCCTAGAAGCATAGACAATCACCTTACCGTTCTGTATCAACACACATCCTAACCCATTCTTTGAGGCATCTGTATAAACCTCAAAGTTCTCAATCCCTTCAGGCAATGCTAAGATAGGAGTTGTGGTCAAACGCTCCTTTAATGTTTGGAACGCCTTCTCACAACTCTCATCCTAACGAAACCTGTTCTCTTTCCTCATCAAAGCTGTCATAGGTCTAGCTATCTTGGAGAAATCTTTCACGAACCGTCTGTAGTATCCAGCTAAACCCAAGAAACTCCTAATCTCAGCAACATTCTTTGGTGCTTCCCACTTGGTCACTGCCTCAATCTTCGCCGGATCCACAGCTATTCCCTCCTTAGAGATCACATGCCCCAGAAAAGCAACTTTCTCTAACCAGAACTCACACTTGGACAGCTTAGCATACAACTCATGCTCCCTCAAAGTCTGCAACACGATCCTCAGATGCTCCTCATGCTCCTCCTTAGTCTTAGAGTAGACTAAGATGTCATCGATAAACACCACCACAAACTTGTCCAAAAACTGTCTGAAGATTCTGTTCATCAAGTCCATAAACACAACCGGTGCATTAGATAACTCAAACGGCATCACCACATACTCATAATGACCATACCTCG
The DNA here is from genome assembly GCF_048544455.1 of Silene latifolia. Classification (NCBI taxonomy): domain Eukaryota; kingdom Viridiplantae; phylum Streptophyta; class Magnoliopsida; order Caryophyllales; family Caryophyllaceae; genus Silene; species Silene latifolia. The sequence goes on from NC_133536.1 coordinate 44,137,352, forward strand.
ACGTGAAAGCGGTCTTTGGTATGTCCATCTCTCTAATCTTCACCTGATGGTACCCCGATCTCAAATCAATCTTAGAAAAGACTGATGCACCATTCAACTGATCAAACAGGTCATCGAGGATACTTGTTCTTCACTGTCACTCGGTTCAGCTCTCTGTAGTCTATGCATAACCTCAAACTCCCATTTTTCTTCTTCACGAAAAGAACTGGTGCTCCCCACTGCGATACACTAGGTCTAATGTATCCCTTCTCTATCAGATCATCCAACTGTTTCCTGAGCTCCTCCATCTCTTTAGGACCCATCCGGTACGGTGCCTTAGAGATTGGCCCCGTCCCCGGTTTCAACTCAACGGTGAAATCTATCTCCCTCTTCGGTGGCAACCCCTAATCTCCTCCGAAAAACATCTCGCAAACTCTCCCACCACCGGTATCTGATCAACTGTCGGACTCTCTATCCAGTCATCTCTCACATGGCACAAGATCAAAGGACATCCCTTCCTCAGATAAGACTTCAAAGTGACAGCTGCAATCAACTTGACTTTGGGTTTGACCATAAACCCACGATAAGACACACTAACACCCTTAGGCCCTCTCAAAGACACTTTCTTTTGATGACAGTCTATCTTAGCTTTATACTTTCCCAGCCAATCCATCCCGACTATCATCTCAAAACCGTTAAAAGGAAACTCTAGCAAGTCTACAGGTAGATCAACTTGCCCAACTATCATAGACACATCTCTAAACAACCTCCCACATGATACAGACTCTCCCGAAGGTATAAAAACTTTCTCACTCACAGACTCATATACTCTCAAACCTAACCTTTTAACATGACTCGAAGATACAAACGACTGAGAAGCCCCCGAATCAAACAAAACAAAGGTATGAATACCGTTAACAAGAAAAGTACGTGATAACATGGGCATCCTCCTCACCGCTTTCTTGTCCATCATGAACAACTTTCCATCGGTCTTCCGTCCACCTCCCCGGACAAGATCGGGTGATGTGGTCGGCTTAGCACCCGACCCCGATTGTTGTTGTTGTTCGTAGGTCGGTTTATGATAAGAATTACCGCCATTGCGGTTACCTCCACCCCGATAGCTCGACTTCCCCGGTTAGACCATGACCCGACGGTCTATTGCTCGCATAACTCGAAAGGTCCCCCGAGAATAGCTCCCCGAGTCAATCCCCGAAAAGCTCCGGCATACTCGTGCACTCATGTATCTTGTGGCCCACACCGCCACACCAAAGCAAGTCATACCCCAACTACCACTCGCTACTCACACGACCACGCCCGAAGGAAGCCCCAAAGACTAAACCCCGACCCAGAAGAAAACCCTCTAGCTTGATTGTGGTTGCCTTTCTTGTGACTAGATTGGCCTCCACCCTCACTCTCGGCCTTTCTTTTCTCACTCACTCTCTCCCGAGCCATCTCCACCAACCTCTCAGCTCTCCCGGCCCTCTCATAAGCTTCCTTAACATCGGTAAGGACTCCCACGGTAACTTATCCATAATCTTGGGTATCAACCCCTCTCAAACCTCGGCGCCATTCTCCTCACTCAAACCCATATCCTCAAAGATACCTAGACTTCTCATTAAACTCGCTCGTAGTACTCGGCAGAATCGACATATCAGATGTCATCTTAAACCCATCAAACTCCTCTCTCAGCTTACTCCTCACATGTTCCGGTACAAACTCTTTCCTCATAGCTCTCTGAAACTCGTCCCAAGGTATAGCAGGTAAGCCATGGTTCACATACATCTCCCTAGCACTCACCTTCACCGTATCCCACCACTTGCCAGCTGCGTCCCTCAGGTAGAACGCAGCTTGTTCTACTCTCATCTCATCAGGACAATGAACCAGGTCCAGAATGTTCTCCATCTCACGATGCCAGTTGTCAAGAAGGTTTGGTTCCCCGGTTCCCATGTACTCTTTTGGGTTAAACCTCGCTATATAGAGACGGATCTTAGAGTGATCAACCTCCTTATCCTTATCCTTATTCACTTTCTTTAAAGCCTCAGTGAGAGCATCTTGGTGCTCCAACATCTTAACGATATCATCCATATTCATGGTCTCAGCTCTCGCATAGTACGCGTTTCTCTTGGGTGGCATCTTGAAACTATATATAAGAAAGGGTAGACATAAACACGCGCACTAAAACCTCAAAACACGAAAACAGGCTGCCCAGCACACACTCGATCGAGTACCCAAACCTACTCGATCGAGTAAGAGGCTACTCGATCGAGTGCCCATCATACTCGATCGAGTGCCTCGACTCCAGAACCCAAACAGACCTTCTGACCTCTAACATACTCGACCGAGTAGCCAGGCTACTCGATCGAGTGACCCCCTACTCGATCGAGTGCCCGAGGTACTCGATCGAGTGCCCAAAAACACGATTCTGGATTCAAAATCGTCAAATACCCACTCGATCGAGTTAAACCCACTCAACCGAGTATCTCACCTACTCGATCGAGTATCCCCCTACTCAATCGAGTCATGCTGACTCGCATAAACTACCCGCATGTTATCTCACATCTCCTAACATACTAAGCAACATTATAAACGCAACATGTGATATAGCTAAGCATGCAATTTTATCAAGCTTTTCATATAATCAACGAAACAGTGACATCATATTATCAAACGCCACATAGTAATCATCCAACATGCTTTTCTTTTCCAACAACAATTCTATATATCTCATCAATCTTTCATTCATATATCAATCCTCTACTCCAAACATCCAACAATTACGACATACTTCATCACATCCACACACAAGTTGACAAACAACACATACGACTTGACATACACCCCCCATGTGACCGGTTCAAAATTACGACATACTTCATCTACAGGCAGAACACTGTTTCGTAAATCAAAGCATACTTACTCGACAGAGTAAGCCCCATTCGATAGAGTACCCAGAGACTCATAAAACCGTAGTATTACACCCAGTACCTTTATTTTAACCACTATAGCAAGACACTTTGTTAATTAGTTCCATTTGTGTTTTAATTTAAGACTTTATTTGTCACGGTAAATATGATAGCGTGTTTGATCTTATTAATTTAATTGACTAAAATTTTAACTAGCTATTTTTTAATAAATTAAATGTAGCTAAAATGAAAATCTACTCCAAATAATTTTTTTTTTTTTTTTACAAAAGGCGGCTTATAAAATTTTTGTTCCGTATAATTATACATGCACCAAATTTCTTATGAAAATAATTCATGCATTTTGAGAAAAAATAAAGAATGTCTCGAAATTTGAGAACGGAAAAAATCAAGGTAGTGTTTTGATTATTTGAAGACATTACTCAATTATCTTAATTAGTTATCTAATTTCATATAATTATCTCAAATCAAAATATAAGGATGAGAAATTTTAAAAATTAATTAATAGCTAACTGAAAATCAACAAGTAAATAATTAAAAATGAAACTTTTATATATATCGTGTAGTGTGTGACGTATATTTGGAACATATATGATTGATATAAAAATAAGGAAGACATAAAAATGAAACTTCTAAACATTATTGTTGTCAGAATCACGATTCGATCCAACGATTCAATGATTTTACGATCCAAAAATGCTTGACCGATCCTGGATCTTACGATTCTATCATAGTTGTAGAATCTTACGATCCTGTTAATTTGAAAATTTCTAGAGATGGGATCATAATACGATTCTACGATCCGATTCCATAATAAAAAAAATTAATATATATTTTTATATAATGACACCGTAATCTCAAATTTCGGGTAAGTTGTAGAAATATGTTCATACAATGACACTAAAATCATAACTTACCAATATTTTATGAATAAATATTAATAAATAAGTGTTTTAATTTTCAATTATATGTTTTTACCAAATAAAAAAATTATATTTAGTGAGTTTGTAGAATCTTGCGATTCTACGATTCGATTCTACTGATTCGATCTTACCCTCCCCATCGATCCAAAGTAGAATCCCGATCCTGACAACATTGCTTCTATATATATCGTGCAGTGTACGAGGTCTATATAAATCATGATTTAACGTCTCATCCTAATAAAACTTAATTTTGATATAAGAATAAGGAACTTCCCATGAAATAAACTTCCTATAAAAATGTAGGGTTTATATCACACTAGATAGTATCACTCGCTTCGCGCGGCCTATTTGAAAATTTTGTTATTATAATTGAAGAAAAGTAATATAATTCATATATGACATTTAATATCTTTACTTTTAAATAAAAATAAATTAACTTTCTCAACTCTTATTTTCTTAGGTTTAGCTTCAATGTTTTAAAATAAAATACATATAGTTTTAATTATAACTAATAAGTGATAGTTAGCTATTTGATGAGGATCGTCGCAACCTATCAAAAATAAAACCTAACCGGCCTAAACTTGTGCAGCAGAGGTAAGTTGGTTATCGTATCCACAGTTAGGCAGTCGCTATCTACTTGTTATCTAGTCTGTCTAAGATCACAAATTGGGGGCTTTTGGTTTATTTGATTTAACTAAACTAAATGAACTAAATTTAAAACAATAATAGAAATAACAATTAAAACTAGCAAGTATGAAATAGAGTGTGATCAAATAGGGAGAAAGATGCTAGGATGTCGGTTCACCATGATATTACGCAATTCAGTTAAAGGTAAGGTTAGTCGGTCTGTAGCGAGAAAGGTAGTGGAAAGGTCCTTCAGGTCCGTTATCCCCCCTAGATTCTTCTTAAATAGCTTCCACTCTGATTAGGGTAGTCTATTGTTCATAACAGTTCTATTCATTCCAATCTTCCGATCTAGGTCCGGATTAATTAAAATAGTCGCGTGCACTCAACCAAGTAATTACTGTTATATTGCTATAAAACAATTCTCACAATAAAACCTCCTAAAACTAATTATAGAGTCATTGTTTTACTATCATGGCTCCCCTATTCCTAGCAATTGAGATTTAGCTGCTCATAATGGTAAGAAAACTAATAACGATAGATAGAACTATATTCGACATGGTTTAAAGATGAATTAACAAAGATTGCATAAAATAAATATTAATTCTAATAACCTAAACAGTAATTAAGAGACAAGGGAATTAAAGGTTGCTAATAGGAATTAATACTACGAATTAAATTGAATAAGAAGAGAGTAAGGAAATACACAAATTAAGATTCGAGAAATAGGAAGGCAAGCGTCGAACAAGAGTCTCCTAATCTCTATGCAAAACTTGATAATAGACTGAATGAATCCTCCCTAAACCTAATTAGGTCTCTCCTATTTATATAAGAGATATTTATTAACTAAATAAGATAACTAATATAACAAATAAATAAGATCATGCAATAAAATATTACGTCAAATCAAAAGCTGTTCGATCGAGCATATTGGAACTACTCGATCGAGGAACTCCAACAAAAATCCTCTCGATCGAGCATAGAACCCACTCGATCGAGGAACACCATAAACCCTCTTCTCGATCGAACATAGCAGGAGTTCGATCGAGGAGTCTTCAGCATCAAAAAGGATTCGATCGAGTAATTAAGTCAGCAACATGCTCTATCGAGTTAGCTACCACTGTGTCAACACATAGGACGTTGATTAACTTCCAATACGACTTCACGCATCCCAAGGCAGAAGTATTCTCGCTCCAATTCCGTCCATCTCCTAAATGCAAGCTATAAGGGCAGTTCCAAGCTCAGTTTTGCTCCTTCTGGGTTCATTCTTGCAATTAAAGCCAAACAAACCAAAGTAGACTATTCGGGGCATTTTGTAGCCTAAAACTACGGGAATCGCATAGAAATGCGTGCAAAATAAGTACAAAAAGTCTATATAAATAGAACGCATCAAACTTCCCTAAACCAAACCTTTGCTTGTCCCCAAGCAAACTATATGCAACTAAACTAGAGACTAGGGGAAAGGAGTAAAACTCAGAGCTAGCTCCAAATCGTCTACTTAAACCATTTAATGCATGAAAATTAGCAACTATTAGCAATGTGCCAAAGCAAACGAATTTATAACTGTTTTAGAAATAGTTGAACCTTCGACCTTGCAAGACTTTCAAAAATTGGATTCTCACGGGTCACCCTCTCTTAATGAAGCAAAGGGTAGGCGTATAAATGTAAGAGAGAAGGAAAAATATAGTCGCTCACCTAGACTACGACCGACATAAACATGCATGCAATCTAGTATGATAAACAATTCTAGCTACCGTGCATATACATTCCATCCAATCAAGGTCATATCACATGCCGAGTACTTACAATAGTTTGGAAAAGTGGGGTAATGGGTAAGAAGAGGCAAAACATTTTGGGAATGAAAGGGTATAGGCCAAGCTAGTATCCTAACAAAACCAAATAAATCATATCCAATTCAAATCCAACTACAAAATTAAACACAATGCCTTTATTTGGCATAAAACTCACTAAACCAAATATAAACAATTCCTCATAAGATAAAATTAGAGCGTAGGAGTAAAACCGATATTATTCAAATTCTTTTTCCATTTTTTCTTTCTTTTCCTTTTTTTCTCGGTTTTCTGTTTTTTTTTCCTTTTTTTTTTCTTTTTTTCTCTTCTCCTTCCATTCATTCCACCAACAATTTTCGATGTGAACCATAATAGCAATAAGACATACCTCAACCAATAACTACTACACTAGCTTGACTAGGGTAGGCTTAAGATTTGGAATGTAGTTAAAGGGAGTCAAAATAGGCTATTTTTGTCTAAGGGGAGCTTATGGGTAAAAATGAAATCAAAGGGAATTGCAAGCACTCTCCTACATGTGATACCGGCCACTAACCCGAATGTATGCAGGCAAAAAGCAATTGAATTTTATACTTATGCATTTGATATTACATGCTATGCAAGGAGTAACTACTCACAAACCTACATGAAACTGGTCATTGATGACACCAGTTTTATAAAGCTCTAATTCCTTAGAATTTATAAGTACTTTGCCAAAATTTTAAGTCAAGTCTATTCGTTCAACTAAATTTCAAAACAAAAATTCGTGAAATGCAAAGATTTTGCTAAAAAGTAGTAATTTATGCAAGGCTTAAGCAAATTGGCTATTTACAGTGCAGAGTCATCACAGAAAAACTTCATTCCGACTCAACCTAAATGCAAAAATAAACGTGTATTTTTTTGATTTTTCGAAATTTTCCAATTTTTTTGATTTATTTAAGAATTAAATAATAATGCAAGCTAAAATGCAATAAACGTGAATGCAAAATAAATGCAAATGTAGACTCAAAGTATGCATTACCGTCCCCAAACCAAAACGGACAATGCCCTCATTGTCCTCCAAGACACACCAACAGAATAATAGGGAAAAGGGAAACACAAACTTAAATGCAATATAAATGAAACTAAGCTAAAGTAGATAAAATGAATAAAGAGCAATAATACTTACAATGTATAACTTCCCCAAACCAGCCAACAAACTGGGGAAGTAAGTAGCCAGCAGCTACTCGTCAGCTCCCTCCTCGTCAGCCAACTGAAAGGTAGGGTCCTCCTCCTCCTCACTCCTCGCCTTAGAACGACCTCCTCTATCACGGTCATCTCTAATCCTCTCCTCTCTCTCGGCCGTGTCCTCCTCGCTCTCAGGCTGAGGGTACCCATCCTCCGGGTACCGGTAAAATGAGGGATGTGGCCACCCAACTGGCACCAGACGGCCTCTACTCATATGATACTCGTAGAGGGGGAATAAGACTAGGGCTTGATCCCGCTCCATCCTAGCTACCCTCCTACACATATCTAAAAGCAAAGCATCACGACGCCCTTGGTCCATGACCTCAGACGCCTCAAAAATAGGAGGTGCAATAAAATTAGCCGGTAAAACCGGCAGAGAGGGAGAGGTAGAAGTAAAAGGTGCAGGCGTGGCCTGTTGGAATAAGTGTCCTCCGACAATAATGTGATCACAACTGTCGATCATGATGATCACATGTTTAAATCTCATTTTTAAGAATACATGTGGGATGTAATATTTTACAGTCAACTGGTCCACACATATCGGTAATGATTGGCTGACTAGAGTTTGACATTACTGTCGTGCGACGGTGGTGAACAGTTGATCCCCTTAGGTCATACCTATAGGGAAATACTCTTAATTGATTATTTAATTAATCGTATGCCGATACGAGTTAATTAAATTGCTTAAAATTGACGGATGATTTTGTGAGTAAAATTAACGTGTCTCATTGTAATTTGATTAAATAAGATACGTACTAAGTAATCAAATTGTTTTATTACTTAGATTAATTTATTGTTTATGAAACAATTAAAAATTAGAATGAATAATTTATTATAAATACAAGTTGTTGTAGTTTATAATTGTATGACCCATTTCGGTACAAGTAATTATTAATTACTAGTTATTTTTGTATGTGACATATTTTATTAATATGATGATTTTTAATATGTTAAAAATGCATTATAATGTAACATGTCAAGTAACATGTCACATATGTCACAATTGACAAATGACAAAAATAAAATGGACCTCCATTTTATGGGTAGAAACCGGTTTTTGTGGAGGGAGTATTAGGGTTGTGTTTTTATATTTTAAACAATTAGAAACACAATGATAACCTACCCATATGTAGCCATGCAACCCTACTCTTCTTGGGAAGAAAGTTGGCCTCATGCATTGGCTATCTCCTCTTCCCCAACCGGTTTATGCATAGAAAAGCCAAGGCCTTTTCTCTTATTATTCACTACTTCAACATTATTTTTCTAGTGTTAGAAAAATTAATCACTCTCTATATTTTTGTAAAATATTTTAGAGAAAGAAAAGCTCACAAATTCTTCTTCTCTTAACCGAAATAAGAGAGGACAAAATCACCATTTTTGTGTCATTTTAAGGAAGGATTTTATTAATACTAGTCTTATGTTAATAAAATCTATTAAGGGTATTCCTTGGGTATATGCTTTTGGGAGAGGTTCTAATTTGAACCTTATTCATCCATTTTTGGAAAGCTCAAGAACTAACAAGAAGGAGATCTTGTTGGTGCCCAAATGGCCGAAAATAAGATGGTGAGAAATCGATTTTTCCATCTCCTTTTATTAAGTTTGCATGCATAAGATCATGTATTTATTTTATGACCAAATAAATCAATTCATATATGAATATGTATACTAATGATATTAATGAATCTAACAAGTGGTATCAGAGCCTTAGGTTGTTTGCATGCAAATCGGTTTATGGTTTTTCCGAGTTATAAGATTAACATACAAAACTAATTAATTTGGATTTATGAAGATAAACCTAAATATAACTTTGCATGTTAAAAGTTTCTGGTCCTAAGTGATTTTTAGGACATTTTGGTTTATTTATGGATTTTATTGTTCATTTTATATATTATTGGCATTAAAATGTGATTTTATGAGGAAAAATGTCATTTTTGGACGAAAAATAGCTAAACTTCGAATTTTTCAGTGCTTTTTGGATATGTTTTCACATATATTATCTACTGATGGCCTGTAAATGTTCATGTTAAAATAAGTTGTTTTGCTCGAAATATGAATTTTATAAATTAAAATCGTATTTAAATGGGTAAATAGGTTAATATGAGTTATATTTCGAATCTGGTCATGAAAATTTTGTATCTTGTCACATGCAATTTTACAAGATGTGTGTAAATTATTTGGCTATAATGAAGTCTTTTTGCATGATTTATGAATTTTTGATGAAAAATCACATAAATAGTGATATAATTAGTAATAATGCTAAAACATACTTCATGACTAAAGGAAAAATGTCACATGTTGCATTTTATCATATATTTCAGATCTAAAAGTGAAAAGTTGGTGAAAATAATTTTTCTCATATTTTTATGGTCATAATTGTTAAAACCGATAAACCGCAACATTGTTTTTCTCGATAAATTTTCGAAATTTTTAACCTAAGTTTTGAACATTATGAGTGTCATGGTGTTTTTCCAGAATGTTCATGAGTTTAAATTTCAAATTTCGAAATTATTTGAAATTTTTATAATTTAATTTGAAGTTTATAGCATAATTTTGTATTTTTGGGTCCATTTATGAACAATATTAAGAAATCAAGTTTAATTATTGTCAAAATGTTAGTGGAGACTAAGTTTTGAGTCCTAATATAGTTAGGGTAATTAACTTGTACATAAATATGAATTTATGTAATTATTGTGATTTTAACAAGTTATAATCACGCAAATCCATGAAAACCGACAAATATACGATATTGGCTCTTAAAAAGGCGATTTAGCATAAAATCTAGCATGTTCATACATATTATAATGCTGCATTTTATTTATGATTGTCATATTTTAATTTTATGTAATTTTTGAATTATGTAATTTTACTTAGTATGACCTTAGTTTTAATTAGTATTACCCGAAATGTATGGGAATATCAATTCGGTTGTAATTATTGTGATCTCGTATCACCGTTTTGTAATTTAATAAATTTATTTTTATTTTATTACAAATGTATAATAGGAAATTATGTAATTCATTTTGTAATTTAATTATTCCGGAGTTCCTTGAAGACGGTACCATTCGAGAAGGCGATCCATCAAAGAAAGTGTTGCCTTGAAGTGCGTGCCAAGACCGAAGTTCAAGGGACCAAAGGAGTTGGTTTCCGATTTTATAATAGTTTATTAGATTTACTTTTTTTAGGAAGGCCATACTAGGATTTTATTTTTATGCTTTGCATTTTCTTTATATGTTGCATGCATGCATCGTTAAATCGCCATAACTAAACATGTATTTTAAATCGAGTTTATCGACCGTGTCAATTACAATTATCGTAGTTCACCGCTTTAGTTCACTTAAAACGTGATAGATAATAAATTGACATGACCTCTCGCTAAAATAAACAATTGAGACTTAGCCTTACCAAAAAGTATAAACCATGAAAACCTATTTCGTGAGGGAGTGCGCTCGGCCACACCGGGGTACAAACCTTGTTACGTAGGGGAAGTGGGTGATAAATGTCTATCCACCGAATTCATGTTGATAAGCGATGAATCGGCTACACCGTACCCAAGTTAATGTGGATTTGGATCATGGACACATTTATTCGAAATTTGGGTTGAACTCAACAAAAGTATTCTCAACCATAGCCGGATGTGTTTTGGGCTAAAGATAAATATTACTGTAAATTTATCAACTAAGAGTTCTAAAAGTAGAATCGATTAAAGAGTTAATCCACCGAGTTATATTGATAAGGGATGAATCGGCTACACCGTGCCCAAGTTAATATGAATTTGGATCTTGGAATCATTTATCATAGTTGGGTAGAGGTCACTATGTAATGCTTTACTTTTTAAATTATTTACAAGTATTATTATAACGATAAATATTTTTGTTTTCATTATTCCGTTATCATATTGTTCTATTTCTTTACCTCAAATTATACGATATCATTTCGATTTTATTTCAAATCTCCATTAAAACATCGTAACTAAAGGCAAATATGATTTTTCTTCTAAAACCCCGTGTTATCCAATGGAAGGATCTCTTATGAAGAGTATAGATAAAAGTTATTCGTGATCAAAAGGGTTTTTGATTCTTGACTAACATATCTACTTACAATAAATTGTTTCTCATATGCTTAATTGAGTTAAGTACTTTGAAACGTTAAATCATTTTGGTAACTCGATTTGTTGGAAATCAAAATTGACCAAAATAGCGCAACCACTTCAATGAAAGTTTTAAGACTAAACGAATAAATTGAAGAGTAGTCTTCATGAATTTCAATTTTGCTTCTCTTAGCAAAGACACATTGAAATGAGTGGGAGCATTCTCTTAAACCGTTAAGAAAAGGACGAGGTTCTAAGAAGTAAAATTAGAATGGAATTGATACAAGGTAATGGTAAAAGTTAAGTTATTGAGAATAACGATACTAAACCTATCAATCCCGACCAATAAAGTTTCCATTGTCTTAATTGTTGGACGCTAGAAAGGAAACTACCCCAAATTATTGAAGAATCAACAAGTTAGTTGTGGGACATCTAATCAAACCTTCTTCTTTAAATGTTTATTTGATTGACATAAATTTTGCTAGTACTACTCCGTCAATATTAGAAACCGGTGGTGGTTTTCATCATTGTATTTGATACATAGGATGATTAGAATATGACGACTAGCAACAATGATGTTGAGATATAGAGTCATTGTGTACTCAATCTAGTTTTTGGGTTTAAAGTTGTACTTAAATATGACTATTAAGTGCATAAACTCTAAATAAGAATATAAACTTGTTAAGATACAAAAGAGGTTTCACTTTTGTGACCCTATACACCACGATTTGATGTATCGCTAGCCCATTATCAAGGTGAATAATTCTAACCCAAACTAGAATGATACATCATGTAGATGATGCAAGACTCAAATTGGTATCCCAAGATTAAACCTTAAATTTTGGAATGATGAACACAAAGAGTTATCGAGTACTCTTGAAACCATTAGATTTTTAATCTTATGGTATATGCGTATCTTGTATTCAAAGCAAGATGTCTCGTGCCTTTTGGTTGAAAAGGAGATCGAGGTTGTAAATCATTGATCCAAAATAGGTTGATCATTTTCTTTTACCAACAATTTAAGTCGACATTAATGTGTTCACTTAATAAGGTAAATAGAGAAATCTTTGAAGAAGTTCAAAGAGTTCCATAAATCACGATCTAGTCGTGATGGGATTATCAAAGTGAAGACTTTGATATAAGCCAAATGAAATGTGATATAGTATCACAAGTTAATCTCTCTTAGCACACATTATGGGATAATGTGTGGTTGAATAAAGAAATCAAACCCTATTCGATATAGTTTGAACTTTAATCAAGTTACTTTGAGTTAGTTGATCCTTTTGGGGATTTTACCATTTTGTCTAAATTATTTTTCCACTAAATCTAAAACGAATCATATGAAATATGAAATGGTAGGGTATCATGTTTGTAAGTTTTCAAAAGAAACAAATGCTTATTTTTCCTTACTATAATCACGAGTACGACGGGTTTGTGGCTCGTGAAGCTGTCTTTCTAGAATACAAGTTTATTTCTAGAAGACAGAGTGGGAGAATTATTTCAAGAGCCACAAAGAATTATTCAAGAGTCACAAAGAATGTTATGTCGCAAGAAACTGGTCTTTCTTGGCTACATGAGACGTTTTGTGTAAGACGTTGTTTCTTCAAAACCTAGGAGGTTAAAGTCATCACTTGTTTAAGATGATGAATTAGTGTTACTTTTAGAAAGTAAAGAGCTTGCAACTTATAAAGAAATTTTTTGATTCAAGTTAATTACTTCTGGAAAGTAATGAACATATGACTTACATGAGAGTGTTTAAGTCACAACTCAATACAAGGCTTAGAGCCATGAAAATCCGAAATAAATTCCAAGTGAATTGTTAGATATCAAAGCTTGATTGGTGGCAAAGGGTTTTGCACTAGTTGAAACGCTTAAGTCTATTTGGATCTTCTTAGGGATTGTGTTTCATTATGATGATATACATATAACGAGTGAATCCAAAAACCTACTTCTTCAATTAGAAGGAATGTATTCAATACATGTCATGAGTTTTGTAGATTCTTGCAATCCTAAGATAATGTGAAACTTAAGAGAGGGTCTTAAGTAGGACATTAATGAGTTGGAATCAATGTTTTGATCATGTTATAAAACTTTTCTCGATAAATCGAGAAGTTGTGTTTATACATAGAATTTAGTGGGAGTTACGGTAATTTTAATTAGTCTTATATGTGGATGACATATTGATCATTGGGAATGATTTAAGACTTTTGGAGTATTATAATACATCTTTAATATCCGGATTTATGGAGATAAATCTACATGATATTAGCGTCAAATAAGAAGTCTTATGTTGATAAGATTCATGATTAGTTCAATCGAGTTGAACATATTTGATTGATTCCATTTAAATAAGTAATGATATATAACACTTCATATGCTTTGAGTATGATGAATTGTTTCAAAATCGAATTTAAGTAATAGTTACCAAATAGCCATATAGATTATTCTTAAGTGCTTGAGGAAGCATTAAAGATGCAAAGTTAAGTGTTTTGATGCAATTCACTAATTTGTGTAAGGGCTTACACTAATGACTGTTGAGATTGTATAAGGTTTCGGACAAAAACCGTATTCAAAACACCTAAAGATGGTTAAGGAACCATTGTGACTATGTTATTTAAGAAATGGATTTGTTAGAATCGTTCTAGGCAATAAAGAACAATAGAGATGCTTACAACGGAAATTGAGCACACTTGCAATCATGAGATGTGCAAGAGGATGGATCCCGCACATTGTGAAAACAGTGGGAGCTATTCTAAGGCTAGAGAGCTTATGTCTAGATTGGATCTAGACACGTACTCAGAAAGTTTTGTAATGCAAATGTATACATTATAAAGGAAAACGAGTATGTAGTAAGGTTGAGTAAGGTACAAGAAGTTGATAAAACCTACTAACCAAAGCCTTCTCATGGGCTTAACATGATGAGTCATGTCATATGTCATTTCAATTGCATTGAGATGAACAACTACATATAAGATGAAAATGGATTATAAAAATATGAAGTAGTAATCAGGTATTGACTATTCATATGTGATAATCACATTTGTCGTTCGAGTTTTTAAATCTGAAAACTCCTTTTATACTTTGTTACATCCAAACGGGTTGTAGAGACAATATTGAACCCCGTTAAAGTGAACCCGGATTAACATGGTATTCGCCCATAGTCACTTGTATGAGGTGACGTCTCGAAGTGACTAGAGTGTGATGCGGTTGATGGCAAGTTCAAGTGCCATAGAGTCATGTGAGATGACTAGTCGATCACATAGGCAGACTGTTGGGAACACTTTGTCGGGCCTTATGACCGCTTATAGAGTTCTGGCAAATTTATATAGCCTGGTCGTGGCGAGAGCTACTATAGTATTCTAATGAGTCGATTCTTTTGACTAAAGACTGTTCGCCTAAGGTGGCACAGTTTCAGATTAACTTTGATTTATGTTACTACGACCTTCGTAAATGGGGTCAAATGAGCATATTTTGGGTTATGATGGCTGTGGCTAGTCGAAGGGAATAGAGCGATAGGAATTGTCCACCCCTTGTCAGGGTTAAATCAATATCTCAGGGCCACTCGAGGAGTAATAAACTGGAAATGCGTGGCCACGCTCGGAAGGTATCTATGGTAGATAGTTCCGGTCAATCAGTTATTCTCCAGATCGAGGAAACCACTCTCGATATGATCACTTGCAAGTACGACCTGAAAGACACCTTGCATTGAGTGGGATATAGTAATAGGACAAGAGAATTGGTGACGCACACTTGTCGAGGACAAGTGGGAGATTGTTCGATTAAGTGTCCTCCGACAATAATGCGATCACAACTGTCGATCATGATGATCACATGTTTAAATCTCATTTTTAAGAATACATGTGGGATGTAATATTTTACAGTCAACTAGTCCACACATATCGGTAATGATTGGCTGACTAGAGTTTGACATTACTGTCGTGCGACGGTGGTGAACAGTTGATCCCCTTAGGTCATACCTATAGGGAAATACTCTTAATTGATTATTTAATTAATCGTATGCCGATACGAGTTAATTAAATTGCTTAAAATTGACGGATGATTTCGTGAGTAAAATTAACGTGTCTCATTGTAATTTGATTAAATAAGATACGTACTAAGTAATCGAATTGTTTTATTACTTAGATTAATTTATTGTTTATGAAACAATTAAAAATTAGAATGAATAATTTATTATAAATACAAGTTGTTGTAGTTTATAATTGTATGACCCATTCCGGTACAAGTAATTATTAATTACTAGTTATTTTTGTATGTGACATATTTTATTAATATGATGATTTTTAATATGTTAAAAATGCATTATAATGTAACATGTCAAGTAACATGTCACATATGTCACAATTGACAAATGACAAAAATAAAATGGACCTCCATTTTATGGGTAGAAACCGGTTTTTGTGGAGGGAGTATTAGGGTTGTGTTTTTATATTTTAAACAATTAGAAACACAATGATAACCTACCCATATGTAGCCATGCAAGCCTACTCTTCTTGGGAAGAAAGTTGGCCTCATGCATTGGCTATCTCCCCTTCCCCAACCGGTTTATGCATAGAAAAGCCAAGGCCTTTTCTCTTATTATTCACTACTTCAACATTATTTTTCTAGTGTTAGAAAAATTAATCACTCTCTACATTTTTGTAAAATATTTTAGAGAAAGAAAAGCTCACAAATTCCTCTTCTCTTAACCGAAATAAGAGAGGACAAAATCACCATTTTTGTGTCATTTTAAGGAAGGATTTTATTAATACTAGTCTTATGTTAATAAAATCTATTAAGGGTATTCCTTGGGTATATGCTTTTGGGAGAGGTTCTAATTTGAATCTTGTTCATCCATTGTTGGAAAGCTCAAGAACTAACAAGAAGGAGATCTTGTTGGTGCCCAAATGGCCGAAAATAAGATGGTGAGAAATCGATTTTTCCATCTCCTTTTATTAAGTTTTCATGCATAAGATCATGTATTTATTTTATGAACAAATAAATCAATTCATATATGAATATGTATACTAATGAGATTAATGAATCTAACATGGGCGTGGGTGTAGGTGTAGGTGTAGGTGTAGCCTGTGGAGGTCAAGACGAGTCTCCAACTTGCCTAACAGCAGGGGAAGTCCTCTTCCGCTTCCTAGAAATGGGAGGAAAAAAGTCAAGGAGGTAAGAAGGTGGAGGTGGTGGTACTCTACCCGTCACAGTAGGCAAAGGTGAAAGACGGGGTAGAGAAGCTGAAGGCAGAATCACGGAAGTGGAAGTGCAAATCTTCCACGTCCTATAATCAGAAGCAAGACAGATCATTGAAAACATAACAGAAATGTCAGTAACATTATCTTTATCATAATATTTAAGACCACGGGGAAAATTAGGGAAAAGGCGGCGGGCAATGCGATTCACTAGTCCACCAAACGCTATCGTACCCTCTACTTTTGACCCGACACTGTTAAAATGCTGAGCTGTCAAATATGCAATGCTGAAAATAAATGGGGTACCACTGTCAATGTTTACGTACCCAGCTAAGATGGACAACTCAGTATTGTTAACATTGTTAGGTTCATGACGGGCAAAAATAGTTTCTCCAAGCAGACGGAGGAAGTAGCGGGCAGGAGGTAAATGGACGTGGGCACCACGACGCTGACCATAGGGAATGTGAAAGTGTAGCCCAAATCTGACGCAAGAGCTTCATAGGAGGCTCAAGGCAGCCATCACTAACTAGATCCAAACGTTCCCCGAACTCAGCTAAAGTCCAGGAATAGGTAGTGTTAAGTAGTCGAAAAGTGACACAAGTTCTCCTATGGTCAGTCGCATAGGTCGCAGGACTAAATTCAAAAGATCTAAAAAACTCTAAAGTAAGTGCCCTATAGATAAAGTCCTTCATAGTGGCTAATCCCGACAGCCCCGTCCTATTGAGCAGGTCAACAACAGGTTCTAAAATTCCTAGAGTCTCTAGGCCAGGGCGACTCAAAAAACGGGTCGAGCTCATATGACATTCCATTAAATGCATAAAACGAGTACGGTGGGAAGGGGACAAAAATTTTAACTCTCGAAACTCAGGTAGAGATTCCATAGAAGTGTCAGCAGCATTCCTAGCAGGATGTAACACCCTCATACTCCAAGTGCCTTACCAGGACCACTTACGGCATGAGAATGCTACCATCTCGGTTACCCGAGGCAATGATAATCAAATGGACAATAACGAAACGTACTTTAATAATAATAAAGTTTAAGTGATACAACGCAAAACCGAAACTGACAAAACAAAAACAAATGTTCTCAAAACTGTCAAACTACTAAACAACTAAAGAGTGTTCGACACAGCGAAAGACTTCTAAAACAGCAATGTGATGACTCATCCCAGCTAACCCATGTGCATCGTCTCATACCTGCTCAATAAATGCTCACCATACCCGAATGGATCACCATAATTTTTAAAATATTTAAACGGGGTCAGTACTGAGTACATAAAATACACAGGTGCAATAAAACAATATTACAATCAACTAATCCCCAAACACCGTCACATCACCACACACCTGACTAAAGTGTGTAGTCCTGCCAGAATACCCATTGCAACAGTTATTCCACACCGCCAGTGGGGGACCGCAGCCGTTCCCACCTAAGCCCCGCTCATCTCTCCGAGCGATAAACCCGTGTTCATTAATGTGCACATCCCTTCTGTGGCGGGTTCCATAGAAGGTGAAACAAAGGCGTGAAGTCACTCCCGCAAGTGACTCCACTTAGCCAGGGACGCACCCCGAAGATCACAGACAGTTATACAACAATCACCTTACACAATCAACAATTACCAAAAACTAATTCCAATACAATAATCAAACAACAAGAAAAACAACAATCACCAACAACACTATGTAACCAATACTGACTAGGGAAACTCTACCTGAAATAGCAATCACCACAGACGATCTAGCAGCTAATCAGAATTTCCCCTCAACGAATCCTCCTCCTATAACATGTTGTAGATACCTTATTTCTGCACCTCCCGCAAACCACCCGGTGATGATTGGGCCGCATGTTTGATTCGCGGAACGATTTGTGACAGTTCGTAAGATTATCATCAAGTGATTGCTCAAATATTAATGTCGACCTCATAGTTGTCATCTACGTCCTGATACGGTCGTTTTGGCAGTAATTAGAGTACATTCGGAGTCCGGGTCAAAAACCGTCTCCATTTTCTGATAACTGTTAAATCCCGAGTCGGAATATTCTGGAATGTTCCGGATATTTCTATTCCATATTTCATAAATTTTATCTTTTGGCAAATAATATCCCGTAATATTCATATTAAATATTAAGGAAGATCGAATTATTTCTGTCCTACCATAACTCAAACGCGGAAATCTTTCTTCAGCAGGAGGAAACCTCCTGGGAATAGACGCAGCAGGTGATGCGCCTCTTCCAAGAGACGCAGTGGCTGCTGCGCCTTTTCCCAGGCCCTTCTTTGCATGTCTTACGTATCTTTTTTCATATCTTTCCGAGATTCACTTCCAAAGAGTCTCTGAAACCCTATTCCTTCACGTGATTAGTATAAATAGGAGCCGTCGTTCCTCATATTTCTCACGCGAGTGTCCGCCCTTCTCTTCTCCCTTTGCATTCTAGACTTTGTTCTTACTAATTGGCGCCTACGTGCTTGGACTTCCGACCACGTAAGCTCGGATCTTTCCGGGTACCAGCCTCTCCGTTGCATGACCGACCAATTTGACCAACTACACCAATAATCAACTTAAATT
Source organism: Silene latifolia (assembly GCF_048544455.1). Classification (NCBI taxonomy): domain Eukaryota; kingdom Viridiplantae; phylum Streptophyta; class Magnoliopsida; order Caryophyllales; family Caryophyllaceae; genus Silene; species Silene latifolia. Next base: position 44,156,657 of record NC_133536.1, read on the forward strand.
AATCAATCGTTTTCCTCTTACGAGGGCATTCTCTTTGCATTCGCGTCGAGAATTCACTAATCGATATCTTAGTTCATCTCGTTTCGTCAACATGTAAGTCTGAGGGTGTACAATTCCTCTTTTATTTATTGTATTTTATTTATCGTATCACCATTGTAAGATTTATGTCGAATACACCATTAAAACCGATTTCTAAAACCGTGCTTTAAAACTCGTTTTTGCGGATTTCCAGTGAGATGACGTCGAGAAAAGACGCAAAGAATCGCCGCGCCTCTTGAAGGAGCGCAGCTTCTGCTGCGCCTCTTCGTGAGGGCCGCCGCAGCTTCTCGCTTCTTTTCTTCTTCCTTCGTCCTCTGTAATTCGTGTGTTTGTTATTTGTTTCGTTTATTTTCTTTAATTCTTCATCACAATAGTTTAATATTCACATGTATATTGTATCACATAATTCATCATTCATTAATATGTTTTAATTATCACAAATCCGACTTAAATCCCAAATAATCAATATTTGCGGGTTTTCGTCATTAAATTCAAACCCGGTATTTAGAGATTCAATTTGTTCATATTGAGTTTCTGGAATTCGTCATTGATATAATTTTCATCTGCTTATTCACATATTCGTTGTATATCCGTCATATTTAGCCTAATTGACTTATTTCAGCAGAGGACTCATTAATGTTTCCATCATAATTTCATGTAAATAATCCGTTTGCATCCGTCTCATCCATGTTTATCGCTTTCATGACCATCATTGACATGTAATTAAAGTATTAATCACTTTCATCCGAGTAAATAATTTAATCGATCCATAAAATTACCAATTAACATTAACGATTTGCGCTCCGCTTACGGCCCAACTCACCCTTGAATGACGCAAAGAATCGCCGCGCTCTTTCCGAGGGCGCAGCTCTCTGCTGCTGTTCGAGATGATTTCTGTCCCTGAACTCCGTTTCTGCCTTGACGTAGTTTAATTAACGTACGTATTAACTAACTAATATCCGTAATATCGCTAATTCCTGTTCGTTAATTTATTTCCTTTTTATTCTTTTATTCGTTTTCTCAAATTATCCGTTTTAAAGGTATTTTCGACATAAATCGCCCATTCCAATGTAATTAATGTAATTTTCGTTATTGTAATTTATGATTATTGTATTTCTTTTATCATTTGTATGTTTCCACATGTAAATCAACATTAAATTCCAACTTCGACCCAATTGTATGCTAATTACGTGTCAACCGACTTAGTTAATTCTCACATGCTAGGATTAAAACTTGGATGTTGCATTGCATGCATATAACCGACGATATATCGAGTATAAATAACTTCCCTAATCATTAGTAGAGGCCGCTATCGAGGCGGGAGAGATTAGGTGTTCGATCAAAAGAGCTTCCTAATACGTACCCTCACCCCTTACTCCAGATCTCCGTGAGCACCCGTGTTCATTGGCATCCACGAGAGTCATTCTAGACATAGAATGCTAAGGGTAACGATTGCTTAGTGTTCATGTCACTACTTTGTGTCTTGACATGACACGAGGTATTCGAACGGTTCCAATTTCCCATAAAAATTGGTGGCGACTCCTTACAAAATGCAAACGCTTGTTTTTCGACCTTCACCAAGCGCCCCCGTGGGCGGCCCGCTGTCCACAGTTTGGCGACTCCGCTGGGGATAATACACTTACGTGTAGCAAGGGTGAAACTCGAACAAGGTTAGGGAATAGTTTGTACAAGACAATTGTCGGTTTTCATAACTCGGTCTTCCTAGACCGTTTAATTCGGCCTTCCTAGGCCCAACCTAACCCATTCGACCAATCGTCCCGTCTAAACGGTCCTAATTCTTATTTGGGCCTAAGGATGGATAGCGATTGACGTCATCCATACCATGATCCTTACTCTTGTTTGTATCAAGGGCCTTCACTACTTGAGGAAATGGACTAGGAATCGGCCTTACTCTTGTTTGGCACGAGCCTCTCCACAGACTTCGGGTTTGATGGTTCGGTATGGCAACCCACCCTTTAAACCAAAACCCTTTTAAATGCACTCAGCATCCCGTTATAATGCTTGTATAAATATGTAAACCTTACGTGATCACCATTGCTAAACAAATCATGACGAATTTTCAAAAATCAAAACCCAATTTCAAAACAAAATTTCGAAAAAAAAAGAGGCCTTCAATTAGCGCAAAATCCGGTCAAAACTCTGTCCGTTTGACGTGTCAAAATTCGGGCCACAAGCCCATTTCAAACCTCACTTCGAGCCCACTCCTACAACTACACTACAGTTGACTAGGACACACATTTTCAAAGACCTTGTCTTTCTTCAAAATCCACTCAACACAAGTGGCACACACCCACTTCACGAGTCAAAGCTTTTCTTCCTTTAGCAAGTGTGATAGAATGGTCGATCGTGTTTTGATTTGTCGCCGATCTCTTATCCAGTTTCCAAGATGCCCGGATCAAGTGAAGAAACAAATCTCCAGCAAATTCAAGATAGTAATGATCGAATCCTGGCCGCGCTAGCCCAAATGCAAGTTACCCAAAACCAAACCTATGACCGCCTCGAGCTCATCGAAGGCCGTATCTTTGATGTAGAGGGAAGGTTGCCTCCCCTTAAAGGTGAAGTACTACGTTTCTCCGATGACGAGTCTGGGGATGAGAATCCTATCATAGAGACAACTGCAGCCGAGAAGAGACTCCAATACCTAGAGGAGCAATTGATGTACCTTAAGGGGGACGACATTTATAGGGAAAACAATCGCAAGTATGAAGCCGTCAATTCCAAATTGCCAACTAACTTTAGCATGACGGACATCCCTAAGTTTAAAGGACATGAGAACCCTTTGAACCACATCCGTGCCTTCAAGGATTACATGTCTATCAAAGGCATCAAACCCGAGATGTTCTTAAGGATCTTTCCTTCATCTCTTGACACCATCCCGAAGCAATGGTTCTACACTTTAGATCACAAGAAGGTCGCTACTTGGGAAGACGCCGCA